>NC_091141.1:1314360-1996027 GCF_041381155.1 Argopecten irradians
TTACGGCGCTATTAGGAACGTTTAGTGGCTAAATAAAACAAACATCGAGACAGCTGCTTGTCGCCATATTTCCATGAGTTTTTCGACATTAAAATGCTCATTTTCATTGTGTGAGTAATACGCTCGCGTTCATTCCACATAACTGAAATAATCTTTTTGTTGGTATAGGTATGAACATATCATTTGTGCAATGTTAAACTGTGTATGAATATTAAAGTTTTGTCAAATTAACACGACATGAGAAGGTTATGGTATGGTCCATTAAGTTAATATCTGTCTAGTAGTAAAAGCGTCTTTATCAACACATTATCAACACATTATCAATAAGTACTTTCTTAAAATCTATTAAAGTCAGTAATCAAGACATCAGTAATAAAGAGAGTCCAATCTATGACCATGCATGTCGAAATATATCATCCAGAACGTATTAAGTGCTTAAACATTTTCAACGCTCGATCATTGTAAATTCATTTGAAGACATGCTTCAAAATTACCAGTAGCAATCCATACATTCTTGGTGTTTGATTTATATTATAAATTGGCGTGAGAATATGCGACCAAAGTATTTTGTGTGTTTAGAAACGTTAATAAACCATATCAAAACATCTCGTACCATTTTTAACTTTTCTGAATCCAATAATGTACCAAATTTCAATAATAGATCAAAATCAAAGATAGTATAATGTGCATGTTACTGTAATTTATTCTACATTCCGTTTTTTCCGTCACATGATTCAGTGATACTTAAACATAAATTATAATATAATTAAAATAGATTTTAATCGACAGAATGTGGACTTCTAACGAAAATGAACGTGGTTAGAAAATGAAACTGTTTGTTAAGAATACTTCGGTGAAATAATTTATCTTAATTTGGCTCTTGAAAGGATTTTGAAATTTTATGTTATCGTTAAGACACCTCTGTACACCTCTGAGAAGTCGAAATTTCCTTTTATCAAACACTTCTCATATATATTGTTTTGGAATAGAAGGACATGTCATAGACGAAAAAAGATACCAATCAGACAAAGTTTAACTTTTTAACAAAATTTGAAAATGACAATTCGCTACAGATATTGATCAATTTAATTTGAAAATGTCAAAACCTCTTTGATCTAGCTTGAAACGAGACTTCAATGAAATTGAAACCTCAAAGGTACATTTCCTTAACTTCCTCACATTGTTTAAATTAATATTTGTAATAAAGAATTAATAGTTGGAATAGTTGGAAGCAAACGATTAAATCAGAAACCAACCTGGAATCATGGATAGTTCTGAACAAGCCAGTGCGATAAGTTTATTGAAACGACCAAAGTTTGTGGGGAAGTAAATTCGTTTACCTTGGTAAAAAACGAAAGTAGCGGAAATTTAACCCCTGCGGAATGTAATGCTTTTACAGTAGCTGACAAACATGTCTTTATCCAAACCTCCACGATTATTGCGTTTACCAATCTTACAATAAAACTGAACACTTTTGGATTGATTCTTTAAACTCAAAACAAAATATATTAGTGAGCAGCATGAATGACATTTTGTACAATATAGCATACGTTTAATTAAATTATTGTGTGTCACCAGTGTGCTCAATTAGACATCTCCAAAACGAACCGGACGAATCCTACCGGTATATAAATAATTCAGTATGTTTGGTACTACCTGGCTACCGTGATAGAAACTCGTCGCCCGTCAGTGACCAAATCCGGTAGATATGGTCTAATAAAATTAAATCGGCAAACACCGATACGTCTCAGCTGGAACAATACCCAACGCGCGCCTCACTACCGTCTTATATAAACTTAATATACACAAGACAATTGTAGACGTCGATCGGTAATATTTTCATAGCGGTATTCCGTTGATGGAGCTCGTTTAACAATCTTGTTTGGAAAGTAGTATGTACTAAAGGCATTACTACACTGTATAATGCGACAGGGAAATCGAGATTGGCGTCAACGGTTGAGATAATGCCTTATATTCGCATGGTAAGGAGTAATGTACACAGAGAAATATTGTATAACGTATGATTGAAATCTAAAGTCAACTCAAGCCAAACATTGGATAATATTTGAGTACGTGATAAATAGCTGAATCTAATCGGTTTGTATTTCTCACAGGCACTTATTTACACCATAAAGAGGTTATTGGGTCGTGGTGGGTTCTATATTAAATAATATATTGGAATTTTCCTAGGCTAACGATCAAGTATCATGAGCGAAGTACCTGCCCTTAATCATAAACAGCTTACCGAACATCTATCAGGGGTGAATAGCGACTAGATGTTCAGGAACTTTCATTGATCTACATCGTATAAAATAATCAAAAGCGCTGGTTTGCATTTATATAATGACGATTTATTAGCAATAATTATTGTAGTTTTAGATCTATCCTTGTGTAATAGTTTACACCCGTGCTTCCTTGTACACCAAGACAGTTCCAAAAGTTCCCGTCGTGGCCCCGCTACCATTTAATGCGTTAGGTATATTGAAGTTGTGGCGGATAGCATCTCCTGGTTGTTTACGAGTCACCCGAGTGGTAGATTTTACAGGTGGCTATGGTATGAGTTTCACCTGTTCCCCTGATCAGTACTCCTTGGTCTGTATAATATGTTAATTCGAAGTTATAATGGGGATACGAGTTATATTTCGACCTTACATTGTATAATATATCAGGTTTCGTTAAGTAATATCTTTATGGTTATGTGAATGTTCCTTTATAGTTTGTGTTCGGAAGATGATATTTTTGTTTAGCGTATTTTTTTTTTAATTATTTTTCTTCTTTAATCACAGAAATAATTTCATACAAAGTGTTCAAAATTTATTTCATGAGAACCCCTTCTAGAGTATTCCATAAAATTCAAAATACTTTAATTGATGGTTTTATCACATTCTATTTTTTCTGCAATCTACGATTTATGTTAAAAAGATTTATGGCCTCCCAGATATATCAAGAACTAAACTAATGAATGAAATGGAAATGGCAATCCAAATAGGTGACATTTCAAGTCATTAATAAAAAATCACCATGCGGATTAAACATGAAGTAAAGATTGTCAACGTCAGGTAGTTACAACCATACACTTTTAATAACACCTAACATAATTATCAAAATATAGAATGAGAAATTATTTAAAACATGCCAACCTAATTGGGATTGAGTCCAAAACCTCCACAGAAACCTTCACAGTTAGCTATAGCATTAAGGTTTTCTCTGCGCAATATATTTGAAATATTTAGAAACTGAATTAATACAAAATAACACCAACGTCTGTCAACATTGCTCAACAATGATGACTCGCATGCGTTGAAATACACTTATATATTCGCCAGAAAAATAATTAAGGTTATGAGGAACATTTTACTGACCTGAAATTCATACACAGATTCGGGCCAAATATTTTTGAAATCACGCGTCTTCGTCATTATATAACGCTATAATAGTTAGTTTGTAATCCGATCTGACCTTGACCTTGCTGAATGGTTTAATCCATCAGATCAATCTAACGTTTGACATTAAGGGGCCCTGATAGTTATACCATCCTACTCACTGATGGATTAGCGTAATCCGTCAGACCCAGACCGGATATCATTGGTAACCAGACTGAGAAGTACCGATAGCATCGGCCAAGTCAGGATAGGGATGTAAGGTAAGATCTCACGGATTCCCCTAAGATGTATGGTAGATTAAATATCAGCATCGGATGCCAGTAGTCTAGCTGTAGCTTTTTCATCAGGTATTGTCAACTCTGAAACCCAAAATTAGTTACAACGGCTATTTCAATCGTTCCTGTAACCATTCAGAACTAGCAAGATTATGAACTATCCCCAACATCAGTTTGATGCCAGAGATGCTTGATGTTGAATTAGTACCACATAGTTTACGTTTTTTGGAGTCTTTCTATTTTAAGTAAGCTTGTTATCAATTCAATCATTGATCAAAATTGTCAAGATTACCTGAGTGAATCCAAATGTAAAAGTTCTATGGAGTAGAGTTATCGTTCCTATTCTATCTTTCACTCCAATGGAACATTACACTCGATGTTAGCGTCGTTATATTGTCTTTCTTGATAACATATTCAATCTGTTTTCATTCATCATTTAGTCCAGTCATACAGTTTCTCCCATATGTTTATCAGTAGTTTGATACAGATTTTAATTTCTGATAAGTAATATATTCTAATGGAATATGATTATACATGTATTTCATTCCAACCAAATTAGTTGTTAGGTCAAAGTAAAGCATAAAAGTATTTAAACTACTAACGTAAAAAATACTAAAAATCAATTAATCCCCATCCATGTGGAAATGCCATATTTACTGACAACCAAAACCTCTGTTGCTGTTTCTTGTGGAATTTGTCAGCAAATAAACCTTGGAAGTAATCGCTACATTTTCCTTTTACCTTGAGTACGATTGGCTTGTATTTCGATTCAATGTACTTTTTCCATAAATACATATATTGTATTGCAATAATCAACATGGTCATTTTTGATAGCATATTAACTCAACAATTATCACATCATATTGATGAATCTATGCCTTGATAGACGTGAAAGGGAAAAGGTAATGTTTGTGATTAACATTTAGAGTTGTTGGTATTTTACCTACTGCTACATCGGCGGCCGATCTAAAAAACAGTAATTAAAATAAATAAACCTGTTTTTCCCTTCTCAGATAATTAAGATAATCTTTTACTCCTAAAAAGTATCTTAAACTCGTTATAATTGGGGCGTACGTGTTCCTCGCCATCCGTACACCACACACGCACTGTTACTGAGTGTGGGACTGTATTCTGACCTTGATACACTTGCTCCAATTATCACTTAATTAAATTTTACACATCTAAATACTCCTCATTACTTCATGTCGCGACACATTAATTCACTAGATTGATTTCTCAAGTATCCATTTCAATATCTAACTACATAAACACCTAATTTTGACATGTAGAATTACTTTATATATATTTTATTGAAATATGCACTATATCATAACAGAATCAAACTCATTTTTAATTAAATTCAGTAACAGTTATTAATGCATATTCTTAATATCTTGATTGATTAGAATGTGTGAAACTCTTATGAACTAAATTAATTTTAAAATCACAGAATCGTAAGTTAATTTTGCAGTTGTGAGATAAAGAAAACGCTATTTTATCATAGATAAACCAAAGATATCATTTAGAAATATGCTTTATTTTACATAATTAACATGATCTTTAAAAAGCATATTTCTTTTCTGATATCATACTAAAATCTAAAAAAAATTCTTTATACTCCGAATGTCTGTAGATTGACAGTTTTCTGTTTTCGTGTTTTCTGCCTGCGTTTCCGTTATTCTTATCTACCTACATGCTGGTACAGTTCATGAGGAATTGACTTTATCTTCACCATACGTTTGTTAGATTTTAATATTTTTAATTCAATATTATATCGTATCCTATGGAAAAGTTGTTTTTCGTTTTTAAAAGTTTTATTAATTTGGGAGGAACAATATTTCTGCATATGTAGTATGTCCAAATATAGAAATATACAACGGTTTTAGTCATAAAGTATTCTGAAATAGACGCCATTGTGTGAAGCCTCGTGTGAAAGGTGACCTAGGATGGTGTGGAAGTTTATGGTAATTAGATAACGATATAGATATACTGGCCTGGCCCCTAAACAGGATCCCTACAACTTCTGTAGCTTACATCAAAGAAATCATACACTCGTAAATGTTGAGCTCTTCGGGTTAATGAGTTCAATTAAACCTGACAGGTGCGCGCGCTCGTTACTTAGTATGTGTCAAAATAAAATAGATGAATATACAGTGATTATTACATTATGATGGATTGCGTTGTAATATTTAGTTACAATTATCTATATATCATTTTAATACAAATATGGAAACAAAGAAATGTTTGTTCTTGCATCTAGTCATAAATCGTTAATAAGCATCCTGTATAGAAAGCACAACAAAGATGGATAGTAGTGCGGTTATCTTGCTGTCTTAGCTTGTTTTACATGGAACCTTGGCTTATGATCTGACTTTGAGAACCTGATAGTCTTAACAGTATTTTACATTGATGGAGTAATCGTGAAATCTACACAAACTTTCTGGTTTTCTTCATCTTTGATCGAGCAGTGATGTTCATGCCCAGTGTTTAATAGTGTTGTGGGACGTTTGGGGTGTGTGGGTAATGGATGGATGTAATTAGTCACCTAGCCTCTAAAGTCGTGCTTACCTTACTAATAAACGTCCTATTTCCATCTCCAAGTTTTATGCGTTGTATTATTAAAAACCATTGATATAATCAAAAGTTGTTTTTGAACGGCAAAAGGCAATATTGCTTGGTTAGGATGTATAGTACTATAATTAATCAGTCTATACCATTTATTACAATCATTAATATACAGTGCAATAGTTTCATAACAAGACGATAAGCATGGCTTCAGACATTGCTAACGTATACGTGTTTTAATCAGCACAGTGCAGAAATACAGCAGAACATCCATATAATCTCAAATGGAACATTTACGAGAGGTAACTATAATGAAAATCCACTGTTTAAACAAGGCGGAGATACGCCAAGCTCCGTTTGATAGGTAAAGCATATTAAGATAGTATGGGCGTGTAAATGTAAAAATGATGACTGGCTTATTTCAATGGGGGAACTTCTCTGTTTGAGACAATGCATTATCGCATCATTCTGCTAAATGCACATTGATAATACATCAGTTTTAAATATGTTAAGGGGATGAACATATTGGTAACATACATTGTATAATGGGCTTCGTTTAAACTCGTAAATGGATAGCATGGGGAATTTGGTGATTACAAATTCAATGTACATTAAAGAACATATGTCTTTAGAGAAATACTGATTGACACGTATCGCGCAATGCGTTTTCCCAATTCAAATGTTTACAGTTACAATTAAACTTTATCATTTTGTTACCTGTAAAGGTACTGGCTTGGATTTAAATTTTTTCGATAGACACTTGAATCTTTTTTTTTTCAGAAGCAAGTTTACCTGACTCATTCATTCGGAAATTTATGGGAGTTTAAATTAACTGATTTCAGTGATAACAATTTATCAATTGGCACAAAATTGTGTAGGATTGCTGAGTGGAGTTTGAAGTCGTATTAGGTGTAGGGACAGTGTCTTAAGAAAACGTGCACTCTGAACTTCGGCCTTCTGAAATAACACTAGCCAATTCTGTCAGGACACTGAATCTGTATGGAATGACAAATTACCTACTGATCTTTATCATTACGAAACAGGAGAGAGTTGTTGTATAAAGGGAATCACACCGGTTTTTGTTAATTTCGAGTGATTCGGTGACAACTGCGTTCCATTGCCGACAAACCTACACGGTCTTCTTTAATCAAATGCGTGAAGAGTTATTAAAGCTTACAGTTCGAAATTTATTGAAGCTTTTCACTCTTTCAAAACAAAAACTAGGCCAATGCAATATATTCTGAGTGGAGGGCACTGTTGCACAATAAAATCATATCCGTCAAAAAGATAACAAAACCCTTAGTGGATCTTTTCACTTGCACCACCGTATATTTATTGGAACGAGTCACAAGTATTGGACTTTGAACTCATTAAGTGACACTACCTCTCCACAAGAATCATTTGATTGCATTTCTGATAAAACAATCGTTAACAATATGTGACAATTTTCTTAATATATATTTGACGTAAATAAATAGTTTGGCGGTACATGATTAACCGTTCCTTTCCTTCCCCGACCGGTAAATAAATAGTTTGGCGGTACGTGATTAACAGTGCCTTTCCTTCCTCGACCGGTTAATAAATAGTTTGGCGGTACGTGATTAACAGTGCCTTTCCTTCCCCGACCGGTAAATAGATAGTTTGGCGGTACGTGATTAACAGTGCCTTTCCTTCTCCGACCGGTAAATAAATAGTTTGGCGGTACGTGATTAACATTTCCTTTCCTTCCTCGACCGGTAAATAAATAGTTTGGCGGTACGTGATTAACAGTGCCTTTCCTTCCTCGACCGGTAAATAAATAGTTTGGCGGTACGTGATTAACAGTGCCTTTCCTTCCTCGACCGGTAAATAGATAGTTTGGCGGTACGTGATTAACAGTGCCTTTCCTTCCCCGACCGGTAAATAAATAGTTTGGCGGTACGTGATTAACAGTGCCTTTCCTTCTCCGACCGGTAAATAAATAGTTTGGCGGTACGTGATAAACCGTTCCTTTCCTTCCCCGACCGGTTAATAAATAGTTTGGCGGTACGTGATTAACAGTGCCTTTCCTGCCCCGACCGGTAAATAAATAGTTTGGCGGTACGTGATTAACAGTGCCTTTCCTTCCTCGACCGGTAAATAAATAGTTTGGCGGTACGTGATTAACAGTGCCTTTCCTTCCCCGACCGGTAAATAAATAGTTTGGCGGTACGTGATAAACCTTTCCTTTCCTTCCCCGACCGGTAAATAAATAGTTTGGCGGTACGTGATTAACAGTGCCTTTCCTGCCCCGACCGGTAAATAAATAGTTTGGCGGTACGTGATTAACAGTCCCTTTCCTTCCTCGACCGGTAAATAGATAGTTTGGCGGTACGTGATTAACAGTGCCTTTCCTTCCCCGACCGGTAAATAAATAGTTTGGCGGTACGTGATTAACCTTTCCTTTCCTTTCCCGACCGGTAAATAAATAGTTTGGCGGTACGTGATTAACAGTGCCTTTCCTTCCCCGACCGGTAAATAAATAGTTTGGCGGTACGTGATTAACCTTTCCTTTCCTTCCCCGACCGGTAAATAAATAGTTTGGCGGTACGTGATTAACAGTGTCTTTCCTTCCCCGACCGGTAAATAAATAGTTTGGCGGTACGTGATTAACAGTGCCTTTCCTTCCCCGACCGGTAAATAAATAGTTTGGCGGTACGTGATTAACAGTGTCTTTCCTTCCCCGACCGGTAAATAAATAGTTTGGCGGTACGTGATTAACAGTGCCTTTCCTTCCCCGACCGGTAAATAAATAGTTTGGCGGTACGTGATTAACAGTGTCTTTCCTTCCCCGACCGGTAAATAGATAGTTTGGCGGTACGTGATTAACAGTGTCTTTCCTTCCCCGACCGGTAAATAAATAGTTTGGCGGTACGTGATTAACAGGGCCTTTCCTTCCCCGACCGGTAAATAAATAGTTTGGCGGTACGTGATTAACAGTGCCTTTCCTTCCCCGACCGGTAAATAAATAGTTTGGCGGTACGTGATAAACCGTTCCTTTCCTTCCCCGACCGGTAAATAAAATAGTTTAGCGGTACGTGATTAACAGTGCCTTTCCTTCCCCGACCGGTGAATAAAATAGTTTGGCGGTACGTGATTAACAGTGCTTTTCCTTCCCCGACCGTTAAATAAATAGTTTGGCGGTACGTGATAAACCGTTCCTTTCCTTCCCCGACCGGTAAATAAATAGTTTGGCGGTACGTGATTAACATTTCCTTTCCTTCCCCGACCGGTAAATAAATAGTTTGGCGGTACGTGATTAACAGTGTCTTTCCTTCCCCGACCGGTAAATAAATAGTTTGGCGGTACGTGATTAACAGTGCCTTTCCTTCCCCGACCGGTAAATAAATAGTTTGGCGGTACGTGATTAACAGTGTCTTTCCTTCCCCGACCGGTAAATAGATAGTTTGGCGGTACGTGATAAACCGTTCCTTTCCTTCCCCGACCGGTAAATAAATAGTTTGGCGGTACGTGATTAACAGGGCCTTTCCTTCCCCGACCGGTAAATAAATAGTTTGGCGGTACGTGATTAACAGTGCCTTTCCTTCCCCGACCGGTGCTTTAGGGGTATAGACTATCTCTTTGATTAATGACACCATCTATCATTGCGTGGACCCTTGAGGGTCCACGCTGTAAATGTATCAGCGGCAAGTTAGCGGAAGCCCTGTAAGATTTGTTTAGTACGCATGTGTATTATATTCGGAATTTCTCGCAGCTGGTGTGTAAGAAGAAATAAGTTCCGAACGGTAGAAGATAAACTGTGTGCATATATACAAAAAGGTATTATACAGTATAGTAAAGCAATATGTCATGACAGTGGTAGAAAGCCATTTAATAGCATAGAGCCACGTTCCCTTCAGAACTGATATCGGCTGAGGAAACATTTAAATCATCAATTAGCAGTCAGTGTTAATTTTAGATGTCACAGGTATCAAATTGCCACATAGCTACAGGCAAGGCCCAGACTGCAGCCTGACCTTTATAAAATATCAAGCAACATTTTTACGATGGGAGAGACCTGTAGCTTACATACTTTGCATTGTGTGGAGTCTTTTAACAGATACATTATAGGCAAACAGTGAACAGTGAAGCTCAAAGTTTGCTCCTTTAGGTAGGAAGGCAATACAAATTACAAGGTATAAAACACGATTTTATTGATGAAAATATACTTCACTCAGAAAATTGTGAGGCTAAGAGGATTGTGTAAAATAAAAACACTACTTTTTCCTCATAGGTTCTAAAGTTATGTTTATTACAGAAACATCTAATACCAGACATGGGCTTGTAAATGGGGCAATGGAATAAGTTGAATCAAGTCAAATGAATGAACCTAATGATGATATCAATATCGTGTTATGTTAAATTTGATGACCCTGAAATTAAAAGAATACTACAAAATGAACATTACAATAATGCTTTTGCAATCAAATCAATATGTCAAGAAATGATTTGTAACTGGAGAATTATAATTAGATAACAGTTTCGCTTAATCTTAGCATGGGCATGTAAAGAAAGTGCAAGGTCCCTCTTTAAGGAAAACTGTTATATCAATTGGAAATGAGGTATTTAAACCAGCCATGGAATATGGGGCCTTAAGAGTATTGATGATTTATATCTTCTTGCTCTCAATGAACAAAAGATTTATCCTTCTATCAAAGATATAGAGAAATGTAGTCGTTTAAGATCTAATTATCAAAATGATGAAGATAAGTATTTCCATGTACCATTGACATGTAAGGAAGATATTCCTGAAAATTATGTGGATAAGGATAAAATATGTTACACTATAGTACAACGGTGTAACAAGTATGAGAAATAATGCAATTATAAGTGATGTGAATAGTGAATAATGTGTTACAATAGAGTACAATGGTGACGGAAATAAAGAAATAATGCATAATATGTGTGTAAAATGTGAATTATATGTGTTGCAACACTATCAATAAAGACTGTTATACATGATTTTTACAGATGATGAAAATATGTACTAGAGGTTGGAGAAATTGAGACACCCAGTACAGGGAATTAATCAAAGTTTCCCCTTACAGTTGCGGACGCAACAGGAGCAGCCGCATCAACATGTTACGATGTCACCAAAAGGTTCAGTTCTGGAATAGGAGTGATGCTCATGACTCGATCCTTTTCTAGACAAATACTTCAAAATAATTTATCGTCATATTAGTTGTGCTTTAAATATTGGTGAAATATATGTGTAAAAAGTATTACATGAATTCTTAACCAAGGACGTATATATCAGTCAGAATGTTGCATTTGGCAGTTCGAATTTACTACAGTTTTCATGTCTTCAGGCATTGATTTCTTGCCTTACAATGGCGAATGATGACAATATGTATAACATTTCAAGTTTACTCTGTATATTGTTTACAGTTACACCGGAATGTTTACTTTCTGGGATGAAGTGTCTTCCAAATGTCAAATTTTAATTGCATTTGATTTCATATCATGTAGCCATCTTACATATAAGAAAATCGTTATTTCGTATCATGTAGCTAGCTTTTTCTCTATAAAACATTATCAGTCACAATGTGTTTTAAGATTTGCCATATATAAAAGTATTAAAAATCTTTATTTTTTTACTGAATTTTATCTTTTTTGTACCGTATAATCACTTATCTGGAAAATGCATAGAACATACTTGCTCAATGTATTGATATACTTGATATGTTAAATGCTGTTATATATTTAGTGTGTATACCATTCATAAATTGTAATGATGGAAAACATTTGCATTATATGAAGGAGACGTTTACGGCAAAATATATTCAAGGTCCCAATATCAAGATCCCAAAATGTATTTGGTGTATAAACATCACTCTAACAATGGCCTAAATAACAATATTCATAACGTAGGAGATGTTGATCAATCCAAAAATATACATTGTAATCAGTCAATATAGACCAAGAATTTTACATCAAATTGCCGTTTCGAAATTAATGGTAATTGTATTGTTACAATGTAGCGTTTTGTTAACTTTTTTCATAAACCAATGGAATGGTTCTAATCATGAGCACACCGATAAACAATTTTATTTTTCATTTATAAAGGCGAACTTTAATGACATGAAGCCATTTTAATCAATCTTCATAAAAACTACCATGGGTCCACGTATTGCTTTCCTTTTTTTAAAGGAAAGCAAACTTGTTAGCGGTGTCACCTTTGAAAACCTTCACGTGGACCACAAGCCTGACGTAATATAATGAAACCAAAATTGAACTCCACAATACGTCATCTTGAAATGGATTTTAATGTGTAATCTATGTCTATTATACACCGTGTCAAGGGGGCTAGAGAATAATAACCCTTTTTCATTTCACTATATGTTTTATGCAGTGTTAATTAAACCCAGAATGACTCACGCCCCAGATGTTGTGAATCAGTCATTCCGAGACGCGTATATATTTATAGTCTTATAAAAAATTGTAAGACAAGCAGTTATATTTATAGGAAAGGAAGTAAATATATACATACAGGGTTAGCTTTGATTTATATATTAGTTAGATCTCGATGATTACGTAGTGAACAGCCCTACAGGTGGGCTGCATATCTACAGCTAATCCGACAGGTTTGCATAATAATATTCCAACAGGTATGTGTAATTAGGATAAACAATTACAGGTGATACCTGAAGATGTCAGAACCTTCACAGACCGATAAATAACGAGGACCCGTCTACCATGATTTACTTATAGTATTCAACTTCGATTGCATGCATGATTTCACTGCACCAGACCATCACCTGCAACATAACGGTATAAACATACAGTAGTTAGCACAAACTTTCTGATACGTAAACCGTTAAAATTAGAATACCGCTAAATTATATATGTTTACAGTATCTGTTTATTATTATTTTACTTATATTTTTTGTCTTCAAAAACATGTTGTTTTTTTCAATTATATCATTTTTCATTAAATAAAATTAAATATCAACCCTTTCTTGTGTGTTTTTGTTAGAAAGAAAGTGTTTTCTTCGATACTGGATTTCCTCTTCCCGAAATAATCGCACAAGGGTCCAAATATAACAGTGTACGATACTTGACACCATGCTGTTTCCTTTAGTGTCATTTTTTAACCGTAGTAAGCTTTCTATATGCATTATAAAATAAAACATGATCGAAATGAAGGAATATCGATGCAATTGTATGTTTTTTTTCTTTTTCCTTTTTCTTTTTTTCTCTCGTGCATTTATTTTCAGGAAAACAATCTGCTTAAATACATGTAGTATGAAGGAAAAGGACATACCACATTTTCGTTATAATCTGTTCAAAATACCGGGCGAACACATCATATTAAACCGGTATTATATCAATATTAGACCGGTACTCTGTGTATCGCTGTTTGAATAATAATTAAAATAATAAATTTCACATCCTAAGAATATTTGTCATTTACGATTAGAGACAGCATACATTTTAAAGGTTAAATGACCACTATATATAGATATTGTCCTGAAAATAGCTTAGTACATATTTGATTTACGGAGATATCATACTAGCTTATCCACGATAACATTGTTAACATAGTATTAGTAGATGTGATGGATACGCCATGGACACCGGCCATAAGATAAAAGCGATGTCCAGTGAGTTGGCTATCTAAGGCTGACCATTCGAACCAAGGCACGGTTATACGGCCAGGTACTCCGTCAGACGATATGGGTGTTATACACATAATTCAATTCAATTAAACTCTTGAGCATATTTGTTCTGGTCAATATAAACATGTTATCTTCAGCAATATCGGCATTTTCTTTGAGCGAGCCGCGTATGGCCAAAATCAAGGCAATGACCAATGTCAACAGCTATGTCCAGGTAAAGTTGACCTTTCGGGCGGTACTTTTACTGGTCAAATGAAGTGCAAAGAGTTTAAAGGCATGCAGCTACTGAAGGTAGAAAAAATACGAAATCATTAACAGGTGTTAACAGGTTACTTAATCGTGTGGTAAACAATGTCAAGCCAGTTTAATGTCGCCTTATATTAGTCCTGTATATAAAAAAAAGGTGATAAGAACAATGTAAATAACTATAGAGGTATTACATTGATTAGTCATGTAGCAAAGTTATTTACCAGTCTTTTGAACAAAAGGCTGTTAAAATGGAGCGAATCTGTATCTGCTGTTACAGATGCGCAATTTGGTTTTAAACCCGGTTTCGGTACTCGTGATGCTATATTTGCATTAAGTAGTCTAATTACTAATACTTTACAACAAAATAAAAAGCTTTATTGTGTATTTGTCGATTACAGTAAAGCATTTGATAGCATTGTACATAATAAGCTTTGGCTTAAACTATGGCGATGTGGAATTAGGGGTAGATTGTTGAAAGTGATTATATCAATTTATGATAATGTAAAATCATGTACAAAATTAAGTGGAAAATTATCTGCAATGTTCGATTTACATGTCGGACACTTACAAGGGGAATCTTTGTCTCCGATACTTTATTCTCTCTTTGTTAATGATATAGAAAGTGAATTGATAAACTCCAATTGTCAAAGCTATCAATTGCAACTTTTAAATTTGTTCATACTTATGTATGCTGACGATACAGTTTTGTTTACTGAAGATGCTACTGACCTGCAAAACATGTTAAATTGTCTGCATTATTATGCAAATAAATGGAGTTTATCTGTTAATATAGATAAAACCAAAATAGTTGTTTTTAGAATAAGTAAACGTCTACAGGCTAATGGGTACTGGACCTTTCAAGGATGGGCTATATATATTGTTGATAATTTTTGTTATTTTGGGCTAGTTTTCAATTATAATGGGAGATTTACTCTAGCGCTTACATGTAATACTTTAGCATCACAAGGAAGAAAGTCATACTATCTCCTTAATAGTAGAATGAAAAGATATATGCTTAATGTTGAAACAAAATTATCCTTATTTGATACTTATGTTTCATGTGTGCTTAATTACTGTTGCGAGGTATGGGGCTCTCACCCAGCACCTAAGATTGAATCTGTACATCTTTTATTCCTGAAGAGTTTATTGAAGGTGAAAAAACCAGTCAATAGTTCTATGGTGTATTTTGAGACTGGTAGGTTTACTTTACATATACAGCGTAAAATAATGGTGATGAAATATTGGTTAAAGCTATTAAGAACAGATAACTGTATTTTAAAGTCATGCTATAATGCTCTATTTGAGCTTATTATAAAAAAGCCTAATTATAAATTAAATTGGTTATATGATGTAAAAAATGATTTAAGTAGATGTGGTTTCAACAATATTTGGATTGCTCAGAATGTAGATAATGAAAAACATTTTTTGGAATTGTATTCACAGCGCTTGCATGATATATTTATTCAGGAACTGCGTTGCGCATTTGACGTGTCTTCTAAATGTGAAATTTATAAACATCTTGTTGATAACTTTGAAATTTAATTTTATTTAAAGAAGCCTTTGAATTCTAAAACTAAACAAATATTGAGTAAATATCGCATGCAAGCCCACTCTCTGCAAATTGAAGCTGGCCGTTATAACGCCGTTCCCAGAGGCAATAGACTTTGTACTGTTTGTGACAAAAATGATGTAGAAGATGAAAACTATGTCCTGCTTATTCTGAGTTACGCAAAAAGTTTATAAAAACTTATTACCACAAACATCCAAGTGTATATAAATTAATTATGTTATTTTCATCTAAAAATGTAAAGAGTTTAAATTTGCTGGGGAAATATTTGATCCAGGAAACAGAAAAAAGGAAAATTATCATTAATCTGCAGTAGTATATACATGTATATCATACTCATGTATTAGTCAATGTGTTTAATTTGGTATGAAGTATATCGGAATTATCCTCCGCCATCTTGAAACATAACAATGATCATTGTATTATGTATCTATGTATTGGTTAAACCTATATGCTGTATTGCATTTGGAAAATAAAAAACTTGAAACTTGAAATGTAATTCCAACATTTACGGCAATGGAAGACAAATTTGTGTAGTAGGATGTAGGAACAGGGACATGGGTAGAAGATATCGCCTTATGTCGTACCCAGTACATCTAATAAATGCCCGGTCTATTAACCTATCTAATTAGGGGTCCTGACCAGTTTGATAGAGATCAAAGTCATTTGACCAAGGTCCGGATATATTCGATAGGAATAAATCCCGTAAGGTCGTCTAATTGGAGTCTCTACTTGGCAGTTTGTACGACTGTCTGAAAAGGTTCCCTGGACACGTTGATATTGATCTCGACCCGTTCATTATCCGACATGTTCCATCTTTATTCAAGTTTAAGATTTATTTCTACAATATGTCATCAGTGAACACCTTTCCAAAATATCCATACCCTCCCCTGTTACTGGAGATCTCTGAAGAAGGATACATGACACAAAACAAACCATCTCCTCAGGCATAAGTTTAACGGGTTCCATGTTTCGTTAAACGTGTGTTAATATTCAGTTTGATTCGGCGCGTTCGATTTGGTTTACAGTAACCAGTTATTCGGAAAACGAAAATTGTAGTATATTCGGAAAACGAAAATTGTATCAATCGAAAGTACACATAAGTCATGGCCTGACTCATTTTGTTCTCAAGAAAACATATTTCTTTCCAAATGTGCTTCGCTGCAACAATATTTAAAATATAATTCCTTTTGTTAACAGAGAAAATACCTTGAAATTTTGAGATAACTTTCTTTGAAACTTTTACTATTATCTCGAACGTTAGGCGGAAAGGCTCACAAAAAACATCTACAACAACCTCTCGTGTTTGCCTTTTAAATACGCGGTCAAAGTTGTTTACTCCTCTGATATTGTAATGATTAACACATCCATTAGTGAAAACTCAAAGCTTTGATCAGAACCATTGCATTAATCTCGAGTCAGTGATAGATTCCTGATCGTTATTGAGTATACAGCTAATGAAATGGTTCTTTATAAAACGAATGTATTATCATTTACCTGCTACATTATTTATCGGCTGTCAGATGCTGTAATTTGTTCCGAAGTGATTAGCGATAGTTTGTAAGGGATCATTTTACCTGTGGTTTATTACATAATGGGTTCGAGTCCTAGTCTAATGTCTGTGTCCATTGTAGTATACCTATTGTCCAGGAGGTGTTTCACACACAGCTCAAACCTCCATTAGAAGGTCCCCTGCTTAATGACGTAGAAGCTAGCTCATGATTAATAGTATCCTCTCAATTTCGTAAGATGACATAGAAAGTGCTTGCGAAATATTAAAGATGTCTCAGCAAAGTAATTAACCATTAATCAATTAAACAATTTCACCTCCCGTAGGTTTTTTGAGATGACATTGCAATAATGCACATGTCTATGATTGGACGTGTGAAAAAAGAAACCGAATAGCTATCACATTAAAAGAAAAGGACATGAACTATAAAATGAATTTTGGTACCAAAGTTCTATCTACAATTGCTTATTTCATTTGTCCTTTCTCGTGGTTTCTCCAAATACATGTAGTCTGTTGCTTGATATGCATGGAGCATCGCCACAACATGACGCCAACATCATGTCGGGAAGTCCGAGAAACTGTACGACAGGCAATGAATTTAAAGTGCTATTTATTTCACACAAACTGATAGCACTATTTGGCCTTGTATTGTGATGTATCGCCCCCCGTGAGTCCTAGTATTATCAGCCGGACATGCCGCTGACCACGGTCTCTCCTTGTTATCAACCATTTAATGAGAGCGAAGCATGACTTTATGCATCTCTTGCATGATTGCAACTATTTCATCTATCTTATGGGAGACTTTATTGGTCATAAACACCATCATAAAAGGGCTAATCATACAAATGCCCAAGGTTTTCTGTCAATGCTAGTTTACAACTACTGGCCAATCTAGTTGAATCTGGCTGACACAAAGATTAAGCCGTTTCTGTACAATTCGAGAACATGGTACGAATTGTCCATATCTTGGACATATCAGTTTTTGATACCACCACGCGGAAAAGGGCGATATTTCCTTCATGAAAAGTAGTTATAATCCACGATATGGACACTATGGGGAATTGTGTGTCCATTATTTGATATATGGTATTTTATTAACACCATTCCTGCCCGGGCAATAGTGATATCTAGTCGTAACTGGGATACCAGTTAGAGTGTAATTGGGTTCATCACTGGCCCCACCGAAGAGGTCAGCTGGGGTCACGCAAGGCAAAACACCACAGTACAGCCTGAAGAATTTTGATTACTGCTGGTAAAGTAATAGTTGATCTATATAAAACCCGACCTCCATCGAATATTCTCTATCTTAGTCTATCTCTTATGCTTGCGTATCCCGTTATAACGAACAGATAATAAGGGGGGGGGGGGGGGGGGGGGGGGGGGGGTTATCAACAAGTGTTTAATACATTCCTGGATTTTCTAACTATATATGATTGTTTGTTATCCCGGAAACGTTTCTGTTATTTCTGTTACTCGGACAGCCCTGTAGAAGTCATGACATCCTCAATATACCTGCATATAAATCACTTCCTGTTTGTTTACTGATAACTCGCGTTTTTATCCCTTTGGCGATAATTATAATTTCTGCTAAGTCGACTGTATTTCAATTAAACCATGTTCAGAGATTGGAAAAAAGGAGAACAAAACAAAAAGTTTTTCTGAGTATATATCTGATTTTTATAAAGCATTCTCAAAAATGTACTTCTACAATGGTTGGCGAAACCGACCTTTGTTGGTGCAGTTTACCAAGGAATAAAAGCCAAACTGTGATACAACAGTCGGGCAAACTTTTGGACGAGAAAAAGAAAGTTTATACATCATAAAAGAGAAAGAATTAAGACCCCGATAGTATTTCGGCTTCAATATCTAGCAATTTATGGATTAATTTTCGTATTTTGGTGAGATATGTCCACCTTACCCTCTGTAATTGAGTCCCTGAGAGTGTTACAGCCAGGATAACAGACAGTCATGTGTTCTGTCGACGCCACAAAAGACCCGAACGCCGCACGTGAACCGTGTAACTGATCCGTCCATAAATACAGATGTCAACAACTACAATTGTCACCATGTTGACATTTCAAGGGTCAAATCGGCCTGGCCCCTGTGTGACGATACGGAGAACAGGGCCTGGTGAATCTGAAAGTAAATTTTCTATTTACTGCTTTAAATGTTGTTTTCATAGAACACAGAGTTAAAAGTTTAAAGCTGCTGAATTAAGTCCAAATACTTCCATTATCTGTCACCATAAGTTACCATGTTCTATAAATGAAGTCTATACTCTCGTAAACGACTAGAGAGATAAAGGTGGGTTCCTCAATGAACCTTCGACCAGGTTAGCCATTTTTTGATAATGAGCATTTTACACTGAAAGATACTTAACATTACAATGTTTTAACTATCTATCTTTTTACACAAATTGATATTTTGAATCTAAATTCCAGTCTAAATTTCCAAATTTATGTCATTGCTATCTAGTGATAATTACCTGTCAAATATTTTTTTTTATTTTAGAAATTTGTAATAAATTAGCCAACTGATGGCCTGAATAAAACTCAATCTTCTTTAGACATGGGTCCTTTCGAAGGTCTATTTCTCATTCATTAGTTATTCGCCCTCTGTAGCAAATTAAATTGTGTATCTATATCACTTTTCCTAAAATTAATCATAAATTCAGCTAATATTGATCAGACAAACAGACAGACAGACAGACAGACAGACAGACAGACAGACATTCTTTATTTCTTCTTTACAATATGGTTTTTCAATCAATCGTCAAATGTGTTACATGATCAGACACAACAGTAACTATTTTGTCTCAAATCGAAACACATTAAGTTTATGCACTCTAGTTCCATCACATTGTGATTAAGCAGAAAGAATGTAACTACAAACAACACTGTAGAAATGAATTAGTAAGCATCGAAAGAAAAAAAAACACAAATACAAATCTTTCCTTCTGGTTTCCATGTACCTGTGACAAAATTTAAGGTATCTCTTTTTTCAAATCAGATGCGTCAAATAAAAAATGAAACCGTAATTTTAAACTTCACATCAATTGTTTTCCTGTGTATCATACATCCGGCCGCTGTCGTCTGCTGACAGTAATAAATGGCGGGATTAGTAGGTGATTACGGGAGAGGCGATCCCTTGCAGTTGTGGATATCATAGTTGCACAGCTATGCAGGAGGTGCAAGTGGACTTTTTAATGTAAAAAACCCGCATCGACGTTGTCATGATGGAGTTCCGACATTGCGATGTAACTTCGTATACATTTACCGGACCCACTCGGTTCTCTCCGCATTCTGGTAACAATTACAAGCGTTTTTGATTACACAACCTCAGCGGATCGACTTATTTCTTGGCAGTTATTCAGTCATTTAATTGGTTCATGAACATGTATTTTACACTTTTTAACAAGAGATACGATCTTACTTGATTATGTTGATTTACTGTAGAACCGCCCCGCCCCTCACACTTGTTTTCTGATACCCCGGTGTAAGGCAGCATTTCATTGTTATGTTCCCATTGTCTTTATGTAGTTTGACGTCATACTTCTCAGACATTAGGAAATTGACAATGTTTCGTATTTATTTTGTTTTTACAAAACATGATGTTAACATTATGTAAATTGCACACGTATATCTCGCAGTGATTTCCAATTACACGTTCACCGACATTGTTTAGAGAATGTACCAGAACAACTAACAGAATCTGAAGTCAACAATAGAATGGTCGATGGTCAATTAACGTCTGAAACAGCCAATTCAACAATGAAATAACACCACCTATGATATTCTCCAACAATGTAATTGTCATAAATAATACGATGATACATTATACGACAGAAACGTTGTACATTTTAGATCATTTTGATGTGGAAAACGGAAAAACCACCATTCTGATTGATTTAGTCCATGTTATTCATTTCAACAAGTTTTATTACAAATAATACGCAAATGGACTTGGCAACAGACAAAGCCTATGTTAGTTATTATGAGTCTGCAGTCTACGATATCGAAACACAACAAAATTGGTAGAATCTGCTGAATAATAGTTGTAATAATCTTTCAAGTTTATGTATTTTTCTATTCTGTTTCAACAAACTATTAGTTAAATCTTGAAAATATGTACTTACGTTAATGTAATCTAATTAAGTAATTTCATTTAAAGTGTTAAAAAAACAAAGCATCAGTGTTACTGTAACCACATCATTTATTTAATATGGTTAAGATACAGAGGACAAAAATGAGTAAAATCATTTTGTCAAATACTTGGTAGGGTAGAATGTCTCCGAACAATTATCAAAGTGTTTTATACAATCATACAACAATTACGCCATGATATAAAAAACATAGAACCATATGAAACAAGATTACAGTAAGTGTTGCAAGCAACACACGTTCCCTGCCGTCAGTTACATTTTCTAATCTAAGACCAGTTGTTATTGCTTGGTTATGCTATTATTGTATGAAGTTTGAACAAATTCCGTTGATGTGTTCTCAAGTTATCATTCAAAAACTAAAACATGTGAAACAATCTATTTTTAGTAACAGTTATCTTCGTAGTTACCTTTTGACCCCAAATTCAATCCCAAGCTGTATTTTCTCATATGCTAACATTATGTGAAGTTTGATCAAAATCCGTTGATGTTTTCTCAAGTTATCGTCTAGAAACTAATATTTTGTGAAACAATCTATTTTTAGTAACAGTGACTATTTTAGTTGACCTTTTGACCCCAAACTCAATTTCAAGCTGTATTTTCTAATATGCTACCATTGAATGAGGTTTGATCAAAATCCATCCATTGGTTCTCAAGGTATCATTTGGAAACAAAATCCGGACAGACAGACAGACGGGAACAAACGATATAGTCCCCTCCGGTGTCACCAGAGGGGTTTGATACGTCTATAAACGTATGAATCTGTCACAAACTCATAAACACTAAGTGTGATGTCGTATCTAGTAAGGGATTCATTTATCTAAATACGATATATGATTCTAGTGTATGTCGTTCAAAACTGCATTTCTCGAAAGCCGCGTCATCAACACCTTTGTCAAGAGTAGATGATGGAAACTTATGATCCATTAATACTGATAAAGCATAGACCCTTCACTATTACGTAAAATGTAACAGTAAAAGGACAAGAGTTACTTCAAAACACAACACGACGAAGTGATCTTGGCACTCTGATCAGCATGCTTACGATATGGACGATACTTTAAGTAAAAGATATGTTTTTCCTAAAAAAAGTGAAATTGGTCGTTAAAATGGTTACGGTATCAGAAACGCACGCCCAAGTGAAACACGTGCGCACTGATGACGTTGTGACACCGGTGTGTGTTGTATGACATATTGCCAAACTATCTGTGGAATGTTTTAAGAAGTTTTTGTTCTCTGGGTTATAAGAGCGATCGGCTAGATCGTGTCTGTCAATACTAGTGTATTATAACGACAATGTTAAATGCATCAACACTTTTACTCGTTACTGATAATTGGCTGTGGAATGTTCAACCCTACAAGGGGGTATTAAATCTAATATAGTTGAACGTTTTCCATCTAGTTTAATAATGCTGGTATTATGTTCATGGTCTCGCCTCTATTGTGAGGTATGACACTTTTACTTGATGGCATTTTACGTTCATGAGGTGTATTCCAGTCGGGTTTTACGAGATCAATGATGCGATATTAAATAAAGGATATATAAACAAGAAAAATACCAATAAATAAATTTGATAAGTTTAATGAGAAATTCCTCATATCCGTGTAATTTGACAAGAATGAAAACATTCCGTTTATCTGATGAATTCGTTGAATTGCCTCTTATGTCAAGAAGGCATGATGTGCCAATCAATTCACATGCTGTTAAAACCAAACATTACGTAGCAGAGTTTAGTTTCCCCTGCGGCGTGTCATCACAGGGCGGAGGAGTTGTACTATCACTGATCATATTGCAGCAACAGAATATATAAAGTAAAAGTGTCATAAAGTGACATATCTTAATCATTGAAATGTGTGAAATATGTCTGAAAATGTAAACAAACCAAAGTCATGCTTTTACACCTCTCAGCTGATTCTACATTCATGGATCAAACCTCAGTTTCCTTATCGTTTCTTAGTTAAAATCTTTAACTGAAACTATATCCACTTTAAAGCATTGCAGAATAATCTTAGCGTAATGAACTTTTCTTAACAGTTAAAGTTAACTATTTTCTATGAGGAATTATAGTAAAAAAATGACATACAGTTTGTATTGATGAAACTTTCTTAAAAGCGATAGCACTAGTGATGTTATTTGAAAGATTCAAGTTTGTTTTGTTCGGTTTAGTAACACAAATTGCAACATCCACAATAGGACATCTTTGCAACTTTATTTTGCTTGATTATAATTTCGTGATAATATATTCAAAATAGTTAGGTTTCAATAAAAAGATCCCAAAGTGTTTTTCCGAATACTTTATACATTTTGTATGACGTATTGTACAACTGCTTGACAATTATTTCCACATTTTTATTTATACTTTTGATCTCCGGAAAAAAGTTAAACAGGACGAGCTATCATACCTTTAATGTACCATCGATGCCACGACGTCATATACCACAACAACGAAGAATGACAACGAGAAGACATTTATCAAACAGAGATTTAATGCGGGAGAAAAAAATTTTCAGTCGGGAGTGGTGCTAAACGCAATTGCTAAAGAGAGGTTTCAAGATATTCGGAAAATATTGCAACCTTAACTTCGTTCTAATGGTAACACGGATTAAAGGAGTGTTGGTATACATTTCTATCAGCTCTACCAGAGCTGGTACAAAATATTTAATTATTCAGCTAATAATTACAAAGCGAGAAAGTGTTTTGTTGATATATTCATAATTAAAGCTTAATGTAAATAGCTGTTTTATTCGTACATAATTACGGACAAAAACGCTAAAGATTCGTAATAGTTCACACTTTCTTTACTTCTGTAAATTCTGATTTAATTGGGAAACTGTCAATCTCGGCAGGGGATAATTTCATTTCGACCAAAATCTAATTTATTTAATTAAAAATCGATTACACAATTGTGATCGTCACAGCGAGGTTAAAACCAATATTGGCTATGTATAAAGATTAACAAGAGGCGAAGGGAACAAAAAAGTGGGGATTCAATTAAAGCACGAGTGAACAGGTGAGCGACTGCCAAACTAATTATCTTAACAATACCTACCAGGTAGAGGGAATCCCTTACCTCACAAACGTTTTTTTTTTTTTTTTGCAGATTGAGAAATGTGTTAAAAAGGGACATATATAACACAAAAACCATAATGATATGAACCTGTGCTGAGGTATTTTTACTATGGTAGGCCTACGGGTACTTCTTATTTACCAGCTTCAATACATAGAATTAAAGTAGGATGTATCCTATTGTTATGATCACAAACAATAGGCTAGGTCAGGGACAAACGTTTACGAGGGTATTTTGCATAAACAGCATTAGTTTCAGCTAAACATTTACTATCCTAGTTTATATAACAGATTTTTAAATTAACTATAGGTAAGTATAGCTTACCAAAATATGTTATTAGAATGTTTGAATGAATGATGTTCCTAGAAACAGAAATTAAAGGACATTGTTATTTACCATACTCCCACCTACATAACTGCTACTTACGATACACGTTTGTCTCTAATTCATCGTAACTGATACACAATTCGTTGCTGTTTTGTCATAATATGCACACTGTCAGTTACAAAAAGATTCCAAATTATATCTTTTGTGTAAGTTTAATGTGTAATATCTGTCTTTTGTACTCATCCTATCAGTCTTATCATTTCTTTACGTTTTCATCTTTGTTTTGCATACTTTCACAATATGTTTTGCTTTCTATCTACCGTTTTTAGTAAAATATAAAGTTCAGGGTGGAAATTGTATAAGTCACTTTCACAAGCTTGTTAAATACATGTACGTGTAATAGTTGTGGAGAGGGTTTTTATAAGCTGTCATAATGTGTGACCATTCCGTTTGGTTTTAATCAACAAAATAAGTTTAAATCAAAAACTTAATTTTTATCTTCATAAATTCAATTCATTGACATTCATGTTCCTTTTATTTTTTGTTTTCTCTCTTAGGTAGATCAAGTCAAATTCACGTATCGCAGCCATAGGGAATACACTGAGGATGGCATACTGGATTGAAGTGAGCAGGTAGACTAAGACGAATCTAGAGGAAATATACGTTAGAAATTATCTATGTTGGTATATAATAAATTACTCGGGCATATCGTTTTAATTTCTCAATTGATGGGACTTTACTTGTTGCCTCGAACTCTCTAATAGTTTTCTTATGGAACATAGGTTAGGTCATTCTGGTACTTTACGAATATTTCTGGGCTGAAATTTGGACAAGATTTTCTTTTTTTTTAAATAAAAAAATTATGATGGCCGCCTTCAATAAAAGATTCGGTACACTGAATATCAAACATGAAATGACTCAATTACGTCAAACACATATTGATTTATAGACAAGATATTGATCTGTAATCGTGTGGTAATGGGCTATCACAGGTGTCCAATACACTAACGGCACGCTTGACTGACTTCATCACCGGTTGAGATCGGATTGCTTTAGTATGTTGATATTTGTTAAAATCATTCTATAGATAACATTAAAATTCATATACAAGGGGAAGCAACTCGCATCCATTGAATTTCGCTCTGGCAAACCAAGAAGAGTTTTAACATGTTATTCGGCACGAAATGTTTCCAACATTTTAAAAATTACAATAATTACAATACATACATAAAGGTCTTAATTTTACAAGTTAAAATACTGAAAATGAATTTTGGTAGTGAAATCGGGATATACGGTCAGACAATGAAGCTAAAGTGTTGTCAACGATGTCTTTTCGCATTTTACAGTATACTATTTTTAGTAGATGTTAAGCGAATTTCCATCTAAACATATATATTATGGCATTAAAAAATCAAGTGCATAAACTATATGTTGTTACTTAAGTTTATAGGGTATCATAAATGTTTTTATGTTCACAGCCTAATTCATTAAACCTTATACATTGCTATAACTTATTGAAGAAAACAAAATATATCAAACTGTTCGCCAAGTTATGGTACATACAACTTTAAAAGAAAGAATGTTTTTGCAAATATCTGTTAATACTATAATATCAGCAGTAACGCATGAAAGACGGTATATATGCTTTTCTTTAATTTGCGTTAAAATCTTGTGACATTTTTAGGTTTTTTATTGTATGGGAGATAACTCGCATTCGTGGCATGTTATTGAATATAATCAATTAAAAATCAACCAGCAGTATATAGGAAAGAGTAGTAGTACCATTTGGTTAAAGGGCTTATTATCATGCATGCAAAATGATATTGGAATTTATCATTATATAAATGCATATACTTTTTGTTACAAATTCGTGCCCTGTCACTGTGTTTCATAACAATACATGGACATGGAGGATAAGGGTATTACCTACCGAAGGACCATACAATGTGGAACCCGAGGTTGCCGATTAGTCACGGGAAAACTACTTTGATTATTGTAATGTACTGTCACTGAAATATAAAACTTAAAATATACCAGAAGTCAATATAGACCATTTAAAACCACCTTTTATACCATTATCTACCGGCAATAATATGGAAAACAAAATCAACATTTTACATAATGTGGCCCAGATTGGCATTTTAAACAGAAATGATATCGGATTGTAAAAATTGCTCTGGTATGGTGACAAAAATGTTAACGTACAATTAATTACTATTATAAAACTAGCCACTATATATAACATAGTATGACACTATCTACCGATACTTCACCATAAAGGACATATCACCGGGTATCGTTAATTCAATGACGTATAAAGAGAGCGAAAATAAAACAAACGAACAAATATAACGTACAACATAGTATAAAAAATAATTCAAATTCAACTCTACCGACAATTCAAACATGAAGAAAATGAAAATATTCTAGGTCAACGTTAATGGAGAGAGCGAGAACGGAAAAAAAATCACGAAAAAGACAAAAATCGACGTTACGAGTTATCTCCCTCCTAAAAACGTTAGATAAACGTTGGATGATACCTTCTGTAGCGCTATCATGCTATCCATTTGTTTCGTATAAGTTGAAACACCTAGCAGGTCGGGAGGGTGGTATGTCAAGACAGTGTAAACACCCGTCAGCCGGTCTTGTAGAATCACGTCAGTCAATACCAACTCTCGAATATTTACCTGGTAGAGGAGATACCGTGATCAGCGAGGCGGTTGTTCCATTGCACGCCGGTTGACTTCCGGTTGTCACATGGTTGCTCGCTTAGGTATATTCCCCTATCCTCCGTACCAGGTCAGCAGGGAGGGCAGTTTTATAAAAACATAATACAAACTCAAATGAAGAAAGGTAATAATGGCATTATCCTCCGGGAACCCTACTCAGATTATGTTTGAACTGTCATAGAATGACATACCAGAGATTCCTGAAATAAATACAAATTAAAACTAGTTTTAATGTCATTTATACAGACATGAACAATTATATTGGTTTTGATTTGTTATCGGAGGGAGAGGCTGGATGGGCAGGAGTGAGGCAACCCGGTCGCACATTTGCGCATGAATATACACCTATTTTTAGATCACTATATAAGCATGACGCAGCATCGTCCAGTCAGTAGCTGAAGACAGAAAATGGCTGATGAACAAGGTGCGTACGGTCAAGGCCAGTAACATCTTTGTTTATGTGCATATCTAGTAATTTGATTTACAAGTTACGATTTCTTTGATGTAGTAATATATATATTGTGCAATGTCTTCAGTGGTGATCTTGGGTCATAGTTTTATTAGACGTTTAGACCAACATCTTTCGGGTTCATGGACGAATCTAGGTTTTGACCCGGAACGGTTACATATTCATTGTGTTGGTAAAAGTGGAGGCCGAGTTCAGGATATGTACGCACGATGGGTATCAGATATTTTATTACGTGTTCAGCCTGACGTTGTTTTACTACAAATTGGTGGAAATGACTTAGACTGTGTTGACTGCGATGCACGTAAAGACTCCCTAGTCGACGACATACTGTCGATCGGACAATGGCTAATGGCGGGATTTGGTGTGAAACGTGTTGGGGTCATGCAGTTGTTATATAGGTCATCTACTCGGCATGTTACGTCTGATGTATATAATGAAGCAGTTGATTATGTCAATAGTTCCTTCAAGATGCGGCTGGACTCCTCTACAAGTTTTTATTGGCGTCACAAAGGTTTAAAGGACGGTGTCAATCTATGCCGAGATGGGGTTCATTTGTCAGAACCAGGATTACGTAAATATGTGTACTCTACAAGAGGCGCAGTGTTGTGGGGCTTACGATTGGCTAAAACTTGCACGTGACTACGAAGGTAGGCTATGAATATTTATCACTAGTCATTCATACATTATGGGATATGGGCGACGTCATCTCCTCGTTTAGCGCTTGCGCAGTTTGGTTTACTTCAGCGCAACAATTTAGACTTTTTAAAAATCAAAAATTTAGTTTATTTGATTATTTATCGCTTATCTGGTTGAATACAACCATTACGTTTCTTTTCTTGGATCCTTCTTTGTATAAGGGCAGGACGTTCCCGGAGTTTATGGTAATGCCGTTGTATTGTATTTCTTTTATACCACGCCCCTGGCCGGTTGTTTACATTCTGAAATGGTACGTGTGTACGTGGTTTGTTACGATGTCTTTAGACGGTTCTCCCTACTTCAATATTAACGTTCACATGTTCATTTTAAACGGATGTTATCTGGTTTGTTTTTGTCTGTGCCATTCGGTGGGTTTCACATATGATCTGTTTACATGGGTTCTCACGTTTCTATTACTATTTATTTCAATGTTAGTGACACAATGTGGGTTACATGTGTGTTTGTTGACATGTGGTTCTCATGTTTATTTACATTTTGGTATGTCAAAATGTATTTTCCACGTGTGATTTGTTGACATTATGTTCTCATGTTTATTTACATTTTGTATATCACAATTAGGGTTCCACGTGTGATTTGTTGACATGAGGTTCTCATGTTTATTTATATTTCATATGTCACAATGTGGGTTCCACGTGTGATTTGTTGACATGAGGTTCTCATGTTTATTTATATTTCATATGTCACAATGTGGGTTACACATGTTATTTGTTGACATGAGGTTCTCATGTTTATTTATATTTCATATGTCACAATGTGGGTTCCACGTGTGATTTGTTGACATGAGGTTCTCATGTTTATTTATATTTCATATGTCACAATGTGGGTTCCACGTGTGATTTGTTGACATGAGGTTCTCATGTTTATTTATATTTCATATGTCACAATGTGGGTTCCACGTGTGATTTGTTGACATGAGGTTCTCATGTTTATTTATATTTTATATGTCACAATGTGGGTTACACATGTTATTTGTTGACATGAGGTTCTCATGTTTATTTATATTTTATATGTCACAATGTGGGTTCCACGTGTGATTTGTTGACATGAGGTTCTCATGTTTATTTATATTTCATATGTCACAATGTGGGTTCCACGTGTGATGTGTTGACATGTGATTCTCATGTTTATTTTCATTTTGTATTTCACAATGTGGGTTCCACGTGTGATTTATTGACATGAGGTTCTCATGTATGCTGGTACAGTGCCTTTGAGGTTGTTTACAACAAATACTGTCTATGTTTACTCATTTTCAGACAACTCCCGACCAATCCGGCGTTCACGCCGCAGGGCTGCCTTAAATCACAGCATTTTGAGACCGGTAACAACTACCGCACCAACCTCAACAACAGTCTCAGCAACACTACCTAGCACTGTTGGAAATGCATCCATAGGAGTTTCAGCAAATGTTTCAGAAGCAGATTTTCCATCAACAGCCAACATCGCTGCTGAACTCCTGAGACAAATGGAGGCAAAAGGCTATGTGACAATGCCTCCCAATCCAAATGCTGGACATATGAATGTCATCACTTCTCCAATGGACAGAGGCTTCAGTCTTGCAGAAAATGCTAGACTTCAACCTGCGGCAGCAACGGGTTCTCCGGCAATTCCGGCCACAAAGATGGACTTTGTGCCTCGCGTTACTGCCAATAACATCCAATCTGTGCCACACGTTCCTGACACAAACATCCAACCTGTGCCACACGTTACTGCCACAAACAGCCACTCTGTGCCACACATCCCTGAACTGCATACGACTTTGGGACTTCACCATCCAGGACCCATTCCAGATCCTTCAGCAGGCTTGCAACAACCATTGATGCAAGCAATTAATAACTTAAGTGGTGAGAATGTGCATGCTGCTGTAGCTACTTCTAACAGTATTTCCCGACCTCTGGCAATGCATTTGGATGCAAAAATCAAAGGCAAAATATTGGCTAACGAGTTTATTGAATTTAGTGCTTTACTTCAAAAATCACCACCCCATGATCAGTTGAAGATTCAGATTCAGGGCTCTGAATTAGCCATTGTCCCTCAACAAAAGTCATTTTCAATTAAAAGCATAGAGCAATGGCTATCCACTTTCCACATTTTTGTTTCAATTTATGTTCAGGCCCATCCTCAGGCTATTTCATCTTTGATGAAATACGCTGACATCATCCAAACGCTCAATAGAAGGTCGGGCATTGCTGCAGCTTTATATTATGATTCAAACTACAGACAATGGCATCAGCTGTACCCTAATGCATGCTGGGGGATATGCATTCTGAATTCTATTTGGAGGCCACAGCCATTGGTCTCCGCAATAGCTTTAAAACACAACAAAGCCAACAGCAGCCCTTTCTTGGCAAACCCAGCACAATGCCCAAAGGTGTGTGCTGGCCATACAATAAGACAGGGTTTTGTCGTAAAGGAGGGCGATGCAAATTTACCCACGTCTGCTCCACTTGCGGAGGGTCTCATTCTCTCAAACAATGCAAGTCCCCAGCCTCTTTCAACTCAACCCCAGAATCAAACTCAAAAGGGGGTTCTCCAAACGGGAACAATGCCAATCAGAAAACCCAAAACAAATCCAATCAACAACGATAGTTCTCTACCCACCCCTATTTGCGTCCCAGTCTTCCTTAGTTACTTGGAGGGTTATCCTAAGGATAAGTATCTATTTCTAGAGACAGGTTTTAAAGATGGCTTCACTCTACAATATCAAAGTGCTCGAGAATTTCGTATTTCGGACAATCTAAAGTCTGCACTTGACCATCCATTAATTTTAAGACAAAAAATTGACAAAGAAATACAATTAGGGAGAGTTCAGAGTCCCTTTTCTACCCCTCCTTTTCCAAATCTTCAGGTGTCTCCATTAGGCCTAGTCCCCAAAAAGGAGCCAAATGAATTCCGCGTAATACATCATTTATCTTACCCAGAGGGGTCATCTATTAATGATGGTATTGATCCTAAAGAGGCTACGGTCTCTTACCAAACCATTGGCAATGCCATACAGCTCACTAAAAGATTCGGTAAAGGGGCTTTACTAGCCAAAACGGATATAGAATCTGCATTTAGACTCATTCCTATTCGCCCACAAGATTATGAATTATTGGGTTTCAAAATAGATGACCAGTTTTACTATGATAAAGTTCTGCCTATGGGATGTTCCATCTCCTGTCGTCTCTTTGAGGCTTTTAGTACAGCCGTACATTGGATTGCTGAAAATAAATTTCAGGTTTCTGGGATCGTTCATATCTTAGATGACTTTTTATTTGTAGCGCCACCCTTTAGCTCAAAATCCCAAAGAGACCTAGATCAGTTTCTTCAATTTTGTCAGTTGTCTAAAATACCAATCGAACAAAGTAAAACAGTGAACCCATGTACAACACTAACGTTTTTAGGTATAGAACTAGATAGTGACTTGATGGTAGCGAGACTCCCTATGGATAAGGTTTTTAAAGCTAGAGATTTATTAGCAACATTTTTAAGTCGTAAGAAAGTCACTCTTCGTGAGTTACAATCTCTTATTGGCTTGCTAAACTTTGCTTGTAAGGTTATATCACCGGGTCGTATTTTTTTACGTCGTCTAATTAATTTAACATGTGGAGTTCAACAACCTCATCATTATGTTAGATCAACGCGACAGGCCAAAGCTGATCTCAGAACATGGCAGGTTTTCTTAAATTCCTTCAATGGGGTTTCGATGTTCTTGGCTGACAGATGGGTGTTGGCATCAACACTTCATTTTTTTACCGATGCCAGCAATCTAGGTTTCGGTGCTACATTCAACAACGCTTGGTGTTTCGGTTCCTGGCCAAAAGAATTTTTATTGTATCATATTACAATAAAAGAGTTCTTTGCTATTGTTTTAGCTATTGAAATTTGGGGACCTGCTTTGAAAAATCAATGTGTAATTTTACATTGTGACAATATGGCGAATATGGCGGTAGTTGAGATCATTAATAAACAAACCAGCAGGGACTCTACGCTAATGAAATTAACTCGCCGTTTTGTTGTAGCATCTTTGCGTGATAACATTCTCTTTAAAGCCCAACACATTCCAGGTAAACATAACATTTTAGCAGACCATCTGTCTCGTTTACAGGTGGACTTATTCCGGCAGCAAGCACCTCGCATGGCTCGGCATCCAACGCCTGTTCCCGATCGCCTTATGGTCATTTGAATGAGTCATTGGTTTACCTATTGACCACAGCTGCTTCCCCTCAAACTCAACGTACTTACCTCAGAGCATACCAGTTGTTCCATCACTTCCTAATGTCTATTAATTTGACAGAATTTATTCCAACTAACTCTGGTACTTTAGCATATTTTGTCACTCATTTATTTCAATTGCAATATTCATCCTCATCCATTCATACCTATGTAGCAGCAATAGCGTATTTGAATAAATTAGCAGGATATCCGGATCCGTCACAATCTTTTTGATAAAAAAAATTACTGGCATCCGTGCACAAAAATGTATCTCGTACTGATGGTCGTTTACCCATCACACCTGCAATATTGCACAAACTTGTTGCTTCCTTGCCGTCTGTATGTCAATCCGCTTATCAAATAAGTTTACTGAAAGCAGTGTATCTATTAGCTTTTCACGGTTTTTTACGTGTTGGGGAGTTAGCGATGAACAAATCAGGTACCCATGTATTGCAATATCATGATGGGCCATTATAACATTAGGCCAGTCACACTATCATTACAATGTAATACTTCCAGTACAGCCACCTGCCCAGTTGTTGCTTTGCATCAATACTTGTCTAAACGAGGTTCCATGGCTGGTCCTCTTTTTTGCTTTCCTAATGGAACACCAGTTACCTACAATTATTTTAGTACTTTTTTACAACAGTCACTAAAATGGGCTGGCTTAGCTCACCTTCCATATTCTACACACAGCTTTCGTATTGGTGCAGCTAGTTACGCTGCATCACAAGGAGTTGTTGATGCAGACATACAACAAATGGGCAGGTGGCACTCTAATGCTTTTAAGCGATATATTCGGCTGCCGACTTATTATGACATATGACTTTCCTCAATTGATCATGCTCTGGGCATAGGGTCGAGAGTATTTGAGAACTTTTCCGGGATTTTTCTGCTATGTCTCAGTAAATGCTTATTTACCATGTCATTGTTTTGTATTTTTATAATGTACATGCTCTGGGCATAGGGTCGAGAGAATTTGAGAACTTTTCCGGGATTTTTCTGCTATGTCTCAGTAAATGCTTATTTACCATGTCATTGTTTTGTATTTTTATAATGTACATGCTCTGGGCATAGGGTCGAGAGCATTTGAGAACTTTTCCGGGATTTTCTGCTGTGTCTCAGTAAATGCTTATTTACCATGTCATTATTTTGTATTGTTATAAGGTTCATTCTCTGGGCATAGGGTCGAGAGTATTGGAAATTTTTTTCTTGAAGTTGGTGCTTTTATTTCCTCAAATGTTTTTCACACGTGTTACAGTTTTTTGGTAAGGGTACCATGCTCTGGGCATAGGGTCGAGAGTTAGTATTAGCATATGGTTCATACTATGTTTCAACTATATACGCAATCTTTCAGGCAAATGTTATTTCACATGGTTAGCATTATGATGACACGTATAAGGGGCACTTGTATTATTCAGCTCCTTCCCTAGCAGTTACAAATGCAAGTTTATGTCATTAGCATTTGTAGAGGGTGTGTATCTCTGTTTTTACTGTTTTTCTTAAACATTAAGTTTAATTACTTCCCATGTGGTCATCTGGTTACTTATATATAATAATAGCTTATCAAAGTTAATACTGGAGTGTGTTATGTTTGTTATAACACTAGTAGCTAGTATTTCATAGTTGTTAAGGATACAGTGTATGTTAAGTAGTTATACAAAGATACAGTGTAAGTTAAGTAGTTATACAAAGATACAGTGTAAGTTAAGTAGTTATACAAAGATACAGTGTAAGTTAAGTAGTTATACAAAGATACAGTGTAAGTTAAGTAGTTATACAAAGATACAGTGTAAGTTAAGTAGTTATACAAAGATACAGTGTAAGTTAAGTAGTTATACAAAGATACAGTGTAAGTTAAGTAGTTATACAAAGATACAGTGTAAGTTAAGTAGTTATACAAAGATACAGTGTATGTTAAGTAGTTATACAAAGATACAGTGTAAGTTAAGTAGTTATACAAAGATACAGTGTAAGTTAAGTAGTTATACAAAGATACAGTGTAAGTTAAGTAGTTATACAAAGATACAGTGTAAGTTAAGTAGTTATACAAAGATACAGTGTAAGTTAAGCATTTTTTTCTTTTCATGTCGTCTCTTTTATGTTCACTTGAACTGCTCATATTTAGTTTGTGTTTAAATTGAAAATTTTCCTATTAATTTGGATTATGTATGACACTAAATACATGTAGTTATGAGATAAGGGAGATAACTCCTATAGCTTTTTTTTATCAATACATCCTATAAAGGTCATATCATTAATCTAGGTTATAGAACTTTCTAGAATATAATCATGTATAAACAAATATGTTTGTAAACATGTTGATTTTAAGTAGAGATCTAGAATGATCTATTTCCAGAAAGTTATGTGTGTTTATTTGTTTACTGCTTTTAGTTAGATATTTCTAGAAGTAGAAGGTTCTCCAATATTCTTGAATTAGGGTTTAGCTATATATACTCCAGCTGTCCAAGGCTAATCAGAACTGTAATGAGACCTGTAATAAGACATATCAAGAATTGTACAGCGCCATATAAGATTCTATTGGGAGAGCTATTGTGACTTTATCTGTGGATTATTACAACACTTTGTGTGGATTTATTCATATTGCCTGAAACTTTACAAATCATCTGTGGACATTCATTTTCCTCGTGGATTTTTGATTATTGTTAATTTGAAACCTGGAAGGATCAAGGATTATACCAGGAAATTCGCATACAGATAAGTAACACTTTAAATCATCGTATTACTCTTGTACCACCACCAATTAATTAAGATATTGTAAACCATCTCTGTATAATATTGTATATATAATTAAATTGTGTTTTGAATTTAGCTGCTGGTTTCTCATTTCTGTTATTCGTTAATGTAACAGGATATACATCGGATACATTATCAACCATTTTCTTCCTTTAACTCTCACCATGGCTGCGGATGGGGGATGATTTTTGCTCTTAGGTATCTGGATAACGGTTACTGCTAAGTGCTAAAATCATTGTGGCGGATTTCGTTCCCCATCTAAGACTATTGTATGTTCTTGTATAAACTGTTATATAATGTTATATAACAAAGTACACATATACTGTCGTTTATGGTTAATAAACGGCCTTTTTCAATTCATTTCATGTGTTCTAGTTTTATATTAATTTGGTTGTAGTCTTACAAGCTTGCAATGGTGAAGGTTCTGTATAAATACAAATTAAAACTAGTTTTAATGTCATTTATACAGATATGAATAATTATATTGGTTTTGATTTGTTATCGGAGGGAGAGGCTGGATGGGCAGGAGTGAGGCAACCCGGTCGCACATTTGCGCATGAATATACACCTATTTTTAGATCACTATATGAGCATGACGCAGCATCGTCCAGTCAGTAGCTGAAGACAGAAAATGGCTGATGAACAAGGTGCGTACGGTCAAGGCCAGTAACATCTTTGTTTATGTGCATATCTAGTAAATTGATTTACAAGTTACCCACCACCTTACCCATCTGCCTCCTCATTGCAACTTCCATATTAATTACAATAATTGTCTATACTGTGGTTACATGTTTCAACGTTATATGATTCATAATTTTGTCATGCATAAGTTTTATTATACTGTTTTATAATCTTTCTTGGTTTTATGATATGCATTTGTAAAGATGGCGGATTTTGTTCCCCATCTAAGACTATTGTATGTTCTTGTATAAACTGTTATATAATGTTATATAACAAAGTACACATATAACTGTCGTTTATGGTTAATAAACGGCCTTCTTCAATTCATTTCATGTGTTCTAGTTTTATATTAATTTAGGTTGTAGTCTTACAAGCTTGCCATGGTGAAGGTTCTGTATAAAAAAACCATAATGTAGTGGTAAATATGATATTTTAGTAATTTTTCAACCCAGATTGTTAGATTTAATCGTCGATTTTAAAAACCAATTGTAATACAATGCACCACAAAAATGACGTCTTTTTATTAGTTTATCTGTTGTCTTATATTATAGAGAAACACATGCGTAGATTATAATCCTCGTTTAACAATAAGTGACAAAAAACTTTAAGTATTTGTTTTTTGTTCGAAAATCGCAATTGAATATCATCAAATAAAATGAGTATACAGTTCAATCTCCATAAACAATTGTAAATAGACTCACATATCGATTTTGTTAAGAATTAACGGAAGCCTATACGCGCCATGTAGTATTTTATTTCTATCTCTCCATAACAAGATAACTTATCTCGTTATAACAAGATATTTATCTTGTAACAATGAAATAGCTATCTTATTATAACAAGATAAGTATCGTTATAAAAATATAGTAATCTCGATATAATGAAATAGCTATCATAACAATACATTATAGTAATCTCGTTATAATGAAATAGCTATATCATATTATAACAAGATAAGTATCGTTATAACATTATGGTAATCTCGTTATAATGAAATAGCTATATCATATTATAACAAGATAAGTATCGTTATAACATTATGGTAATCTCGTTATAATGAAATAGCTATATCATATTATAACAAGATAAGTATCGTTATATCATTATAGTAATCTCGTTATGATGAAATAGATATCATATTATAACAAGATAAGTATCGTTATAACAAGATATGCTATCTCGTTATGACGAGGAAGAAAGATTACTACCTGGCACGTATAGGCTTCTTACCATAATCGATATGCGAGTCCATTTACAATTGGTAGTAGAGATTGAACTGTATCAATATCACCCAGATAATATTATGATAAATCCCTTTCCTTAGTCCAGGTAAGCCAAGGTACTTGACAAGATTTGCGAAAGTGTATTTGCTGCATTGATTTGGTTGCTATCAATAAACCTCTCGTAAAGTTTAAAAAAACCACGATTTTACATGTTCCACTCTGTCACCTGAATGCAGATTTCAATTTGTTTGTTTAGTTTTACGTCCTATTAACAGCCAGGGTCATGTATGGACGTGCCAGGTTTGTTGGTGAAGGAAAGCCGGAGTACCCGGAGAAAAACCACCGGTCAGCGGTCAGTACCTGGCAACTGCCCCACATGGGATTCGAACCCGCATCCCAGAGGTGGAGGGCTTGTGGTAATATGTCGGGACATCTTAACCACTCGGCCACCGCGGCCCCAATGCAGATTTCAAAGCTATTTATGTACATACATATGCAGATTTCAAAGCTATGTATGTACACGTATTATAAGAAACATCATACTTTATTTCATTTCTGCGTGTTCCTTACGAAAACTTATTTATATTAATTATGTTATAATATATACAGTTTTCATTACAAAACTTACACGTAGAATCCAAGATTTCCTGTGATCATAATAAGGACGACAAAGGTCAACCAATCAACGTGTTGGTGTCATTTGCAAAAAACAATCAAATCCTCATCTTTTCGTCACTTAAAAAATCGACAGTGTCCCAAGTTTATCACTTCTCCGGGACAGAATATAGACAGTACTTATCTGTATTTGCATAAAGCAGATATTACTGTCATTTCGATAAGTATTGATTGTGACGTCATATTTTTGTGAGCGTAACGTCATACTTGTGGGAGAAAACGACGTAAATTACGCTCTCAAAATAATGACGTAACAATCGATAACTTTCCTCCAGGCAGCTAGCTCTGTCATATGCTAAGACAGAATACCTCTTATAGCTTTAGTTAAAATATTGCTGTGGTTACATCTTTTGTTGTTACTAGTACCCTAATTGAACTAATGTCTACAGCCACGAGGTAAATTGACCTGGTGATGTAGATTAGTTAAAGGGACATGAACCTAAATAAACCATCTAAATTTGAGTAAATAAGACGTGTCAGATACCTTACTAAGTAATATATATATATCAGTTATTGTGCAAATGTGTCAAATAAAATAATTATAATGGAAATTCCATCTTTCTGTATTTTGAACCGGCCCAGTCTAATTTTGCAGACTGCAGTGTGATAAAAATAATAGTATTGAACTTTAGTGACTCCCACAATGCACCACACAAATTAAATGGAGGGTCGGAAACGTGGGTGATAGGAACACAAACGAATTCCGATATAAACTTATTACAAGAGTCAGTAACGTGCGCGATTGGGAAAGTGGGTAAATATAAATGGATCGCTGCAATGCAAGAGACGGGAGCAACTTCCTACTTTATACTAACGTGATGTACATATGTTCAATTATGCCAGGAACCTCTCTTCACGATACCCCATCGAATGAAAAGTTTCGTTTGACTTATGACGTATCATTCAATTATGCTAAACACAAAATGTTTTATTACGAATATTAACAAATATGGCTTATACTTCATATGCCAACGATCGTAAATTAGAAAATCCTCTTAACTTCGGAAAACTGATATTCCTTGTCGTGTCAGCAAGTTTGTTGTTGATTATAACCTCGCTTTAGACCAGCTTTCGTTTTCGTTTCTCAAAAATAGAATATGATGGTTTATTTTTATCATTTTTGGGGTAGGTATTCCCCACGTTTTCATGTCGTTTTAGATAACCAATCATTGTAATAAAATATTCAATAAACATCTGAAAACCGTATCTTACCATACAGAAAAAACATATTTTAGGTTCATGTCCCTTTAACCTGTAGCCGTAGATTATTTCTGACTAATCTACAGACTCCATGAACTAATCTACTGTAAAAATTGGAGGACATCTCCTCTCTATGAAATGGGATAGGATAAAAAAATACAACGTCACCTAACTTGATTTTTCTTCTTCAGTATATCTCATATGTTTGATTTCTTTTATTGGTTCATAAAGGGAAGTTTTTGGAAAAGGTCAAACGGAGTTACGGCGAAACGTTATACTAGCTAGTTTCTTTCATACCCCGATGGAATTTAAAAAAATAGTGACATCAATGCTTACATTTATTATACCAAATTAACAAGATATTACATATGGATGATAGCTCCAATACAGGCGGTTTGTTTAAAAATTAAACCCCTAGTAATGGATTTTATACCCTAGCAACCGAAATCCAACCTTCATTCCGACCACAGAAAACATACTTTTCAATAGTAAATTTCTTGAAAACGCAACCAAATTTGGCATTGAACATCATATCAATGCTATGGCATATATCTGTGCTAGTAACAATATTTTTTTAAAAATAATCATTTGATATATTCTGTTATTCATAACTTTTAAAATTGATTTTATCAAGTTTTTTTCCCTATATTTCATATATACTTTGCCAAAATATTAAAAATTAGGTGCAATTTACAAATATATATTGCATATGGATGATAGCCCCATTACAGACGATTTATTAAGAAAATTATTTAAATGAACACATCTAGCAACTGATTTTATACCTTAGCTACCGAAAACCAACCTTCATTTCGACCATACAAACAGACTTTTTGAAAGTCAATCCATTGGAAACGCAACCATAGTTGGTATTGAACATCATGCCAATGACATGGCCTATATATTTGATAATAACTATAAAATGACAATCGTAGTTATCCATTTACATGTTTAGCGTAAGCTAAGTAAGGAGCTGATTTTAATCAGATTTATCTTCTACCACAATAGGCGGGTGTTATTCAACTACTTTTTCCTTGGTGCTCGTCATTATTTATCAGGGTTGTTACCAGGCGATGACCGGTGATCCGTCCTTACAACTCTGACTTTGTTATAGAACAAAATACAAAAGGAACTAACAAAGCATTTAATTAATTTATTCTACAAGCAGAAATGTTCTTTGAAGGTGTGAGTCTTGGTAGTCTGAGAAACCCTAGTTTAATCTTACAATGCAAGTTAAAAAGTATATATCTGAGATTAAAAAAAAAAACAAAAAAAATTCAAAATTCGTTTCTGAGACAACTCCTTGCGTTTCTAAGGACGGCAATCGCCATTTTATTTTTACTCTGCTTGGATACAAAACCGGGTACCGACCCCTATATAAAGCGCGTGAACCACACACGTGCAATCAGTCGAACGCTCGCTGAAATATGGATGCATGTATGTTCACTCATTTTCGAAAATGGTTCGATACATCGTTTGTTGCTGTATTTTATACAGTGTATGATCAAAACAATTTGCAGCTTAAAAATAATGTACTTGGAGATTCATGACACAAGTAAATTCAACAACTTTTTTACAAAACAAACAAGAGAAATGTACATACTTTACATTGATGCAAACACCAACACAAGACAAGAAGCTGTATCGTATTGATAAGACGGTTTATCGATCTTTATCAGTAATATACATCACATACTAGTTCTATAACTAATCCAATATGTTTTCTATCACAAATTGCGATATATCAGGTAGTTAAAATATTATATATCAAAGAGGAAAAGCGCACTTATAAAGTTACATACCAACCCTATTACGTAACTGGAAAGTAACATGTTGTACGGTCCCATTTAAAGTTAATGTGAAATCTACAACTCCAGTGAAAAATAATGCCGGAGCCTGGTCAATCAGTCAGAAGAGTACAAGATGTTGAAAGGTAATCGTGAGGTATGTGCAAATGACATATAGCGACATTGAACTCAAGGAAACGCTACCGTGCATAATCGTTTATGATTTCATCGGTGCAGTTTAATTCATATCACGATTTGGTATCAAGAATAACTTGATTTAGCTGATTGGGTAGGACGTATTTTGTCACAGTATCTTCAATTCCTATCAAAGAAGGTAAGGTAAGAATTAGTGATATATTTTTTTCAATAGCCCTGATTCAAAGGTCTTTGAAGTTAACGTAAGAAAATAAATCAACGAGATTCAGAAAACTACTAAAGTATGTAAAATGTAAAGTTATAAAACACTTGAAAATTGAAATATCGGCTGATCACTTTTAAAGGTAAACAATTATAATTTCTGTTTATTAAGCCACCTTTCACCATTTTGATTACTTGTACTTTTTATAAGATTGATTTCTTTTGAAAATATCTTTCGTTGCCTTGTATCAACAAGTTTGGTTTCTATCCTTTTGATGGCCGTTTTAGTACTCGTTTTTGTTGTCTAGTACCATCCTTCTTGTTTGACATTTTTGAAAGTATGGTATGCATTTCTGTATTGAAAATCTCTGTGCCTCCTCTTTACACCACAGAAATGACAGGTTGGTCGCACAATAAGGTGTTGTTATCGATTATTTGCTGCCATTATACATAATAGGAGTAACATTCGATAGCGACATATTTGTATCATCTAGTTTGGTCCACGAATTGACATCGTCATAGTAACACTGATTTATAATACAAAATAGGGTAAATGATGAAAAGCTTGATGACTCCTTCGAAATTATTCATGTCATTTTAAATTGTTTTTGAAAAACATTTATAAAAGTTAACAAACATTATTAAACAATTAGTTAAATCACAAAGCTATCACTACCTGAGGGGACTAGTCACTGATACATACAAGTATTAAGAACTAAAACGTTATACGTTTAGTGGAAGCGACTGAAATCAAAATGCAAAGAAAAATTTAAAACTAAACGATATTCATGTTAAATACAGCTTTGAGTGAGAAGTATAAAGCAGTTAGCGATTAAAGAGATGCCACGACGATTGCAGTTTCGAAAAGTGCGGTTGCAACGGTCGCAATATTAATAACAATTCAACCATGTGACTTTAAATCAGTATAAAGGTGAATGAATTGATGTCGACAATGTTATTTTCATCTTTGAAAGTTTAGTTGTGGAAATGTAGGTATCCGGTTTCAATGGATGAATATGAAACTTATTAATAGTACAGTCGTCATGTTGCAAAGCAGAAAGTTGATAAAACGAACTTTCTGCCTTACAAAGCAATAAATAAAAACTAAAGTCGTTCAGGTTTGGGTGATAATGTAGCCAAGGTTTATTACTGTATCATCGTATTATGTAATGTTACATAATTATAGATCGATGATATAATCATGACACAATATTGCAAAATATTATTGCATAACATATTTTTTATAATTATGATTACAGTAAGTGGAAGAACCACATGTAATAAACCAGGTAGTAATTTGTCCGTCTAGGGACTGACTAACCTCGACTAATTAAGGACTAAACTAAGTAATCTATTCTAAGCTATTCTACACATATAAAGGTACAAAGTTTAACACAACCTACACAATTAACGTAAATACCGGGCGGGAAGGGAAGGGAGAATTTTTGTTGAATTTCACTGCGAACAAGCGCGATCTGTTCTGCACGGCCGAAAATTTGAAAGTGACGCTTTGCTTTGAATTTTCTTTATACATATCAGAGGTTGGAGCAAGTTTTAAAACGATTGGATGCTACCTACCCTATCGTAGAGTTGTTGTGTCCCAGGGGAAATCACAACACGCTCTCCATTTGTTTACATATCTACGACGCATGGAAAAGTCCGAGAGACTCGAACGACAGTAAACCACGTTAACGAGACCTTGCGAGACTTGGTAAAACATTGTTAATAAACACTAATTTCGTTAAAAAGGAAATATCTAGAAAGTGTGTACATGTAAAGCGAATTCCTAAACTGTAATCTAAATTTAAAAAGGGGGGCATGTACAACGAAAGATAATAAAATGAGGAGTCGCACCAAACCGGAAGTTACACCACACAGACGTAAATATACACAGACGCGACACACGTGTGTAAGTACAGTACACTGCCGAAGAACAAGTGTGGTGTGTAGCGCGACAGGTATTGCATGTAATATTGTATACATATTACAAATGATTCTTCCGCCTACAATTAATAAAATATTATCTAGATAATACATACATTAATAGTACAGTCGTCATGTTGCAAAGCAGAAAGTTGATAAAACGAACTTTCTGCCTTACAAAGCAATAAATAAAAACTAAAGTCGTTCAGGTTTGGGTGATAATGTAGCCAAGGTTTATTACTGTATCATCGTATTATGTAATGTTACATAATTATAGATCGATGATATAATCATGACACAATATTGCAAAATATTATTGCATAACATATTTTTTATGATTATGATTACAGTAAGTGGAAGAACCACATGTAATAAACCAGGTAGTAATTTGTCCAAACACCCAAACCTGAGTTGGTAAGTATATAAAGTAAAATTACATATTTGTATAAAGTAGTTTAAAAAAAAAAAAAAAAAAAAAAAAAAAAGGTTCAAAAAAGGTTCAAAGGAGAGTAGGCACAGTGACCATTAATGAATTCAGTCTGTACTGCCTGTTACTGCAACGATAAGACACATATAATTACAGGTCCATGGTATATACGTACACATATCCATCACGATATATCATACACAGTTCCACATGGTATAACACAAAATAAATCCAAAGTCAATCCATGAAACAATATGAAGTTCAATGATATAACCAGCAGCACGGGAAGTCGACACCATAAATAATCACTGATTAACATTATGTTCTCCTGAACTCGGTTTAAGAGGTCCATTGATGTCCATGTACTGTCTGTGATCGAACAGACCACGCACTGTTCAGAATGTTTGTACAAATATATTTGAGTCACTGTTATTACATGCACACTACAGAGATGGGTCTTCATGGCTGACCACAGACATATTTAAAAATTCAGAATTTTTTCTTTATAGCTTCCCCAAGTGAAGTACTGAGGTGTTGACGATATGCGAGAGACGTGTCTATGTATTTCTTATATGCATCACTACGCCAATCCCCTTGCGCTTGAATGATTTCATGTGGTAAGCCACACTCAAGTGCAAAGGATGCTCCACCCCGCCTAAAGCTATGCCCAGAGTATTTTGAATGATCTATCCTGAGATGTCCAAGGCACTCTCGAAGACGAGAGAGGAAAATATCATAGCTAAGCAACCTACATCCCCCTGGAGTAGGGAACATAAAGACCGGTATCTTTAAGTTTTTTGAGGGACACAGCCTGAACAGCAAAAGGAGGGCTTGGGTGGGGCAGAGGGGAGAGGAAAGAATTAATGGTAAAGGTACAGAGAGTGACCTCTCTCTAAACTGAATAGTTTTTGACCAATGCACATGTAGGATCACTCCATTAGGACTAAAGGACACATTATGACGACTTAGATGTATGTTAGGATTAAAATCCTTCAAGGAGGGGGGGGAAAAGGTTAGACTTCCTGAAGAAGGAGAAGAAGGCAACCAAGCAAGCAGCCCAAAAGCAAATATCACGAGGGGACTTAATATCAAGCTGGGGTAAGATTTGCATTAAAATAATGGGAGTAATCGGAAGTTTCTGGCAGGATGAGTCCCCCAACAATCTACGTGCTCCCTTTAGTACTCTACTTATATGGAAATTGTCAACAGGATTAGTTAACCCGACCTCAAGATGTAAAAGCCTTACAACCGACAGGTAATTTCTTATTGAGGAAAACTGTAACCTCATAGATAGGAAGGCAATGTACCGCCCTAAATTGATATAAGATATTGGGATAGGTTTTATACTATGATCACAACAAAATTTTAGATAGGTATCTAGGTAGGTATGGTATGTTCGTCTGGTTGATGGCGCCAAAGCATTCGCACGTAACAGGGACACTTGATCATCCAGCAACCGCATATTTCGGGCCGTGCCTAGATAAAAGAAGGGAAAGAGACCTAATAGACATATGGTACAACAGAGAAAATAAAGGGGTTGGCATTTGGAGCGTTGAGACAAATGAAGTGTATGCCTTGCCCTCATGCAAACGGGACACACAATCTGCTAAGCAATTATGCTTACCTTTGATATGTTTGGAAGATAAATGAAAGTTAAATCTGGCTGACAACCAGAAGAGGTATCTTAGAAAAATGCATAACTGTAGAATTGCGAGACGTACATTTGTTTATACTAGATACTGTGACCATATTGTCAGAGAAGACAATAATACGCTTATTTGCCCAGGCCGGAGCCCAATAGTGTGCTGCGAGGCATACAGCTAGAACTTCCTTTTCATTTATGTGCATATGTAACGCAGTAGGAATGTCAGCGGACCAGTTTGTATAAAACCAGTCATTACCCCAATGACCACCCGCCCCTTCATTACAAGCATCTGTGTATACACTTGTAACAGCTCGTTTCTCTAAGAGGAGGGATTTGCCATTAAAGGTTTGAAAGCAGGTATGCCACCAGGCTAAGTCCCGGAGGACTTCCGCATTAAACCGGAGTTTATGGGAATCTTTTTTTCAGGGAAGACATAGCATTGATCAGTCTGCGAAGGAAGACTCTCCCGCCATATACTACTGACGACGCCAAGTTTAGTTTCCCTATTAAAGATTGTAGTTGCTTTTTGCTAGCACGACAGCGAGGAGCTGAAATTGTCTAGCTCATATTTTAGTGCGTGTAACTTCTCGTCAGGAAGTCTGAGATGCATTCCGAGGGAATCTATCTCGATACCTAAGAAGGTCAGTTTGTGTGTTGGATCCACAACTTTATTCCAGCTAATCATAAACCCTAGCCTTCGTAAGAGGCAAATTAGGGTGTTAAGGCTTTGGATGCATTGAGCCTTAGAAGACTCGCAAATAAAGAAATCATCTAGATATGCTACTATGTTACTAAAACCCTTACGATTCATAATCCGAACCACTGCCTGAGAAAGTCTATGGAAAATACTAGGTGCTAAACGAGAGCCAAATGGTAATTTTTTATCAATGAAGTAACGAATTCCGTCTTTAAATTCCCAATGAATCCCCGTTACTGTTTGACTGCTGTCACTGATAGGGACAACACGATATGCACTTTTGAGATCTACTTTGGCCATGTAACAATTAGGGGATACTAGTCTCGCAGCAGAGTCAACCGTGCTGTACTTATGTTTAGGAATGTTTTCAGCGTAATCATTCACTGCTAATCCCTCAGGTCTACTACAGTCATGTATCAGTCGTACACCTCCGTCAGGCTTTGGTATGACACCCCTAAAGGACTGACTATCTTGGGTGTAAAGGGCACTTTCACATAATTACCGTTCTCAATTTCGGTCAAAACTTGCTCTGTTGCTTTCTGATATAAAGGACTTGAGGGTCTAGCTGATGGGTGATTTTTTAGATAAGCTCTGGCAGGACTAGATACAGGATCAATAATATCAAAACCATTCCTAATTCCATTTAAGATGTAAGACTTGTCAAAATCATTGCCTAATTCATTCTCCCAGGCCGTTATGTTCAAACAAGCAGAGGGCTTAGGTTGCTTAGCTACACCTAGTTTTTTTAAACTATGGTTTCCTCTAGCATGAGACGCAAAACATGCTGGTATTGAACAAACATGCTCGTATCGACACTGCTGTGCCTGACACCCCCCTTTAGAATTGAATCTTTTGCATATTTCCTTCCCTTGGGGTGTAAAATTAGCAAATTTCTGTTGAGTACCGGGGGCCAAAGGTTTTTTCCTCTGTTTTGCAGACTGAGAATTTGATGACTGATATGGTCTGAGGCGCAAAAATTCGTCCGATAGGTGAGAGACAGCTGTACCCCAACGGAACTTGTGGACATGTTGGAGACGTCTGTATTCCCTATCATATAGGAAGACAGATATCATATCATGTGTTGATATTAAACGATATATCCTAGAAGTGTGTGATAGGTAATCAAAAATGTGGTCTTTGGACAGAGTACCATCCTGTACAAGTTTATGTAATATAGCCAAATTAGCATTGGACCATTGTGACAAAGAGATATTTTCTAATTTAGGTTTTTGGGGCCCAGCTTTATAAATAAATTGAAAGACCTCATTTTCAGACACAATTTTCTCAGTCTGCATACCCCCATTAACAAAATCTGTGATATCTAAATAGTTATTATCACGGGCCTGCCCGAGTGATTTTAAATGTACCTGAGGGTCCTGCCATGAAAACCCACCTTGCAGTGTTTCATCAGTATTTTCACGGCATCCAGCTGTTGTCTGTTGACCTCTCTGCAGGTTGTTCAACACTTCCCTGATCAGTAAGTCTTCATCCTGGGAATTCTCATCAGTTGTAGCCGATTCCTGAATCTGGGATGTGGAGCCGCCTGTGGCTCCTTCTGCTCTACGCTGTACTGCCTCTACCGGATCCGTCGAAAAAGTTTGTTTCACAGCTTTGACAATGAGTTTGACCTGGCCTACAGGGATCTTGGACTTGGCCAGGTCCTCAGAAGTGAGGCAAGATAGGGCCTCCATTGAACAAAATCCCAAATTGAACAGTAAATTTAGTGAATCCTCAGTTATTTTTTTCTGTGTTGCCCAGATCTCCACTTTTTTCATTTCCGCGTTCAAATCAGAGGAATCCATGATTAGTATTTTTTTTCCAAAATCAGGCCGAATTAAAGTTGAATGTTCTTTTTCTTATAAAATTGACTGATAATGTTCCAAAATTAAAATTGACCACAAAAGTAACAGCCGTCACAAAAGGCCGCACAGTCCAGCTGAATGGCAAACAATGCCTGCTCTACGGATGTTGCCGTTTTCATGATGCTCTCCAACCTCTGAATCATGTATGTGTCCAAGGAAACGTCATTTGGAATTTTAAAGAATGAACGTATTTCCTTTTCTGGCATTTTTAAGTTTTCAAATTTTGATCGTCTTTGATAAAATGATCCAAATACAGCAAGAATATTGAATAGCAAGAATATTGAATGCTTAGATCGTCTGTGATAAAATGTTCCAAAATATAGCAAGAATATTGAGGCCGAATGTACCAAAACCAGCAAGAATTTTTGTTGAATTTCACTGCGAACAAGCGCGATCTGTTCTGCACGGCCGAAAATTTGAAAGTGACGCTTTGCTTTGAATTTTCTTTATACATATCAGAGGTTGGAGCAAGTTTTAAAACGATTGGATGCTACCTACCCTATCGTAGAGTTGTTGTGTCCCAAGGGGAATCACAACACGCTCTCCATTTGTTTACATATCTACGACGCATGGAAAAGTCCGAGAGACTCGAACGACAGTAAACCACGTTAACGAGACCTTGCGAGACTTGGTAAAACATTGTTAATAAACACTAATTTCGTTAAAAAGGAAATATCTAGAAAGTGTGTACATGTAAAGCGAATTCCTAAACTGTAATCTAAATTTAAAAAGGGGGGCATGTACAACGAAAGATAATAAAATGAGGAGTCGCACCAAACCGGAAGTTACACCACACAGACGTAAATATACACAGACGCGACACACGTGTGTAAGTACAGTACACTGCCGAAGAACAAGTGTGGTGTGTAGCGCGACAGGTATTGCATGTAATATTGTATACATATTACAAATGATTCTTCCGCCTACAATTAATAAAATATTATCTAGATAATACATACTAATAATATGATAAGTATAAATAAACATATATGTACGTTAGTGGTATGAAGAATGTAAAACTTAACATTGTAATTGTGGAACGGATAAGGAACTTCTTTGGAATGATAAAAATCCTTATGAAACTTTGTAATTGGCGTCTGTTTTCGAGCGTTGGTTGAGATATATGTATATATGCGCTTTACTGTATTGACCTTTCTGTACCTGTCCTTTACATATTGTCGATCAATGTATACGTTGCATGAAGTTAAACTCGATGTAATAACGACGTGTTGTATGATGATTACTAGTTTAATAAGCGAGAGCTATATATAAACTCTCCGTGATTCATTTTCTCCCACTGCCTCACAACCTTTTGTCAGAATCACTTACATCCTTCGATTCTAATGATAGTATGCAAATCATGCCTACTTCGGCATTTAACATATAATCTGGCTTTGATAGATCAGGTAATATGCTAATCATCCGCACAGCCAGTAGATTAAAAAAGATGATCAAACACTTAATATCAAACCAGGAACACTTTAATATCATCTCAGGTAGTAATTACTAAATGTCAATCCGGAATTGTGTCATTTGAAGTATGAGGGGGGATGCATTTCATGGATGTTTAAAGTTTGATCAGATAAGACGTTTTAGTATATGGATGACGATAATGTGACCACTAAAATGTAAAAAATTATGCATTGGTAATTACTTTCGTATTAGCCCACACTCTCAGTAATACGTATGCATTATACAAAAACACGCATAAATCAATCTACATTTTTATTTAAAAATATTTGAATGGTGAAACATTCCGTCGAATGTCATTTAAACAAATTAATTGAAAAGTCACAAGTTTGGAATAATAAAACGATTTATTATATTTTCCTAACTAGAATATTTATAGACAATTTAAATATACTAAACTATGTGTGCTGTATATCAAGGGGAATTTAATGTTTCAGCTTAACATCTTTGCCATGACAGGACAATGCCGCTACCCACCGGGTAAGTGTAACGGTACAGTAGCAGGGATACACAGGGTATGCATATTCTTTACACATTGTAATATACAACGGTTTCGTTTGCATCTGGTGTGTTAACTAAGTCAGAATTACATCATTCCTCGTGTTTATTTATATACTCTATTTAACCATATGTAATAAATACTTACTCATGGTTAACAGTTCTGTGTTATACTCTGACACAAGTATATCATTTGTTATATGACTGTGAGTTTTGCCGTTTTCTGATTGGTCTAGACCGCTCAGTCAGGTCTTGACAAAATGCAATGTCAACCTGAGACCAATGAATACCTGTTCAGAGGTTGACATTGCAAATCCAGTAACCTGGCTATAAATAAACACAGGGAATTCCCTGTCTCTTCCACATTTTAGACCAATCAAAATAGAGCATTGACGATCATCGGACAATAGCTAAATCCAACATGGCAGACAAGAGTGAGGTAGGATTAGGAAAGATATTATAACACATTTTAAATGTAGCTATATGTTCGAAAGTTATATTGTGAAGAATTACAGCAGAATTACATGAACTGAAAGTACCTACTGAGGATACATGGATGAAGATTTTTTTTTTAAATTCCTTGCTTCAAAATTACTCCAAGTGGCAAATTTTGAATCATTGTAACTTGTTATCGTTTCATATAACAAAACAATTATTAACTTTTTGTAGGTTAATACGAGGAATTGTTAAACCCTTGACAGGTGATATTTCCCTCGGCCTTCGGCCTCGGGGAATATCACCTTTCCCAGGTTTAACAGTTCCTCGTATTAACCTACAAAAAGTCAATATTTGTATAATATCGTTCAGGTCTTATTAAAGACACACAGTTTGATAATTGCTATCTGTTTGGTCAAAGACTGCATATGAAAGAAAGCCGTCATAAAAATAAATAAATAATGATAAAAACAGCAACTGGATTTTTGTATACGCTAAGTTGCACCAAAACAAAGATGTATTTCGTGTGCACATGCTTCTGATTACCAGATATCATTTATTTGCCATTAGTATTAAGTTCATTTGGTGTAGAAATTAAAACAGTGGATATTGCAGTGAAAGAGAACGAGTAGGTATTATAGTAAATGAAACATGGAAACAATTGAAATGTGATGACGAAGCTAGTACAAATACAGGTGATTTGATAACTATTGGTAGAGCTATGGTATGATGTTAGCATGAAATAAGACAGACTACATCACATTTCTTCTCTCATCCTGTCGGTGACGAAATAGAGATGACTTTAATGTTAAACTTCGAAATACATCTGCCTCAGAAGACACAAAGATACTAAAGTCCCAAAATTGACAGGCTCCAAGTGTGTATGGAATCGTAAATTTTTCCATGGTTCGTTGTTTGCATTCATACATTATGTACATTCGTTTGTGGGGAATTTCAAGTTAAGGAATGTCCTTAAGTTAGGCATCGTTGGGAACCAACGAGTCACCTCAAACGATAGAGCTGGGACTCGTTCGGAACCATTAGTAAACACACTAACACGCAAACTCGTGAGATATCCCAGATCTGTGTATACTTTTAGTAAGCCTCCCGGAAGTAGATATCGAGAGGATACCTATCCCAAGTGGAGGTTCCCGGGATTTCGTCTGCCGGAAAGGTGTTTATGTGGCAGCCGACGCAATCAGCTCAGGTCTAGTACCAGACTGGAGAGACAATGTAACAGCCATTGAGGCATTGGGGTATCGAAAGGATGACGTGTTTATCTGTGCGTACCCTAAAGCAGGTAATGATGCAATTTCATTCAATAATTAAGATAGAAAATTGTATATTTGTGCTCAATTCTAATTCTCTGCAACGTTTTAACTTTTGATCACTCCCCCTGTATAGCTTTGCGTAATACAAACTTTATCAAATCACTATAAATCGTTGGCGTCTTTTATTTGTAATCCATAATAAACGCAAAAATATTTTTACTGTAAGCCATTTTGAAGAGTTGGGTGTAATTTTGAGACAACAATCCTGTGTTTAGTGCGTCAATTTACCGTCTTTTAGTATTTCAATTTTCATTAATCTGAAAGCTGAAGGTCACTTTATATATTCTTATTCTGAACATTACTATAGAAACATAAACTGATACCGCTTTATGTTAGTTTGTCTTTTGTTTATAACAATTAGTTGAAGTTAACAGCTTTATTCACGGATTCAAACAATATTCCTTTATATATCAAGATCTATGTTATTTTCATATCAGATATTACGTTTTATTCAAAAACCTGGTATGCAATATGATTGCAGTATGTGCATGATCATGTTACGTGAAAGATTACATTAACTCATTGTATAGTCTATGCAAACCTCGGTGCTATCAGATCATGACGTTTTTTCAGTTATAAAGAATGCTTGACCTATTTTTGTAATCCAGGTACTCATTGGTTATGGGAAATAACCACTATGCTATTGAATGGTCGGACTGAATATTCTCCAGTATCCAAAGTAACATCGATGATAGAATTTTCCTCACCAGATGACTTGACCAGTCTGAAGTCACCACGGGTTTTTAATACCCATCTTCCCTATCACCTCCTTCCAACTGAAGCACGACGCAACGGAGGTAGAATAATCTTCATACAGAGAAATCCAAAGGATGTTGCGGTATCATACTTCAATATGCTATCAAAGAAGAGACAGGCCTTCGCCGGGGACTTTAACGATTGGATCCAATTGTTTCTGTTCCATCCAGGTTAGTGTTATATGTAATCGGTATTTAAATTCCTCGGAATAATTTACTTTCGCGTAAATAGCCAACTCTGGATCGATTCTTACCAAGTATGTTTCCTCTCATACAAAGTGAGATATACATGTAATTGTATTTTATTACTTAGATCAAAATATCCGCGGCGTTGCTATTTTCGGAATAGATACACTTTGAACAACAAAGTTCAAACTAGTACAAAATATTACGCGTAGAGGATATTTTCGTGATCATGCGACCTTCGCAAAATTAGTGTAAATTTCCCTCTCGCGCAAATTCCCACATTTACAGTAGAAAGTATATTCTGAAGCTGAAACTGCTGGCCTACAACTGTAGTTTTAATGATTTGTTGGGTGTCTTATGTATTTCATGTTTTATAGCGATTCTCAGTATGTTTCCTGTAGAGATATGCGATTATAGCTTATTACGCAGATGGAACATTTGCATTTTAGTTAATCGATAATCACTTATTCCGGACATAGCTTATCTATGTGCATATTAATTTTTCGATACTAAATCATATCCAACCACACTCGCCGACAAACAGTATTACTGAATTGATCAGTATTGATAAGATTGCATATTGATCAAAACTTAAATGATCAATGTATGAATATGTGTGACTGCAGCATTTGATAATTTCAAAATAACAATCAGAATAATTGTCAGATTTGTTGAACGATTTGGAAGGAGGTGTCAAAATAACAACATTTCTACAAAACAAGTCGAACACTTCATGTTATACTGTTTGTTTCCATAGGCTACCCCAAGAACTGGTTCGAATACACACTTGAATGGGAGCAAGTGATGCGAACAGAGAGACGTTTAAACTTACATATGATCTATTATGAAAATCTGAAAAAGGTAAGTTTAGGTTTTTTTATAACACATCCCTGTTGAAACAGTTATTAAGTTCTACCATGATATATATTTCAATGAAAAGTGTTATACTTTGAAATAGGTTTAATTCCACAGTATTTCAACAATTTATTTTAGCGAATTCAATTTCTGTCGATACTGAAGAAAAATTAACTAAAACATGAATTAAAAAGATAATTCAAAATGTTTTTGCGACCATGTTTATGTAAAGATAAGACACTCTCAAAATTAGGGGTTACGCGCTAATTTTGAAAACATTTTGCTATTGTACAAATTACACAGATTTGAAAACATTCTGATAAATATACTTATATTATTTTCACATCTTTTCCTTTAAATTAAATCATTACTTTCCATAATTATTTGTTTTTGTTAATCACACCAAGAGTCCGATAGAAGAGATTGGTCGATTATCTCGATTCCTGGGCAGTTCAACAGACGGACAGTTTATCAGCGAAGTTGTTAACAGATGTAGCTTTGGCAATCTGAAAAGGGTCAATGGCGAGACGAAAGATCTGTCGAACTTTAATGGGGAGAAATCCATGTTTGACAGCATATTCAGAAAAGGTGAAGGATTACGTATTTAATTATTTTATTATATTTTAATTCATATGTGCATTCATACATAAAAATAAATGTTTTCTTCGAATTTTCTTGAAAATAACTGACAACATATTTTCTATCGCGCCAAACGATGTCTAATAACTATATTTGTTCTTGTAATATTTGCGTTTCGAAATCTGGTGTGAAGATTGTTTTGTGTGTTACTTGCAGGAGAAATTGGAGATTGGAGAAATTGGTTTACAGTAGCGCATAACGAAATCTTTGATAATGTGCTCTTTGATAAAATGAAAAATTCCAGCTTCAGATACCAGTACACCGTCTAATGCAGACGATAATGTGTGTCTATGACTTTCATCGCAGTTCTGAAGGGACGCTTAAAACGTGATATGGGACCTTACCCAGGTTCTACTTACACACTCATTCTACCACAATACATGTGTAGGATTGAACTCCTATGTCATAATGTTAACATTTTCTGACATATATGGAGAATTTAGTGCATTACAATTTGTATATATATGGAGTAGTTGGTATCACAGTCACCTGCCAGATAATGTCCACTATATATATATATATGACCACAGTGTGTGTGTACATAGGCTCTCCGTTACTACATTTTGGTATTGAGACATTTTCTAGCCCGAACCCATGCCAGTGGAGAAAAGCGGTTTTCGTCTAAAACTACTAAAATCGTACTAGTGTGTTTATCTTTTTAGATTCATGATAATTTATATATCATTGCCTTCTTTGAGAGCACTATGGTCTTACAGTGTTGTCGAGGGATAACATAGTACCCGAGCCGGACGCGGACACATCACACGACAACACTATAAGATCATAATGCCCTCAAAAGTAGGCAATAATGTCTTTAGTTTTTAGTACATAACGAAATGGAAAAAATAGACAAACAATTATGTACGATCATCAATAAAAATTTATCTAAACGAGTTCGGCCACGTCCAACGTTTAGAAATGTCATGGTCGGAGGCGTCTAGATACATTTTTCCAGGCAGAAATCTTTGAAAATCCTCATTGCATATTTCGTTGCTTGCTGAGTTCAATTTGTTATTTTGCGCTTTTGTAAATTCGTCAGCATTCAAGTTTCTAAGCCGTGACATTTATGTTTTGCAAAACGTCGTCCGCACACAGTTTGTTTGCCATTGAACAGCGCAGATAGCGACGGTTACGTCATTATCGTCAATATGACGTTAGTCACAAAAAGCGCGCCAAAACATAGTACCGCGCGAAACCATAGCCCCGGGACTATGGCTAAATAGTGCCCAGGGGCTGAGCCGATGAAAACGCGAGAAAAAGTCACGTTTTGTACTAATGCATGATAATACCTAAATTAAATACTAAGGGAATTTTAAAGGTTTCAATTACAAGAGGTAAAGGCATTGTGGACTTATATTTCTTATTTTATTTTTTTCAAAAGAATGCAGAACAATACGTCAGTGTGATATTTTTCTACGCTATCTAAAATATAAACTGTCAAAAGGAGTCGTTGAAACTTGTATTTATACCAAGTCAGCGTTGTAAACATAATCGTATGTTCCAGTTGTAATCTGGAGAGTATTACCTGGAGAGACGTGGTTATCGTTCAGTAGCTCACACGTCTTGGTATCTTGGCGGTAGTTGGCGGCTACACAGGAGGCTGTGGTTTCGCAAACAATGGCACACTCCGATTTACTCCGCACAATGTCTGTGGAAAACGAGGTGACATCCAGTCTAGTGTTGCTTATCACTTGGTACAAACTCTTCTTTTCTGTTAGATCCCTAGGACCTGAAATCGAAATATAAACAGCTGTAGAAAATGTCACTTCCATTTGTATCAACAGAAATATTTGAAACGATAAATAATGGCACATGTTGAATAATCTCTCAATATTAAAATGGTGGAGATTTTCGAGCCATTTATTACGACTCGCTCATTTTTGCACCCAAAATATGTCACTGAAGCGGTGGCCGATAGAAAGCCACCAACGTACTACGTTTTAGTACAGTACCGTTGCAGTGGTATGGCTATCCGAATGGATAACAAATTGAAACAGTTAAAACTCTTTCCTTTCATTGCAGAATCCTTACTTATTTCACGTGTATTGTTAAGCACAGAACACCAAAGAACAAATAATTAGATCGTGAATCACAAGATGATTTTATGCATCTGAAAAACTTTGAAAAACGTTGAAATTTAGGGAAACACGTTTCTTGATATTGTGGGTGGTCCCGGTATTACATCTATAATTTAGTTGTTATTCACTTTGGTGTCTTATCTAAACAAAGTAATCTTAAAAGGACAGCTCTGTTTAAAACGTCCATTAAATTTGGCACATTTATCGGGAACAAACCAGTTAGAGTAGTCGGTATTATTGTTATATGCCAGAAAAGCCCACTGCAGTGAAATGTGTGTGAAATGTGATACTCGCGCGTGCTGTCCGCCATCACACATTGTGGTCGGACGTTTGTATGCCGAACCCTAGCAAGTGACAGAAGAGTCTACAACCGTTTAGAACTACTGAAATCGCTCTTACAGCAGCGTGGTTACTTTATTAGGTGCATATTTGTGTCTGGAAAAAAATGTGTCAATTCCTCAATGGTTATGTATTGCATTCCATTAACCTACGTGACATACGCGGTATGGGTACAGCGTACAGGTGTATATAATGTACATGCTTAATAATTTTGCTATAAGATTTGAAATTTCAACGTTGTCGATTAAAGTACTTAACAATATTAAGTGTCGTGTATTTTGTCAATATTTTTTTGTTTTATGTTTCATAAGGGATGTCGAACAATATACGTATGTCATATTTTGCTTCGAGGCTATGTAACAGAACTAGTCTGACTGATTTATCCCTTCAATAAATCTAAAGCTTATATTGGTACAACTCACTGGTGTGTGAACAGATCCCTCCATACCCTTGCCCACAGGATATGTCAAACCACTTCCCAGTGCTCGTTCTGAATGCTACACATTCCTCCCCTGGTATGGGGTTTCCTGACTCCCAGTTCGTGTACGTCAATGGATCTCCCTCGATTGTTTCATAAACGTAAGCGTTATCGATGTAATAGTTTTTAACGTTTATCGATGGCAACGTGTTGTATCTGATTAAAACAGAAAAATAAAAAAAGCTGCTATAGTTGTACATACCTGTACAAAAAAGTGCACATACTTGTACAAAAACAGCCAGACATGTACACACGATGTCGATATTTATCGTACAAGTGTGTGAAATGGGATAAGAAATAACATTTTATAAGTTAAATATTATTTTATTCTAATCCTAACAACAATGCGTCCAATTAAGTGATATGATGCACAGTTATATGATTATTTCAATTCTTTTATTACCTTGAGCCTTTCGCGTATCGGCTCATCGGTTTGAAACAAACACATATACAAATACAATACACAAAAACCACACTCACATATGCTCTCGCCATACTTGCATACACACTGACACACAAGCAACCCTTATAAGCACACATAAGGCTAGTGTAGATGGATTTTGCTAATATTTAACTTATAAAATTTTATTTCTTATTTTATTACTTAATTTAATATATTTTGCTAAATTTGACAACTCTTTTTTGTTCCTTGTTTCTAAAAGTTGAATTAATTTGTACATACTCGGACTAATGAAATAATGTTTCTTAATAAAACGCTTTCTTAAAGCTAAATAACATTCACATTTTGAAATAAAATGAAACTCATCTTCAATGTCCTCACTGTTACAATATCTGCATGTTCTTTCATTTCTTTCTAAATTGTCATACCTTCCGGTTTCAATGTTTAATTTTTGAGATGACAATCGCATTTTTGTTATAATTTTGAATTCATGACACCAATAGGTTATGTTAAATAAGGTTGTAAGCAGAAATTTTGACCAATAAACTTGTACAATTAACACTTTGAAGACGAATCATTTTTTTCTTTACATTTCTGCTTGAATATATCACATAATTTACATTTTATAACATTTATTATATAGTCAGATGTATATACATCCCAAAACTGCCACAAATACCCTACCCCTATCCCAAATAATTCATTTCCCACTCCATGCAACCATTCACTTCCATTTTCTAACATTTCCTGATAGCAAGCGTTCAAAACACAATTGTCAGTCTGTTTTAATTTAAATATTTGAAAATTTTAAGTTTTCTCCCTATTTCTAAAGGCATTCTTCCTAATTCTTGATATTCCATAAAGTTTGCTGAATTATGAATGCTGGTTTCTGCCATCTCGCACTGTCTCATTGTTTCATATGATACATATTGATGTTACTTACGTCAGCATCTACTTTTAAACATTGTGTTACAGTTCAAAGGTTATACTCATAAAATTATGTCGAATCGACTCAAAACTCAAACTCAAAACTGTTTCTTGTATATATGGAAACATTTCAAATCCATATATTTGTAAAATGTAGTATTAAACATAAATTAAACATGAATTACAAGACCAGTAATCTAGCAATCATTTAATTGTTGAATAAAATAAATCAATTGCCTCATACGTACCCAGGTATAGAATTCAGATAGGTGGTGACAAAGGCATTGGTTGCGCTGTCCGGTATGTAGGCCAGGCGTCCACCAGCGAGTACGCACTGATCATGCGCGGCAGAGGTACTCGGATAACCACTTAGGTACCAGAAGCACGTGCTCTCAGTACTTGTCTCGTAAGTTGATCCTATTGGTGGACAAGTGAACGCCAAAACGTCCAAAACTGCTGCTACAAAGGATGGTGAACAATAAATCATTACTCTAATTATTTAAGCATTTGTGTCAGAGGCGTAGGAATTGCACCCCCCCCCCTCCATTTCCCAGGACGAGTGGGGGGGGGGGCAAACATGTCTTTTTCGCCGAGTGAAATGTTCTTAAAATGCACATTCGAAAGGAAAAAAGGGTCCTCCTGCACATTTTTTGTGCAGAACGCGTTTCCTAAAACGTTCGAATGTTCGAACCTTAAATAATGAAAATTCGATACACACGAACTAGACTAAAAATGTCCATCAAGGAATTATACTATTTCAAACAAAATGTTTCTTAAAATATTAATTTGTTTATATGTCTTGGCAAGACAATCAATTCATTATTATTCTGAGTTACACAACAATGTGCCGATGGTGTGAATCCGGTATGTTCAGATCGAGCTGTGTTGCATGGTATGACGACACTCATAATTATCATTTCTAAATGCAGATAACTTTAAATCGAAAAATTATCGTGTTAAGAACGCTTTAAATCCATCAAAAGACATTGTAAAATTCATCTCGGCCATTCCAAATCGTAATTTTTTTTCTCGGGGGGGTGGGGGGGGGTGGGGGAGAGACCCCGAACCCCCAATCAACAAAATCTCACTCCTCCAGCGCTAGCAAATTCATCAAAATGCATGGTAAGACTCATCTCTATTTAGCCATTCTAAATCGTAAAAACTTTTCCCGGGGGAGACACTCGGTACCCCCTAAACACCAAAATCTCGCGCCTTCGGCGCTCGACATTTCAACAAAATGCATCGTAAAACTCAACACTGCCATTCTAAATCGTACATTTTTTCCCGGGGAAACCCCGAGCCCCCCAAACACCAAAATATCACGCCTTCGGCGCTCGCAAAATCATCAAAATACATCGTAAAACTCATCTCAGTCATTCTAAATCGTATATTTTTCCAGGAGATACCCCGGACCCCCCAAAATTGCAAGCTAATTTGTGTATTCATTAATTTTCTGTTAGCGACGACACAGTCTATAGATGTGTACAAGGATTATATGTAATAACATATGAAAAAGTATATCAATTATCTCCAGTGGGTGCCGCAAAGGGGGGGGGTGTTACGAAATATTGAGGACCTTTGTCATTCGTTTCATACCACTAATTTATCTTAAATATATCTGTTGATATGTTTTTCTTTTATATTGTATTTTTATCTAATATTAAAACGACATTTTTATTCACGTCAATTGCAATCTATTGGAATTTCATCCAATATGAAGACTATTTGATGATGTCGCTACAAAAGGACTTTTTGGCAATGATATAATTTTCTATCTAAGAACTTACAAACGGTATTCATATCTTGAAATTTCATCTAAAAGAACATATCAACTACAAAGTAAGAAAACTATGAAATATCTATTGAACATAGACATATCTCATGTTCTAAATAACTTCTAAATACTGAAACAATGTACACATAATAGTATTGCCTTCAATTCAATGTTTCAGTAACGTGATACATCGATCTGTACATTGGAGCATAACGTAAATTGAATGTATGGCAGAGTAAATAAGATATTGGAGATAATTGTATCAAAATTCGATAATTCGGAAGAATCAAGTGAATCAAATATTGCAGGGTTATACAGTATCCTTGTAAAATACTAACGCCTTTGTTTATATATCATTTCTAGTTCGAAACAATTTACTTTACTGATTATTTCTGTAAATAAAACTATAGTTACTGAAGCTGATTTGTTTACATTCTTAGGAATAATTGTCATTTACCATGGCTTGTTAATCATTTATCTTACAGATCGTTATGCGAAATTCCATATATTGATCTATTGTTTTGTAAATGTCCAAATATTGACCCTTGTTATGTAAATGTCCATATATTGATATATAGTTATGTAAATGTACCGTACTTTAATTTCACAGTCCATATTTGAGGCTAAATTACCATAAACACTGACAAAATAAGTTGTTGTTTCATTAGATGAATTGGACATAAAAATCCAGATTTAGTATGAAAACAAAGAAAAATGATTATAGTGGTACAGTTGTATGAAAGATAAAATCGGCGAATCAGAATGAAAACAAAGGAAAATAAATTATAATTTAGTTAAATCAGGCTGTGTTTGTTTGTTTGCTTTGCGTTTTTTTTGCCTGCGATTTGCAGTTGTACATACATATATCGATGTCATACAATAGGCGACTTCAAAGTAATAATTCTATTATTTTAGTTTTAAATTGAATAGTGTGTTGAATTATAGTTCATTACGTGATACATCTTATATATTCATTAAACTACTGATATGACTATGCATTTCTATTATATGAACGAAAACACCACCCCAATGTGTATTCGATTCACAAAACGTTTAACTCATGATTGCAACCGAGGGATAGGTGGGTCACGTGGCAAGGAGTTGGTCGTGTTTTGTTATCTCTCACGTTGAATTTTCAGTGTTTTTCATACGTATGGAAATTCATTTTAGGCCATGTAATTTGCGGACCTAACACTCGTCGATATACAGAAGAATCCTATCTTTCTATTCAGGAAAAAATGTTTTACTAGGACTTTTTGAACTGCATAATGGATTGAGCTCCTCACGTTGACTACTACTCACCAACGTACGTGCTATACTTTATGGACTTACACATTGTACATGTATCGTTGTGACTTTTCGTGACATATATTGCCAGTATTATAACACGAAGCCATGTCTGCAAGAGGAAAGACGGATGCAAGATAGTCTACACGTTGTGATTCGGATAGTGAGGGAAAGGAGAAGAAAAGTGTAGATCAGAGATTTGACGATATAACGAGTGCTATCTCTTAACTGCTCACACAGGGATATTTGGACAGTAAGCTAACTATGCTTAAAAGTGATATTTGCGCTTGGAAGAGAGAATCAAAGATCTTGAAGAGGAAAATGACGATTTACTAAAACGCGTGGAGAAGTTAGAGACACGGTGCGATGAGTTACAGGGTAGCATCAATGGCAAGATCAACGACCTTGAACACCATGGGCGGAAGGATCCCATCCGGATCGTGGGAATGGAGGATACCTCAGAGAGAGAATCTGTAGAGGAGTGTATGAAGAAAGCGGTGGACTTCCTGAACGACAAGCTGAATGTGGGATTGTGCAAGGGTGACGTGAATATTGCACATAGACTAGGGAAATTTCGGAGAAACAAACTAAGGAATGTGATCGTAAAATTCACAAGGAGAAGGATCAAACATGACATATTTCATAAGCACAGAAAGCTGAAGAACACAGGGTATGTGATTTTCGAGGACCTGACTAAAATTAATCTGCAGATTTTGACGGAATCCTACCAATTGAGTTCTGTTCAGAACACACATAGTGTAGACGGTAAGCTGTTCACGGTGCTACCAAATGGGACTAAACGCAGGCTTTTTCATGATACACCATTGAAAGATGATTATTTACGAAATGACAGTAACTTTGCATAAAGTATATATAGACAATTTAGGTCGGTTACGGACAATAAATGTACATGAATACTTTTTTACTTGTGAAGGTGCCTACTCAAATCAGTTTTGATTATTTTTGACTATTCTGGATTATTTATACGGTCCTCTAAGAGTTTTATATACTACTAGAGTCTGTATTCGGAATACCTCGGACCTCATTCTTGAGTCTCCAGATATGGCCCGAGTTTATCCGATAGTGCATTTCCTGTTTATCTTTCCCTAATGTTTTACTTTTTTTTAATTTTCAAAGTATAACTTCTTTGTAATCACGCGAGAGTTTGAGACTTTAGTTACTGTCTTGCGCAACGCTGTATCTTATTTTGACTTCTGGTTTCCGGTTAACGAGAAAGTTTCCCAACTCTCTATCACAAGAGTTCGCTGCGCTCTCTTTAATATGTCTATTCTAGTGTATACATTGTAATACCTTAGTACGTAGGTGGGTAGTAGGCAAGAACCCAGACCTTATTGGATGATTTTTTATCTTTTCTTTTCCTTTCTTTATATCTGTCTTTGAAAGGTAGGCTACATATCACATGATTTACTATATATTTTATTGTGGAAACTGGTTTGATTGTGGTTTTGGCCAATTGTCAAGGACTTTCTGATAAACTTAAACGTAGTGATGTTTTTATGTACATCTTAGAGATAAGCATTACAGTATTTATTGTTTGAAACTTTACTCCAGATAATGAAGAGCTATTTAGAAATGAGTGGGGATATGAGTCCTATTTCAACTCCTACAGGTCAAATGCCAGAGGGGTTGCTATAATTTTTTAATAATGATTTAGAATTTAAAGTATGTAGGGAAAAGAAGGATTCAACAGGTATTTTATTAGCTTTATATGTTGAGATAGAAGGCTTGTGAATGACATTAATTAATATATATGGTCCGAACTAGGATCAACCAGATTGTTATAACAAGGAGTATGAAGCAATTGATAACTTTAATAATCAAACAAACAAACAAACAAACAAACAAACAAACTTTAATAATTCATTGTAGTTGTGTGGGGATTTTAACTTAGTATCAAAACCTGATCTTGATTATGATGAAAACTATAAGAACATTATTAACCCTCGGGCCAGAAATATAGCTTTAGAGTTAATGGACAATTTTAATTTGATAGATATTTTTAAAGAACAACATGAGGAAACTAGAAGGTATACATGGAGGAAGAACAACCAAATTAGACAAGCTCGTCTTGATTTTTTACTCATTTCAGAAAATTTCTTGGGTAGTGTAAATCATTCTTGTATAGACCAAGGTTATAGATCAGACCACTCTATGCCCAAAATAATTATTAAAATAAATAAATTTAAAAAGGTAAGGGTCTGTGGAAATTTAATAATTCTTTACTAGATGATGTTGAATATTTTAATAATTAATTGCATTGATACTGTTAAAAAGCTACATTTGTATATTGTATTCCTGTTTATGACATTGAACATTTGAATTATATTCCAGACTATGATTTACAATTTAAAATAAACGATCAGTTATTTTTGGAGACATTGCTAACGGAAATTAGTGGGAAAACTATTTCTTATTCGTCTTACAAGAAAAAACAACTGAATATTTGCGAGGATAGTCTTAAAAAAGTTTTTGAAAAGTTGAAAAGTATTGAAAAGTTGGAAGTTGAAGAAAATGTTAATATAGAAGAATTAGACATGAATAAAATGGAATCAGAGTCTATCAGATTAAGGGAATCAAAGGTAGTATATATAATTCACGCTTGAGCACGGTGGGTAGACGAAGGGAAAAAGCCTTCAAACTATTTTTTTGCCTAGAGAACAGAAATTTTACGTCCAAAATTATACCTAAGTTGTTTACAGATAATGGTGTTATGGCAAATCAGAATGAAATTTTAGAAGAAGTAAGTAGTTTTTATGGGACATTATATGATGTTCGTGTGCTTCACCGAAAAATATAAATTTATAACTGTTTAGAAGGGGAGATAACTTTAAAAAAAATTTTTTTAAATGTTATTGAAGGCAGGTTGGTCATTTTGTAGTCAGATCAATTAATTATGGGCATAGAACGGGAGAATTGTCTAAAACTCAAAGAGATTGAGTTATTACATATATTCCAAAAGCTAACAAACCGAAACATTTTACAAAAAAATGGAGGCCCCTATCATATTTGAATATTGTTTACAAAATTGCATCTGTTACTGTAGCTTATAAGATTAAAAGTGTTCTGGTAAAATTGATAGATAGCTCAGTTATGGTACTGCTTGGAAGCTACTTGTTTATCTTTATAAACATTTGTACAAATACATGTATAGGTTGAGTCCATCAAGATAATGTCTGCAAACTGCCAGGGTTTAAGGGATAGAGTTAAACGTAAAGATGCTTTTTCGTATTTCAGAAATCAAAAACACAATATATGCTGCATACAAGATACACATTTCACCGAAGACATTGAAAATATTGTTAGGGCAGAATGGGGGTATAATTGTTACTTTAGTTCTTTCAGATCTAACTCTAGAGGGGTGGCGATCTTAATAAACAATGATTTTGAGTCAAAAGTCTTAAATGAAAAAAAAGATACTGATGGTAATTTTGTAGCACTGAATATGTTGATAGGGGACAAAACTGTTACCTTAATTAATATATATGACCCAAATTTGGATAAACCAGAGTTTTATCAGCAAATCATACATGCAGTACAAGAATATAATGAATTTGTGTCATTTGTGGAGACTTTAACTTAGTACTCAACACTAGTCTGGATTATGATAAGAATTATAGAAATATAAACAACCCTAGAGCTAGAGAAAAAGTTATAACATTAATTGATGACTTAAACTTAGTAGATGTATACAGAGAACACCATCCTGAAAACAGAAGATATACATGGAGAAGGAGTAATCCTATTAAACAAGCCCGTTTAGATTTTTTCCTAGTTTCAGAAAATATGGTAGGAAATATAACAACCACAAACATTGAACCTGGATATAGATCCGACCATTCCACACCAACAATCTCAATAAAGTTTAATGAGTTTAAGAGAGGGAAGGGACTCTGGAAGTTTAATAACTCGCTCTTATATGATAAAAATTATCGGAAAACAACAACTGATCATATTTTAGGTATTAAAATACAATATGCACATATTACTTATAATCCTTTAAACATACACACTATTTCAGATGAGGATATCGAGTTTCAGATTAACGATCAGCTTTTTTTAGAAACGCTTCTACTAGAAATAAGGGGGGGGAAACCATATCATTTGCATCATATAAGAAAAACACGCATTCGGAACAGGAAATTAATCTTTTAAAAACAATAGTTGATTTAGAAAGTAATGAAGAGGTAAATGTAGAAGACCTAGAGGAGAAAAAGAAAGATTTAGAGAAAATTAGACTTACCAAAATTAGAGGAATTATTATTAGGGCAAAGGCAAAATGGGTAGAGGAGGGTGATAAACCGTCAAATTGAGAATAGGAACTTTGTCTCTAAAATTATCCCTGTGATAGAAAAAGATAATGGTGAAATAAATCGAAATCAGAAAGATATACTTGGAGAAATAAGTCAGTACTATAAACAGTTATATTCTAGTGACTGCAATATTGAAAACATTAATCTAGATGAATTTTTGAGTGAATGTCCAGTTCCAAAGCTAAATTATGTAGATTCTATGACATTAGAAGGAAAGATCACATATTCTGAAGCATCCAACACTTTAAAACGCACGAAAAACAACAAAAGCCCTGGGTCAGATGGATTTATCGTAGAATGTTTTAAAATTTTCTGGAAGCAGTTAGGAACATTTGTTGTTAGATCAATAAACCATGGTTTTGAAAATGGACATTTATCTTCAACACAAAGACAAGGAATCATTACCTGCTTACCCAAGGGAGATAAGAATGCTACAATCTCTACCGGGAAATCCAAATGGAATAATTTATTTAACTTTGATGATGATGTTTGGAAACAAATATATAACATTTGGTTTGTTTAGTTTTACGTCCTATTAACAGCCAGGGTCATGTAAGGACATGCCAGGTTTGTTGGGGGAGGAAAGCCAGAGTACCCGGAGAAAAACCACCGGAGTACCCGGAGAAAAAAAAATATATCCTTTTGGTGCAACTAAAAATTCAAAACTACATTGGTTACAATATAGAGTCAACCAACACATTTTAACATCCAATTCTTTCCTGTCTAAAATTGGGCTTACTGAAAGTGCTAATTGTTATCGTTGTAAAACGGAAATAGAGACAATAGTACAATTGTTATGGGAATGTATAGAGGTGCAGAATTTTTTAGTTAATTTTGAATCCCTATTAGATAGATTAAGTATCCCATTCGCCTTTAACGAAGAAACATTCATTTTTGGATTATTTAATCAACCAATACTACATAATAGGGTAGACAATATGATTATTTTAGTATTAAAACAATACATATATAGCACAAGATGTTATCAAAAGAATTTATCAGTATGTGCCTTAACTAAACTTATAAAGGAAGCATACTTCACAGAAAATATACTGCGGTCAGCAAAGGTGACATTCATATTTACAAATTAGACAATGATTGGAATAAATGGAATAGCTTAATCAATATGTAACCCTAGTTCAATAATTTTAAAAAGAAATATTAACTAGTAAATCATAATTAAAATTTTCAGATACACATGTAACATAAGCTGTATCTTCTGAGATCTTTCTTACCATAACTCTCTCTCTCCTTTCTCCCTACCCTCTTATCTATCCACTATACAAATCCTTTCGCTTTCTCCTCTTTTTTCTCCTCTTCTTTAGAAAAACAACAACACTGCATTTTCCTTTTAAAATAACTGATTTAATACGATGTCTCATCACATAATCTCAAGATATCATATATATAATGCATGTCAGGTTTGTATTGTATATTAGACTGACTATGAATATAAAAGTATGTATGAATCGATAGCAATAGTGTGAATGTTTGGATGAAAGAGAGTAATTACGATGTCATATTTAATTATATATATATATATATATATATATATATATATACATATATATATGATGCCAACCAATAGTAATGCTTGTGCTAGAGGCAAAACTGGAATTGAAGAACAATGGGTCATTTGAATGATTACTAGTAGTACAAACCAGGGAGATTGAAATCGGTGATGAAAGAATGAGATGAATGATGTATAATATGTATTTCAAAATGATTATGTACAATGTGTTGTTTCTAAAAATAAAAAAGATACAAAAAAGTGATAGATAACGATCAAACAGGTTGTCTTTCGGGTAGATACAAGGTTGATTTATGATATAATGCATTATGCAGAAGAACACGATATTCCTGGGATGTTATTAATGATAGAGTTTGGAAAAGCTTTCGATTCTGTATCATGGGATTTTATTGAACAAGTTTTTTTTTTTGGGGGGGGGGGGGGGGGGTTGGTAATAGTATTTTGTCTTGGGTTAAAACTACATAGAAATGCTTTCTCGGTAGTTAATCAAGGTGGTAATTTGTCTTTTCCTCTTAATATTAAAAGAGAATATCATCATGGAGATCCAATGGCCCCTTACTTGTTTATACTATGTGCAGAAATTTTGCTCATTAGATTAAGAAATAATGATATTACAGGTATATAATATTAAAATATTACAGGTATTGGTATCGATAATTGTCAAATACTAGTATCACAGTATGCAGACGACACATCAATTATATTAGATGGATCTGAAAAATCTTTGGCTGGGGCAATTAATGAATTGGACAATTACTCAAAAATTTCAAGTTTGAAAATTAACATAGAAAAAATTGAAGTAGTGTGGATAGGTCGTTAAAAGTATAGCCAGGACTCATTTTACCCACATTTAAATTAAATTTAAGTCTCTGATTAAAACTTGGAGTAGAAGGACTTTGACACAAATAGGCAGAATCCATATAATTAAGTCATTGCTTGTATCGCAACTTAATTATCGTACTATTTCGCTTCCAATCCAAACTAACTTTTTTTTGAAGAATTTAAAGTCAATTCTGTTTCTTTTCTTATGGAATGGAGTGGGTCAGATAAAATCAAGAGAAATATTGTTGTTCCAGATAACATGAATGGAGGCTTGAAAATGATAAAGAGATATTTGTTCACTAAAATTGAATTGGATAAGGATACTATTCCAAACCAATAAAAAAAGGCAATCTATTTTTAAAACTTATATTGATATTGATATGTTGGCTAACTCTGGTAGCGAATATATTTACGTATGTATAAACAAATGTAAAAACCAGTTTTGGAGGGATGTCTTAAGATCATGGCATAGACTTAACCAACAACAGGAAAAGATGGAGAACACTGAGTCAGTTTGGGAAATACCGCTTCGGTATAATAAAAAGATATGTATTGAGGGGAAACTATTTTTTATAAAAAAATGGTATTAAAAGGCGTTGTTAATATATTTGATGTAATGAAAGATCCATCTTTTTATTCTTTAAATGAATTCTCACAGAACTACCAGATTGCGAAAACAGTTTGCAATATCACGGCTTTACATCAGTCATTAAGAAGGTGATTTCTGGTTTGGATTTGAGTAATGATAGAATTGTCTGTTCCTTGATACCATCAAATTTAAGATAATTTTTTCGAGTGACCTAAAATGAAAGGCTCAAAGATGTTTTACAAAAAGCTTTTGAAAATTAACACAACACTTTTTAGTAAAAGAACACGGAACTTGATTTTTGATGATTTGAATGATACTGATTGGACAAATATATATAAAATGCCTTTCCAGGGCACAAAAATTACAAAACTTCAGTGGTTTCAGTTCCGAGTGGTTCATCATATTTTGACACAAATTCTTTTTTATTTAAAATCGGTCTGGTTAACTCCCCTCTTTGTATACTGTGTAATTCTAAAAGAGAAACTAATAACATATTTTATGGTAATGTTTTGAGGTACAGTCATTACTACAAAGTTTTGAAACATTCTTACAGGCTTTATTAATTCCCTTTGCTGTAAATAAAAAGTCATTCCTATTTGGACTGATCTCTGATAATCATCTACCTATAAATAGGGTTGATAATTAAATGATTATAAATATTAAACAATATCATTATAGGATACGCTTTCATAATTCAATACATTTAAATTCTTTGATTAATACAATAAAACCGTTATAATGTTCAAAAACATATTGCTATTGAAAAGGGAAAAAGGTAAAAAAAATGATACAGGGTGGAGTAAGTGGAAAGAAAACGTCTTTTAAAGCCTGTTTCAATGCTTCTTAATTATATATTCTGCTGACTTATTATGATTTTTAAAGATATATGTATTATGAGAGTATTTAAAATTGTTTTACGAGGTCGAATACCACAATTCTGTTAGCCTACCTTCCCCCTTTCTTAATCTTTATCTTACCCCCTTGTTATACTTAAGTGCAATATACCTCTATCAATACATGTACTATACGTCTAATTTACTTTTACAGTTGTGTGACTTATTAACTAAAAGTGATGGCATGAACATAAAATAATGGGGAGTGTCATATATAATTCATGTTGTCAAGAGACATTTTAATCATACATGTAGATCTGTTTTAGTGTTTACACATACACATAAAATACAATATTTTACTTTATTATTTTTCTGAATTTTTTGTCACTTCTCATTGGTCAAAAACACGCGACGTGATCACCGATATAAACTATATTGCACGTTTTTGCCGGAAGTAGTTTATAGAAAAAGTATATTGCACGGTTATTTTTAGATAAAGTTATCGTTTGCGTTACCAAAACGCTTAGTCTTTCTGGCGCTTTGAAACAAACGCTTTGAAGACCTGAGTTTGAAACGTAACCAAAAAATGTGACAGACGACGTTGATTGTTTCGGATTCTATCAAAGATGATGATGACTTCCAACCGATGACTACAGTTTAAGCTTTAAATTTTCAACATAAACACGGTAGGAGATTAGGAAATAATCGAAAAACATTCCTTAAGCATCTAGAGCCATTGAATAGTGAATACGTTTGATGTTTATTTTTTAAATTCCACCTAGGCTAGTTACAACATTATGCCTACGTACATGTGATATTATACAAATATAGTATTTTGTTTCGGTCAATACATGGTTATATCGACTACAGAAAAAATATCGACCTCTGACTACGTCCTCAGTCAATATTTTTTCTTAGGTCGATATAACCATGTATCGACCTCATCAAAATATTATATTTGTATAATATCACATGTACGTATACGTAGATATTGTATATTGCACATGAAAAGGAAAAAAAGAAAATGTTAGATACATTTGTCATGAACATTGAAATATTGACTATAAAAAGCAAACGATATGATGTATTTGGATACGATATATAATATATAATCTTATATGTAGCGTTTATCAAATATTTGAAAATTCTACTGAAAGCAAGGGCTTAAGAATTCAAAATGACATTGGTTCACGGAATAAATAAAAATATGTCAATAAAATTAAAACTTAATATGAATTTATTTACAACAGTATAAAGTTTGATCGAAAACAAATCATTAATAAAGAACATGTAAAACAATTTGTCATAAAAAGTAAATTTTGCAATGCCAACAGAATAGATAAATAACTGTACTAATTTTAAAGTAATTTTTCTAGAACCAATTCCCAGTTAATAACAGAAATAGTATAGTATATATAAAAGTAATTTTTTCTACTAACCTTGAAACAAGATTAAAAGTTGGATAGTCGGACTACCAGGTGTGAATGGTATTATTGTAGCCATTTGGTGATGACACTAAATCCAAATCCTTTACACGTGTAATGTCTTTCTGTGTGAAGTTCTAACCTTTGTATGAGGTACTTTAGTGGTTGAAGTGTTTTCAACTATACAGATGTGTCAAACATTCACCGCCAATTAAATAATAATACAAATATTGATTAGCATTTTCCTGAATTAAAGATATATACGTGTATATACATAGTATCCACATGGGCAGACCAATTATCTTTAAAGATCGCTTGTTAGTTTGTTTATATAAACTGTGAAATTGACCCATTCCCGACTCCGCCCCTTTTTATTTTTGACCAATGAAAATAATTCACTCCTTGACCCCGGTACTGTCGGCACGCCCCCCGCCATTAGGTCGGACACATTTGGTTTGACATTCGGTAGCAACATTTATCGATGTTGAGGTGGATTCGCACATGTAACAGACTCCACGATTAGCTGGTTATTGACAAAATCGACATACACGTTTTTGTTCAAAGATACGTTTTCGTAAGTTTTTTTTTAATTATTCTAAGTTAGAATAAGAATAGTGATATAGCTTATTTAGATATATGTACGAAACGATCTATACGTAGTGAATCAATGCAAAACTTGACCAGTCGGTGAAGAGCAGACGACATGTAGCTTGATCAGTGAGTAGGCGTACTACTGTACGAAAGCCTTCATGCAGATCAATCAACAGTGACACTAGTGGCCTATGTGCGATATCAAGGTATAGAGAAGTTATGGTTGAGGGCAATACTTAAAGCACATGTAACTTGAAATAGACTTCAGCAATCAATGATCACATGGCACATTTAATTTTACTTCCCCATGAAAATGTATTTAGTTTGTATCCGCGGTGGTGGTGGTGGGGGTGGGGTGGGGGGGGGGTGCTGATATGCGGGTAATATACATCAATTGAAACAGGGTTTTGAGAATAACTGTAGGAAATAAATAACACCAAGGATTTTACAAAAGTATCTTTCAGCAGAAACGTACTTGCTATCACGTCTCTTAGCTTACCTGTCAAAAGTCATAACAGCAACCACAGGAGTATGACGTTCTGTCAATAATATATGCATACATATATAAAAGATACTCATATATACTATATAAAAACACCAGGAATGAAATGAATCGCTGGCCAAAATTTTCACCACCTTCGGTAAAAGTTCTGTAAAAATTGTTCTGGGCAAGGTCTGCATGTGTCACCGCGCCGAATATACATAAAGATGTTATTCTTCACATATATCAACACTAGCCTGTTCACAACCCCATCACAATAAGTTTAATCCCGTGTCACGTGAAGTTAGCACCGTATTCTGAATTCGGGATTTGGGATTCGAATAACGAATCCGGTGCCAGCACCTTATTCGGGATTCAGTAAAACGTATATAGATATCATTTAAATACTTAAAAGCTGTGAAATACCTCCTTACTACGTATTTCGTTACTCAGTGTGAATAACGAATCCGGTGTCAGCACCGTATTCGGGATTCGGGATTCGGGATAACAATAAGGAATCTGGTGACAGAAACTTATTCATTATTTAGTAAAACGTATACAGACATCATTTAAACACTTGAAAGCCGTCAAGCATTTCATTAGATCGTATTTCGTTATTCAGTTTGAATAGCAAATCCGGTGCCAGCACCTTATTCGGGATTCGGGATTCGAATAACGAATCCGGTGTCGGCACCTTATTCGGGATTCAGTAAAACGTATCTAGACATTATTTGAATACCTGAAAGACGTAAAACAACTCCTTAGATCGTATTTCGTTATTCAGTTTAAATAACGTATACGGTGCCAGCACCGTATTCAGGATTCGTGATTTGTGATTCGGGATTCGAATAACGAATCCGGTGCCAGCACCGTATTTGGGATTCAGTAAAGCGTTTATAGACATTATTTGAATACCTGAAAGCCGTAAAACATCGTATTTATATATTCAGATTGAATAACGAATCCGGTGCCAGCACCGTATTCGGGGATTTGGGATTCGGTATTCCAATAATGAATCAGATGCCAGCACCGCATTCGGGATTCGGGATTCCAATAAAGAATCCGGTTCCAGCAACTTATTTGTCATTTAGTAAAACGTATATAGACATCATTTAAACACTGGAAAGCAGTAAAACACCTCCTTAGATCGTATTTCGTTATTCAGTTTGAATAACGAATCCGGTGCCAGTACATTCAATCCATAAAGGAAAAGAAACGAATTTTCGTTTGCACTTAACATTCATGATTTCGCCAGTCTCTAGGCCAAGCCCCATCATAATATATGATACAGCAAAGGAGAAAGTAGGAATAGATTAGTAAATATGCAGATGAATTAAAATATATATTCATTTTACTAGTACTTAAAAGTTACTAAAGGCTTTAAGATATAACTGTTGATTCAATGTATTTCTGGATAAAGCACACATTGCAGAATATAGATCATAACTAAGGCGATTACTTCCCCTTGTTAGCAAAATAATATACATAAACATTTAGTTTACGATTCAATCTAAGATTAAGTTGGATATCTACTTTTAGGAGAAACAGGAGTCAATTAAATGTCATCTTTCAGTTATGATCTAGGGTAAAATAGAAAGAGGTGACAAACATCTTCAACAGAGCTGCAACAAATACAAGAGTTTAATTGACTTGCTTGGATTCTAAGTTAGCATAAAATAATGTTAAATGATCTAGATCCACTATACAAGTATCTAAAAGCATAAGTACATAATTTCTCAGCATAAGTGTGTATGGCATGACGGCTTGTTGTGCCGACCTCTTGATGAGAATCTGGAAGTACTCTTGATGAAGTGGCCCACACTGAAGCTATGATGACCGATGGAGTCTCCATTTTGAAGTTAGGTGAATCAACGTGCTTGTTAAAGGCACATAGATATATGTGTGAACTCCAAGCTCCGGACTTTTTGTGTGCCAGAAATATTCTTGAATAGAAGCAGCTGTTTGTGCAGTCCTCCATAGGTACCTCCTCGACCTCGACAAGAAATATGTCATCCTGAACGGCAGTAAGTGCTAGGACGCGCATGCGATATGGTGTCTGTAAATGATGTCTGTATACGTTTTACTTAATAACGAATAAGTTTCTGTCACCAAATTCCTTACTGGAATCCCGAATCCCGAATCCCGAATACGGTGCTGGCACCGGATTCGTTATTCAAACTGAATAACGCAATACGATCTAAGGGGGTGTTTTACTGTTTTTAAGTGTTTAAATTATGTCTATATACGTTTTACTAAATGACAAGTAAGTTTCTGGCACCGGATTCCTTATTGGAATCCCGAATCCCGAATACGGTGCTGGCACCGGATTTGCTAATCAAACTGAATAACGAAATACGATCCAATACATTCAATCTGAATATATAAATACGATGTTAGGAGATGTTTTACGGCTTTCAAGTGTTTAGATGATGCCTATATACGTTTTACTAAATGACGAATAAGTTTCTGATTCCTTATTAGAATTCCGAATCCCGACTACGGTGCTGGCACCGGATTCGTTATTCAAACTAAATATATAGAAATACGATGTCAGGAGATTTTTTTACGGCTTTTAATTATTCAAATGATGTCTATATAAGTTTAACTGAATCCCGAATAAGGTGATGGCACCGGATTTGTTATTCAAACTGAAAATCGAAATAAGGTGATGGCACCGGATTTGTTATTCAAACTGAAAATCGAAATACGATCTAAGGAGGTGTTTTACTGCTTTCAAGTGTTTAAATGATACCTATATACGTTTAACTAAATGAAAATAAGTTTCTGTCACCGGTTTCTTTATTGGAATCCCGAATCCCGAATGCGGTGCTGGCATCGGATTCGTTATTGGAATCTCGAATCCCGAATTCCGAGTACGGCGCTGGCACCGGATTCGTTATTCAATCTGAATATATAAATACGATCTTAGGAGATGTTTTACGGCTTTCAGGTATTCAAATAATGTCTATAAACGCTTTACTGAATCCCGAATACGCTGCTGGCACCGGATTCGTTATTCGAATCCCGAATCCCAAATCACGAATCCCGAATCCCGAATGCGGTGCTGGCATCGGATTCGTTATTGGAATCTCGAATCCCGAATCCCGAGTACGGCGCTGGCACCGGATTCGTTATTCAATCTGAATATATAAATACGATGTTAGGAGATGTTTTATGGCTTTCAGGTATTCAAATAATGTAATAATGTCTATAAACGCTTTACTGAATCCAGAATACGCTGCTGGCACCGGATTCGTTATTCGAATCCCGAATCCCAAATCACGAATCCCGAATCCCCGAATACGGTGCTGGCACCGGATTCGTTATTCAATCTGAATATATAAATACGATGTTAGGAGATGTTTTACGGCTTTCAGGTATTCAAATAATGTCTATAAACGCTTTACTGAATCCCAAATACGGTGCTGGCACCGGATTCGTTATTCGAATCCCGAATCCCAAATCCCGAATCCCGCATGCGGTGCTGGCATCGGATTCTTTATTGGAATCCCGAATCCCGAATACGGTGCTGGCATCGGATTCGTTATTCAATCTAAATATGTAAATACGATGTTAGGAGATGTTTTACGGCTTTCATGTATTCAAATAATGTCTTGTAATGTCAAATAAACGCTTTACTGAATCCCGAATACGGTGCTGGCACCGGATTTGTTATTCGAATCCCGCATCCTAAATCACGAATCCCGAATACGGTGCTGACACCGGATTCGTTATAGGAATCCCGAATCCCGAATACAGTGCTGGCACCGGATTCGTTATTCAAACTGAATAACGAAATACGATCTAATTATATAAGGAGGTGTTTTACGTCTTTCAAGTGTTTAAATGATGTCTGTATACGTTTTACTAAATAACGAATAAGTTTCTGTCACCGGATTCCTTATTGAAATCCCGAATCCCGAATCCCGAATACGGTGCTGGCACCGGTTTCGTTATTCAAACTGAATAACGAAATACGATCTAAGGAGTTCTTTTCGGCTTTCAAGTGTTTAAATGATGTCTGTATACGTTTTACTAAATAACGAATAAGTTTCTGTCACCGGATTCCTTATTGAAATCCCGAATCCCGAATCCCGAATACGGTGCTGGCACCGGATTCGTGATTCAAACTGAATAACGAAATACGTAGTAAGGAGGTGTTTTACGGCTTTCAAGTATTTAAATCTATATACATTTTACGGAATCCCGAATACGGTGCTGGCACCGGATTCGTTATTGGAATCCCGAATCCCGAATACGGTGCTGGCACCGGATTCGTTATTCAAACTCATTTTTGAATCCCGAATAAGGTGCTGTCACCGGATTCGTTATTCGAATCTCGAATCCCGAATCCCGAATACGGTGCTAACTTCACGTTGCTGTCATGTTGAAAGTTTGCAGATTTCACGGCCACTTTGTTTTGTTCCCGAATCCATGCGCTGACGTCACAAGATGGGATGGGACATCCTAAAAACATGATTGGGTCTGAATCTAAATCAAACGTACCAAACTGGGCTTTTGAATGTTGTCTGCATCTACATTTGTACATGTTCACAATTACCACATTAATTTAGAAAGCCTTGGTAGGGAAACTGAGTAGAAAAGATCATATGAACCCGAATGTTTTAATGAATTCCTGTCATAAAGTGAGCCTAAAAGTATCAATATTCAGAATTTTCTGATGTCCCACCAACCATATTCCATATACAAAAATAAATAAATATGTCTTCACACCTACCTTCAATTACCATTATTTATTATGTGACTTAATATATATACGCTACATAGTGTATAATTGATTCACAGTTTCCCTATGAGTAATTGTCATGGCCATTTCCCATAAAGGGGCAGTTCAATGAGGCTAGTGAGAATGATGTACAAAATGTCCGTCTTCTTGGAAATATACCAAGATTTGAAGATATTGTTTTCTTTTGTTTTTGGAAGTATGCTAGCTTCTGTAACTTCACAAGACATTTAAAATTATTGTATTGATATTTACATGTATATATAAATATGTACTATACATGTAGATAAGCTAGGTTTTCTTTCCATAATAAATTACAAAAGATCCTTTCAAATATCCTACTTATATTTTTAAAAATATGGATTTTTTTGGTATTAGTACATATCCATATGTAATCGATATATAACACACACTGTCAGCGCTATGCCGGTGAAATATAATGTGTCTCATTATTTCTGACCGTAAAGTGCAGATTTGCTACCGACTTATCCATGCGGTTCCAGGCTGAATATGATATAGCTTTTAGGAAAACTAACAATAATATTAATACCCTGAAAGGGACACTGTCACAAACTGTATATACAATAGTTAACTAGTATTGATAGTTGTGATCTTCACAAAAAAGTTCTTTTGAAATGTGTCCAGTTCAGGCTCGGTGATGAAGCCTTAGAAAAAACAAAATTAAATACAAACTCACAAAACGTAGAAGCTACAAATAACGTTATTAGACGTTCTTTGCCTAGATCTATAACCTTTTCTCGGGCGTTTCACACTGTAAATAATGGTCCTGGGTGGTCTGAAGTAAAACTTTGCCAAGATGCTGGATGTCAAATCCTTCCTGATACTCGAGTATCAACAAGAAAAATATTGTGTAAAACAAGAATTACAAAAAAACTGTATTACATAAGTTGAAAAGAAAATACAAACTATGAAAATGTATAAGTTGTACGAGAGCAACACAAAAAATGTTGAATACAAGAAGGGCTTACTGTTATCAACTAAGGGGAAGGGGGGTGTCGAAAAACATTAAGGGCAACAGGGGTAAAATATTAAAGGCACAGGATAACCGTGTAACTGATCACACTTATTACCTTCCACAACCAGGTCACAGCAGACAATGAGGCAGGTGACTCTCGGTACAAGTACCAATTCTACTACACTTTTCCCGAGAAATGTTTGTAGCATTGCTTTTTAATACCAAGTGATCATACTTGACACATAATTTATTATGACATAAATGACTGACCTCGAGCACCCGACCACATTTCATGACACTGTCGGTCCGGGTTACTCTATTGTCAACCATATAAGCTAGTCTATGGGCTAGTTCATTCGTCACGGACTTATCTGGCCAAGTAACATGGACAACTCCATAGCCCCAGGCATTAACCCCTCCCTGCCACAGTAAAATACTTTTTCTTGTAAAGTGATGTATTTTCCCAAAATGCCTCCATGATATTAAATTAACTAAATAGTGAATAAACTATCATTTTAAATTGAAATAACATGCATAAAAATCCGCTTGTGATGAACTAATTGTCAAAACAGTAAAATCCGACAATGCTAGCATCAATAAGTGTATCTAAAATTCTTTTCATACAAATATAACTTACTTATACTTTTTGGAAAGGTTATTCAGTCACGAATACAGTTACGAAGTGAAAAAAGGGTGTTCACCAGTAAAACCTCTTCACAAAATCCATGCTCGTCTGACATACAGCAGTACCGCACAAAATACCAAGTGAAAACACAGGAAATTGTCAAATTTTCAAAATTACCCTAAGTATCCTCCAAATGCAAAAATTAATGCCCAAATACTATTTTCAAAGAATAGAAAACATGCATTAATATTTATGGCATGAGTTGACAAAAAATGGTTTATTTTAAGCCAATAGTCCACCCTCTAACATGTAGTTCATTCTCGAGCCATTAACATTAATTTTGGGCCAATCAGAGGCGAGATCTTATTTATAGGTGTCTTACCTATACAACTAGGTGAATATACCGTACATCTTCTATACATGTAAGCTTGAGTTTGAACCAAATATTTTGTGATTTTTACTTTTTTTTTAATTTTATACTATACGCCGATACCTTTCAGTTTCACTCAGGGTCGCTGTTACAAAGATCTCACAACATGCATATATGTGGGACAAGGTTTTTAAGTATGCATATTTATTGACTCCATTAATTTTAAGCAATATTAATTATTATAATACATTTTGTTTCATATCAGCACTTCCATGGCGGGTATGGTCCTAATAGCAGAGACACAAAAGGTTCACACGCGTCAACCACCTAAGAGGAAAAATCATTTTTCCACCCTCAGTAAACAGGAAAGGTAAATTGATTACAATGCATTACAAAGTATCAGTTATTATGTGTACAAACTACAACACATTCACATCAGTAAGAGTTGTACCTCCATTGTAGTATTTGTACATGTCCGAGTGATTGAAGATGTCCCAATATATTCCACAATCCCTTCGTCTCTGGGTCACAAGTTCGCATCCCATGAGGGGCAGTTGGTAGATACTTTTCTCCGGGTACTCCAGCTTTCATCCAACCAACAAACCTGGCACGGTCCCAAATTACACTATAATTATACTTGAATTATATAACTTGAAATCAAGATTTGAAGGGCTAAAGTGTCTGTAGAGGTTTTACAATTATACATGTATGTCATAATTTAATATGTCAAATCATTTAACGAGTTTATCATATTCAGTACTGTAGCCGCAAGTGTATGGATGCATAGAAAACAAATCAATTTCGTTTCTATATAGGAGTAGCGAAATAACTTCAAATTCAGCTCTGAGTTGACATTACTATATCACGTAACAATCATGCGACGTCACAGACTGATCATGATGTCAATATTAATACATGTGTCTTAGGATATTATTATGACATCGCCATGGATGAATGTGTCAGTTTTGAGATAAAATTAGATATGAGAGTCTGAAATTAAAGAATGTCAAGGCTCAAATTTAGCGACCCCCGAAGATTTCGCGGATTTTTCAGTGTGTCTAAGGGATTATGTAGAGGATTAAGTACAACCTCGAGCATTCAATTTGCAATAATCAAATTTATCAAAAACCAAAAGTACCAGAGCAATGAAGTAAATCAAACCCAGCAATATTACTGATTACAATCCAAATTGTTTATTAAACCAATATACGATCAACTCATCATTATGACCCGGAGGTTATCAAAAACCAAAAGTACCAGAGCAATGAAGTAAATCAAACCCAGCAATATTACTGATTACAATCCAAAATAATAGCATTGTTTATTAAACCAATATACGATCAACTAAAAATTATGACACAAAGTTTATTTAAAACCAAAACCTATCGAGCCAAGCTTTAATGACAACCAAAGTCCATCAAACCAATTATCATTTAATCATGGATGAAAGAGATAGACGGACGCTAAGAAAGAACCGTGTGTTGCTGGTTGAAAAACTACCAACTTTAGAAGTGACAGGACCATTTATTTAAATCTAAAATTTTATCCAAGTACATGGTGGAAGATATCATCGTAGAAAACAACCAATTCAACAGAACCAGAAAGTTATTAGACATTTTACCACGTAGAGGACAAAACGCATTTAAAGTCTTTTGTAACAGTTTAAAACTGTTGAAACGGTTGGACATATTATCGGGTATATATGAAGATAAAACCAGCAAATGATTCATTCCACAAGTATCCCCACTACCGAGAACATGGATCAGAAGGATTGTAAAAGTGTTATGATCACTACAGGTTTATCTACCAGTCTTGACAGCATATCGGATAGATACAAGATCCATTTTACGATACTGAAGCTATTAGGAGTTATCGTACTACTGTCAATCACCATAACCAGCTTATGCATATCGAAACAAGATTTAATTCAACCTCCTGCTCTAATTGTGGAAAGATCGAACCACCCACCCGGTTTTTTCGACACTTTGTTCTTATTTAAAACAATATCCTTTACCACATGGATCCTATGTGAGTATTTGTCGCTATCAACACCAAGTAAGAATCGACCTTAGAAGATTTATCAATGGAAAGCCAACCATCAGAGGGATTGTTTTCAATGTTTCACAGTGGAATTATTTGCATACATTATGGGAACATGTCAATACAGCTATATCTGAAGCTTCCCGCTTCTAATCTTATTTCGCGGATTTTTTTTCCGGCAAATATTTCGCGGATTTTTTTCCGAGAATTATTTCGCGCCAAATATTTCTACATATAAACCAAGAATTGTCAACCAACATCACCAGTTTTCGATATAGAACAGAACTATGCACACTATATAAACAGGGAATGGAAGATCGTCTACTACGAAGCCTTAAGGCAGAAGATCCAAGAAGTCGCCACTACCAAATGCTACGGCTGTGAGTTTGACCATCCCAGTCAAAGGCAACACTCTTGTCTTATGCACAACGAAGAGGATAAACTATTTTATTATTTCACGGACGCATTAGAATCGCTCAACGAAGAAAAGGTGTTAGCAGAATTTGAAGAACGAGTATTGAAATCCACCACACCACTAGACTTTTTTAGCATTTATAAGCAAAAGTTTTATTCCAAAGACTGGCGCGAAACTACCTGGAAATCAGAAGACAGTCAGTGCGACATTTTTGACACCATCCATCGCCTGATCAATCTAGAGCGTGTTTTTTAGGAGTATGGAATAGACATACACTGATATCAGACCGGTTCATTCAGACTATTTGTTCCACGAAGACAGAGTTAAATCCTTTCAGCACTGGCCCCCTCAAGTACGACAACACTCCACAGACTTAGCATCTGCAGGGTTTTTCTACTCTGGAATCTGTGATAACGTGGTTTGTTTTTACTGTGGCGTACAAATATCACAGTGGTCACCCTACCACAAACCTTACATTCAACACATTTTGCTTCTTAACCAAGAATCACACCTACAGGTACATTGATCACATACAAGAGTTAGTCAACAACTACAACCTTACACCTCACAGATCTCTCAATGGTCTATCTCCAACACAAGTTTCTCATGAAAACGAGGCAGACCTTTGGGCTTACCAATATTTACGCTCTAAACACATCAAGAGGAAGTACAGTCAGTATAAATTGAAAGTAGGTGATACGGTAAGACTTACTCATATCAAACACCCTTTCAGAAGATCATATCAAGAACAGTGGACGACGGAATTGTTTAAAATCAGCCAAAGATTTCGACAACAAGGCATTCCCATGTATACGGTCAAAGACTTTCAGGACAAAACCATAGACGGAACATTCTACCAATCAGAATTACAGAAGGTTCAAAAAGACGAGGATGAGCTATGGAAAATCTCTAACATTTTAAAGAAACGCAAACGGAACGGGAAAATAGAGTACCTAGTACAGTTGGAAGGGTGGCCTAAACAATTCAATCACTACGTACCAGAGGAGGATATAAAAACATTAGGCTAAATAACATCATTTCAACCATGGATCTCTACCTGTATTTAGATAGCACACAGTGTCTACACATCCAAATAACACACCGTGGTCATTTCAAATCCAGGGCTCGTATTCATGAAACCGTTCTCATGCTCAAACTCACGATTTTGGGCTCAAAATCCAAATATTGTACTCACCGTTTTCGTACTCATGCTCAGGTCAAATTCAGGAAAAAATCTATGCTCAGAATCTTGAGCACGTTCTCAACTTTCCTTGAGTATAGTTCTACCCATGCTCAAGATCACAATAAATTGGCAAGATGGCATGAGGTAGATTTGTTCAACGTGAATTAAGATAACGTGTTCTTCCAAGACCAAGGGTATTCGTGGACAGGACAAACCCCTTAGAAACTTTGAACGAGGACGAAGTGTTCCGTCGGTTTAGGTTTATACCAAGAACGATCATTTTTGTTGTAGGTCTAATAGAAAATGGTATAACATATCGTACGAAACGCAGCCTCGCGCTTCCGCCTCTATTGCAGGTGTTAGTAACATTAAGATTTTTAGCAACAGGCGCGTTCCAGCAATTGATTGGCGATTCCTTGAACAAGATTTCGCAGCCAACCATTAGCAGGATTGTGCGGCGAGTCACAAGAGCTTTGACCAGTCTTGTGAAAGATTTTATCAAATTTCCGACTGGTAGGGCGGCAACAACAGTCAAACAAGAGTTTGGGTCAATAGCAGGTAAGATCGTGCATGAAAAATATTGTTTTTCAAAATAAAATAGCTCACATATATTGAAATTACGCCGTCCTTCAAAACAACACTCAATCCAAACTTCAACGGTAGCGGAAGTGACGTCAGTGATGACGACGGTGTTACTAAACAAACACCTTCTGTGACAATAAGCTACATGTAACTTGAGTTGAACACTATTTAAAGCTGTTCATGGTTTCTTCGTTTGCATTTCATATCACAGTTTGATGTTATTTAATTCTACACATCAATGGACTACAATATATGTTACTAATAAATATGTATATGAAAACTAATTAATGTCAATTAAAAACGCAACTAAAAAGTGTTTCATCCAAGTTAATGATCATTAGTCCGCAGTCTTATTAGTGCCGACACGACGTTTGTTTGTCAACTAGAATTTTTTTTTAAATTGAAAAGGGCCTTAAATAAGATCAACACATTTTTGACAATTAAAAGTATATTTAATAAGACAAAAACGAAATCAATATGGACAAATCATAGCCACTTACGACATTATTTAGATAAGAGAGAGGTTGATAAGGCCTAATACATGTACATGTACAGTAAATGAAACACTACAGATACAGTACAGTTAGTTTGATATATTTCAATTTAGCCTAAATATCGATTTGACGAAAAGACATTGTAAAACTAGGAGCCAAAAAAACGATAACTAAAAATATGTAAATAAACCAGTGTATATATAATTTCAAGCATTACTGTTCATATATAGTAATTACAGGTGCCCGTGTTCTATGTAATATAGAAAAATAATCATAGCCCCCCGCTATAGTTTCGTACAAGACATAGTACAGTATGGGAGAGCTATATTTATTCTATATTACATAGAACCCTGGTAAATAGTTAGGAGTGTGTTAGTTTTTTTTCTGTACCTGTGACAATATCTAGTACATACGTTACAGTATGGTGATTTCATATCTCTACATATATAAAGATTGATAATGAAAACAGGATGTTTATATAGGCTAATTGAATATTATCATATTACCAAAAAAAATGAGAAAACATTTCCGCAATATCTTATTTAAGTTTTGTTGTTTCAAATAATTGGAAAGTGTGAATTTTTTATAACACACTATTGTTGAAAGTCTAAATAGTCATCTTTTAACTACATAACAGGAGTACATGATGATTTGTTGCTGTTTATGTTCTTGATTTAAACTCATTTGAATATTGAATGACAGATCAAAATACTTATAACTTCTGGATTCATCACAATGTGATGTGGACAAACGTTTTCCTGAAGAAAAAAAATAGAGAAACAACTTCATTACCTCTTACCTGAATAGCAAAAAATAATTGGTACAAAATAAGAAATCAAATTACTTACTAGACTTACCAAAACTAATTTCTTACCAAAACTAATTTCTCAGACTCCTTGTTTTTACACTGGTTGAGGAACTTTGAAAAATGATTTGTTTTTCAAAGAGTTGGGGTAGTTATCAAAACTAAATACTGGTAACATGTATTCATGTATACAAAAAGAGAATTTTACAACAAATTGTATTGTGTTTTAGTTAATTGATTATCTAGGTGTGTTAATACTTACCACTAATGGGCTCATCAGTAGCAGTGCTAGTGGTAGCAACGTTAGGGGTATCTGAGCATGATACAGTGACTGAAAAAAAGTTAAAAGTATTACATAGGGGTTCCTTGCCCAAGTCAACAGTCATAACTTTATGACATATATGGTTCAATCGGATGGATTGTTCCTCAAGCCGCAGACTTATTTTAACATTGAAAGCACAAAGTGATAATAAAAACGTTACAGCAGTTCAACGCTATCACAGTTCAGATCCTTTATTTACTTACATGTACTTTTCCTGATCCATTTGTTGATGGAAGTGCAACTGGAAAAAATGAGATCGAAATAACATAATATGTTGACTAACAACACTGTCATTTTTGGACATAATTTTTGTACAAAATAAGATCAAGTTTGTTGTATTGAGGCCATAAGAATTTAATATGCTTGATCACTTCAAAATTTAGATAAAAAATCATGACTTTTGTATGTTTGCTTCAGTACTTCAGTTGGTTAGTTGGTTATCGTGTGTATTTTATAATAAGATAAGCTGTTTTAATTGAGATTACTTTTTATCACAAATAAGCTTTACCTTGAAATTCATTCAAGCTGTCAGCACTGCAAACTCCTCTCTCTGGGCAGATTGGCAACACTGCAGTTATATAACATGAAAAATTAAAAAAAAATGGTGAAAGTATGAACTACCTACAGTTATTAAGTTTTTTCTCCTTAGATAAATGTGTTCCTTTATGTTTAAATGGAGTTTCTTACAAAGTACGGGTCATGACAAACCTCCAAAGTATAAGGTGGATGGAATACGGTTATGGGTACTTGTTTACCACCACAAGCGTAGATTTTGTGATTTTGGTTTGTTTCTTGAGGTACCCATTAGAGCCGAGACGACATTTTCGACCGCGGACAGGGAAATACTACCTAGCATTTTTTCGTAAATTTCCCGATTCATCAAGCCATAACTTCGTCAATACTTGGCCAATTTTGTTCATACAAGCACATCAATGGAGAATTAAAAATTATTTTCTTTAAGGTAATATATCCGTCAAAGTTGTATAGGACCCATTTATTAAAATAATCACGTTTAAAAAAAATAATAGGTCAGTTTTTTCTGGACCGCCGAGTTCATACCCTTGATACTATTAACATATATATGTATACTGTTAGTCTTAAAAAAATCCGTGCCAGGTTTCCTGTGTTTATTACCTACTCCTGTATTATACAAATATTTGTCTAGTTGAAACACATCGTTTGGGCTCTGTCATAGCAAATATCTGAGAACTAAATAAATGAATAGATAAATCCAGTACTGATTACATTGTGTTAAGAATCCATTTAAAGAATGCTTCCACCGCAGGACAAATAGTATTTTTTCTCACTATCAAAAACATTAAAACAGAAATTTTAGTATTTTTCTCTTCAATTACAAAAAGTTTACATAGCTTTAACACCATAACCACCCATTGAAAAAGGTTTGAGCTTCTGATTTTACTTTAAGTTATAACTATTGAAAATAAGTTAATTGCATCCCGAAAAAATACGTGTGGCCACTATATCCTATATACGAATTGATGCACTGATTGCTCACGCACAAAAGGCAAAATAAATTATTTGATATTATTTTTTGTGTTAATTAGGCATATATATGCACGATTAAACGCCAATTATTGTTCAAATGATGAATATCATGTATGTCCTGTCGGTGGTGGAGCATCTTTAATATATACATGTATGTATATATATGTATATAAATTACAATTATACCCCCACCCTACATGTTATAAGTGGACTTACCATCTGTATCTATCCCACTAGGGATACCCATAATTCCAGGCCTTGAGCCTGTGGCCAGCAATAATAATCTCCTCCGCAGCAGAAGGGCTTTCTGGAGGTGATCCACCTCCTGTCCTAGGGTGTCTGACACTATCCAATTTGGCCTTTGCTAATTATATTGAATGAAACTATTAATGACATACATTATTAATAAAGTATCAATTTTGTATTTCACCTTCCATGAGTTTTAATGACCTTTCTGTTTAAATTGAAAGGCTTTATTATAGTATGTTCTTTTCTTCAAAAGTTCAAAGTACTAACGCCATTTGCAAGAAATACTCTTTTAGAATAAAAATAGTTTCTTTTTTAAGAAAAACAAAGTCACACACTTTTATTTTTAGTTCTTTAAAAAATAAAACTGAAGGACTAAACAGTACCAGTTTTATATTAAAAAAACTTTTTATGTTTACTTGAAATAAATATATCTTAAGCTTTCAAGTGTGTCAATATAATCAGCCAGAGTTGTAGAGTAATTTACATTGGATATTTATAAATCCAGCTTAGTTAAAAATTACCTCTTTGTTTGGTATTAAAATATTTTTTCTTTATGTCTTTAGTCTCTCTTCTACAGTTCTGAAATTGCCTAAATTCAATAATTAAAGTGCATTATTTATTATGTTCACCAATCAGGTATCATAAAATATTCATCAGGTTCATCGCCTTTGATCAGAGTAGCTCAATCAGTAGTGTATCCAGCTAGCTAGCCTAAAGTCTGGAGGTCCTGTATTCAACCTCAGTCTGCAGAGGTCAATTACGAATTACGTCATATATTTATAACATTACTAGCACTTTCAGCCCTATCGTGTGACACAAATGTAATTTATATAATACTATTGTGACGTCACAGGTAATTTCAACAAATTTTATTATATATGCAAATACATATAAATGGATAAGATAACAGGCTATACCTTTATAAATCTTCACAGGTAATAATGATGTCATTAATATGACGTGGCAGGACTGTATCGGAAAACATAGCACGTCAAATCTGAGTCTGATTTTAACACTCTTACATGGAAACAAAATTGAAGGTGTTTTTTTTATCCATATTTCCATAAATTCACATTACAAGGAAAACTCATTACCTCCACCAATAACCATTACCCCTACAAATGTAGTATAATACATATAAATGATAAGAATGTTAGAGTTTGAAATTTGGACTAATATATAATTATTCACATATATCTTTCACGTACGGGGTATGTTACACTGTGTAGGTCAAGCGCATGTGTTTCATATTTACAATAGTATATGTACGTGCATGTAAAGTCTAGTGGAAACCAACTTCTGTTAGGGTCATTGTATAACTACTAATTACCTAGCCATGTTATTAATTATGATACATGGTAAGTTCTAATGAGGTAAACCATGTTTTCCTATGTAATCACTAAGCAACAACGGTGGTAATGAAATTGTTCACATGGTATTGACTATCATTACCCAAATATTGACATATGTTAATCTTGATGCATCTGCGTAATATTAACCTCGCCAATAATCTCTGTACAGCAGTCGCCCACAATTCCTAAGACTCCATTATAAACGTATCGTACGATTCACTGAATCTGCGGTTGGAGTTTCTACAATCTATACACACTCACCAACAGACCTACGAAACTACACGAAGTATTTTAAAAAACATCATTATTGGCGCCCGTGCTGAAAAGTAACCTGGGGGTTTTCGGACACTTTGCCGTCAGACTACACTATCGATCAATGGTTTCACAGGTACGTAGGTTTGGACCTATTATCTCTTTTACAAGTAAATTATTTTGTACCACTTATTTTATTTTTCTCGCACAAATAATATTATTGTTTATCATGGCTTTATCATCACTGAGAACCGGTCTTATTCTTAGTGAGAATTATCGTTTGACTTTATACACATATACATTTTATGAACTAAAATAGACTACCAGTATTTAGTTTCACTTTGAAGTACACACATAAAACTTACACTAAAAACACAGACATGCACCACAAGGAGTCGACCACATCAATACACATATAGACATAAAAATAAACAATTTATAAGTTAAAACGATTTCGTTATGGAAAATATTTTAGGGAAAATTTTTATTCAATAACCTTGCTAATTATTTTTAACTACAATAAGCTACAATATTTCAAATCACTGGTTAAAAAAATGTTCAATTATTTTATGATTCCTCTCCTGTGACATGTTCATGCAATTAAGTTGATTGTTATGGATCATAAAATCTTGGTAGTTCCTATTTTTTTATTATACATAAAAATAATATTTACTATTCAAAAGGAATAACATTTGTGGTTAAAAAAGGTGATAAAATTATTATAATATTGGGGGTGGTTGGGGGGGGGGTTTGGGGGGGTTTTTTTTTTTAAATTTTTTATTGTTTATTATTTTTAGTATTGAGAATAGGGTATATATATGTGTTTAAGCCATGGTGGTAAATATTTACCAATGGATAATATAGTATTTTTTTATTGTTTGATGCCCAGGAGTTACGTGGTTGTGATGATTAAATACTAGTTTATGTGTAAGTTGATATAATCAAAATTGTATCTTATTAAGCCACATTATAATTTTATATAATTAAAAATTCCAAATACTACTATAAAAAAATTATGATTATATTATTTAGTTAATTTAATTGGAGGAGGAATATTATTACTGATGCAATTTAATGCAAGGTTAACATGAGCTAATTTTCTCCTACGTTTATATTGTTTTTAATTATACAAATTACGGAAACTTTCTTTGAGTTATCATCTAGTGGTTTCATTAGTTAAGTCTGATTTAAAGACGGATGTACGTCGACATGACTCTTTCATCACTTGTTATTCACCTATGGCAACAGCATATCATGAACATGTCCTCGAGGTCGGAATTAGTGCAAATTAGCTTATATTATTTATTTTGTAGTTTTTTTCTCTCAAGTATTTCAATCAAAATTTTCTACAAGTTTAAGCTATTTGTATCAATCTTAGTTACATTAAATTACACATATTCATTTTATATCTTCATCAAATGAATTCAAGCATTATTGATGTCTTACTCATACACCACACATAGACATTTTATTTCACACAATTCACTTAGTTACCGGGAGAAAAAAACTATAAATGCAAATAGAAAAAGAAAAAACCCACAATGTTAAAAAAAATGAAACATACTACATTGTACATAAATTACGCATGTATGCTAGAAGTTGTGTTGTATTTTTCATCTAGTTTTCACAGATTCAATGTCTGTTCTATCTCAAAATAGATATATAATAAGAACTGATAAATTGCTAACATGCATATATGCCATCAGTTTTTTTCACTTAGTATCACGTTTATATGTTTTTAGATTTATTCTTCTTATCAAATAGTTAAGTATCAAAAGTTTTACTCGTAGATAATGAGACGACCATACATCAATACTTTACTTACGGTTATATTATTGCTTTGAAGCACGATTTACAACTTTAGTTTTACATTGTACAAAAATTGATAGTAGTTAATACATTTAACACCACAAGCTCATGATAGTTTTTTTATGCATTTGTTGGCTGCTTACTACATTATAATATATATCCCTTTGGTTTTTTTCCCCACAAACTCTAAATAACAACAGCTTGATAGTTATAGATATATTAAATAAAATATCTCCAACTATCCCCTAGGCAAATATACAGATAATATTACAACTATTGATTGATACGTACAATGTTATTGAGCGATTATTTTATTATCTTTCATTTTTCTATAAAGTTTTTCTACATTTCTGGTGATGCCATGATATTCTTAGTAACATATTTGTGATTGGTACAATTATTTTATAAGGAAAAGAGTGAAAAGTCTAATCTTTAAAGCTTGTCGCCTTTGATACGCAAAAGAATTGAGAATCAGCCATAATCCAATCGAAATATGATCTCGACCCCATGCGACGGAAGTGTTAATGTATCCACGCCTGTCAACTATAATTCCGCCGCCAGTGGTAGACAAGTGGATCAGTAGCCCATCATAATTCTGACTTTATTTTGTCTTCGTTTATATTTGACTTGTTTGTGTATGCCGTCTTCATTCTATCATTGGAGTTCCTGTTAATATATATATCTCCACAAAAGGACACTCACATCTATTATTTCAACATACGTATATTTTCTGGATAGTCCCCCTGAAGTGATTAACACCAGGTGAAAATTGTTATAAGGACTATGCCAGGCTATGTCAGAGTCAGAGATAGTGACGTGTTATTTCACGCAAATTTTTCAATTATATCTCTGTGCTTGAAGACATAAACATTCACAAAAAAAAACCCACCTACATATTCAACGGATAAGGAGGAGCCGATGCAGTCTAATGCCGGAATATTTGTCTAAAGTCTCCTTATCCAAAGAAGTCAACACTACACCTTTCCACGTCAACACAATTATCATCAACAGATTTGGAAATACCCTGAGAAGCAGTCTAATGCCGAGAAAATTGTATGAATCTCCTTTTCCGATGAAGTCAACACAACACCTTCCACGTCAACATATCTCTTCGAAGTGCTCAACGGATTTGGAAATACCTGATGCAGTCTAATGCCAGGGAAAATGTGTTTTATATTTTCATCTCCGGAGAGGACTCATTACACTTAGTTTAACTTATATTCTACAATTTTTACACGGAACTCTCATCTTAATTGAATAATTCTTAGCCTTATTGTGCAAGAAATCACCGTTGGATTCAAGATGGTTGTACATCGCTTTCAGCACTCATTAAACTTTTCATCACGCGACGACATATTTATAAACATTTCTATATCTACGTTGGACATTTTAAAGTTATATTTTGAATACTGTGTTTTTAATAATCTATTCGGAACTCTATGTTTTACATACTATACTTATTATGCTTTATATATATTCTTTTCAAGCAACATTCATATCAATAATTTCACTTTCTTTATATATATTTTATTTTCAATCAAAATATTGAAAATTATTTGAAAGTGTCTTACTTTCATTTTTAACTTAACTGTAAATTTTCATTGTATGAATGTACGAGTGCATGATAAATGTTCTTGATTTAAACTCATTTGAATATTGAATGACAGATCAAAATACTTATAACTTCTGGATTCATCAATGTGATGTGGACAAACGTTTTCCTGAAGAAAAAAAATAGAGAAACAACTTCATTACCTCTTACCTGAATAGCAAAAAAATAATTAGTACAAAAAAAGAAATCAAATTACTTACTAGACTTACCAAAACTAATTTCTTACCAAAACTAATTTCTCAGACTCCTTGTTTTTACACTGGTTGAGGACTTTGAAAGATGATTTGTTTTTCAAAGAGTTGGGGTAGTTATCAAAACTAAATACTGGTAACATGTATTCATGTATACAAAAAGAGAATTTTACAACAAATTGTATTGTGTTTTAGTTAATTGATTATCTAAGTGTGTTAATACTTACCACTAATTGGGCTCATCAGTAGCAGTACTAGTGGTAAGCAACGTTAGGGGTATCTGAGCATGATACAGTGACTGAAAAAAAGTTAAAAGTATTACATTAGGGGTTTCCTTGCCCAAGTCAACAGTCATAACTTTAATGACATATATGGTTCAATCGGATGGATTGTTCCTCAAGCCGCAGACTTATTTTAACATTGAAAGCACAAAGTGATAATAAAAACGTTACAGCAGTTCAACGCTATCACAGTTCAGATCCTTTATTTACTTACATGTACTTTTCCTGATCCATTTGTTGATGGAAGTGCAACTGGAAAAAATGAGATCGAAATAACATAATATGTTGACTAACAACACTGTCATTTTTGGACATAATTTTTGTACAAAATAAGATCAAGTTTGTTGTATTGAGGCCATAAGAATTTAATATGCTTGATCACTTCAAAATTTAGATAAAAAATCATGACTTTTGTATGTTTGCTTCAGTACTTCAGTTGGTTAGTTGGTTATCGTGTGTATTTTATAATAAGATAAGCTGTTTTAATTGAGATTACTTTTTATCACAAATAAGCTTTACCTTGAAATTCATTCAAGCTGTCAGCACTGCAAACTCCTCTCTCTGGGCAGATTGGCAACACTGCTGTTATATAACATGAAAAATTAAAAAAAAATGAGTGAAAGTATGAACTACCTACAGTTATTAAGTTTTTTCTCCTTAGATAAAGATTGATTTACTTCAGGTATCAAGTCAGATTCTGGTTTTTTTTTTGGCTGTTGAAGACCTGTTCATGCATATGTGTGTAAATGTTTGTCTGGAGTAGATGTGTTGTCCATAAAAAGATTGTGCATGTTTCTTGTACATGTATATTCACTATTTTTTACAATTTAAGCCTAAAGTAATTCATATATTACACGAGTTAAAGTATCCTTTTCTTTATCTGAATTATGCGTTTATTATCTGGCCATAATAAGGGAAAGATTGCAGTCAAATAACTCATATTAAAATATCTGTACACACGATAATAATTCTCACTAGCCTTTATACCACAGGGACCTGGCACGAAAAATTTTAACCAATAGTATACATATATATATTATAGTATCAAGGGTTATGAACTCGGCGGTCGAAAAAAAACGGACCTATTTTTTAAAACCGTGATTATTTTAATAAATTGGTTCTATACAACATTGACGGATATCTGACCTTAAAGAGAAATAATTTTATCTTTCCTCTTGAGTGCTTAATGAACAAAATTGGCCAAGTATTTACGAAGGTATGGCTTGATGAATCGGGAAATTTACGTCAAATATGCTCGGTAGACATTTCCCTGTCCGGTCTCGGCTCTAATGGGTACCTCAAAAACCAAGCCAAAATCACAAAATCTACGCTTGTGGTGGTAAACAGTACCATATAACTGTGTTCATCCACAATCTCCTTTAGAGGTGTCATTACCCGTACTTTGCAGAAACTCCATTTAAACATCGTATAGCTCACTTACTTTAACCGTCACCGCCATGTTCATTTTTCTCTCGGAATGCTCCTCGACTTTACATACCGTGACTACATTATGCAAATAATGTAGTGTTGTGCTTGTGGGTAAACTCGAGAAAGCGTTCCGAAAAACAAATGAACATGCTGGCGGTGACGGTTAAAGCAGTAACTGAGCTACACGATGTTTAAATGGAGTTTCTACAAAGTACGGGTCATGACACCTCCAAAGTATAAGGTGGATGAATACGGTTATGGGTACTGTTTACCACCACAAGCGTAGATTTTGTGATTTTGGTTTGGTTTTTGAGAGGTACCCATTAGAGCCGAGACGACATTTCGACCGGACAGGGAAATGTCTATCCGTATTTTTTTTCGTAAATTTCCTGTATTCAACCTCAGTCTGCAGGTCGATACGAATTACGTCATATATTTATAACATTACTAGCACTTTCAGCCCTATCGTGTGACACAAATGTAATTATATAATACTATTGTGACGTCACAGGTAATTTCAACAAATTTTATTATATATGCAAATACATATAAATGGATAAGATAACAGGCTATACCTTTATAAATCTTCACAGGTAATAATGATGTCATTAATATGACGTGGCAGGACTGTATCGGAAAACATAGCACGTCAAATCTGAGTCTGATTTTGAAACTCTTACATGGAAACAAAATTGAAGTGTGTTTTTTATCCATATTTCCATAAATTCACATTACAAGGAAAACTCATTACCTCCACCAATAACCATTACCCCTACAAATGTAGTATAATACATATAAATGATAAGAATGTTAGAGTTTGAAATTTGGACTAATATATAATTATCACATATATCTTTCACGTACGGGGTATGTTACACTGTGTAGGTCAAGCGCATGTGTTTCATATTTACAATAGTATATGTACGTGCATGTAAAGTCTAGTGGAAACCAACTTCTGTTAGGGTCATTGTATAACTACTAATTACCTAGCCATGTTATTAATTATGATACATGGTAAGTTCTAATGAGTAACCGTGTTTCCCTATGTAATACAGCAACTACGGTGGTATGAATTGTTCCAGGTATTGACTTTCATACCCAAATATTGACATATGTTATCTTGATGCACTGCTATATTAACTCGCCAATAATCTCTGTACAGAGTCGATTCCTAAGACTCCAATAAACGTATCGTACGATTCACTGAATCTGCGTTGGAGTTCTACATCTATACACACCACAACAACCTACGAAACTACACGAAGTTAAAAACATCATATTGGCGCCGTGCTGAAAAGAACCTGGGTTTGGACACTTTGCGTCGACTACCACTATCGATCATTGGTTTCACAGGTACGTAGATTTGGCCTATTAGCTCTTTTACAAGTAAATATTTGTACCACTTATTTTATTTTTCTCGCACAAATAATATTATTGTTTATCATGGCTTTATCATCACTGAGAACCGGTCTTATTCTTAGTGAGAATTATCGTTTGACTTTATACACATATACATTTTTATGAACTAAAATAGACTACCAGTATTTAGTTTCACTTTGAAGTACACACATAAAACTTACACTAAAACACAGACATGCACCACAAGGAGTCGACCACATCAATACACATATAGACATAAAAATAAACAATTTATAAGTTAAAACGATTTCGTTATGGAAATATTTGAGGGAAAATTTTTATTCAATAACCTTGCTAATTATTTTTAACTACAATAAGCTACAATATTTCAAATCACTGGTTAAAAAAATGTTCAATTATTTTATGATTCCTCTCCTGTGACATGTTCATGCAATTAGTTGATTGTTTGTATCATAAATCTTCAGAAGTTCCTTAGTGTTTATTTACATATAATATTTACTATTCCACAAAAAACATTTTTACATCTTATATACTTTTGACAAGTTTCTCTCACGTGATAAAGCACGGAGGTAAATATGTACATGGAAACTCGTCTATTTTTATGTTAGAGGCAGAGTAGTGATGTGATTAAACACACACGTTTATTTTTAGTTGCTCTAATCCTCATATAACATATTCCGCACATTATACTTTTATATACATAAACATTCCCATACAACATAACAACATTATGATTATATTATTTATTTCATTATTGGAGGAAATTATTACCTGATGCAATTTAATGCAAGGTTAACATGAGCTAATTTTCTCCTACTTTATATTGTTTACATATACAAACTTACGGAACTTTCTTTGAGTTATCATCTAGTTTCATTAGTTAAGTCTGATTTAAAGACGGAAGTACGTCGACATGACTCTTTCATCACTTGTTATTCACCCTATGGCAACAGCATATCATGAACATGTCCTCGAGGTCGGAATTAGTGCAAATTAGCTTATATATTATTTTGTAGTTTTTTCTCTCAAGTATTTCAATCAAATTTTCTACAAGTTTAAGCTATTTGTATCAATCTAGTTACATTAAATTACACATATTCATTTTATATCTTCATCAAATGATCAAGCATTATTGATGTCTTACTCATACACCACACATAGACATTTTATTTCACACAATTCACTTAGTTACCGGGAGAAAAAAACTATAAATGCAAATAGAAAAAGAAAAACCCACAATGTTAAAAAAATGAAACATACTACATTGTACATAAATTACGCATGTATGCTAGAAGTTGTGTTGTATTTTTCATCTAGTTTTCACAGATTCAATGTCTGTTCTATCTCAAAATAGATATATAATAAGAACTGATAAATTGCTAACATGCATATATGCCATCAGTTTTTTTCACTTAGTATCACGTTTATATGTTTTTAGATTTATTCTTCTTATCAAATAGTTAAGTATCAAAAGTTTTACTCGTAGATAATGAGACGACCATACATCAATACTTTACTTACGGTTATATTATCGCTTTGAAGCACGATTTACAACTTTAGTTTTACATTGTACAAAAATTGATAGTAGTTAATACATTTAACACCACAAGCTCATGATAGTTTTTTATGCATTTGTTGGCTGCTTACTACATTATAATATATATCCCTTTGGTTTTTTTTTCCCCACAAACTCTAAATAACAACAGCTTGATAGTTATAGATATATTAAATAAAATATCTCCAACTATCCCCTAGGCAAATATACAGATAATATTACAACTATTGATTGATACGTACAATGTTATTGAGCGATTATTTTAATTATCTTTCATTTTTCTATAAAGTTTTTCTACATTTCTGGTGATGCCATGATATTCTTAGTAACATATTTGTGATTGGTACAATTATTTATAAGGAAAAGAGTGAAAAGTCTAATCTTTAAAGCTTGTCGCCTTTGATACGCAAAAGAATTGAGAATCAGCCATAATCCAATCGAAATATGATCTCGACCCCATGCGACGGAAGTGTTAATGTATCCACGCCTGTCAACTATAATTCCGCCGCCAGTGGTAGAAGTGGATCAGTAGCCCATCATAATTCTGACTTTATTTTGTCTTCGTTTATATTTGACTTGTTTGTGTATGCCGTCTTCATTCTATCATTGGAGTTCCTGTTAATATATATATCTCCACAAAAGACACTTACATCTATTATTTCAACATACGTATATTTTCTGGATAGTCCCCCTGAAGTGATTAAACACCAGGTGAAAATTGTTATAAGGACTATGCCAGGCTATGTCAGAGTCAGAGATAGTGACGTGTTATTTCACGCAAATTTTCAATTATATCTCTGTGCTTGAAGACATAAACATTCACAAAAAAACCCACCTACATATTCAACGGATAAGGAGGAGCCGATGCAGTCTAATGCCGGAATATTTGTCTAAAGTCTCCTTATCCAAAGAAGTCAACACTACACCTTTCCACGTCAACACAATTATCATCAACAGATTTGGAAATACCCGAAGCAGTCTAATGCCGAGAAAATTGTATGAATCTCCTTTTCCGATGAAGTCAACACAACACCTTCCACGTCAACATATCTCTTCGAAGTGCTCAACGGATTTGGAAATACCTGATGCAGTCTAATGCCAGGGAAAACGTGTTTTTATATTTTCATCTCCGGAGAGGACTCATTACACTTAGTTTAACTTATATTCTACAATTTTTACACGGAACTCTCATCTTAATTGAATAATTCTTAGCCTTATTGTGCAAGAAATCACCGTTGGATTCAAGATGGTTGTACATCGTTTTCAGCACTCATTAACTTTTCATCACGCGACGGCATATTTATAAACATTTTTATATCTACGTTGGACATTTTAAAGTTATATTTTGAATACTGTGTTTTTAATAATCTATTTGGAACTCTACGTTTTACATACTATACTTATTATGCTTTATATATATTCTTTTCAAGCAACATTCATATCAATAATTTCACTTTCTTTATATATATTTCATTTTCAATCAAAATATTGAAAATTATTTGAAAGTGTCTTACTTTCATTTTTAACTTAACTGTAAATTTTCATTGTATGAATGTACATGCATATAAATGATAAGAATTTTAGAAATTTTATAATTTATTATATCAAATTATATCTAATTTGATATAATGTATAACATGGCGACGAATGTAGTATAATACATATAAATGATAAGAATTTTAGAGTTTGAAATTTGGACTAATAATAATTATCCACATATATCTTTCACGTACGGGGTATGTTACACTGTGTAGGTCAAGCACATGTGTTTCATATTAACAATAGTATATATGTTACGTGCATGTAAAGTCTAGTGGAAACCAACTTCTGTTAGGGTCATTGTATAACTACTAATTACCTAGCCATGTTATTAATTATGATACATGGTAAGTTCTAATGAGTACCATGTTTCCCTATGTAATACAGCAACTACGGTGGTATGAATTGTTCCAGGTATTGGCTTTCATACCCAAATATTGACATATGTTATCCTGATGTACTGCTATATTAACTCGCCAATAATGTCTGTACAGAGTCGATTCCTAAGACTCCAATAAACGTATTGTACGATTCACTGAATCTGCGTTGGAGTTCTACATCTACATTTCCTCAACATACATTTACACGAAGATTAAAAACATCATACAAAGCGATGATGCAAACTCTATTGAATTATGGCGATGACTGTAAACAGACCCAGCTGACCTCACAACTATTCTCCAAAGACACACCAGGATCTATGGATGAGACCAACCCCAATGGCAAATGGTGGACTTTACAAGCGCAGCACATTTAGTAACCAAAGCAAATCTGTCGACATGGAGGGAACTCTGTTTCAGGATATATTCAAGATTAATCGATACATTTTGAATCAATTCGATGTAGGATTGAAATTATATAGGAGTTCTTCAAGTTTCTGCCTCTTATCAGAGGAATTGAACCCTAACTACGAAGTCATCATCGAATATATCATAATGAGATCCTGCAAAGTCAGATTGAACCCAGCCATCATTTACGGTCATGCCGAAGCATTGCAAGAGATGAATGCCAAGTACCCGTACGACAAATCGGAAATCAAAGTCATGTCTGTACCACAAGGTCAATTGAGCGTATCATGGGACAACATTTTTCAAGGGGGAAGACCCAGTAAGATCATCATGGGATTGGTAAGCACAAAGCCCTTTCCGGAAGTTATTCACTGAACCCCTACAACTTTAAAAACTACGACGTGCGACAGATCACTCTACTATGCGATGGTGTACCCGTGAATGGAGGACCATTGAAAGTGAACTATAGTAAAAACCAGGGTGAAACCATCATTCCGGCCTACATTAGTTTGTTCCAAGTTAGTGGACAATGGATGCAAAACGTGGGAAATGGAATAGACAGAGATGAAATGGGGTCTGGATATGCTCTTTATGGATTTAATCTACAACCGACCTTACAACGTGAAAATTACCTCAATTTAGTCAAGCAAGGGGTCATTTGACTCGAATTGCAATTTGGAATACCACTACCCGAAGGAGCCTCCATCATTGTATATAGTTAGAGATCAGACTATTTCGAAATAGATCAATCGGGGAACATCATCACCGAATAATGAACACCCTACAGCTAGAATGTGTACTTCACTGCGACCCATATCTAAACTCTTACGCATTAGGGGTGTTTTCTAGGGATCACTTACCTATTATTACACGCTATCCGTGTTGCTTCATTCTCAATACGGATAGATCCGGACATGATGGAACTCATTGGTTAGCCATTTTCATCGATGTACGCAGGCGCTGGGAATTCTTTGACAGTTACGGACATACACCCTCATTTTATGGGTTCACACTGAAACATTATAATGTAAATAGATTGCAAAGTAGTAGTAGTGTGGCTTGTGGAGAATATTATTTGGTGTATCTCATGTATAGATGTAGGGGTAATACTTTATTCAACTTTATTCACCTTTTTTGTAACGATTTTCATGTCAATGATGTATTTGTATATAATTTCATTATCCACTCATTTCCATATAGTTTGAAATAAAATTGAAAAGCAACATGTGATCTTGTCATTTGTTTACACGATGTCTTGGTGGGAACACGAAAGTTTGATTAAGTTCACCTGGCCCAGTAGCTTTTTAATAGCAGGGCCTAGCGGTAGTGGTAAGTCTGTGTTTACCTCTAAAATAATGCAACAATCGGATGGGTTATTCGAGAAAGCACCCCAGAAGATATTCTATGCTTACAGCGTATGACAACCACTTTTTGATGATATACAACGAGAAATACCCAACTTATCATTCCACGAAGGGATGCCCACAAAAGAAGATTTGGAAGAATGGTGGTCGGACAGGTTATCGTTGCTACTCATCTTAGATATTTTGATGAAGGCGGTATGTAATAGTGTCAATGTACAACATATATTTACGGTCGGCTGTCACCATCATAATACCACCGTCATCTTTTTAACACAAAATATATTTTCAAAGGGAAAGTGTATGCGAACGATCTCCCTTAATAGCCACTACATCGTTTTATTTAAAAACAAGAGAGATGAACAGCAAGTCTTTACTTTGGGTCATCAAATATTTCCAATTATAAGTCATTTTTTCATAAAAACTTACGAAATGGCTACAGCAGAAATGTATGGCTATCTGTTGATAGATTTAAGTCCACACACCGATAAAAAGTATCAGTCACGTACTCACATCTTCGTGGGAGAGGACATACGTATTTATCTACCACTATGAATCTTACACGCGAAGCCGATTATTTAAGACTCCTACGGTACACAACGAAAGATTAGAGAATAGCCCTCATCAAAAACATTACTCCCCAACAACTGAAAGTGTTGATTGAAATATTTTTGAATATTTATCATAAGAACGTCACTGCATCCCCTGCATGCATAAATCAGTTGGCAAAACAGAAAAGATTCATCTTACGTTTGATTGCTAAGGAAAGTAGTCGTGACACGAGGAGAAAAATCCTGAAAAGGTTGGAGAGTCTTTTATCTATAGTCATCAAACAAGTACTACATTTATTATAATGGCTAAGGAACTCGTACTTATACCAAAGTCAAAATATCAGTCACTCTTTGATGTCAAACCCGAGACTAAAACAGAAGTTACCGATGAAAACATATCTTCTGGGGTGCTTTCTCGAATAACCCATCCGATTGTTGCATTATTTTAGAGGTAAACACAGACTTACCACTACCGCTAGGCCCTGCTATTAAAAAGCTACTGGGCCAGGTGAACTTAATCAAACTTTCGTGTTCCCACCAAGACATCGTGTAAACAAATGACAAGATCACATGTTGCTTTTCAATTTTATTTCAAACTATATGGAAATGAGTGGATAATGAAATTATATACAAATACATCATTGACATGAAAATCGTTACAAAAAAGGTGAATAAAGTTGAATAAAGTATTACCCCTACATCTATACATGAGATACATCAAATAATATTCTCCACAAACCACACTACTACTACTTTGCAATCTATTTACATTATAATGTTTCAGTGTGAACCCATAAAATGAGGGTGTATGTCCGTAACTGTCAAAGAATTCCCAGCGCCTGCGTACATCGATGAAAATGGCTAACCAATGAGTTCCATCATGTCCGGATCTATCCGTATTGAGAATGAAGCAACACGGATAACGTGTAATAATAGGTAAGTGATCCCTAGAAAACACCCCTAATGCGTAAGAGTTTAGATATGGGTCACAGTGAAGTACACATTCTAGCTGTAGGGTGTTCATCCTTCGGTGATGATGTTCCTCGATTGATCTATTTCAAAATTGCCTGATCTCTCACTATATACAATGATGGAGGCTCCTTCGGGTAGTGGTATTCCAAATTGCAATTCGAGTCGAATGACCCCTTGCTTGACTAAATTGAGGTAATCTTCACGTTGAAAGGTCGGTTGTAGATTAAATCCATAAAGAGCATATCCAGACCCCATTTCATCTCTGTCTATTCCATTTCCCACGTTTTGCATCCATTGTCCACTAACTTGGAACAAACTAATGTAGGCCGGAATGATGGTTTCACCCTGGTTTTTACTATAGTTCACTTTCAATGGTCCTCCATTCACGGGTACACCATCGCATAGTAGAGTGATCTGTCGCACGTCGTAGTTTTTAAAGTTGTAGGGGTTCAGTGAATAACTTCCGGAAAGGGCTTGTGTGCTTACCAATCCCATGATGATTTTATTGGGTCTTCCCCCTTGAAAAATGTTGTCCCATGATACGCTCAATTGACCTTGTGGTACAGACATGACTTTGATTTCCGATTTGTCGTACGGGTACTTGGCATTCATCTCTTGCAATGCTTCGGCATGACCGTAAATGATGGCTGGGTTCAATCTGACTTTGCAGGATCTCAATATGATATATTCGATGATGACTTCGTAGTTAGGGTTCAATTCCTCTGATAAGAGGCAGAAACTTGAAGAACTCCTATATAATTTCAATCCTACATCGACTTGATTCAAAATGTATCGATTAATCTTGAATATATCCTGAAACAGAGTTCCCTCCATGTCGACAGATTTGCTTTGGTTACTAAATGTGCTGCGCTTGTAAAGTCCACCATTTGCTCCATTGGGATTGGTCTCATCCATAGATCCTGGTGTGTCTTTGGAGAATAGTTGTGAGGTCAGCTGGGTCTGTTTACAGTCATCGCCATAATTCAATAGAGTTTGCATCATCGCTTTGTAGGGGTAATGGTTATTGGTGGAGGTAATGAGTTTCCCTTGTAATGTGACGTCGATCTGACTCCAGAGACTCTGCAGAAATAAGTTGACGGGTCCCACTTTTTTCGTCGGCTATGAGATCACTACCATTACTTGCTCTGATTTTACATCTCACGTGTAAACGAGATCGGGATAAATCTAAATATTCCATCCCATTCTGTCCAGATAGATGAAATTCAATCGGAGACTGGCCAGACACTTGAGATATGGATCGACAATCCTGATAAAAAATCTCTTCAACGGCAGTCTGTGTGTGAGGAATCGTAAACAGATCTAGCTCTTTAGACTGCATTTCTTGAAAGGTTGTCGTAGATAGCAGTGCCATGTTCAAAATGTTGTAGTTTTCGGCGAGCTCTTATTCTTCGTCTTACCCTTACCAGTGACTATCTTGATACCGCCATTACTATTGAGGTGACCACCTTCTTTCTTCTTTTCTCGTTCCAGTTCCGATTTGGCTTGTTCCACCACCTGCCGAGCGGGATAGACCATGGTGATCACCTTGACATCGTCCGGCGTTTTCTGGAGGTCTTCCTTAGTCAGGTAATCGTCTATACAAATACCCGACCCACACTTGCCGTTACCTCCTAGGTAACCTCCTGATTGTACGTCTCTGTAGTTATCATACTTCAGCTTGATCTCCCCGTTGGCTAGTTTTCTGTAGAATGTAACCCACTTGTTGATATCGGGGACGTAGAGTTTGTTCATCGTAAAAATGGATAACGTTTAAGGTGAAGTGTTAGGTAGCTCGTCCCAGTCAAGAATGAAGTAGATTCACTATTCATGGTCTTTATATCGATACCCATGTTGGATATTTGTTGTAAGTTGATACGTCGGTAATAGGGGTTCGCGAATGAATTTTCGTTATGAAATATACGCCTTAAAATTGGTAATTGTAGACTTCCAATGATACTCACGTCACACCTGTCACAATATACATCTAATGGTAGGTCCGTCACGGTTTCAAGGCTGTGAAACTCGGTAAGAGCTATCATCCATAATCCGCTTAAATTCAGTGGGGTATTGAACTGGATTTTAAATGACCACGGTGTGTTATTTGGATGTCTAGACACTGTGTGCTATCTAAATACAGGAACAGATCCATGGTTGAAATGATGTTATTTAGCCTAGTGTTTTAATATCCTCCTCTGGTAAGTAGTGATTGAATTTTTAGGCCACCCTTCCAACTGTACTAGGTACTCTATTTTACCGTTCCGTTTGCGTTTCTTTAAAATGTTAGAGATTTTCCATAGTTCATCCTCGTCTTTTTGAACCTTCTGTAATTCTGATTGGTAGAATGTTCCGTCTATGGTTTTGTCCTGAAAGTCTTTGACCGTATACATGGGAATGCCTTGTTGTCGAAATCTTTGGCTGATTTTAAACAATTGCGTCGTCCACTGTACTTGATATGATCTTCTGAAAGGGTGTTTGATATGAGTAAGTCTTACCGTATCACCTACTTTCAATTTATACTGACTGTACTTCCTCTTGATGTGTTTAGAGCGTAAATATTGGTAAGCCCAAAGGTCTGCCTCGTTTTCATAAGAAACTTGTGTTGGAGATAGACCATTGAGAGATGTGTGAGGTGTAAGGTTGTAGTTGTTGACTAACTCTTGTATGTGATCAATGTACCTGTATGTGTGATTCTTGTTTAAGAAGCGAAACAGTTTATCACGGAATGTCCTATTCACCCTTTCCACTACAGATGCTTTAGTCTCTGTGTTTTGAGAAGTGTAGAAACGTATGTTTTGAGAAGTGAGATAACGTTTAACCCATCTATTTTCAAATTCGCTACCTTTATCCGAATAAAACTTCTAAATTATACGTCCGTCGGCAAATATATTTTTTAATGTCTCAACGATACTCTTTGACTTTTTATCTGATTATGGTTGTATCCATAGAAACTTGGAAAAAATATCGATGACCACTAACAAATACTGAATTTTATCATTGTGTTTTGCCAGGTTCCTGACGTCTAGAAGATCGGCTTGGAATTCTTCGTCGATGTGTGTGACAATGACTCGTTGCCTTCTGTATTTGTGTCGGACTGGTTTCTGCAATGAATACGCATCTTCGTTCTGAAGGAACTGTTTGATCTGCCCGTAACTAAACGAACCCTTAAGTATCTTACACAATTTCCGTGGACCACTGAAAGCTGCTGGATTACCTAAATTGTAATAAAATTGTCTTAAGTACTCCACATTGTCTTGTGTCAACTGTCTCGTCATCGTGTCTCAAATGAGAGATAAATTTCAAACAACATATATTTATAAAATAACAACAATGAAATAGCATACTACAATATTTTATTTACAACATAAGCAGAAAAACATAATAATCATGTACATTATTGATGCAAATAAATTGATTGAACGCATTCCTTTAAGTAGGAGGAAAATTCATCGAAATTAAATAACTCGTTATTCCAAAATGTGGTTAAAACATCCATTCTTAACAAGTCCTTGGTGGGATACATGTGTGTCCATGTTCTTATAACATTATCATAATCAAGATCGGTTAGTACTGAATCAAAATAAAAGTCTATATGCTCCTCTCTCGTTAACAGGATACAGCACACAGAGTTTGAAATGTTCATAGTGATTTTTTCAACAGTTATTGAGGTTAGGGAATGCCACATATCCTTCAACATATCTTCGCGTTCCACTTCATCACACACTATCTCCATCCTAGTCCTATGATTTTCAGGTACATATGTAGATACAGTCTGGTGAGTAATGCTTGTGTTGAATGTAAGGTTTGTGGTAGGGTGACCACTGTGATATTTGTACGCCACAGTAAAAACAAACCACGTTATCACAGATTCCAGAGTAGAAAAACCCTGCAGATGCTAAGTCTGTGGAGTGTTGTCGTACTTGAGGGGGCCAGTGCTGAAAGGATTTAACTCTGTCTTCGTGGAACAAATAGTCTGAATGAACCGGTCTGATATCAGTGTATGTCCATTCCATACTCCTAAAAAACACGCTCTAGATTGATGGATGGTGTCAAAAATGTCGCACTGACTGTCTTCTGATTTCCGGGTAGTTTCGCGCCAGTCTTTGGAATAAAACTTTTGCTTATAAATTTTAAAAAAGTCTAGTGGTGTGGTGGATTTCAATACTCGTTCTTCAAATTCTGCTAACACCTTTTCTTCGTTGAACGATTCTAATGCGTCCGTGAAATAATAAAATAGATTATCCTCTTCGTTGTGCATAAGACAAGAGTGTTGCCTTTGACTGGGATGGTCAATCTCACAGCCGTAGCATTTGGTGGTGGCGACTTCTTGGATCTTCTGCCTTAGGGCTTCGCAGTAGGCGATCTTCCATTCGCTTTTTATATAGTGTGCATAGTTCTGTTCCATATCGAAAACTGGTGATGTTGGTTGACAATTCTTGGTTTATATGTAAAAATACTTGAAGCGAAATAATTCGCGGAAAAAAATCCGCGAAATATTTGGCGGAAAAAAAATTCCGCGAAATAAGATTAGAAGCGGGAAGCTTCAGATATAGCTGTATTGACATGTTCCCATAATGTATGCAAATAATTCCACTGTGAAACATTGAAAACAATCCCTCTGATGGTTGGCTTTCTATTGATAAATCTTCTAAGGTCGATTCTTACTTGGTGTTGATAGCGACAAATACTCACATAGGATCCATGTGGTAAAGGATATTGTTTTAAATAAGAACATAGTGTTGAATTAAACCGGGTGGGTGGTTCGATCTTTCCACAATTAGAGCAGGAGGTTGAAATCTTGTTTCGATCTTTATACAATCTGATGTATTATGGGTATTGGTAGATATGCATAAGCTGGTTATGGTGATTGACAGTAGTACGATAACTCCTAATAGCTTCAGTATCGTAAAATGGATCTTGTATCTATCCGATATGCTGTCAAGACTGGTAGATAAACCTGTAGTGATCATAACACTTTCACAATCCTTCTTGTCCATGTTCTCGGTAGTGGGGATACTTGTGGAATGAATCATTTGCTGGTTTTATCTTCATATATACCCGATAATATGTCCAACCGTTTCAACAGTTTTAAACTGTTACACAATTCTTTAAATGCGTTTGGTTCTCTACGTGGTAAAATGTCTAATAAGTTTCTGGTTCTGTTGAATTGGTTGTTTTCTATGATGATATCTTCCACCATCTACTTGGATAAAATTTTAGATTTAAATAAATGGTCCTGTTACTTCTAAAGTTGGTAGTTTTTCAACCAGCAACACACGGTTCTTTCTTAGCGTCCGTCTATCTCTTTCATCTATGATTAAATGATAATTGGTTTGATGGACTTTGGTTGTCATTAAAGCTTGGCTCGATAGGTTTTGGTTTTAAATAAACTTTATGTCATAATTTTTAGTTGATCGTATATTGGTTTAATAAACAATGCTGTTATTTTGGATTGTAATCAGTAATATTGCTGGGTTTAATTTGCTTCATTGCTCTGGTACTTTTGGTTTTTGATAACCTCCGGGTCATAATGATTAGTTGATCGTATATTGGTTTAATAAACAATGCTGTTATTTTGGATTGTAATCAGTAATATTGCTGGGTTTGATTTACTTCATTGCTCTGGTACTTTTGGTTTTTGATAAATTTGATTATTGCAAATTGAATGCTCGAGGTTGTACTTAATCCTCTACATAATCCCTTAGACACACTGAAAGATCCGCGAAATCTTTTCCGAACTAAATATGGCGGGCGGGGCCGGCTTTCCCGCGGTTTGGGTGGGGCGGGTGGGGAATATGGCGGGAAGCACCTTCCCGCGGTTTTGGGAGGGGCGGGAGGGGGGAGGGGCAGTTGTGCCCTTAGTTTACTACTACTTCTGTATTATTTATTGCATGATTTCAAGTCAAGTTTAAGGCTGCAAAATAAAGCAATTTATGTTGTATTAATATTAGAGTTCGTTTCATTGTTTTTATCTGATCATGAGAAGTATGAGCACTGTCGCTAAGACTATTGTAAGACTGCATGTGCTATCAGAACTTGTGCTTGAGGCAAGCTCAAGAATTTACGAGAGAAATAACATAGGAGCTATAAAAACAGCTGTGACCCCAGCCGAGGTAACTCCTGTGATTCAACTGACGAGTTCTATGTCTAACGTAAGAGTAAACCACGGTTATAACGAACACTAACCAGTAGATTAATTGAGTTTTTATTTTAATGCAGTGTTTTTCATTTCGACTGTTTTGTGTTTGCAGTAATAATGAACCAGATAGCTATCCTTTATGATAGTATTTCCTTGATTCGTTAAAACTGTGTGTGCTGTAGACGAAGTACTTCCTGACGGCTACGTATCACTGCATACTGCGTTCGGAACTGTCTGTCACCAGAGCGAGCGGGCGGAGCCAAAGGTAATGTTTGTAAATATTTATAAATGCACATGGAAAGCCGGCATATACAGTTGAAGTGTATTTTACTTGGCCTGCAACACATGGGCAAATAGATAAAGATATTCTCACTGTATTTATGTCGAGATGCAGCAGATGCAGCTGGTCATTTGTTTCGTTGGCTCCGAAACTGACAGTTCATCGATGCTGGTTTTGTTAGCGAAAACTGTCAGTTCATCGTTGCTGGTTTTGTTAGTTTAACTTTCACAAGATACCCCTCGATAAAATATTTGGAACCCCATTGTGTTGATTTTAAACTGGTGGAATCTTTTGAATACTTTTAAAGAAAAGTCGTGCGGAAGATCCTTCAAGTTGCTGCACGGATTATCGCAGCTTTCGCGATCTTTCCGCAGTGTTCGTCAGACCTAGCAACAGTAACCGTTTGCCTACCCTGTTCCCTATATGTCACAAAAAAATGTTTAGCGTGTACAATAACCTGGTGTGCCGTAATTAGGTCGACTTAAGGAAAATGGGAATGTTTACATACAATTATTTCTGCTTTTAACATACGATCTTAATAAGACGTTCCCATAAATTGATTTACTCTTACACATAACGACGGTTTGTGTACAACCTTAAGAATTCGGAACACTTAGCACATTCGATCAACATTTTAAAGTAAACAAACATAAAAAGAAAACAGCGCCGTCAAATAATTGGACTTTATCTGGGGTAATGAGAGTTCATGATAGGTTCTATATTAGGATCGCCCTACCATATACAAATGCGTACAATCTAAATACAAATTAAGTTTCTTGCTATATCAATTAAAGAATTAGTATTGGGAATAATTAATTAATATTGGTAAATAAATTTATCACTTAAGAATTGATGTCACTATTGATCATGATATGAACGATATTTTGTTTGCAACCTGTGAAATCGTGTAGCGGATTCTCAAAACTGTGCAAGCAAAATTGATTTCATAATCCGATAAAGAAAAGAAAATAGTGATATCAATGTTTATAATTTTTTTTTCTTCAATTTATTACTCGTATCCAGAAACAATTACGTGACGATACGTTACACCATCTCAACCCCCTTCAGACTATTTGATAAATAAAAAACGTTTCAACGTACGATTACATCGATGTTCCAGTGTTTTTCCCGGAACAATACTTAACGTCGACGTCATGATAACATCGGGTTTTCGCGCCATCCTCGGATTTTGTTTCCTTCGTTATAGCACGAAGAAAAAGAGTCTGCCAATCAGAGAGTCGGATTTCGTATGAAAATAAATAAAAATGTAATTTTATAAATTTTGATAATGACTTTAAAGGTCAAGATCAGTTACGATTCAGATAGTTTGATTACATAACTCGGAACTCATTATCAGTGATGAACCATTAGATAGCTGGCAGGTAAAATTGAATGTAAATTTCATGCAAGATCCTTCTTATGTTGCGTAAATGCATCGTATTGTAATATTTTACAACATTACTGACAACGAGTATTATCTGCTACCGGCATATATAACATTTTAGGGTGTTCTTGCCAAAGTCGTTAACGTTGCTGCTATCAACTCTTACAAGATTATGTAATTTGTTATATAATGACAAAATCATTTATCAAGTGATGTTGATTTTATTTCCTGTGTGTATGGTTTTATAATACGTCTTGTTCTTCCACTCCCAGGCCACGGTATAAATGTGTTAGAAGTTGGATGGACACATTGATATTCAACAGGTAGAATATGACTTTCCGAACTTTGGATTGGTCTAGATTTTAAACTTTGATCCGAACTACATTTTTTTTCTGAGTGTCGCGGCACAAATTGCTATTGTCATCAATAATCAATTGATGCCTATACTACTATATTTGCAATTAATTCCGTCTTTCTGTAATTAAGATTTTTTAATATTCACTATAACTTATTTGCTTAAGTCGGAAAAAAACAAGTTATCATACTTTGACATTCTTGTAGCTGAATTTTATGACAGACGCAGGTCGTCACACAACTTATTATTAAGAATCATTACATTTATTTGGTAAGTTATTTTTTATAAGCTATAGCTCTTGTCTATCGTAACTGTTACAAAATAACTGACTCGTGTGGAATAAATTTCACCCCCAATAACCACTTGTTGTGCAACTCGTATGTATTTCATTATAACATGTCTGGAAAAAAAAAACACCGCCACAACTATATCCAGTTTGTATTCTTATATAAAACAATCATATTTTTACTTCACTTTTTTCATGTATTACATACTACATATAGTTTACTCCCATGCAACAGATGCATTTTCTGTAAAGGATGTGGGTTTTGGTCAGTTTAAAAATGTTTCCAAAGCTTATCTCTTTCTAGACAATACAAATGCTACATTTGGTATTACACTGCAGTGTATAAGAAATAAAATGAAATTGTTTTAAACGTTTTTAGGAAATTGACCGGGGAAATGATCAGTTGGATTTAAAAGAAGTTAACCTGTGAAGTTCACATGAAATCGACATGAAGTAAAAATCATTAGGGCAACTTCATCTGAAATTCAGAATAAATGTTGATCAATCAATGAAGTTATCTACAAATAACTTATCTTTTATACTTTTTCAGGTAAAATTGGTCTGAAGTCGATCTGAGTTCACACGACCTTGTATTGTAAGCTTATTGTAATATAAACCATTGCATTACTTTGTGTTAGTTTTCAAAAGGTGATGCGTGTAGGCTCATGCGTGATAAATTCAAGTATTACACATAGATATCTTGATATTGTTCTGTGTAAAGATTGCAATTCTGGGATATACGTTTTAAAGAAAGGTGTACATACCAAATATTTGATATTGTTATATATTACATACAAATTGTTACATTGCTTTTTTTGAAAATTTCTCAAACATATCAATTTCAATTTCATATAATTTTATTAACAAGAGTCAAACGGGTTAGACAGTAGACATTGCCTATAGCTACATAGGTATTCTCTCTACAGAACAGAACGGTTGTACAAATTACAAACATCATGAACATTAACGCACTAAACAGCAAAAGCCACCTTATTCATATAAAGGGAAAGAACTCCGATATGATGATTGCCTTCGCAATTGATGTCTATATTCCCACTTTCTGATTGGCAGATTATTTATCTTCATATACAATGAAAAAAATTAGAAAAATAATCCTTTGGAAAATCAATGGTATCGCAGGCTGTATCGTTTAATCGTATTTTTTATCAAGTAGTCTGAAAAATTAATTATAAGCATTGATGTAGCTATTTTTAACTTCATCGGGTTATGAAATGATTTTTTTTTGAAAACTTATGTGAGAATCCGCTACGCAGATTCACACAGTTTGCAAATAAAATTTAAGTTGTTATGTTGGTGGATGGCCCATTTCTGGTGCTTGCTATGACCATATCATGTCCAGCCGATGAGTCAGGATGACTTTCACTGGTCAGCAGTGGTCACAGTCCTTCATCCAGTTTCCGTTCTGACCCTTGTATGGTTGTATGGTCAGCTTTTGTATACTGTAATTAATTTCTTATCAAATGTGCTTTAATGCTCCAAATTCATGTTTATACCTCGCCTTCACTGTGTACAAAACATGATCTAGATTCACTGAATATGCATGGCGAGTTCCATTATATAAACCGGGTCGGATGTAGAGCATACATTCCACCCCAATGATTACAGTACACACAATACACACATATATTACCACCCGGTATAATGAGTGTTTGTGGCGGTGTATGGGCGTTCACCGCCTCGTACATGTACTATTCATATCAATTCAATACCACATGTGTAGTTTAAAACTCATGTTATAGACAAGACTCCATATAGCATAACAATGTAAACACACATGGAGGACTTTGGGGTCTGGGCGACCAAAAAACAAGAAACTGACGGAGGACGGTGGGGTCTGGGCCAAACAAGGTATGTAAAACATATGTACATAACTGTATATTACTCATTGTATGGGAAACATGAGTCGAATTATCGATTATCGGTAACATATTGATAATACGATGTTTACTTAGAGATTCGTTACGATGGTGGTTATCAAGCATATAAGACCAAAAACGTATTGATTAGGAAGTATTTGACGTCTTTCTAGTAATGTATTGGCTTAAATAAATCTTGAAATCAAGTGACATTTTGTATTTCATGACAAGTATATAAGACTGATTTGAATGATAAAAACGAAAACTAAATTGTTTATCAACGGTATGAACTAAAACAATAAGAGGTTACCAACCCAATATAAAACATTACCATGGATTTACGTCAGTTCTTGTTGTAATGTAACAGAGTGACAATAACATCCTACAGCTTACTCTGATTTGTCGTACCACACACTACAATTCGCTGACCTAACCTTTAAAAGTCACGATTGTTACGCAGGTAGTGCAACGAAAGCCGGACGGTCTATATTCCCTGTATGTTTGTCTGGATTTGCTTACTCAAATATTGAACCACAGGTTAGTCTCCTATTTCAATAACACAACTTAAATATGTTATATAATAATTTTTCAATCAATAGTTTAACCAGCATTTTACGACTACATACTATAGCTGGCTGGTGTATTTTTCAATCCCCGAGATTCTTTAAGTAATTAATCGAAGTCTCGATGAGACAAACTGGGTTTTGTATTCCATTTATTTAAAGATGCTCCACATTTGACAAATAGTATTTTTTCACTATCAAAAACTGGAGCAAACGATTTAATATTTTTCTTCTGTTACAAAAGTTACTTTCTTTACACCATTACCATCATTGAAAAGTTGGTAATTCTTCTAAAGCTTCTAATTTTACTTTAAGTAAAACATATAAAAAAAATTGCATCCCGATTAAATTCCGTGTCACTATATCCTATATGGAATGAAATACTGATTGCTTCGTTTTATCAAATTGATAGAGCTGACGATTCCAAGAAGGATAAAACAGCCAAACGTTCAAAAAGTATTGAATATAATTAGTGTTTTTTAAATGGTTTCCAAATTCAAAAGTCAGTGAATTATATCTCATGAAATCATTGGAATATAAAATGAAACGATGCTAAACGAAATGATAACTTATCTGACGTAAAACAATTAAAATATATTTTACTGTATGAATGCCGAAAATATGTAAGTTATTCTTATGTGATTACAACAATTTGATATACGCGTATCTATTTCCATTTATTTTCATTACAATTATCGTTCTAATTCTTCTTTGTATGCAATTATATCCCCTTAACTATTTGATTTTGATGTATGTTTTCCAGGAAAGCGTGGTTCTGTGTTCGAAGTCATTGTTGTTGACGATAATGATAGTATACATTGATACAGAAATCTACCTAAGTTTATAGATAAGTCTTTTAAAATTCCTCCAATGCTCTTTTCCTTCTTACCCAAATTATCGAATGTATACCTTTCCTTAAATAGCAAGATATAAGACACCATTTGTACAACATTTTATAATTCTGACTGAATTGAATCGTGCAGTTTACGATATAATCAAAATTGCAAAAATTATCTAAAGAAATCGGAAATTAGCTTAATCATATTTTAACATAGTATTTTTCGAAAAGCGTTTAAAATATGTATATTTAGAGTAATTTGAATTGTATCATGGTCGTCGGCATTTAAAACTAGAATTCATATTGCAATGACCAACATTATCATAATTTATAGTTTTTTTATTGTACAAGAGGGGCTGCGATGTGGTGTAGATAGTGTAGAGTATAGCACTGATCAGTCGACGTTTTATGTACGGCATAATGAGATGCTTTTGAAAATATTTAAACTAAACCAGGTAAAGAACTCGGTTTCTTCCCCATGCATCAAAGCGCACTTACATCTAGACACATTATTGGTAACGTGCGAAAGTGGTCTGGGAAAATATTGCATTTCTTGACGGTAATAAGCTTAGTGAAAGGTCTCTTATTCACGCCCCATAAATAACACATAGTGTACATGTGTACCTTTAGAGAGTATCTCGTGATATATCTGACCCAATAACCATCGTGAATCCCTAGTGCGGAACACTGAAAAGGCTCTAATATATATTTATATATTACTACAATAGTCATTCAAGCACATCGTGTGCCAATATGGATATCTTATCTGAAATGAGCTCTTACGTGTCGACTAAAGATCGTCGCACTTATTAGGTAAATTTTCTTAAATTGAAAGGAATCATTCACTTGAATAAATGTGCATGTAGAGAAATACGATATCACGATTTACCTCTACATGTATTATGATTATATGTGTTACACAATTGAGAAAAAAAAATAAAAAGACAAAAAAATATTTTTTAAAAAATGTCATTTGCACTATATCTTTTGAATGATTTACAATGTGTATAGTTTATTGAAGTTTTACAGAGAAATCAGCTAATAACCGCAAGTTTAAATGTCATTCAAAGAGCTAAAATATATACAATGTAAATGTAGTCCAATGGGTAGTTAGTACTTATTCTCTCTGTTGTATAATACTATCTAGGTTTCCGATTTATATACAACACAGGCGTTATCATACTTATGTTTGATGAGTTTACATTGGTTAGTGTGATTGCATTGCTGTAATTGTGTAGCTATTTATAGAAGACACTAGCACGATTTTTTAAGACTGCCGTTCTTATTTGAAACGAAACCCCGGGACATTATTGTAAGATAGTTTGCACGTTTATACATATGTTTTAAAAAAACCTGCTACAGATTATTTCGGTGTGAGAGAATCCACCTATTTTAACTAGAAGAGGATGTTTTGTTATTGGCATGTTTACATTGTTTATTTTTAAACAAAATTAAGCGCATTCCACATTCCACATAAAATTTTTGACAGAAAACACCATAATATTTGGAAAAAAATGAAAAGAAAAAATTGCAGATAAATTAAAATATACACGTAATATTTATAAGAAAACGGTTAGTATCCTTAAATAAACTTTATCTGCGAGTGAACTGCGAGTATCTCGCTTCGTGTCGAGCACCAAATAAAAAATCTGCAACCATTAGAAATTGAAAACTTTGTTTTGACGAACGCTTCATAAAGTAAATGAGACCAAAATAATATTAGTAACCGTATTCTATTCAGGTGATATATCACTGAAAAAATGAAAATATCACGGTAATATTTTACTTTCACTTTGTGTACATGCCATACTAGATTTTGATATCGTAAAAAATGAATTTCGATTTACGTCATGTGAATGACGTCATTCACCAGAAGGAACAGTTTAGTTCCGTTGATATATTGATAAAGCATCGTATAATAAAGCACAAGTTTACTAATGCTATAAATTCATTACAGTCATGTGTTTGAACAGCAATGTAATGCTATACTTACAGTCACAGCAATGTAATGCTAGTCATATATATGGATTGTTATACAAATGGTAGGAAATGCACTTCAAAGTTCTTTCATGATTCAGATGGCGTACGTCACGCTAGACTCAATCTTAATTGAAATCATTTACATTGTCATAGCAAGAACAAGAATGTAAAAATGCCTTCAATCTCGGATCATTTGGAATTATCGTCGTTACCATTTAAAGTCTACTTTTAACCCATTTTGGTGTTATTTACATTTTCTAACTAAACATGACATAATTTCAGACGAAGCTTTTTCTGTGTATTATTTATATATAACGTTATATTGATATGATTAAAATGAATATGATATTCTCTCGTCATTTACAGATGTCACGTGCGGCGATGATGTCACGACTGACCCGGATGTTGTTATGCACGCGACAAAGATTTTTACCCTGGATCTCGGTCCTCATTTTGGTGCTACTATGGGCCAACATGCACCTTCTGTCGTGTGTCACAGAAACTCCGGAATCAGCACCGCCCCGCGCAAGTACGTAGCACACACCATCATTAATTTCAAGATACTTACACGTGGATCCATTTCTCCCCAAGGGAAAACATCAAAACATCGACCGATGTCAAATTTCGAGTTTGTGACTTTTCAGGTTCACAGAAAGTTACATAAATCTAAATGCTCACATATGTGATGATGTAGTTCACAGTAATACTTCTTTAACTCAAAATAAGGGGACCCAGTTCATAGTTCGATGAATATGGGGTATTTGGGGCATATATCGGAGGTTGGCCATATCGACAGTTTATTATCCCATTTATCTTAATTGTACAAACCATGCATGCCAAAGATATTTGAACATTTTGATTTATGGCATTTTAATTATCTAAAACTGGTTTTTCCCTTGTTGTTGTAATAATTTAGGATGCCAACAGATACAAATTCACCTTAAAAATGTTATAAATCAACCAATATATTGGGTCAAACACCTGTTCTACGTATGGATATTTTAAGTACTATGAAGTTGATGGAAAACGGAGAAATCTGTTGAATGAGGGTTATTCGACAAATTGTTATACCCAGGGTTTTATTACACGAAATAGACATGGCCACGGTCAACACCATGAGATCAGATCGAAAATTGAGGTCTTTGAGGAATACAAGTTCGAGTTAGAGAGGTTATACTATAAATGCACATGCTATTTTATTTTTAGGTTGGAACGCTTATTATCTATCCAAATAAAACAATGTTGGTTACTAAGAGATGGTACGTTTTGTGTAATTGTGTCTAACCAATAAGGTTAAAGCAGCAATCTTAAGCATTGAGATATGTTAATTGCACTAAGTTAAATATTTTCCAACACCGTCAAATATCGGGAATATTTAACTGATTCATAATGTTTTTATTTTGGGAATGACAACACGCGTGCAAATAACTCCATAAGTCATGTTTATTACCAAACTAATAGGATCACCGTGGCACCACAGATAGATACCATGTCTGTGTGAAAAACTGTTTTATTTACGATTTTGTTCGTCATTTATTCACTAAATGATGGACCATGATTAACTTTATCAGGATAATTGGATTATCGATAATCCAGTGCGGTCGCCGCCTTCTCTGAATATGAATCTAACGTAATTATATTAACCGAGCGATGACTTATCTTAGTATTTTGATGCCTAGCAATAATTTCGATATCAATTTCAGTTATTATTGAACACCAAGCTTTGTTTCAGATGTCAGACCATCACAGCTGCCAACAACGAACCGTCCTTGTCCAACTCGTCACCAAGATAAATTCCAGGTCGGTGATGGTATACTATCTATATACTACAGACCTGATGTCGTTCATTCGCCATAAATACTTCTCTAACTAATACGTTTGTACCTATAGAAGTATTTGATTTTGGAATTTCTGATAAATTCAAAAGACGTGTTAGTAGAGTGACTTCTATCTATCATATAGTTCCCTTTGGACACATATTAAAGTTTCCATCTCTTTATCAAAAAGTACTTCAGAATGATGAAATCTCATTATGTAAAGACATTGTAATATAATCTCTCAGTTCAGTAAGCTGTGAGGATTAATTATCCTAAACTATTGTTTTCAATAATACAGGTAGAGTCCCCGAAGTTGACGATAGACCACGACAGAGCCCTTCTGTACGGGAGAATGAGAAGAAATCAAAGTCAGTATATTTCCGCAGAAATAGCTTTGTATCCACATATTTTTTTCTAGATCTATATCTTGTGTCGGTGTGCGATTTTGCTGCTATTAATTTCTTCGTATTTTTTGTTTTTGTTTAACATCATATTGATAGCCGTGGTTATTAAAGGACTTGACAGGTTAAATAAAACTGGAGTAACCAGAAAAAAACACCAACCTATGTTAAAAAGCTTAGAATTCTTAGCCTGTGCGGGATTAGAATTCTAAATCCAAAAGTCAAGGTCTAAATGATTTCTTGTCGGAATACAGGGACTTTGCGGTTCCACTAAATGTTTTCTTTCGTAATTTTAATTTATGAATAGGTATAATATAAGGTCTTTGCAGTGTAAGCGCGACAGGTATGATAATCTATCGATAATATATACATCAGTGCTTAAGATTACTACTATTACGAGATTTGAGATAGAATACCTGGTTATACTTTCGTTAACCTTTCTAAAAGGTGTTTCTTAAAAACCTACAAATCGGTGTAAAGCACATTACAGTCACATCAACACGGAGATTTGCTTGTTTTTTATTTCGATTTTCTCTCATTAATGTTCGACCTTGTATTACAGGTGAGATAACGATCGGAATCCCGACAGTCCAACGCCATGGTGTTGACTACCTTGATAAAACCTTATACTCGTTAATAACGAACGTCAAAGCGTCCCAGCGGATGTATATTGTTGTCATTGTGTTTATGGTGGACCGCAATCAAACCTGGGTCAGGACAAGGAGCAAACAACTCGCCAGTAAATACCCCAGCCTAATTAACAACGGATTCCTACAAATAGTGCACCCACACGATCAAAATATTTACCCCGATTTTACCAAGCTAAAGCGAACGTTTAACGACACAGCAGCAAGGGTTGCCTGGAGAACGAAACAGAATATCGATTACGCTTACCTTTTTTCTTATAGTAAAAACATATCTCGATACTATGTGCAGCTGGAAGACGACGTAATATCAGCCTATAACTATTACGAAGACATGTTAAAGTTCATCCATTCAATGTCGGGTACGTTTTGGTATTGTCTTGAATATTCCTCTTTAGGATTTATAGGAAAGCTGTTTCGATCATCTGATCTCCAGGAGTTGTCTGAATATATATTGATGTTTTTCGACGAACAGCCTGGGGATTTGTTGCTCAAGGCAATGAAACAGATCAAAACACAGTGGAAAGATATCATTAGGTCAAAGTCTTTGTTCCAACACAAAGGTATTGTTTCATCCTTGTCCGATAAGAAGCAGACTTTGTCAGATAGGCGATTCCAGGACAATATGCATGGGATACGTTTGCACTCTCGAAAGCGATTTTACCACGTTAACCCTTCCGCTATGATTGATTCCAAAATAGTGGCCTACTCTGATTTTGAACCGGTGCATGCATATGATTTATCTGACAAGTATTTCTGGGGGACTAACCCTAAACATGGCGATTATTTTAGGATAATTTTCGAAAGTTCTCAAAACATAACTAGGTTATTTATAGACTCCGGTGAAGCCACGAAACATTCGGATATGTTGCATGATGCGAGATTACTGATCTCTACTGTTGATGATATAGATGAGCCCTGTCAGAATCTTCAAAATGTCACAAACTTCGTAGACGGTGACGTAGACACAGGGCTGGCCAATATTACGCTTCCGATAAACATCGACTGTATTGTTATCGAGTTAACAGCCAATCAAAGCGATTGGGTTATCATCCGAGAGGTCGCAGTTTTTCTTCCGGGAGAACCTCAGACTGAAGAGAAAGTGGATGTAAAACCTAAATTTACACATGGAGAAAGCAAAATGATCAAATTACAAACATGGAAGAGATTTGAAGACATAAAATCAAAAGTTATGCAGTTAAAAAATGGAAAGATGGCGATGTCTGATCTAAAGGTCAATAACCGTTATAAGTGGAATGAGAAAAAACAAAAGGCTTACGAACATAAACAAAATCAACTTTATCCTGATCCCCATCAACGCCCTATTCAACATGACAACCAAAAAGTACCCCTTCGAACTGATAACAAAAGAATACCTCTTCCGTCTGAAAACAAAAAAGTACCTCATCGGCCTGAACACCAAAACCTGTCCCTTCAGGCTGACCGGCAACCACGAAACAGTAACTTCGGCAATAGTTTAAAGGGGGGAAACAGTAGAAAAAGATCTCAAGATATTTCAAACAAGAATGAAAACATTAATCTACTGATTGAACAAGTCAAACAGAAACAACTTAACAAACAGAAACGTGATAAATCAAGAAATGTTCATTTACAATTAAAAGATCCGAAGTTTGTTGTACAGCAACAAAATAATGTTCATCTTATGAATATTGAGGAAAATAAAATGAAAGAGAAATCGCAACAAAAAGCTCCGCTATACAAACAAGGGAGAGAATCACGTGCTGAACTTCATCTTCAGGCCAGAAATAAAAAGGAATTGCCAAATAATCCGAAAAGTTAAACAGAACACCAATGCCCATGTCTAATTACCATGTCACTAAAAAGGCACTAATCGATCATGTCTACCCCCTGACGACAGTCAACGGGCTGGCTTATGATAATGATAAAAATGACTATACCTGAGCTATCGTTTCATCAGGACGAAATATGCTGACCGCCCCAGTAAGTCAGTAGAGTTGCACTGTTCTTGATATACGTGACAGTACAACACATCCCGGTCGAAATCACAATAATAGCGGAAAATTTGACATGTTTTAGCCTTCCCCCATTCTATTCTAAAAACCTTGCTACTTTTAAAGTATTTAATCCTTCAAAATGTCTTAGTAATATCCGGAAGGTGATATTTTTTGACAAAAATCGGAAATGAAAATAACTTGTTTTAAATAGGTTGATATTAACACACAGGTTTCAATGTTAATATGTTTAAAGTTTATTTATTTTTCCCTTTTTTAATGTGGTATCACTTCTGTAAGTGGGCCCTGGGTATGGTGAACAGATAGTGAATGAGTAAATGTATAATATTACTACTGTCTTTAAATCTGGTTCATGTCATAGCGGAGAAGCATATAGTGGCAGAACCAATGCCATCCATTATTTAGAAATATATGAACAGAACTAAATGAACTATTTTGTCTTCCAACATGTTTTTTATACGATAATTGAGATATTAAACAATAATGTTGATATTATCAAAATCGGTGTCATTTTATCAGACTTATATGCTGTGCTAATAAACAACACACAGAATTATCCGCATTTCACAACAAATCAACAGTCGTAGGTGCAGTAGGATATTTTAACTTTTACATCTTCAGATGAGATAAGATGAAAGAAACTTACACCACATCATACAAGAAAGAATAATGATATAAGTCGAACAACAGCAATATCTTACTTGGCAGGAAAGGAACGCGATATTGAGAGACGATAAAATTCGTCAGAGTAGAATGCAGGAGCTTAATTAGACTAACTGTAAAACACCTGATTTTCAAACCATGTTATTTCAAACATTCTTACTCCATATATTTGCTGTTATATAGTTGTTTTACTATGGCTTAACACAAAAATGTAGCTATTGATAACTGTCATTAAATGACGCCCTTGTACTTGACTGGTGGATTTTAGATATGTTTAATCTCAATGAACGTCATTTTTGCTATCAGGTGGCTTCATAATTGTTTTTGATAATGACAACACTATAAAAAAGTACATTAATTTGTATTTCAATTTTTCTGAAATAGAACAAAACCAGGTCAAGATTAGTGCTAACGGAACAACATTTTACACGGACATTGACTTACCTGATAAAATAAGATACGTTCATACACGCTTGGCGTTTTAATTTTTTCGTGTAATAGTTTATTTTCATTATTCTAGCAAGGATGGAAAATCCTTATACACAACGCCATTGAAATGATTGAGAAAGTCTACAGAGCATTTCATTTTTTTTCTTACTAAAACGTAGAACATGAACGTTTAATGCGTACATATTGTTATATTGTTCTGAAATGATCGACAAATAAAGCTGTCTAAGGGGTATAACTCTCATTGACAATCCGCTACAAAATGACTTTCAGTCTCAATTTATCAGCACGATGACCTATTTTTTTGGTACATATAACGGTTACATATGCAAATGAGCAAAGTGATAAACTATTTACATGTATTCTTGATGCCGCTAAAGCATTTCATTGTGTTTGGCACTACGCATTATTTATGAAAACGTCTAATTTAGGGGGCCGCGGTGGCCGAGTGGTTAAGATGTACAGACATATAACCACATGCCCTCCACCTCTGGGTCGCGAGTTCGAATCCTATGTGGGGCAGTTGTCAGGTTCTGACCGCTGGTCGGTGGTTTTTCTCCGGGTACTCCGGCTTTCCTCCACCAACAAACCTGACACGTCCTTAAATGACCCTGGCTGTTAATGGGACGTTAAACTAATCAAACCAAAATCTAATTTAGGGTTTGATATAAAAATTATCAAAATTGTAGCTTCACTGTATTGTGATATGTTATAAAGGTTTTGTTTCTAACATGTTCTTTATAGAACAAGGTACTAGGCAGGGTAATATTTTATAACCCTGGCTGTATACATTGTTTATCAATGATTCACTTATGATAGAAGATGTTCACGTTACCTGTCCCACTCAGGCTGACGATGTTGCACTTTTATATTATACTAAATGTAATCTAGATGTTTTGATGAACATATGTTATAGATATAGATGTAAATGGAAGTTTACGTATAGTGCTTCCAAAACATGCATTATAGTTTTGCAAGATCCGCACGCAGCTGGAGTTTGGGCGGTAAGACTGTGAATTAGTCCGAACATACAACACATGTTGGAATATTTTTAGATAAATATAAACTTGGTTGTCCTGATATTGAAAACGAACTTCACAAATTTAGAAGCACTTGCTTCTCGTTTTTAAATGGAGTCTTAATTGAGAATTCGATAAACCCTTTAATCGAATTGAAGCTATTTCGCACTATCACACCTCCGTGCAGTTTATTTGGCTCGGAGTTATGGTTTTCATTAAGTTCGAAAGATTGGTTGCAGCTTGAAATATTTCAACATTTTTGTGCCAAAGTCATTCAGGAGTTTCTTTTAAAAACTAACCCTACGAGACGTTGAAGAAAAATTCATGAACATTGACGAATAATTCATGAATTACAGTATTCATGAATAAAATTCATGAATATTCTTAAAGTATTCATGAATGTTTTCATGCAATTCATGAACTTAAAACTTCATGAATAAGTTAGGAAAAACTATTTCATGAACATTTGTTAATCCTTTCATTCATGAATTCATGAACGTTCATGAATCTCTTTTATTCATGAAATAATGAAAAACCCATCTATGGAAATTCATAAAAAGTTCGTGAATATTTTAAGAACATTCATGAACTTAAATAATATTCATGAATAATCATGAATGTTTATTCGTGATAATTCATGAGTTATTCATGAACAACAACTGACACAAACGATTCATGAATATTAACGAAACTTCATGAACTGGAAAAATCCATAATCATTATAGCAATATCAGTGTGCAACAATTTCATGTTGAAAAAAATGCAGATAAATCAAATATTACTGAAACTTTTCATATGTACTTAAATAAACCCAAGAATGGAATAATCCGTTCATTAATGTGCTAAAACTTCCATTTTAAGATGAATAATGCTTCCCCTTCCACATGCCAGCAGATACAGCAGCCATTTTGGATTGTGACTGTTTTGGCGGGACATACATGTATATATAGAAGTCAGGTGATTCATGTGGTCATGTGACAAGTTATGTGACTTCAGTGGATATTCATTAAAATTCATCAAAATGAATGAAATAGCATGTCAAGAATCATTTAAGAAGTTTTATGCATAACTGATATTCATTAAAATTCTTAAAAATGAATGAAACATGATAATCCCTGACACATTGATCATGAATAATCATGAATGTTTCATGGATTCATAAAACTTCATGAATAGTTCATGAGAATCATTTGATGAATGTTCATGAACTTTTTTTCATGAACCTCAATCTGCTAATATTCTTTAAAGTTCATGAAACATTCATGAATATTCACGATGTCATGAATACCATCTCGCAGGGGTAGATCGGACATGGAACTTGGTATGTTGGGCCTTATTTCTTTGAAGGCAAAAATCGAAGAGTCTTAACTTCATTCTTTTTTGGTTCTTTGTGTCGTGTGATCTTCAGCTGCTGTAAAACAGATATTTCTGTTAAGGTTATACCAGAAACACCTCGGTGTTTATAAAAGTACTAAAGGTGTCATTAACAAAATCTTGGTTACTTTTTTTAAAATACGGTCTAGAAGAAGACTTGAACATGTTTCTGGAAGACGGTTTCTTCCCTTCTAAACAGTCATAGAAATTGTTTGTTAAAAATGCTATTTATTGGAAAGAACAATCAGAATGGCAGGTGTGCCTTAGCAATTATGATGATTTTAGTAGATGTGCAAAATGTAATGTGATACTTCATGATGTTTTAGCCCATTGCTTACTTGATTGGAAACATTAAAATATATTTGATCTGCGTGAGGAATTTTTCACAAATGTTTTCAACAATTACCCAGTTGAGTTATACGTAAAATTGGACAATTTAGATAGACAAGAACTTATTTGTGTTTTATACCTGATTATATACAGGAACTATTACCGGATGATGAGTATTCTATAAGATTTGCTTACGTTTGTTTTTGCTGCTCTGTGAAAGCTGCTATATTCTCGTTTCGTACTTATGTACATATTTACATTTATATCATCATGTCTCTGAAGATGTCAGATTGTTTTTAATCATTTTCCTTATTGATGCATGGAATCTTTTCCCCCTTTATTGTGTATTTTGTCCTCTCAATTTTCTTATTATTTAGGACATCAAATATGTGTTTTTTATGTAATCGCTTCCATATTTAGGGATTTCCATTCAGGATGGAAATCCCTATTGTTATTGTTGTCTTTTTCTTCTTATTATTACTATTCTAATTTTTATTTTTTTCTTCTTATTTCCACAAATCTTGTAAGCAGGTTATCTTACGAACGAAACAAGGTACGACGCCCAGCTTCGGACACGTTATGTATGTACATAAGAGCTTGAAACGTACGTTCGATTTTGTACGAGAACGTTCAAGGTCAAGGTCACAAACATAAAAACAACTTTTTTGGAACGAAGTTTAAACGCTCATAACTTCATTACCGTACGCTGTACATCGTTCACGTTTAGTAATTCAGACAGATCTTGCCATTGCGCGTGCTTTTTCCATGCCATGTTATCACAGATTATGTCAAGGTTAAGAGTTCGCTACGGGGTCAAACAAAGGTCAAAAATGAAATTCACCACAGAAAAGTTTTGAAAGATAGATATGAAAGGGCATGCCCTCAGAAATATATATTGACAAGTTTTAAGGTCATTTTATGTGATCCAAAATGGCGGAGATTTAGTCCTTTGAAAAAAGGCTATTTTGGCGTTTTCCCGCCAAAAATGTTTAAGGTTTTAGCGCCTTTTAAACTTAACATACATGCTTGAATTTTTGCATAGACATATCATGGACAAATGTCAACAGAACTTATGCTTTTTTATTGACCTTGACATTCATTCAAGGTCACAGGGGTCAAAAAGCTTTAAATCTTTAAACGACATCTTCTTTATAAATAAGAGGCGTAGAGACCTGATATTGGGCCTGTTTGTGTGGCATGCTGGGATGAAGGGCTTATAGGTTTATTCAAATGAACGACCTTGATCTACATTAAAGGTAGGTTTCGCCCAATGAAATATAAAGACTACGAAATTGAAATTTATCCTGTACATAGATATAATCTTCAGATCATTTTCAATGCATACAGCGAACAATATGGGTGGTCAGTTGCCTAGCTTGACCAGGAAAATACTCATCTAAAAATAGAGCGAAGTCAAGCTTTACATAGAACATGACGTATTTTTTTCCAAAACGAGGCCGCAGCAACAAACGGAAGCGTGCAACAAAAAGTCAGATGGCAGCGACAGTTTGCCACGGCATGTTTAGTTAAAAAAACCAAGAACAAATCGAAGTACGATGGACTTTTTATACATATCATATATGCTAAAACACTTCACATGTAACTTACATACGCTCGCTAGCTTAGTACACCAAACATACATGTAGTTAGTCTGCGGCTGTATGTGCGCAGGCATATGTGTTGAAATTTAACTCACCACGTGCAACGCCGTTACACGAGTCCCAACAGATCCGGGCAAGTTCCGCTTGAGATTTGGCTTCTGTTTCTTCTATCGCTACATGCCATCTCTGAATTTAATTCCCTATAAATTTCCTAGGGTGCTACCGATTCCATTATAATTTCCTCCACTTCGTTGCCGATTCAGATATATTTTTTTTTATCTCACACACTTTCGTTCAGCCATTCTGTTTACTTTTAGTGCGTAACGCATGCGCGAAACTTCGACTACACAATCCATCGCAGCTACATTTGCATACTATTTTGTCTGACGGACACCGTAATAAATCAAGGATTTCCTTCAAATTTGTATTCAAGACACATTTGTTCAATCTCAAACGTATAAAGAAATTAAATTGAGGTATTTTTGATATGTTTTTTCATCTTTTCTTCCGTTTATCAGATTTTACAAAAAATATTTATTTGGTTGGGCGAAACCTACCTTTAAAGGTCACAGGGGTCAAATAGGGTGAAATATATTTAAACAACTTCTTAATAACCAAGAGGCCTACAGACTATATATTAGGGCTGTTGCATGCTGGGATGAAGGGCTAATAAGTTTGTTCAAATGAATGGCCTTGATCTTCATTCACGGTCACAGGGGTCAAATAAGCTGGATAAAATTTAAACGCCTTCTTCTCTATATCTAAGAGACCTAGATATCATGTATTAGGGCTGTGGCATGCTGGGATGAAGGGCTACCAAGTTGGTTGAAAGGAATGACCTTGACCTTCATATAAGGTCACAGGGGTCAAATAGGTTGAAATATATTTAAACGACTTCTTAATAACCAAGAGTTCCGGAGACCTGATATTTGGTCTGTGGCATGCTAAGTAACTAAGTAAGTTTGTTTAAATGAATGACCTTGACCTTCATTCAAGTTTACATGGGTCAAATAAGTTTTTTAGTGTCCTTGATTTATCTGTCTGACCTAATGAAAACCTATCTGAAGGTATGCATGTTTTATATTATCAGTGTATTTTCTGTCTGTTCGTAAGGATATGTGCATAGACAGATGATACCAATGGGCAGCTGATATATACACTGCCCTCCAAAAGTTCTGTTACACATGCATTTTTTGTAAATTAATTTAAAAAAACTAAATAATTTCAATATTCTTTTAGTTATCACATGAATATTCTATTGTCCAGATAATTTTACAATTTTTCATAATAATGCAATGTACTGTAATGAAATTGGAATATTTGTTAAAAATCAAAAATCCTGTTATTTTGTTAATATTTGGTATATCCTCCACGTGCTCTAAGTACTGCCTGTGTACGGTCTGGCATACTTCTGATCAATGTTCTACATCTTCTAGCAGGTATCTCATCCCATGCTAGCTGCAATGCAGCTTGCAGTTCCCCGAGGTTTCTGCACTTGTGCTTGCGGACTTCCATACCCAGATCTCTCCACAGGTTTTCAATTGGGTTCAGGTCAGGGGATTGTGGGGGCCATTCCAAAGACTGAAAATTCAAGGTCACAGACGTAAAAAACGACTTTTTTTCGAACAAACTTTAAACGTTCATAACTTCGCGTAACCGTATTTCCTTATTTTTTCCGTAATTAGTGAGCTCGTAGGGCCTTTATCATTTAATGAAGGGTGTTGATTTTTTGTAAATGTAGACATTGACATATTGTCATGATTTTTATGTTCTACATGAACAATGTACACAATCGCCATGTTTGCGTTAACACACGTACATGTACATGTGTAGCTATAGAACGAATAATCATATCCTGCCTCCACTCCGGTTCCCGGCAGGGTATGAATTCCACCCCGTTGCCGCTAGTGTTGCAAGCCCCGCTGTGATCCACATGCGCACTTTGAGACTGATAAAAATATATATTTCGGATAATATCCTTATGTAACTGTATTGCTATGACAACTATGATCAATATTCAATTCACAAACCTTTCGATTATAATGTTTCATCAACTATTAGTGGTAAAATCCAAGGCAAATACAACACATGTATAATTCTGTTCAAATACGCCGCCATGTTTGATTTACCGGAAACCGTGACGAAATGAAACACTCAACAGGTAAAATATGTTTAAACGTTTTTTAAAAGCCAACAAACTAAGAATAAACATGGTGGAACTGAAAAAATGTAAGTATTATTTAAAATTTAGCGAAAAAGAATGTTTAAAGTCCATGTTTAAAACTTTGTGACATTATATTTCTTTCGTAGTGAAAATTTGTAGGTCATTCCATATATGGTACTAGTTGCCATATTTGGAGCGCGAGACTTTCTAACGAGAAGCATCATGGCGGCCAAGTGAGCCGTGTCGGAGATGTGAGCCATTCAAAAGTGCTTTAAAACATAATTTAGACATGGAGGTGGGTAAATAAATAATCAGTTTATCTTTAAAATGTTTGATATTGTTGAATTTAATTACAAAATTACATGACACACGTGAAATGCAACATTTTCAGCGCTGGCTGTTTTGCAATACTACGGTCAATGGGACGGAATCGTAGCTCTGACGACGACCATCTGTCAGAAATCTTCCGTCCGTCGTTCAGAGCTACGTCATCGCAGCTAGTGTAGCTACACCGCATGCATGGGAGGCCTTCCTTACGTGAACCTAGCTATCAATAGGACGTGCATTTAATCAAATAAACAAACAAACAAAAAAGATAATACACAAACCCAATAGCTGACAGGTTTAAAACCTTTTATGTATGTGGCAGAGCTGTCACATGTGACACCGTATGTTTAAGCAAAACCGGTGCTATGTTGGGGAAAATACACGGCAGTTTTGAAACCACAGAACCAAACAAATTCACGTCAAAATTCTTTTCAAATTTTACATCTACATGTATTGCCCGACCCGCACATTAACCATTAACTGATGTTCCCTTAATATATCCAATCAGCAGGCTCCGATATATTCACCTCTCTATGAAATCTTCTGCCCCTAAATCTGTTTACGGTTGGACCAGCCTACTTTCGTAAGAAACGATTTCTGATTAATATTGAGTGAGATCATTCATTCGACTTGAAGCGAAGGAAAAGAGTATTAAAGCAATCGTCTGTTCGTTAAAATTACTTATACCATTACATAGGTGTAAATCCCGTGTTTTGATCGCGATTAAATCGTGTTATTATAACTTTTTTTTTCTTATTTATCTCACGAACGAAACACAGTACGACGCTCAACTTTTGACACATTATGTAGGTACATGAGATCTTGAAACGTACGTTCGATTTTTTACAAAAAACTGTTCAAGGTCAAGGCAACAGACGTAAAAAACTACTTTTTTTCGACCAAATTTTAAACGTTCCCTACTTCATAACCGTACGCTGTACGTTGTCCCCGTTTTGTCATTAAGGTAGATCGTGACATAGCGCGATTTTTGTTCATCACATGTTATCAGAGATTATGTCAAGGTCAAGAGCTCGCTATGGGGTCAAACAAATGTCAAAAGCGAAAATTGACACAGAAAAGTTTTGAAAGATAGATTTGAAAGGGCATGCTCTCAGAAATATATAATGAAAAGTTTCAAGTTCATCGGAACCAAAATGGCGGAGATATAGACCTTGGAAAACTGCGATTTTGCCGTTTTCCCGCCAAAAATGCACAAGATTTATCGTCTTTAATACTTAACATACATGCTTGAATTTTGCATAGACATACCATGGGCAGATATCTACAACAGTTTCATATCAAGATGGCGCCATTGAGACCAGGTGATATGTGATCGGCTCAGCAGTAAGGGTTTGTGTTTTTATACTGTTTGATGTGTCTATAGAATGAAGTCACCATTTTCCACCGAATATTGATAGCGACAACCCAAAAAACCAATGATGAACTGATTAAGGTTTATTTTTGAACTGTTTTCCGTATTGTATACCTGGATTCCTTTGTGTGTACATGTACGTGGCCGCCATTTTGACATATCAATTCTGCCCATCGCTGTTTACCGATGTCCAATCCTACTAAACCATCTGAAGAGACCCCTTCTAGGAAAAGATTACAGCCAGATAACAATACCCCAAGTCCTAGTGATTATCGTCCTACCCATAGACGTCGACAATCTGTGCCCGACATGGCTGACCCGGAGTCTACATATACGTTCACTTTCCAACTCCATCTTGGTAAAGGTAAACAAGTGGACTTGAACACCCTTATTAAAAGTACTCTTATAAACCCAGATTTCGCTGATTCCGTGGCCCCTGCCTTAGCCTCACCTTTAGCGAAGGCCTTAACTCCTCTATTACAAGATTCCTTTCGGAAAATCGTTGAGGATCTCGTTGCTCCCCTGAAAGATACTGTTGAACAGCAATGTAACCAAATAGAACAACTTCAGAAAAATAATGAAACTCTTACCAATAGGTGTGACTACTTAGAAAATGTGGTTGGAAACCTAGAGGGGCAGATTGAGCAATTGGAGCAATATGGTAGGAGAAATTCACTCCGGTTCATAATGTGAATCTTGAAGGGGAGGGAATTTCCAACACTGATCCAGCTATTGTTAATATTTGCAAAACTCACCTGAAGGTCAATATTGACGAAGATGACATATTTCGCTCTCATATTATTGGTACACCCAGAAACAACAAATACCAAATCATATGCAGGTTTAAAAACTGGAAAATCAAAGACAAGATCTTCAGAAGTAAAAGACAACTGAAAGATAATCCAGATCGTATATTTATCACTGAAGATCTCACGCGAGTTAGGCAAGCTATTATGAAAGACCTCTCAGTAGCAAAATCATCAGGTGACATCATTTCCAATTGGTCGAGTGATAGAAGAATTTTCATCAAACGAGGCAGCGAGGAACGGAAAATCCTCCTCAAATCACGTGGTCACATGTATGATGTAATCCCATCCCTACGCCCAGATGTGTAGTTAGTGTTGTGAACTGAATAATCCAAACCACGAACTTGAAGTAAATGTGTACACTATCTCCTTCAGTGTATAAAGGGATAATTCAATCTAAGAGAACATTAAAATTTGTAAATATATCGGAAAAAACTAGTTCTAATGGAAATAAGATCAGTCGGTTTTCCTGTGATATGCATGAAATGCCCATGGGGTGACATGTGTGTGAAATGTTCAAACTCGCTCGCTGTCCGCCATTACACACTGTGGTCAAACTTCTTGTATGCCGAACCCTGTCCCTTGCTCGTAGAGTAATGCAATATTTGTCTAGAACTGCTCAAATCGCTCTGACGGTAGTGTGTTTACCTTGTTAGGTGAATTGTCTTGCCTAAAAATCCTTTTATCACCTTCTCAGTGGTTATGTAGTTCATTTGTTTAACAAGCGTGCCTTTGACTCGGGTATGGGTACAGCGTCCATATTGTACCTGCTTAATCGTATTGATCAACGATTTGATATTTGAACGATATTAATTAAAATACTTAACAATGTCGAGGAGTTTGTCAATGTTTTACGTTATATATTTCATAAGAAATGTAGAACAATACATTTATGCTATATTTGGCTTCTTGGTTATGTAAAAGAATTAGCCTGAGTGAATTGTCTCTTTAAATCGCACAAATATTGAATTCATAAATATACTATGGAACCATAAATGTCTCAGGAATGTGTACAAATAAATCTATTCTGACTTAGTCTAAACACATGCAATACATAAGCAATACGTGTATAATTGTACATGTAATTATTTTTCACCAATTGTAATTAAAAAATATATTGTATGTAGTATTAAAACCAAAAAGTGAAAGACTACATGTTCAAAAGTACTTCCATTACCACCCACCCCCACCCCCTGTAAAAGTGTATATATATTATCAGAACATGTACTGTAAATGGTTCATGCAATTATACAAACATACATGTACTATGTATAATGTATATATTCATAAATATTTTTTTCTCTTCTATCAAAAATAAAAAGGAAAAATAAATCTCGACTTGAGAATCTAAAGTTTGAAAGTTTGAATTTGAAATTATTTCGAATTCTCAAAGTTATAGGATTAAAATTGGTATATTTATATCATATTTAATCAAAGAAAATTGAGAAATAAGATTTCAAGAAGTTATTATTTATCTTTGGTCATTACCCTTTATTAGTGTGTAAATTATGTAAATATTGCAATCTTAAGAGTTAAAAAAAGGCATTTATAGATATATACAAGTATAGAATATAAAAATATGTGTTTATTTTTATCCAATTAAGATACTCAAATTAAATTTGATAGCTTACTGTTTGTTAAATTTGGAGTTATTTGCATTGAACTCCACATATTGAGGTAATACTACATGTACAATAGTATCTATAAGGATTGGTATGAAAAGACAATTATAAGTCTATACAAGTACATTCACTCATCCCTTCACAATTGTAATACTATGTAAACATCCAATGTTCACTTTAAAGCTTGGATCAGAACTCCAACTTTGAAATTTGTAGAATTTCGAATTGTAGTTTCTTATTAAAAAATTGTACACGTAACCCACAATTTTCACAAAATTATGGTTATAAAAATTGCTTACACTCAGTTGTTTATGATTAAGATGATATGCAATGTTACTTGTGATCATTTTCTTCAGGAAATGCTTGATATGTTTCATATTTGCACCTTTTACCCAAATTTAGGCATTTAAGTTAGAATTTGAAGATATCCTTAAATGAACTTAACATGAACTTGAAGACTCTGATTTAAAATAGCAGATATGATCTACATTTACATTTGAATTTAGAGTTGTAAGTTGTTGTGATTTGTAAGTTGTTGTTGAATATTTTTTTTTTTATTCATTTTTTTTTAATATTTTTAATTATTGTACTATAGCTACAATGTAATAAGAAATTGTTCAGCAAATCAACAATGTGCTGTTCACAACATAAGTACTTTGTCCATGTTTAATATTATAAAAGTTCCTAATACAATATTTTCCCTATCATTAACATTACATGTAGTTTATATAATTAGTGTGTACACATTGTATTATAGAAAAACACCTGTAATGTGGGTAAGTAATTTTGCCTTACAATTATATGAGTTGATCCAAGCTAAAAATGTTTTGTATACATTGAATTCAAAGTTATCTGCAAGTGTTCAAGTATACTAAGATATTTAATGAAGATTCAAAGTGACTCTGGCTTTGTGCTATGTATGTGCCATATGTAAATATTTATTGATGAATATGTATGTTAAACTCAGAGCAGGTAAATGAGGTGTTGTTTATGTGTAAACACCAGCAAATTTAACTTCAACCATAGAAAATATATATATTTCAAGTACAAAATCAATAACTGGTATTCTACATGCAGACTATATATTAATTGTGAACACAAGATGTAGTCCAATGTGTTTAATATATGTACATGTATCTGTTTAAATATAGACTCCATGTCTATTGGTATTCATTGCATTCAAATTAAAGTTGTTGTTTTTTATGAATCTCTTTTTGTAGATAAAATAGCATTTAAAAAGTATATGAAAACTGTGAACATGAGCTGCATTTATAAACAAAGTAGACATTTTAAATTCCTTGTATATTATATTAATATTTCTTAGTATATCAATTATTTATTATTTAGTAGATGAAATTCTACTTAATCATTTATATGATGTGCACAGTTTCACTGCGCCAGGGTGAATATAAACCTTTAATACAACACCAGTAAGTCCAAACATGGATTAGTCAAAACACACGTGTTTACTTCATGGACTAGGAGGCCGGAAGAGGCCGAGCAAAACTAAACACAAAACAATGTGATTTCATATCCGGAAAGTTACATAATAAAGGTAATTATAATAAAGTGTCCGGAGACGGACCGGTTACTGGCGTTACCACTTTTCTTCTTCTTTTTTTTTTTTTTTTTTTTTTAAAGTTTGTCTTTTTGAACAAGTCACTTTGAGAAAACACATTATCAGCCAGTCAAACTAACAAGCAGGGATGTCAATAAGAAAAACACTAGCATGACGCTTCCTTAGCATAATTATGCTAGTTCTTGATCTGTAACACAAAATATAATGAATAATACTAAAGGCAGCTTCATTAGGTTAGACTACCCTCTGCTATCTGGGGATTATTCTGCCCCGTGCAACGAGTAACACAATCACTAAAAATCAAGTTCATAATCGGACAGATACGCTGGAGTCTGTTTGAGGCGCTTGGGTCGATCTTTTGTTGATGTTGATGGCGAAGCTGAAGGTGGTTCTGGCTCGGGAGTAGGGATCGTTGAAGCAATAGGAGATGGAGTCTCTATGGGTGTACATGGAGGAGGCTCGTATGTAGCAGTTGGATGAGGTTCATACGAAGTCTCGGCTATGTCAGTCGGGATCGGAGGAGGAGCCGGTGGTGGAAGTACAGGACAAGGCGGAGGAGTAGCCTCATCGTCTTCGGACAGATGATCGGAGGAATACTCCGGCGATGCGGAGTATTTGTGGTGAGAACAGTCTTTTGGAACAGCTGGCGGAACATTAAAACACTCGGATTGTTTGACACGGTACGAGGATCGGCGAAGTTGAGACCCAGCAAACTTGCGTATGTTACACCAATCACCATCGACGGAGGTCACCAGATATCGATCTCGCGCTCTAGATTTGTTCCCATCAGAGGTGATGTATACCAAGTCACCGACGTTGACCTGACACTGACTAGGATGGCGATTGTTGGGACATTTAGAACGCTCGCTCATTGGGTGATTTGCAGTTCGTAGCTCATGCTGACGTTCAATGAGTTCACTGTCTTTTAATGGAATTTGAACGTTAGAAAACTGGTCACGCTGTGTCCACATTTCTCTTGCAGACAAACCCCTGTTACGAATACGAGAGTTCATTCGAGCGGTCGACAACGATAATAATAACACAGGGGTCACAACACTACATCCTGGATCCTGACGAAGGATTTCACTCTCCAATTCACGAATGGCTTTCTCAGCGACAGGATTTTTGTTCTTGTTTTTGACACGGCCTACTTCGATAGATATCCTGTGGCGATTAAGTAGTTCATCATTGCACAAAGCTACAAAGCCTGGGGCGGGATCGGTCCGAATTACTGCGAACGGGCCATCAAGTGGATGCAACTCGGCACAGAGTTGTAAGATACCGTCCCTGAGAGTCTGAGCACGCTCGTCAGTAACAAGCATAGTAGCAGTGAATGATGTCACACACTCTCGTAAGACTAAGATAAGTTGACGCTCGCGTTTGATGATGTCTGCCGCGAAACTTGAACCAACTGTTTCAGGAGGGTCGGACGAGTCTTGTTGAACAATAGTTGCGGGCGTAGAGCGTAGTGCTGAGCACTGATGACAAGAGAGCGACACATGTTCAATAGCTTTGTCCATGTCCAATGCGTAAAAGCTACGGTGTACGACAGTTTTTAACTGATGGGCTGTTGGATGGTCTAATTTGAGGTGGAGAGAAGTCAATAGACCGTCGAGAACACTTCTGGGCACGATGATACATTCTCGAGTTGGGTGAAGGGGATCTGTACGTTTCACGACCATGAGGCCATCTTTCGCGATGGAAGCTACCTGAATGTATCGTTTGACATCTCGGATGCCTGTCAGTTTTTTTGAAGGTCGCGTTCCTTGTCGGAGATGAGCGTTGGCACGACGCAGATCGGGGCATTCAGCTTGAATGGCATTCCATGCGCCTCTGCTAGTGAACGGTAAGCGGGATTTACCATCGGTTATGTCCTGGATATTGGCCTGCCGAACTGTGGATTCTTCGGCAAAGCGAACGAACGAACAAATTTGACACGTCGGATCGTCACATTCACGGGCGTTACGACTGGCAAAGTCGGAAGGTAGGATAGACGAGCCAGCAACATGTCGGATTGATGTCTGATATCTGCTCGCTGTAGATAGGAAGGTCGACACACGTGGACTAGCAGAAAATTCTCCCCTGCATAGCTTTTCAAAATGCCTGAACACACGGCTTACTGTCCGTTAACACACATGTCTTGTTGGCCGATTGGATTATGTAAGGACTGAAATGCTTGATAGCGGCGGCGATCGATAGGGCTTCGATTTCACAGGGGATCCACGTCACTTGACGACAGCGGAGCTTCGCGCTGAAGAAACCTGCTAAATGCGTGGTGTTATCCCGAGAAACGTACAGCGTTGCACCTAAACCGTGATTTTTGCTTGCTCCATCGGTGACGATCCACAATGTATCAGAGGGTTGAGGAAGTACTATAGAACGGTTAGACAGTAGAGCGTCTTGAGCGGCACTGAATGCTTCGTGGAGACCATCAGTCCACTGAATTTTATCTCGTGAATCTCGTCCTGCGACAACATCATCTAACGGGGCTATGAAAGACGCGCTGTCTTTGATTACACGAGAAAGTACTTTGTATGCACCTATGAATGAGCGTAATGCTGAAACCGTAGGTGGGGCACTACATGTCGACAGTGTAGCAACACGATGTGGTAGGGCTTGTAACGATCCTGACCGCCACACCCAGCCAAGTATGGTTGTTTGCCTGGGAGCAATTGTTGTTTTACTAGCACTTAAGTTCAGACTGTTTTGTTGCAGGGCTCGTAGTACACGTTCAAAGCTTTTCAAAAGCTCATCAGGCGTGTTTCCTCCACAATATAGGTCATCGGCGAGTTTCGCGACGATGCCCTCTTGGACCAAATCGCCTAGCACACGGCACGTTAGTTCCTCAAGCGAGGTTTCAGAACCGGGCATGCCCATCGCTGATCGAGCATATACGCGAACGCCTCGGAAAGGAGTTACGACGCCGCAAAACTTCATAGAGTCCTTGCTCAACGGGATCTGATAGAAAGCCTTTGTGAGATCTGCCACGGCGAGGAATTTCCATTGAGCGATTTGACGAAGTGTTGAGTCGACATCCGGCATGAGTGACGGTTGAGGTTTACTGTACCTACCGACATCAGCGAATGCTGTGACCAGTCTGAAACCACCGTTAGGTTTCTTGACTAGGAAGGAGGGGTTTAGGTATTCCACCGACACATTGACATCTTCAGGTTTTTTAAATACACCAAGCTGTTCAAGTTCATCAAATTTGTCTTGAAGATCGTTCAGCTGACTTTTACCATATTGCGGAAGGCGACCTTTCCTTTGTGGAGGTAAGACGGGCCCCATGTTGACTTTAGCTTCGAATGGACCAACAGCACCATTGTAACCGGAAAATTTGAGTCGAAAACACTATCATACTTGTGAAGGATGTTCCAAAAGCCCTGTCTAGTATCTTCAGGAAGAATGTTGTCTGGATCCACGGTTACAGTCTTTGAATGGTTATGGTCAGGCTGTTTTAGTTTACAAGGATTGGTGTATTGTTCTCCGATCAACTCGGCTTCTGGAATGTATGTCGCGCGTACCTTACAGAAGTGCTCACTCCTTTTAAGAACCTGAGGCTCCTGCGTTAAGTTAGGAATGCGGACTTTACCGGACACACACGTAAGCAATGAAGGCGGAGGCCACTTGGCGGTTTGACTGTCATGTGGCTCAATAGAAACAACCGGACACTGACTCGACAGATCATTCGGAATGTCCATTTCAAGGAACTGACCTGGCCAAATTGTTGACCGTTCAGGTGCCCTAAGGACATGCACTCTCCTGATAGCATGACGGTCTCCGGGGTTCGGTATCGAACCGTAACTGCACAAAACTGTGTTGCCGATGAGAACTTGGCGCTTCGCAGGACGAATGGAAATGTCATTTTGTTCCATGAATGGAATTCCCGCCAAAATGTCTGTACCAAGGTTTTCAATGACAAGAGCATCAAGGTATAGTTTGTGGTTACCATGAGTGAACACAGTTCGTGTCTCGCCGACAATTGTTAGTGACGAGGATCCGTCAGCCTGGCTGGCGGATTGAGAGCTACAGGTTACTCGCAAATTTAGATCCTTGGCGACCGATGCACGGATCATGTTGCCCGTCGCTCCGCTATCTACTGTTAAGCGAACAGGGTGATGCGCGTTGAATGCGTCTATATATGGCGATTGGGCAACTCTCACCCTATTTATATTTGCACTTGGGTTTCCGGTCACTACCGGTTGCGAGTGATCGTTTATCTCACTGACAGTATCTAGCTCGTCGTCAGAATTGACATCTGATATTCCAGTTATCTGCCTAGCTTTTACGAGGTAATGTCTATCTTCAATGGGCAGGAAAGCGCATTTGCTGAGGAAATGATTGTCAGGTCTGCCGGCGGTTTTGCACAGACAACAAACTTTGGTAGGACGTGTATTGTTTGACCTTGAGCTACGCTCGTAGGAAGTTTTGCGTGGTTGATTAGGAAAACGACTGACGGCAGCTCTCATGACCTTAGCATCATCAGACGCTTGGAGTTCTTCTAGTAATGAAGAGAGTGCCTGTGAAATTTCAGGTTTGATCGAAGCGAGAGTGCGAGATCGGAGTTCGGTACCGTATCTTTGTTTCACGAGCTTAGGTAAAGCGGGGTGAACGAGTCGTAACCATGTTAACACGACAAGATTTTCTAATGTCGGAGACAATTCCTCATCTTCATCTAGAGGCCGGCCGTGATGAGAGATACCCATACCTTGACGAAGTAAATTATCGTCGACGAACGCGACAAGCCGTTGATACAAATCCTCAGGTCTTTCGCCTGGTTCAAGTCGAATAGAACTAAAGTCAATCAAATGTGCACCTGTTGTTTGGAATCCAAAGTGTAACCTGATAGACTGCCATATTTGGTCTATAGATGTGGACGATTTGACGATCGAATTTCTTGATATGACGGGACAATAGTTTGCGATCTGGCCGAGCATGAGTTCCAATGTGGCAACTTTCTGTTCTTTTGTAACACCGCCATCATCTACGTCATCAACGAAGCCCCTGTGAGGCGAGTTTTTAGATTTGACCTCCCACGTGACCCCAGAAACTAAAAATGGGGCGAACTTAGAATCTAACAACAATGTGTAAAGTAAATTTTGTTTCCAATTTTCAAAGGAATTCACAGTCTCCTCCTTTGTGAGGCTCCACTGTTTCGGAGCACGATGTGACGACGTCATGTTTTATTTCCTGTATGCTTTTATACAAGCGGACTTGACAAGTCTAGTGTTTATACAGAGTTGGCGTGAAAGTTCGTTTCGTCGCTGCCACCACGCCAGGGTGAATATAAACCTTTAATACAACACCAGTAAGTCCAAACATGGATTAGTCAAAACACACGTGTTTACTTCATGGACTAGGAGGCCGGAAGAGGCCGAGCAAAACTAAACACAAAACAATGTGATTTCATATCCGGAAAGTTACATAATAAAGGTAATTATAATAAAGTGTCCGGAGACGGACCGGTTACTGGCGCTGCTTGTAATGAGCTATAAGCAATAATATATGTTGATATATGTTGTGTTTGTGTTCATGCCAATATGTATAATATGGAAATTGGCTATTATGTGTTATTCACACAATATAGATATCACATTATTTATCATATTACCTGTATCATTAAATGTTAAAACCCTTCGCAATTGCACCTTTCATCTCTTACTCAACCTCAAATACCCAGTTATCTCCCATTTTCTATACCACTCTCTCTCCTTCTCTCTCTCCTCTCTCTCCCCTTCTCTCTCTCTCCTTTCCATTTATATGTAGCTACTTTGCCTGCTGAGTGTGTATTAATCATATTATTTTTGTATATTTTATATAACATGACCTTTCGCCGCTCACTACATATAACTGTGTTTGTTTTTGATAATGGGTAATGATCTTGAGTCATACCGAGCGGCGATTGGTTGTTTTTACATGCGTACACATTATGTTTTAACACATACATTGTAGTCAGTACCTTTTACATATGAATCTTTATAGATTATTAAGTGGAATATGTTCTAATTTAAAGTACTATGCTATCAAATTAACACTTATGGTTCAGTTATCTTTATCTGCCCTTGTCGACAATCCATGCTTCTTCTTGATTATACAGATATTGTTGATCACCTGTAACGATGTTCATCCAAATCCAGGCCCCATCCCACATTTTAACGATATATCTTTATTTCATCTTAACATTCGGAGTCTTAGAAATAAGCTAGCATATCTAGAGAATTTAGCATCTGATTGTGATATAATATGTGTTACTGAGACTCACCTCGATATATCGATAGCAGACGACGACATGCTTCTAGATAGGTATGATATGTTCCGTATAAGACCGTGGGGCTCCGGGTGGGGGGATTATTGTATATACTTCCAATGTCCTGTGCACTAGTCGTAGAGCCGACTTAGAATTCCACATAGGTGAAGTTGTGTGGACTGAGATCCAGTTTCCAAATAAAAAAATACCTTCTCTGCACAGTATACAGACCTCCAAATTGCATACACGCTTTTTGGAATTCCTTCCGGTTCTCCCTTGAATCCTCATTGTAGGCGATATCAATGTAGACCTTCTTACAGCAGACAGAAATCATCCTTTCATAAGCATAATAAATCACTTTCACCTCACCAATGTAATAGCCAGACCGACTAGAATCGGGCGCACGTGCGACACACTCCTTGACGTTATTCTTCTATCTGACACGTGTAGTTACACCTTTGCGGACACTATTGATATAGATCGTGATATCTCTGATCATCAGGCGACTTGTGTAGAATTGACTGTAGGCACAACGATAACTAAAAACTTTAAGCGTAAATCTGGTGTTATAATGATGCAAATTTTGATCTTTTTAACAATAAATTAGAGACGACTGACTGGACTGAACTTTTCCTGGCTTCTCTGCAGAGTCCTAGTTTCCTGTCTAAAATTGTCGAAGCCCTGGTAAACCCTGTAGCAGAGACAGTAGCAGCGTTGTTAAAGGATATGCTAATCCAACAGTTTCACCCCGTGTTTGAAAGCAAAGTAAAAAATCTTGTCGAAAATGACTCTACAGTTCGTGATATTGTCCAGTCCGAAGTTAAAAAATCTGTGTCTGATGTCATTGACTCCAAAATAACTCATTGTATGAATAAAGAAGTAGATTCCTTACAGCGTCAAATTCAGAGTCAAAACTCCAAAATATCGCTCTTACAGAACAAATCGCCAAACTAGAGTCCGGGCAACAGACGCTATTTATCTCGCACGAGAAACAGGAAAAATATTCGCGTAGAACGTGTTTAAAGTTCATCAACTTACCTGTTACTGAATTCGAGGACACGCATACTTTTGACCCTCTAAAGGCTATTCAAAAAGTATGTCGCGACAAATTGAACATTGTTATTGATGACACCCAAGTTTCTCGCTGTCACATTTTGGGCGCTATCTCCACGGAACGCAAGGTCACTGCAATTGTGCGTTTTGTCCGTTATACTGATCGCCAAAGGGTCTTCGAGGCAAAGGCAAAGTTAAAAGGAAATCCTGACAAAACTCTGGTAGTTGAGGCCCTGACGAAACACCGCCAACGCCTTGTAAATGTTCTAAACAAGAACCGCTATCTAAACAACATCAATGCGTTCTGGACCAGGGATGGCCAAATCTACGCCAAGAAAACCCAGGACAGTAATTCTAGAATTATGGTTCGAAATGACGAGGATTTCATTACGCTTGGTTGTGTTATCGACAACCGAACTCCGACTAACGGTGGTAGTCAATAAACACTCCAAAATTTCTCTAAGATAAACTAGACTCAAAACATCTTCATGTTTAACTGTCTATGTTCAGTGATTTAGGATTCTATTGTTCTAAAACTAGCCCTTTTTCATGGCAAAAACCACTTATCGAAAATGTCACTAAATTATATGTATTTAATATCTAAACTGTCATAAATTTGATTTACCAAACTATAGTGAAACATACTGTAAAAATGTCAAGTGTTCCCAATCAGAATATGTTTTTTTTTTTAAAAAGCATTATTTGAAATGTTCCCAATCATAGTTTTTGCATGTTTTCCCTGCCAAAATATAGAGTGTTATGGAGTGGCAACCACGGTCTTAATGTGCAACTTTCAATATGACAAATTTATGACAGTGTTTCAAAACAAAATATGAAGTTTTCTGGTGAAATATAAAGCTCTCCTTGGCACAAATTACTTAAATGTATAGATACATGCATTTTAAAATTGTATGTAAATTGAGAAATATTCCATATAAAAACTGGGCTTCCTTTCATCATGTAAATTTTCACTAGTAAGTTTTTAACAATGTATACTGCGACGTATAGTAAATTAACCCTGTAATTCAAGTATTTTTTTCCCGTATAGAATAGTTAAAGTATGTTGCAGTATCATTGGGATGTTCTTTTTTATTTTTATTCTCTATCTGGAAGAGTTCTAAACATATTAAGTAGTGCATAGCATTTTTTTTTTTTTTAACTATAAATTTTCTGAACCTCTAAACTCACAAATGCATTTATAGCAAAATTTGACTATAAAAAATGTACATATTGCAGTTGTTTTGTAAATATATGACATATATAATGTATCTTTTGAACGTTTTGCCTTTTTTCTTGCTTTGTTAAAGTTGTTTTTGAATATTTTATTGTTTTTTGCTATTGCTACACATATACTTACCATATTATTATAAATTTTCTGAAACAGCCGATCTAAACCCTAGTTCTCATAATTAGCTAAACCTGTCTAAAAATGTGTTTTCTGTTGTTTTCTTTTGTATCTGTCCTTATTTTTCCTTCTCTGCTTCTATCACTTTTCTCTAAAGCTATCACCTGTCAGTCCGTCTCCCCCCTTTCCCACTTTGACAATGAGATATCGAAATACATATACATGTACTCTGTGAAATATAAAATTACTTCTGGCAACCTCCAAATATGTATGTTTTTCCATTTTTACCCCCCATAATGGGTAGTTGTATTAATACCTGGAGGTGTGCCATTGGTGTTTTTTACTTAAGAACGCATTCTTCTTGTGTATACAAAAGGTTAAATGTTTTAAGCGATAATGACGAGACAGATTCCTTTTATGTAATGTTCAAAACTGCTCTGTATTCCAGTGTATTTTTCGCCTATTTAACTTGTTTGCAAGCATTACTTCGAAAAGATAACATTGCCATTTTCTTAGTAATAAAGTTTTATTGTTTTACACATATGATTTACATAGTAAATCCGGTATAGACATAGATATACGCAAACGCGAACATCTTTCAGCAGGAATTTTGATAAATATCCGAAACTTTGGAAAATGGCAATTGTTATGCCTTTATTTTAAAAAGGTGATAGACATTCCGTAACAAATTATCGTCCAATATCTCTTTTGTCCACTGTTGGTTAAGTTTTAGAACGTGTTATTTTTAAACATATATTTAATTATTTCATGGAAAATTCATTATTTTATGAATACCAATCTGGTTTCCTCCCAGGACATTCCACTATTTATCAATTAATTGAAATGTACCATAACATTTGTTTATCCCTCGAAGAAAGAAAACATACATGTATTATCTTTTGTGACATTTCAAAGCCTTTTGACAGGGTGTGGCATTCTGGGTTATATATAAAGTTAAAGTCCTATGGAATTGGAGGCGAATTATTAGTTTGGTTTAAGGACTACCTAAGTCAAAGAAAGCAAAAGGTATGCGTTAATGATACCTTTTCAAGGTTGGGAAATATTGATGCTGGGGTTCCACAAGGTTTCATCCTAGGCCCTCTATTATTTTTGATATACATAAATGATATTGCAGATGTTTTTGACTCCGCGTCGCGTCTTTTTGCAGATGATACCTCTCTTCAATGTTCTTCCTCTTCTTGTCTCGAAATTCAAACAACTTTAAACAAAGATCCTGAATCATTAAACACCTGGGCAAAAACATGGCTAGTGTATTTTAATCCAGATAAAACCGATGTTCTTTTTATTTCTAACAGTAATGAAATAAATGAATTATTAGAATTAGAATTTAATGGTAATATTTTAGACTTTACCGACCGTCATAGGCATTTGGGTGTGGTATTCAATTCTAGTGCCAAATGGGGAGATCACGTGGAAGCAATATATTCTTCAGTAATGAAAAAGTTAAATTTGTTGAGAAAATTGAAATTTTTAATAAAATGTGACGCTTTGCTCAGAATTTATCGCGCTTTTATTTTACCTGTATTAGAATACGCATGTGAATTATGGGATGGTTTTTCAAACTCTGACTCGGAAAAATTAGAAAAAGTTCAAAAGGAAGCTGCTAGAATAATAACCGGTCTTCCCTCTTATGCAAGTATCGATTCTCTATATTTTGAAACTGGTTTAGAATCTCTATCTTCTAGAAGGAAAAGGAAAAAACTTCATCTTCTCTATAAAATGCGCACAAATCAAACTCCTGATTTTCTTACTTCTCTACTTCATTCTACCGTTCAAGATCAAGCTTTTTAGAAATTCACTAAAACCGGTTTTTGAATCTTCTCCTTCTTACTTTGGCATTGGTGACCGGAAGTTAAATATATTGCATACAGAACTTAGACATCAATGTAGTTCCCTAAATTACGATTTGTTTAGGATAAACCTTGTGGAAACTCCATGCTGCAACTGTGGACATATTTGTGAGAGTGTACATCACTTTTTTTTCGAATGTAAAAATTATAGTGTTGAAAGGAATTTGCTATTGGAAAGCCTAAATAATATGAATTTAAATGTTCTTATTGATTTAAATTTAATCTTGTTTGGAAATGAGGATCTGTCTCTGGAAACGAACACAGGAATATTTTTATATGTTCAAAACTTTATTAAATTAAGCAAAAGATTTTAATATTAGACGAATACCTTTATTGTTATACACCTATCAGTTCTTTTCGATATCTCTTTTGTGTATTTCTGTGTTATCTAGAAATCGATTAAACACGTTATTTTAGATATTATGGCAAGTTGGTACTAAGGCGACGATTTGCTTATGGATTTGATGGAAGACCTGAACAGCTAGGAGAAAGATTTTAGGAGTGTGATGGACATTCTTTGAGAGGGAAGGCAAAGAACGAGATAATTAGTCCAACTGTTGCCGCAAATTATTATTTATTAATTAAGTCGATTTAGTATTACAATTTTAAGACATTGAATTTTCTTCCTCTCCTTACTCCCCCCTATCTCTCTCTCTCTCTCTCTCTCTCTCTCTCTCTCTCTCTCTCTCTCTCTCTCTCTCTCTCTCTCTCTCTCTCTCTCTCTTTCTCTCCAAAGTGTTCTTATTTACTATTTAATCATATTTATATATTTCATTACTTTGCATATCATGTTTGTATTCGTTCTGTATTTTGGAAAGGGTGGCAATATAAGTTGCATAAAACTTGTACCCAATCCTTTTGTATATATTTGCAATAAAATATGTAAAATCAAACTGAACTTTTTTCTCAAACAGGTAATGTAGATGACATGTGTCAAGTTTTTTCAGATAAATATTTAGGCATAGCAGACACGCGCATTCCTTCCAAAATTGTAACCATTAGGCCAAATGATAAACCATGGTTTTACTCGGACATAAGACGAGAAATTAGGAAACGAGATAGACTGCTTCATAAATATCAATCTAATCGCACTCCGTTAAATTTAAATAACTTTAGAAAACAGCGCAATAAAGTTAACAAACAAAAGAAAAGAAAAAAAGAATTGTTTTATGCGGACATTAATGGTCTCCTCGATAACTTTAGTAATTCAAATCCCAGAAATTTTTGGAAACTTGTCCGCAGACTTATTAAAAATTCTGATGTATCTAACTGTATACCTCCTTTGCGGAGTGCGACTGGAATTATTGAAATTGATGACTACACACAGGCAAATATTTTAAACAACTACTTTATATCAATATCCAATATTGATGACAGGGGGGTGGAAGTTCCTATTGCTGAACCTAGAACTGACTCTATAATATCTGACGTACCAGTTACCGTAAATGCCATAATTGACATCCTCAAATCATTAAAAAGTGGGGAAAGCAGTAGGACACGATTCAATTAGTCACATTATGCTAAAAAAACACTGCAAGTGCAGTAGCCTACCCTCTTTCCATTATCTTTCGTACCTCATTAGAGACTGGATCCTTTCCTACACAATGGAAACGTGCATTAGTTATTCCTATATTTAAAAAAAGGTGACAAACAAGATCCTTCAAACTATAGACCCATTTCATTATTATGTACAATTGGTAAAGTATTTGAGAGACTAATCGCAAAGTACTTACATAGTTATTTGTTAGATAATTCGCTTATTTATAAATACCAGTCTGGTTTTCAACCTGGACATTCTACTACTCATCAACTCATAGAAATCTTTCAAAATATATGTGATAATTTGGAAAAAAGACAACCAACCTGTTTAGTGTTCTGTGATATCTCTAAGGCGTTCGACAGAGTGTGGCACAGGGGATTGGAAAAAAAAAATTAACTAGCTATGGTATATCGGGGAAATTATTGACATGGTTAACTGATTATGTTAAGAATAGGTCGCAACAAGTATGTTTGGGGAATGCTAAATCTAATGCTAAAATTACTAAGGCAGGGGTGCCTCAAGGGTCTGTCCTTGGTCCCCTTTTATTTATTTTTTTATATTAATGATATTACTGATAATTTAGACAGCCTATCTAAGCTGTTCGCTGATGATACTTCTCTTCTATGCACTGACAAATCCCCACAAGTTATAGAACAAAAAATGAATAACGATCTTTCGAATATCCAATCTTGGGCCGATAAATGGTTAGTGAAATTTAATCCAGTAAAAACACAAGCTATCCTCATTTCGAATATTGACCTTAATTATGTAATGGATATTGTTTTTAATAATGTAAATATCGACTTTGTTGATAGCCACCGACATCTTGGAGTGTATATAGATTCTGAGTGTAAGTGGGGCAGACATATAGACCATATCAGTAAAACTGTCACGAAACAATTGGTGTTCTACGGAAATTAAAATTCATTCTCTCTAGACAAACGTTAAGCAAAATTTATAGAACTTTTATTCTTCCTATATTGGAATATTGTTGTGAGTTGTGGGACGGTTGTACGGTCGCTGAAGCTGAAATCTTAGAAAAATTACAATTAGAGGCAGGTCGCATTGTTACGGGATTACCGTCGTTCTCAAGCAGAAACTCTATATACTGTGAAACTGGGTGGGAGCCCTTATCTAACCGACGGTCTCGCAGAAAACTCCAACTCTTTTATAAAATACATCATGGGCTAACCCCAACCTATCTACAAACACTCCTTCCTTCTATAGTTGCTGATAACACCCAACACCTTCTTCGTAATGCAGAAAATTACACACTTCCTAATAATAGACTTGAATCTTCAAATATATCTTTTTTTCCCGTCTACCGTTCGTTTATGGAACCAGTTACCTATAAACACCAGACATAGCGAGTCATTCTCTAATTTTAAACATGCTATCCAGAACCAAGACGTACCTGTAATACCCGACTTTTTTATTTTGGAGACCGTAAATTAAACATTATACATACAAACTTAAGAAATCGTTCAAGTTCATTACGTAGCCATTTATTCAGAGCCAATATTGTAACAGATCAAAAATGTCATTGCGGTTTCCCAGTTGAAGATCCACAGCATTTCTTTTTTAATTGTAATTCATATAATGACCAAAGAATCATTCTATTTCGACAGCTAAACTCATTTATTCCACTCTCTGTCAATTTATTACTTTTTGGAAATATGAACTTAAGTATACAAGAAAATGAATTAATCTTCATGCACACTCAGCAATATATCAAAGATACTCATAGATTTTAACTTCGTCCTTCTATTATTATCAAATATTTCCATATCTGCTTTACTCCCAACATCTTACTGGTTTTGTATTTACACTTAAATTATATTTGTATAACCCTCCGATACTGACGACAAAAGAGAAACGAATATTCAAAGAAAGCCTAGAGTGACCAGGAGAAAGACAAACCGAAGACAGGATGATATGAACATTGAGAAGTCGAAAGTTAAGAAAAGTAGTTTAGAACTTCTGTCGTCTTTATCGGAGGGGTAGATTTTAGATTTTAAAATAATAGTATATTACGAGTTGAAACTTGAGGAGCATACTGGTTATAAAATAGCTCTCTCCCTTCCCCACCTCTCTCTTTCTCGTTCTTCCCTCACTCTCTCCCTCTCTCTCTATCTCAAATACAACTTTATATATTATGTATATATTCTCTTGTAAATGCCATCTTGTCTGTAACTTGAATGTTTTATTATTTTTGGGAACGGGCTTTATATAAGTTGTATAACTTGTGCCCAATCCCATTGCACATTTTGCAATAAAATATGTTTAAATCAAATCAACAGTTTTACGCCAAAACTTTGTGACTCTGTTACGTCATCAAACTCGATTATACAGATTTCATATTTCAAACACCTATGGCATACATGTGTGCCTGCATGAATTAAGATTAAAATTAAACTTATAGTCAATGTCATACAAGTCACATATGCTACATCAGTACAATTGTTGTAGAACATCTTTACATCAAAGACCGATTGCCGCATGTCAAAATAAGTTTTAGTTGTATGACCTTAATCACTCTGGAAGGTCACGGTAGTAAAATGTTGAATTATATGCTGAAAATATCATTTTACATTAACACAATTCCTTTGAAACATCAGCTAAGTTCATGTATGGTATAAATGTGTACGCTTACAATCGAATTACGTTAATGGTCAGATCTTACCCCAAGAGCACAACATAGTTCAAGTTATATGTGTCGTAAGTTTCATACTCACGAAACAAGAAGAGCTTTTGATATGTTATTCACCACCAATAGTTACCAACATTTTGAGAATTGCAATATTTACAATGCATAGAGTTTATTTTTAAAAAGTCAAATAAGTGTTCAAAATTAATTTTTGCGGTATATTTACTGCCTAAAAGTGATGATATTTGCCACTTCAGTGCAGAAGAATAAATACACACGGTCCGACCATGAGCTAAGTTGTGGTCTGCTATTTTATTTTACATTTTTACAATGGTATCAGTAATTATAAAGTGACCTTTTCACGTATACTCTCATCTAAACATACATAAAACGTAAAGACAAAAACTAATTTGGTGCATAAATGCTGCGTTGTAACGAGTGGCTATAAAGCTTCATGATTTTCACGGGATCTCAGCGCATTTACAATTTGGTGTATAATAGTCATACTATGGAAAGATATTTAGAACAGTTTTTTGTTTCAATGTCATATCATACAAATTGGCAGAGATATTGACTCATGAAATTGGCAATTTGATCATCAAAGTTAAATACGATTGCGACCGTTCGCCAATTTCAGCTCGAGTTGCGTCTTTTTGATCATCATTTAACTTGCTTACTAGTTACTGAAACCAAAGGTATAGAATTGCATAAAGACACAAATTTTCATAATATTAACATATACATGTACATCGTTGTTTGAATGCTGTTAGATCTGCCCGTTACTAAGACGCGCAGTGTTACGTGTTAATAACCACATATAAAATATATACAAAACTTGTTTATACAAAAGTGGCGGCTTCATTTCACATAAATGTTGAGGTTTCGTTTTTAGAAATAGTATATCTTATTACCCCATCTTAGGCAATGATCCGTTCAATGCACATGTATGTTTCACAAAAAGTTATATACATTGTAATTTGTCCTCTATCTATATTGCATTTGTTGAATGTTGTAAATATGTTTCTGTACAGTTTTTTTTAATTGACTAATAATAAAGTTTGAAGTTTGAAAGCCTAGAGAACCGACAGGTAGTGATCCATTCAGTTGATTTTATTGCATCAGTTCCATTAAAATGTAATTTTAACAATTTTTTTAAACTAAAAACCTTTAAGTGACAACATCATCTAAACCACAAGTATGGTCACTGTTTAGACCCAGTAGGTAGCTAAATCGGCAGAAAGTTTGTCGGTCATTGTCTACAGTTTATGCGTCGAAGTCCAGATGAGTAGAACTTTTTAGATAGTTCCTCCAACTACGACTACTTGAGATTTTAATGTGCTTTTACAGTAGGTAAAAAGAAAAATATGCCATTTTGTTTATGTTGCATATTGATTTTATCGTAATGCGTTCTAACTTTCAACTTTTTCAGCGCTGTGTGTTAGTCCATATATGCAAATTGTGATCATCATATTGTGCTTGTCTGCCTGTCCTTCCATCTGTCCGTCTGTCAGCCCATTAATTCATGTGTTCGTGTGTTGTTTGTTTGTCTGAGTCATAAAATCATATCTGGAAGTATGTTCGTGGCATATGCAGTGTGGCGTGTCTGTAAGGACGCGTATACAGTCCGATTAAAAGACGGATGGAAGGAACCCCGTGTTGATACCCGTGTTTAACCAGATATATTATGTATATAATCATTATATTCGTTCTTTCTGTCTTTTTTGTTCGTTTGTTATTTTCGTTCGATAGTTATTGTTTTCTTTCTTCTTTCGGGCGTGCGTTTGTTCTTTCTCGACCGTTTGTTCTCTCATTACAGATAGGTCGATTTTATACGAAGAGAAAACTTATTATAGCGATCGTCTGATCGATAACATGATTATTTGCTGGATGGAAATCCCGTGTTTTAATCGCAATCAAATCCAGTTCTTTTTGAAATTCTTTGTCTTTTAAAAAGTTTTGTATATACTCTTCATTTATGGAGGAAAAAATTCAAAGAAGAAGAAGATTAAACAGGAGAGCCTGACGAGTTGAACATAATACATAACTATTGTCCGTTAAGTGTTCAAAGTTTCTTAAATTAATGCATTGTAAGCTTAATTTGGTGTGAACGTAACTATTGTAGTTTTATTGAAAACACCACGTTAAAAGATACCAATAAACAACACCACGTTAAAAGATACCAATAAACAACACCACGTTAAAAGATACTAATAAACAATTAGAACTAGATTAAGGTCATAATAATATCTAGAAGAAGAAAAAAAACGCTTTTGTTTTGAAATATGTTTTTTATGCATTGTTAATAGAACCATGTGCTACAGATGGGCAAGCGATCTCTGCTTTATCAGCCATATACACCATAGAGTGATCGAGACAAACAATGGCGACACCAACAGTATACCAAATTCTATAATAAGTTGGTAAGACAGAGCCTGGAAATAGACAGAATACCCACTTCTATAATTAGATGGCAAGACAAAGCCTGGTAACAGACAGAATACCCACTTCTATAATTAGTTGGCAAGACAAAGCCTGGTAATAGACAGAATACCCACTTCTATAATTAGTTGGCAAGACAAAGCCTGGTAATAGAGAGAATACCCACTTCTATAATAAGTTGACAAGACAAAGCCTGGTAATAGACAGAATACCCATATTTCTATAATTAGATGGCAAGACAAAGCCTGGTAACAGACAGAATACCCGCTTCTATAATTAGTTGGCCAGACAAAGCCTGGTAATAGACAGAATAGCCACTTCTATAATTAGTTGGCAAGACAAAGCCTGGTAATAGACAGAATACCCACTTCTATAATTAGTTGGCAAGACAAAGCCTGGTAATAGACAGAATAGCCACTTCTATAATTAGTTGGCAAGACAAAGCCTGGTAATAGACAGAATACCCACTTCTATAATTAGTTGGCAAGACAAAGCCTGGTAATAGACAGAATACCCACTTCTATAATTAGTTGGCAAGACAAAGCCTGGTAATAGACAGAATACCCACTTCTATAATTAGTTGGCAAGACAAAGCCTGGTAATAGACAGAATACCCACTTCTATAATTAGTTGGCAAGACAAAGCCTGGTAATAGACAGAATACCCACTTCTATAATTTGTTGGCAAGACAAAGCCTGGTAATAGACAGAATACCCACTTCTATAATTAGTTGGCCAGACAAAGCCTGGTAATAGACAGAATACCCACTTCTATAATTAGTTGGCAAGACAAAGCCTGGTAATAGACAGAATACCCAATTCTATAATTAGTTGGCAAGACAAAGCCTGGTAATAGACAGAATACCCACTTCTATAATTAGTTGGCAAGACAAAGCCTGGTAATAGACAGAATACCCACTTCTATAATTAGTTGGCAAGACAAAGCCTGGTAATAGACAGAATACCCACTTCTATAATTAGTTGGGCAAGACAAAGCCTGGTAATAGACAGAATACCCACTTCTATAATTAGTTGGCCAGACAAAGCCTGGTAATAGACAGAATACCCCTTCTATAATTAGCCAGACAAAGCCTGGTAATAGACAGAATAGCCAATTATATAATTAGTTGGCCAGACAAAGCCTGGTAATAGACAGAATACCCACTTCTATAATTAGTTGGCAAGACAAAGCCTGGTAATAGACAGAATACCAACTTCTATAATTAGTTGGCAAGACAAAGCCTGGTAATAGACAGAATACCCACTTCTATAATTAGCTGGGAAGTCAAAGTCTGGTAATAGACAGAATAGCCAATCTATAATTAGTTGGCCAGACAAAGCCTGGTAATAGACAGAATACCCACTTCTATAATAAGTAGTTGACAGACAAAGCCTGGTAATAGACAGAATACCCACTTCTATAATTAGTTGGCAAGACAAAGCCTGGTAATAGACAGAATACCCACTTCTATAATTAGTTGGCAAGACAAAGCCTGGTAATAGACAGAATACCCACTTCTATAATTAGTTGGCCAGACAAAGCCTGGTAATAGACAGAATAGCCCAATTATATAATTAGTTGGCCAGACAAAGCCTGGTAATAGACAGAATACCCACTTCTATAATTAGTTGGCAAGACAAAGCCTGGTAATAGACAGAATACCCACTTCTATAATTAGTTGGCAAGACAAAGCCTGGTAATAGACAGAATACCCACTTCTATAATTAGTTGGCAAGACAAAGCCTGGTAATAGACAGAATAACCCACTTCTATAATTAGTTGGCATACGTCAAAGCCTGGTAATAGACAGAATACCCACTTCTATAATTAGCTGGCAAGACAAAGCCTGGTAATAGAACAGAAATACCCACTTCTATAATTAGCTGGGCAAGACAAAGCCTGGTAATAGACAGAATACCCACTTCTATATTTAGTTGGCAAGACAAAGCCTGGTAATAGACAGTAATACCCACTTCTATAATTAGTTGGCAGACAAAGCCTGGTAATGGAATACCATCTAATAAGACTGGCAAGACAAAGCCTGGTACAGACAGAGAATACCCACTTCTATATAATTAGTTGGCAAGACAAAGCCTCATAATAGACAGAATACCCACTTCTATAATTAGATGGCAAGACAAAGCCTGGTAATAGACAGAATACCCACTTCTATAACTAGTTTGGCCAGACAAAGCCTGGTAATAGACAGAATACCCACTTCTATAATTAGCTGGCAAGACAAAGCCTGGTAATAGACAGAATACCCACTTCTATAATTAGTTGGCAAGACAAAGCCTGGTAATAGACAGAATACCCACTTCTATAATTAGTTGGCAAGACAAAGCCTGGTAATAGACAGAATACCCACTTCTATAATTAGTTGGCAAGACAAAGCCTGGTAATAGACAGAATACCCCACTTCTATAACTAGTTGGCCAGACAAAGCCTGGTAATAGACAGAATACCCACTTCTTATAATTAGCTGGCAAGACAAAGCCTGGTAATAGACAGAATACCCACTTCTATAACTAGTTGGCCAGACAAAGCCTGGTAATAGACAGAATACCACTTCTATAATTAGTCTGGCAAGACAAAGCCTGGTAATAGACAGAATACCCACTTCTATAATTTGTTGGCAAGACAAAGCCTGGTAATAGACAGAATACCCACTTCTATAATTAGCTGGCAAGACAAAGCTGGTAATAGACAGAATACCCACTTCTAATAATTAGTTGGCAAGACAAAGCCTGGTAATAGACAGAATACCCACTTCTATAATTAGTTGGCAAGACAAAGCCTGGTAATAGACAGAATACCCACTTCTATAATTAGTTGGCAAGACAAAGCCTGGTAATAGACAGAATACCCACTTCTATAATTAGTTGGCAAGACAAAGCCTGGTAATAGACAGAATACCCACTTCTATAATTAGTTGGTGCAAGACAAAGCCTGGTAATAGACAGAATACCCAACTTCTATAATTAGTTGTTGGTAAGACAAAGCCTGGTAATAGACAGAATACCCACTTTCTATAATTAGTTGGACAAAAGACAAAGCCTGGTAATTAAGTGGCAGACAGAATAGACAGAACCCACTTCTATAATTAGTTGGCAAGACAAAGCCTGGTAATAGACAGAATACCCACTTCTATAATTAGTTGGCAAGACAAAGCCTGGTAATAGACAGAATACCCACTTCTATAATTAGTTGGCAAGACAAAGCCTGGTAATAGACAGAATACCCACTTCTATAATTTGTTGGCAAGACAAAGCCTGGTAATAGACAGAATAGGCCATTTCTATATTAGTTGGCAAGACAATGCCTGGTAAATAGACAAAATACCCAATTCATTAAATTAGTTGGCCAGACAAAGCCTGGATAATAGACAGAATACACACACTTCTATAATTAGTTGGTACAGAAGACAAAGCCTGGTAATAGACAGAATACCCACTTCTATAATTAGTTGGCAAGACAAAGCCTGGTAATAGACAGAATACCCACTTCTATAACTAGTTGGCCAGACAAAGCCTGGTAATAGACAGAATACCCACTTCTATAATTAGTTGGCAAGACAAAGCCTGGTAATAGACAGAATACCCACTTCTATAATTAGTTGGCAAGACAAAGCCTGGTAATAGACAGAATACCCACTTCTATAATTAGTTGGCAAGACAAAGCCTGGTAATAGACAGAATGCCACTTCTATAATTTGTTGGCAAGAGACAAAGCCTGGTAAAATAGACAGAATACCCACTTCTATAATTAGTTGGCAAGACAAAGCCTGGTAATAGACAGAATACCCAATTCTATAATTTAGTTGGCAAGACAAAGCCTGTAATAGACAGAATACCCACTTTCTATAACTAGTTGGCCAGACAAAGCCTGGTAATAGACAGAATAGCCCACTTCTATAATTAGTTGGCAAGTCAAAGCCTGTAATAGAAAGAATAGCCACTTCTATAATTAGTTGGCAAGACAAAGCCTGGTAATAGACAGAATAGCCACTTTCTATAATTTAGTTGGCAAGACAAAGCCTGTAATAGACAGAATACCCAATTGGTAATTTGTTGCAAGACAAAGCAGCCTGATAATAGACAGAATACCAACTTCTATAACTAGTTGGCCAGACAAGAGTCTGGTAATAGACAAGAGAATCCCCACTTCAGTAACTATTGGCCACAGAAATAACCACTTCTATAATTTGTTGGCCAGCCAAAGCCCTGGTAATAGACAGAATACCCATCTTCTATAATCTACGTTTGGCAAGACAAAGATCTGGTTAAAGACAGAATACCAACTTCTATAAATTTGCCTGACCAGCACAAAGCCTGTAATAGAGCAGAATAACCAACTTCTATAACATGTTGGCCGAGCAAAGCCTGGTATAGACAGAATTCCAAACAATCTATAATTAGTTGCACAAGACAAAGCCTGGTATATAAACAGAATAACCATCTTCTAATAATTAGTGCATTGGCAAGACAAAGCCTGGTAATAGACCAGAATACAGCTACTTCTCTATAATTAATTTGGCAAGACAAAGCCTGGTAATAGACAGAAATACCCACTTCTATAATTAGTTGGCAAGACAAAGCCTGGTAATAGACAGAATACCCACTTCTATAATTAGTTGGCAAGACAAAGCCTGGTAATAGACAGAATACCCAATTCTATAATTTGTTGGCAAGACAAAGCCTGATAATAGACAGAATACCCATTTCTATAATTAGTAGCCTAGACAAATTCTGGTAATTGACAGAATACCCACTTCTACATTTAGTTGGCAAGACAAAGCCTGGTAATAGACATAATAGCTGACTTCTATAATTAGTTGGCAAGACAAAGCCCTGGTATATTGGACAAGAATACCCATCTTCCATAAAATTAGCTGGCAAGACAAAGCCTGATAATAGACAGAATACCCACTTCTATAAATTAGTTGGCAAGACAAAGCCTGGTAACAGACAGAATAACCGCACTCAGTTCTATAATTAAGTTAAGCAAGCCAGTAGCTGAGTAATAGACAAATGCCAATGTCAAGACATAGCCTGTTAAAACATAATACTCACTATATAAGTTCATTGGCAAGACAAAGCCTGGTAATTGGACAGAATACACACTTCTATTAATTAGCTGGCAAGACAAAGCAGGTAAAAGACAGAATGCTCACTACTATAATTACAGTGAAGCTAGGCCAAGACAAAGTCCGGTGTAATGAGACCAGAAAACCCACTTCTTATAATTAGTATTGCATGACAAAGCCTGGTAACAAGACAGAAGTACCCACTCTATCTATAACTAGTTGGTTTAAGACCAAAAGTCTCTGGTACAATAGAACAGAATATAACCCACTTATATAATTAGTTAGGCAAGACAAAGCCTGGTAATGATGACAGAATACCCACTTCTATAATTAAGTTGGCAAGACAAAGCCTGGTAATAGACAGAAATAGCCCTGTAATTTGTTGGCAATATAATTAGTGTTATCAAGATTAAAGCCTATAATTTGTTGTAGGCAGAAGCCTTGGTACACCCACTTAACCTATAATCATTTGTGTTAGCAAGACAAAGCCTGGTAATAGACAGAATACCCACTTCTATAATTTCGTTAGCAAGACAAAGCCTAGTAATAGACAGAATAGCCCAACTATAAAATTAGTTGGCAAGACAGAGCCTGGTAATAAACAGAATACCCAATTCTATAATTTAGTTGGCAAGACAAAAGCCTGTAATAACAGAATACCGGAATACAAACCCACTTACTACCCAATTCTAGTTGGTTGCAAGAACAAAGCCTGGTAATAGACAGAATAAACCCCACTTCTAATAATTAGTTTGGCCAGACCAAAGCCTGGTAATTAGACAGGAATACCCACTTCTATATTAATTAGTGTTGGCAAGACAAAGCCTGGTAATAGACAGAATACCCAATTCTATAATTAGTTGGCAAACAAAGCCTGGTAAATAGACAGAATACCCACTTCTATAACTAGTTGGCCAGACAAAGCCTGGTAATAGACAGAATACCCACTTCTATAACTAGTTGGCCAGACACAGCCTGGTAATAGACAGAATACCTACTTCCTATAATAGCAGGCAAGGACAAAGCCCTGGTAATAACAGAATCACCACTTCAATAATATGTTTGGCAAGAACAAAGCCTGGTAATAGACATCAAAGTCCGACTCTAATAAGTAGTTGGCAAGACAAAGCCCTGGTAATCAGACAGAATGAACCACTTCTATAATTAGTTGGCAAGACAAAGCCTGGTAATAGACAGAATATACCCACTTCTATAATTAGTTGGCAAGACAAAGCCTGGTAATAGACAGAATACACTTCTATAATCAGTCCTTGGACAGACAAAGCCCTGGTAAAGACAGAAAGTACCTTAATAATTAGTGGTACCCAAGTAGTTGGAATAGACAAATACTGAAAAACTTCTATACCTCAATTCTTGGCTTCTGAACAAAGCCTGGTAATAGACAGAATACCCACTTCTATAATTAGTTGGCAAGACAAAGCCTGGTAATAGACAGAATACCCACTTCTATAATTAGTTGGCAAGACAAAGCCTGTAATAGACAGAATACCCACTTCTATAAAAGTTGGCCAAGACAAAGCCTTGGCAATCTGACAAAGCCCTGGTCTCATAGTTGGCAAGTCCTTGGAGAGACAGAACACCAACTTCTATAATAATAGACAGAAACCCACTTCTTGGCTTCTGACAACAAAGCCTGGTAATAGACAGAATACCCACTTCTATAATTAGTTGGCCAGACAAAGCCTGGATCTAATGACAGAATAGTCCACTGGTACCCATAGTCCCTTACTCAGAAACTTAATAGTACAGAATACCCACCTTAATCTTCTGGCAAGACAAAGCCTGGTAATACCTCAGAATACCCCACTTCTTCTGAAACAAAGTCCCTGGCAAGACAAAGCCTGGTAATAGACAGAATACCCACTTCTAAATAAGTCCTTAGATCTTCTGACAAAGCCTGGTAATAGACAAATACCCTTAAACTTCTAAAATTAGTTTGGTAAAGACAAAGCCTTGGTAATAGACAGAATACCCACTTCTGTGGTAATACCTCAAGTCCTTGGATCTTCTGAAGACAAAGCCTGGTAATAGACAGAATACCCACTTCTATAATTTAGTTGGCAAACAAAGCCTGGTAATAGACAGGAATACCCACTTCTATAATTGTTGGCAAGACAAGTCCTTAGCCTGGTAATAGCCTGGTAATACCCACTTCTATAACTAGTTGGCAGACAAAGCCTGGTAATAGACAGAATACCCACTTCTTAATTAGTTGGCAAGACAAAGTCCTGCAATACCTCAGAGTCCTTGGAATAATTTAGTTGCAAACAAAGCCTGGTAATAGACAGAATACCCACTTCTACAAAGCCTGTTGTGCACAGACAAAGCCTTGGATCTTAGAGACAAACCCACTTAATACCTCTAGTACCAACTTCTTTAGATTGGCAGACAAAGCCTGGTAATAGACAGAATATCCTTCTAATCTTGTTGCACCAGACAAAGCCTGGTAATAGACAGAATACTATGTCCTTAATTTGTTGGCGTAACAAAGTCCTGGTGGTACCTCAAAGCCTTGGATAATAGTTGGCAAAAAAAGATATACCTCACTTCTATAATTTTGAGACAAAGACAAAGCCTGGTAATAGACAGAATACCCACTTCTGAATAATTTAGCCTGGTAATAAGACAAAGCCTGGTAACAAAGCCAGAATACCCACTTCTTAAATTTCTGGCAAGACAAAGCCTGGTAATATAGTCCAGAATGGACTTCTACCCACTTCTATAATTAGTTGGCCAGACAAAGCCCTGGTAATAGACAGAATACCCAATTCTATAACTGTTTCTGATGGTAAAAGACAGAATACCTCACTTCTATAATCTAGTTGGCAAGACAAAGCCTGGTAATAGAGACAGAATACCCACTTCTATAACAAAGTGGCTAGACAAAGTGGAGTAATAGACAAGTCCTGGATCTTATAACAAAGCCATAATACCTAAGTACCCCTTGGATAAATAGACAGAATACCCACTTCTATAATAGTTGGCAAGACAAAGCCTGGTAATAGACAGAATACCCACTTCTATAATTAGTCCTGGCAAGACCAAAGCCTTGGATCTAATGAGACAAAGAATACCCAACTTCTATAATTAGTCTGCAAACAAAGCCTGGTAATAGACAGAATCTTGAACTTCTATAAAGCCTGGTGGTAAGACAAGTCCTGGATCTTCTGGAACAAAGTCCTGGTAATAGACATCAAGTACCACTTTATAATTAGTTCAAGACAAAGCCTGTGTAATAGACAGAATACCTTGGATATAATTCTGGCAAGACAAAGCCTGGTAATAGACAGAATACCCATCTTCTATGAACATTAGCCTTGGTACCAAGACAAAGCCTGGTGCAAACAAAGCCAGAATACCCACTTCTATAATCTAGTTCAGACAAAGCCTGGTAATAGACATCAATACCCACTTTATAATTTTGAAAAAGCCTGGTACCTCAAGCCTTGGATGAAAAACCACTCCTGTGGTACCTCAAGTCTTAATTAGTGATCTTCAAGACAAAGCCTGGTAATAGACAGAATACCCCTTCTATAATTTCAGACAAAGCCTCTTCTATAATAGTTCTAAAAACAAAGCCTGGTAATAGACAGAATACCTTGAATCTTTCTGAACATTAGTCCTGGTGGCCACAAACCTCATGCTTGGATCTTCGTAACACAGACAAAGCACTTCTATACCTAGTTGGCAAGACAAAGCCTGGTAATAGACAGAATCACTTTCATAAATTTCTTCTGAACAAAACAAAGCCTGGTGGTACCTCAGTCCTTGGATCTTCTATAATTAGTTGGCCAGACAGTGCCCTTGGATCCTGGTAAAAGACAGAAATACCCACTTCTATAATTGTTGGCAAGACAAAGCCTGGTAATAGACAGAATACCACTTCTATAATATGTTGGCAAACAAAGCCTTAAACAGAATACCCACTTCTATAATTAGTTGTGCAGACAAAGCCTGGTAATAGACAGAATAACTTCTATAAGTCTTTGTCTGAAGACAAAGCCTGGTAATAGACAGAATACCCCTCTAATTAGTCTGCAAGACAAAGCCTGGTGGTAGACTCAATACCCACTTGGATCTTCTGCAAGACAAAGCCTGGTAATAGTACAGAATACCCTTCTATAATCTGTTGGCAAACAAAGCCTGTAATAGACAGAATACCATGGATAGTTGCAGCAAACAAAGCCTGGTAATAGACAGAAGTACCTTGAACTTCTGAAAAAGTCCTGGCGGACTCAAGCCTGGTCTCTGAACAAAAGTCCTGGTGGTTCTATAATTTGGATCTTCAATAACAAAGCCTGGTAATAGACAGAATACCCACTTCTATATTTTCTGAACAAAGCCTGGTAGACAGAATACCTCAAGTCCTTAGATGGCTTCAGACAAAGCCTGGTGATAGACAGAATAATACCCACTTCTATAATTCTTTGGCTAAAGACAAAGCCCTGGTAATAGACAGAATACCCACTTCTATAATTAGCCTGGTAACAAAGCCTGGTAATAGACAGTAATACCCAAGTCCTTTGATCTATAATTAGTTGGCAAGACAAAGCCTGGTAATAGACAGAATACCCACTTTATTTAGATCTTCAAGACAAAGCTGGTAATACCTCAGAGTACCCACTTCTATAATTAGACTGCAAGACAAAGCCTGTAATACACAGAATACCCATGTCCTGGATCTTCTGAACAAAGCCTGGTGGACCTCACCCCTTGGATAATTTTGGCCAGACAAAGCCTGGTACAGAAGACAGAATACCCACCTAAATTCTTCAAGACAAAGCCTCTTTGGATTAGTTGGCAAGACAAAGCCTGGTAATAGACAGAATACCCACTTCTATAATTAGTTGGCAAGACAAAGCCTGGTAATAGACAGAATACCCACTTCTATAATTAGTTGGCAAGACAAAGCCTGGTAATAGACAGAATACCCACTTCTATAATTAGTTGGCAAGACAAAGTCTGGTAATAGACAGAATACCCAAGTTCTATAATTCTTTGCAAACAAAGCCTGGTAATAGACAATACCTGGAATTCTCCAAAGTTTGGCAAGACAAAGCCTGTAATCTTCTGAACAATAGTCCTGGTGTTACCTCAAGTTGGATGGCAGACAAAGCCTGATAATACCTCAAGTCTTTAGTTCTTCTGAACAAAGCCTGGTAATACCTCAAGTTCTTCTGAATCTTCTGAAAACAAGTCCTGGTAATACCTACCCACTTGTCCTTGGAAGTGAACAAAGCCTGGTGGTAATAGACAGAATACCCACTTCTATAAATAGTTGGCCTGACAAAAGCCTTGGTAATCCTGACAGAAAACCCTGGATAATCCCTTACAGAATACCCATTCTAGAATAATTCAAATTCTTGGATCTTCTGACAAAGCCTGGTAATACCTCAAGACAGAATACCCACTTCTATAATTCCTAGTGGTACCTCAAGCCTGGTAATCTTAGAACAGAAGCCTGGTGGTACCCAAGTCCTTACTTCTGCAAACAAAGCCTGGTAATGGACTCATAGTTTGGATTTCTGGCAAGACAAAGCCTGGTATATCTCAAGACTTTTATAATCTTCTGGAACAAACCCTGGTAATCTCATGAACCTTGGATCTTCACGTAAGTTGGCAAGTACCTCAAGCCTGGTCTGACAAAAGCCTATGGTCTATAATGTCCTTGGATCTTCAGAACAAAGTCCTGTGGTAATCAAAGTTTTCTAATCTTAATTGCAAACAAAGCCTGTAATAGACAGAATACCTCATGTCTATAATTTCTTCTGCCAGACAAAGCCTGGTAATAGACAGAATACCTCAAGTTCTTAATAGTTCTGACAAAGCCTGGTAATAGTGGTACCTCAGAATACCCACTTCTTGGAATCTTAGTTAACAAAGTCCTGGTGGTAATAGACAGAATACCCTGGATCTTCTGTAACAAAGTCCTGTGGTACCTCAAGCCTGGATCCTATAGAAAAATACCTACTGGTACCTCATGTAGTTTGGATCAGACAAAGCCTGGTAATACCTCAAGTACCTTGGATCTTCTGAACAAAGCCTGTAAAACCTCAAGTCCAATTCTTGGATCTTCTGAACAAAGCCTGGTAATAGACCTCAAACCCTTGAATCTTCTGACAAATCCTGGTGACAGAATACCTCAAGTTCTTAATCTTGTTGAACAAAGTCCTAGTGGTACCACTTCAAGTCCTTTGATTTCTGAACAAAGCCTGGTAATATACCTCATAGTCTTTATAATTAGTTGAACAAAGCCTGGTAATACTCACCAGTTCTTAATCTTCTGGCAAACAAAGCCTGGTAATAGACAATACCCACATTCTATAATTAGTTGCAAAGACAAAGTCCAAGACAAAGCCTTGGTAATAGACAAAGAATATACCCACTTGTCTTCTGTGATTGGTTCTGAACAAAGCCTGGTAATAGACAGAGTACCCACTTCTATAATCTTCTGAGACAAAGTCCTGGTAGACAGAATACCACCACTTCTATGGATCTTTGAACAAAGCCTGGTAATGAATACCAAAGTTTGGATCTTCTGAACAAAGCCTGGTAATAGACTCAATCTTATGATCTTCTGAAAAAGTCCTGGTAATACCTCATGTCCTTGGATCTTCTGAAAAAGTCCTGGTGGCAAGACAATGTCCTTGGTAATAGACAGAATAGTCCTTCTATAAGTTTCTGGCCAAGACAAAGCCTGTAATAGACAGAATACCCAACTTCTATGGATAGTTCTGCAAGACAAAGCCTGGTAATAGAAGTACCCCTTGGATCTAGTTCTGAACAAAGCCTGTAATAGACAGAATACCTCAACTTCTATTTTAGATCTTGGCTAGACAAAGCCTGGTAATAGACAGAATAGCCAAGCCTGGTAATCCTCAGAATACCCAACTTCTGAACAAAGCCCTGGTGGTACCTCAAGCCTTATCTAGTAACAAAGTCCTGTAACTATCAATAATTTGGATCTTCTGAACAAAGTCTCCTAGTGGTACCTCATAGTCCTTGGATCTTCTGAGAAAAAGTCCTGGTACCTCAAGTCCTTGAATCTTCTGAACAAAGTCCTGTAATAGACAGTACCCACTGTCCTTGGATCTTCTGAACAAAGCCTGGTAATAGACAGAACACCACAAGTCCTTGGATTAGTTCAAGAACAAAGCCTGGTAAGCCTAGACAGAATACCAACTTCTTCTGAAATAGTCCTGGTTGGTATCTCAAGACAAATCTGGTAACAAAGTCCAGAATACCTCAAGTTCTTGATCTTAGAAAAAGCTAGTGGTACCTCAAGTCCTTGGATCTTCTGAAACAAAGCCTGGTAATAGACTCAAGTCCCATCTTCTGAACAAAGTCCTGGTGGTAATCAAGACCTTGGATCTTCTGGTAACAAAGCCTGATAATACCTCAAGTCTTGAATCTTCTGAACAGAAAGTCCTGTGGTACCTAAGTCCTTGGATCTTCTGATAACAAAGTCCTGGTGGTACCTCAAGTCCTTGGATCTTCTGAACAAAGCCTGATAATACCTCATGTACCCCTTGGATAATTCTGCAAACAAAGCCTGGTAATAGACAGAATACCCAATCTTCTGTAAAAGGCCAGACTGGTGGTAATAGACAGAATGTCCTTGGGATCTTCTGAACTTTAGTTGCAAGACAAAGCCTGGATCTTAATAGACAGCCTGAATAATACTTCATAGTTCTTGGAAGACAAAGCCTGGAAAAAGACAGAATAGCCCTCTAGTACCCATCTTCTGGTAACCCTGTAAATACCCACAAGTCCTTGGATCTGGTGAACAAGACAAAGCCTGGTAATACAACTTGAATACCCTTCTATAACAAAGCCTGGCAGACACCTCAAGTGGTTGATCTAATAACAGAAGTCCTGTACCTCAAGTCCTTGGATAGTTCTGCCAACAAAGCCTGGTGGTACCTCAGTCCTTGGATCTTAGTTGGAGACAAAGCCTGGTAATAGACAGAATACCCACTTCTATATAATAGTTCTGGCAAGTCAACAAAGCCTGGTGACAGAATACCTCAAGTTCTTAATCTTCTGCCAACAAAGCCTGTAATAGACAGATACCCCTCTGGATCTTTCTAACAAAGTCCTGGTGGTACCTCAATCCTTGGATCTTCTGAAAAAGCCTGGTAATACCTCATGTCCTTGGATCTTCTAGAACAAAGCCTGGTAATACCTCAAGTCCTTGGATGTTGGCAAGACAAGCCTTGGTGAAAAAGCCAGAATACCACTTCTATAATTATCTTCTGAACAAAGTCCTGATAATAAAAGTCCTGAATCTTCTAACAAAGACAGTAAATACCAATTCCTATAATTTGTTGGCAAGACAAAGCCTGTAATGACAGAATACCCTTCTATAATTAGTTGGGCAATCTTCTGTGGACATGGTTCCTGGTAATACCTCAATGTCCTTGGATCTTGATTAAAAGTACAAAGCCTGGTAATACCCAAGTCCTTTCTTCTGAATAAAAGCCTGGTGGTACCAAAGCCTTGTAATCTTAGAACAAAGCCTATAATAATTTGTTGCAAGACAAATACCTCAAGTCTTTGGATCTTCTGAACAAAGCCTGGTAATACCTCAAGTTCTTGGGAATCTTCTGAAAAAAGCCTGGTGGTAATCAGTCCAGGATCTTCTGAACAGTCTTGGTATCAAGTCCTTGGATCCTGAACAAAGCCTGGTAACCTAGACAGATACCTAGAACTTCTATAACTAGTTGGAATCTTCTGAACAAAGCCTGAATACCTCAAGACTTCTGGAATAACAAAGTCCCTGTGGTAAAGTCCTTGGATGGTTCTGACAAATAAATCCTGGTGGTACCTCAAGTCCTAGGAATCTTCTGAACAAAGTCCTATGGTGGTAAGACAAGCCTTGGTAATAGACAACAAAGCCTGTGGTAAAATACCTCAAGTCCTTGGATCTTCTGAACAAAGCCTGGTAATACAGAAAGTCCTTGGATCTTCTGAAAAAAGTACTGGTGGTACCTACATGTTTGGATCTGGCTGAACAAAGCCTGGTGGTAATAGACAGAATACCTTGGACTTCTAAAAGTTTGACCAAGACAAAGCCTGGTAATAGACAGGAATACCCACTTCTATACAAAGTTGGTGGACAAAGCCTGGTAATAGTCCAGAATACCTCTTCTTTGTTTACAAACAAAACCTGGTAACACAAATACCCGGTGGTACCTAAAGACTTGAATCTTCTGAACAAAGCCTGGTAAAGAGGTAATACCTAGTCCTTGGATCTTCTGAACAAAGCCTGGTATACCTCAAGTTCTTGAATCTTCAGAACAAAGCCTGGTGGTATCTATGTCCTTGGATCCAGAACAAAGCCTGGGTGGTACCCTCAAGTTCCTTGGAAGTTCTGAAAAAGTCCTGGTGGTACCTCATGTAGTTGGCTTCAGAACAAAGTCCCTGGGTCCATGGAATGAACAAAGCCTGGAATACCTCAAGTCCACTTAATCTAGTTGGCAAACAAAGCCTGGTAATACCTCAGAGTAACCAATCTTGAATAAAGTTTGGCTCAAATTTTGGCCAGAACAAAGTCCTGCCTGGTACCTCAAGACAGAATCTTCTACAAATCCTAGGTGGTAAGACAAAGTCCTTGGATCTTCTTGAAAATCTGAAAATGAATACCTCAAGTTCTTAATTAGTTCTGAACAAAGCCTGGTAGGTAATAGACTCAAGTCTTTAGCCTTGATCTTCTGAAAAAGTATGGTGGAATCTCAAGTTCTTGAATCTTCTGAACAAAGTCCTGGTGGTACCTCAAGTCCTTGGATCTTCAAATGAACAAAGTCCTGGTAATAGACAAGTCCTTGGATCTTCTGACAAAGCCTCTCAGATAATTACCTACTTCTTGGATATCAAGACAAAGCCTGTGGTAATAGACAGAATGAAAAACAAAGTTCCTGTGGTATTAGTTTGGCAAGTCCTTGGTAATCAGAACAAAGCCTGATCTATACCTCAAGTCTTGGATCTTCTGAACAAAGCCTGGTAACCTCAAGACAGAATCTTCTGAACAAAGCCTGGTGGTACCTCAAATGGTATTGTCACTTGGATCTTTGCAAACAAAGCCTGGTAATACCTCAAGTCCTTGGATCTTCTGAACAAAGCCTGGTAATACTCAAGTCCTTGGATCTTCTAAAAAAGTCCTGAATAACTCAATTCCTTGGTATCTTCTGAAACAAAAAGCCACTGGTATACCTCAAGTTCAACTTGGATCTTCTGAAACAAAGTCCTGGTGGTACCTCATAATCCTTGTTGGCAAGAACAAAGCCTGGTAATAGACAGAATACCCAAGTCTATAATTGGATCTTCTGAACAAAGCCTGGTAATACCCCTCAAGTTCTTGCAAATCTTCTGAAATAAGAATAAGTCCTCTATAAGTGGTAATACCTCATGTCCTTGGATCTTCGTAACAAAGCCTGTGGTACCTCAGAATACCCGACTTCTATAATTCCTCAAAGCCTGGTAATAAAATTCGACTAGTGCAAGACAAAGCCTGTAATTGGATCTTCTGAAAAAAACCTGGTGGTACCTCAGTTCTATGGATCTTCTGAACAAAGTCCTGATAGTAAATAGTACCTCATTCTCTACACAAGTCCTTGGATCTTCTGAACAAAGCCTGGTAATATACCTAATAGTTTTTATAATTTCTGAACAAAGCCTGGTAATATCTCAAGTTCTTGAATCTTCTAACAAAGCCTGGTGGTACTCTCAAGTCCTTGGGTAATAGAACAAAGTCTGGTTACCCAAGTCTTCTATGGACTTCTGAAAAAGTCAAAGTGGATAATACAAGTACCCACTTTGGATCTATCTGAACAAAGCCTGGTAATACCTCACAGTCCTTACCCATCTTCTAAAACTGTAGTTCAGTTTGGGACAAAGCTCTCCGTGGTACAGGTCCTTGAATCTTCTGAAAACAAAGACTGAATACCCATGTTCCTTGGATCTGGCAAACAAAGCCTGGTGGTACCAGAAGTCCTTAGATCTTCTATACAAAGTCCTCTGTGGTACCTCAAGCCTTGATCTTCTGACAGACAAAGCCACTTCTGGTAATTCCTCACAAACCCCTTCAAGTCTATTGGAATCTTCTGAAAAAGTCCTGTGGTAGATCTTCTGATAGAAGAACTGGTCCACTGGATCTATAACAAAGCCTGTGGTACCTCAAGCCTTGGATCTTCTGAAAAAGCCAGAATAATACCTCAAGTCTTTAGATCTTCTGAACAAAGCCTGGTGGTACCTCTCAAGTCTTGAATCTTCTGAAACAAAGTCCTGTGGTATAAGTCCTTGGAAGTTCTGAAACAAAGCCTGGTACCTCAGTACCCTTGGATCTTCTGAAAAAGCCTGTAATAGTGGTACCTCATGTCCTGGATCTTGCTGAACAAAAGCCTCAATAGTACCTCAGTCCTTGGATCTTTCTGATAATACCTCAAGTCTTTGGCAATCTTCTGAACAAAGCCTGGTAATAGACCTCAAGTTCTTGAATCTTCTAAAAAAAGCTGTGGTGGTAACAAGTCCTTGGATCTTCTGAAGAAAAGCCACTTACCTCAAGTCCTTGGATCCTCTGAACAAAGCCTGGTAATACCTCAGAATATCTTCTAAAAAAGTCCTGTGTGTAGTTTGCAAGAACAAAGTAACATGTCCTTGGATCTTCTGAACAAAGTCCTGTGGTACCAATCAAGTCCTTGGATCTTCTGAACAAAGCCTGGTAATAAAGTGGCTAGAACCCAATACGTTCTTAATGTTTGTTGATCTGCAAACAAAGCCTGGTAATAGACTCAAGCTTGTTAATTTCTGAATCAAAGCCTGTAAAAGTCCTTCGTATTAATTCTGACAAAGTCCTGGTGGGGGTACCTCAAGTCCTTGGATCTTCTGAACAAAGCCTGGTGACAGAATACCTCTAGTAATTGGATCTTCTGAACAAAGCCTGGTAATACCTCAAGTTCTTGAATCTTACTGAAAAAGTACCTGGTGGTACCCTCATGTGTTGGATCTAGTGAACAAAGTCCTGTGGTACTGACAAGTCCAATCTTCTGAACAAAGCCTGTGATAATACCTCAATTCTATAAACTTGGATCTTCTGAACAAAGTCCTGGTGGTAATCAAGTCTTGTTGAATGAAAAAGCCTCTATAACACCTCAAGTTTTGGATCTTCTGAACAAAGCCTGGTAATACCTCATGTTCTTGGATCTTCTGACAACAAAAGTAAAATGTCAGAATCCATGTCAATCTTCTGAACAAAGCCTGTAATAGACAAATCTTCTATAAGTTCTTCTGAACAAAACCTGGAATACCACTTCTATCCTTGGATCTTCTGAACAAAGCCTGGTAATAGACTTACCAATTCTTGATCTTCTAACAAAGTCCTGGTGGTACCTCAAGTCCTTTGGATCTTCTGGCAAAACAAAGCCTGGTAATACCTCTGTACCTTCTCTTGAACTTGTTCAAGAACAAAGCCTGGTAGGTACCTCATGTCCTTAATCTTAGTTGAACAAAGTCCTGGCAAGTACAAAGTCCTGGATCTTCTAGACAAAGCCTGGTAATACCTCAAGTCCTTTCTATCTTCTGAACAAACAAAGCCTGGTGGTACCTCACCCAGTCCTTGAATCTTCTGAACAAAGCATTCTAGTACCTCAAGCAATTGGATGTTCTGAAAAAAGACCTGTGGTAACCTCATGTCCTTGAATCTCTTCTGAAACTAAGTACAGGTGGTACCTCAAGTCATGTCCTGGGATCTTCTGACTCAAATGCCTGATGGTAACCGAACATGATCTTTAGATCTTCCTGATCAAAGCATGGTTAAGACCTCAATTTCTTGAATCTTCTGGGTAAAAGTTACTGGTGGGTATCTCATGTTCTTGGGATCTTCGTAACAAAGTCCTGGCGGTGTCCTCCAAGTCCTGGGAGATCTATCTGAACAATGTCCCTAGTGGTATCCACATGGTCCTTGGATCTATGAAAAAGTCTGCCGGTACCTCAGTCCTTGGATCTCTAACAAAGTCCTGATGGGTTCCACTTGTCCAAGGATTCTTCGTAACAAAAGCCTGATAATTCCTCCAAGTCTTTAGGATCTGATGAACAAAGCCTGGTAATACCCTCAAGTTCTTGAAATCTTCTGAACTAAAGTCCCTGGTTTGGTAACACATGTCCTTGGTTCTTTCGGTAACTAAGTCCGGGTGGTACCACAAAGTCCCTTGGAGATCCCCTCTGAAACAAAAATCCTGTTGTTATACCTCAATGTCCCTTGTATCTTCTGAAAAAAAGCGCTGTGGTATACCGTCAAGTTCTTGGATCTTCTGAAACAACGTCCTCCTGGTGGGTCACCTCATTGTCCCTTGGATCTTCATGAACAAGAAGTCTGGTCGGTACAACAAGTTCTTGGTTTCCTATGACAAAAGTCTTGGTGGTATACTTCATGTCCTTCTGGATCTTCGTAACAAAAGCCTGTGGGAGTAACCTCAAGACCTAGGCATCTTCTGACAAGCATGAAAATTACCTCAAGGTTTTGGATCTACTGAACAAAGCCTGGTAATATTTGGATCATCTGAAAAATCTTCCGAAAAGTACTGGTGGTCCCTCATGTTTTTTGAATCTTCGTTACAACACAGCCTGTGGGTACCTCAAGTCTTTTAGATCTTCTGATACAAGTACTCAGTGGTTAGGTCAAGTCTTAATTTCCATAGAACTTCTATAATAGGTACCTCAGGTTCTTAAAAGACCTGAAAAAAAGTCCAGTGGTACCTCATGTCCTTGGATCTTTGAACAAAGCCTGGTGGTAACTTCAACTAGTTGGATCTTCTGAACAAAGCCTGGTAATACCTCATGTTTTGGATCTTCTGAACAAAGCCTGGTGGTAGACATCCTTATAATCTTCTTGAAAACAAAGTCCTGTGGTACCTCAATGACTTGGATCTTCTGTAAAAGTCCAGAATGGTGGCCACTCTATTGTCCTTGGATCTTCTGAACAAAGCCTGTGGTAATCAGTACCACTTCTTGGATCTTCTGAACAAAGCCTGGTAATATACAGAATACCCTCAAGTCTTGGATGTTCTGAAAAAGACCTGTAATACTCAAGTTCTGAATTCTTGGCAATACAAAGCCTGGTGGTAGACAGAATGTCCCTTGGATCTATTCTGGCAAACAAAGTCCTGTGGTACCTCAAGTCCTTAGACTGAATAATACCACAAGTACCTGAGTCTGGATCTTCTGGCAAAAAAGTCCTGGTAATGACAGAACCTTCATCTATCTTGGGCTGAAAAAGTCCTGGTGGTACCTTCAAAGTCCCTTCTGGATCTTCTGAACAAAGGTGGTACCCAAGTTTTGTTAATAGAACAGAATACTACCACTTCTATCCTGAACAAAGCCTGGTGGTACTCAAGTCCTTGGTCTATCTGAACAAAGCCTGGTAATACCTCAGTCCTTGGATCTTCTATAACAAAGTCCTGGCAAGTCAAAGCCTGGTATAAGATCACAAGTTGTTGGATCTTCTGAACAAAGCCTGGTGGTACAGAAATCAAGTCCTTCTTACTTAATCTTCCCTGGCAATACAAAGCCTTGAGACAGAATACCCACTTCTGATAATTAGGTTGGCAAGACAAAGCCTGTAATACTGTAGAATACCCACTTCTATAAGTCCTTGGTTCAAGACAAAGCCTGTAATAGACAGAATACCCTGTAACTAGTTGGCCCAGATAAAAAATTGACTTGGATCAAGAACAAAGCCTGGAAAAGATTCAGAATAAGCCTGGACTAATACAACCTTCTAGTCTTTGGATTTCTGAACAAAGCCTGGTAATAGACCACTTTTCTTGAATTAATTACTGAACAAAGTCTGATAATCAGAATGTCCTTGGATCTTCTGAGAACAAAGCCTGGTAGACAGAATACTCCATTTCTTGGATTAAGTCTGCAAGACAAAGCCTGGTAATAGACAGAATAGTCCTAGTTGGGTACCTCAAAGTCCTTGATGAAAAAAAATACCTGCGGTACCTTCAAGTCTTGGATCTTCTGCCAAACAAAGTCCTGTGGTGACAAATACCTATAATACTGTTAAATAAGTCCTTGATCTTAGCTAAGAACAAAGCCTGGTAATAGATATTCCCACTTCTATAATACCTGGCAAGACAAAGCCTGGTAATAGACAGTCCCACTTCTAAAAAAGTCCAAAGCCTGGTAATATACCTCAAGTCCTTATAATAGTCTGTAACAAGCCTGTCCTAGTGAATACCTCACTTGTCCTTGGATCTTCGTAACAAAGTCCTGGTAATAGACAGAATCAAGTCCTCTGGATCTTCTGCAAGACAAAGTCCTGGTAATAGACAAATACCATCTTCTATAACAAGTTGTGGACCAAGTCCTTGGTCTTCTGAACAAAGTACCTGGGTACCTCAAGTTGGATCAAGACAAAGCCTGGTAATACTCAACTTCTTAATTTTCTGACCAGACAAAGCCTGGTAATACCTCAGAATAACCACTTGTTATAAAATATGTTGGCTTCTGAACAAAGCCTGGTGGTAACCTCAAACTTCTTGGATTAGTTGGCTGGAAACAAAGCCTGGTAATAGACAGAATAACCTCAAGTCCTTATATCTTAGTTAGACAAAGCCTGGCATAGACAAAGCCTGGTGGTACTATGACAGAATCTTCTATAATAAAGACCTGTGGTACCTCAAGTCCTTGGATAATAGACAAATACCCTACTTCTATAACCTCATGTTGATCTTCTGAACAAAGCCTGGTAATAGACAGAATACCCTCAAGTTCTTGGATCTTCTGAACAAAGCCTGGTGGTAGACAGAAGTACCACTGGTAATTAGTTGGGCTCAGAAACAAAGAATATTCTAGTTGGCCAGACAAAGCCTGGTAATAGACAGGAATCCTTGGATCTTCTGCAACAAAGCCTGGTGGTAATAGACAGAATTAGCCACTTCTATAAACAAAGCCTGGTAATAGACAGAATAGCCCTCAATAACATAGCCACTTCTATGCAACTTCAAACAAAGTGTAATGACAGAATACCTCAAGTTCTTAATTTGTGAACAAAGCCTGGATAATAGAGTCCCAGAATACTTCTGAACTTCTGATAATACTCAAGTTTTGGATCAGAAACAAAGCCTGGTAATAGACTCAACTTCCTATGGCCATTAGTTCTGTAAACAGAAACTTCTATAATTTTGGGAACACAAAGCCTGGTAATAGACAGAATACCCAAATAATTTCTGACAAGACAAAGGCCCTGGTAATAACAAATACCCAACTTCTATATTAATCTTGGCTAGACAAAGCCTGGTAATAGACAGAATACCCACTTCTTCTAATAAGCTGGAAGAACAAAGTCCTGGTAATAGACAGAATACCCACTTCTATAATTATTCAAGACAGAAAGCCTGGTACTAAGACAGAATACCCAACTTCTATAATTAGTTGGCAAGAAAAGCCTACCAGAATACCCTTTGATCTTCTGCAACAAAGCCTGGTAAAGACCTCACAGAATAGCCCTTGAATTCTTCTGAACAAAGCCTGGTAGGTACCTCAAGTTCTTGGATCTTCTGAACAAAGCCTGGTAATAGACAGAATAAGTCCCTTATAATCTTAGCTTCTGGTAATATACATTAGTTCCCACTTCTAAGAAAGCTGGAGGTGTTCAAAGCCTGGTAATGACAGAATCAACTTCTGGAATTTCTGGAACAAAGCCTGTAATGACAGAATATTCCATAAGTCCTTGATCTTCTGAACAAAGCCTGATGGTACCTCAAATCATTTGGATCTTCTAGAGTTGGCAAACAAAGCCTGGTAGACAGAATACCTTCATAATTCTTGGAATCTTTAGTTCTGGCAAGACAAAGCCTGGTAATAGACAGAATACCCACTTCTAAATTAGTTGGGCAAGACAAAGCCTGTAATATGACAGAATACCCACTTCTATAATTGGATCTTCTGAACAAAGCCTGGTAATAGACAGAATACCTTAGGAACTTCTCTGGATCTTTGAACAAAGTCCAGTACCAAGTCCTTGGATCTTCTGATCAACAGAATACCCACTTCCACAAGTCCTATAATTTCTGAACAAACAAGCCTGGTGGTAGAAAGTCCTCAGAATAACTTCCTGGCAAGACATAATGAGACAGAAAACCCACTTCTAATTAGTCAAAGCCTAATAGATCTTCTGAACAAAGCCTGGATAATAGACAGAATACCCACTTCTATAACTATAGTTGGAAAGACAAGCCTGGTAATAGACAGAATACCCACTTCTGTACTAGTTGGCCTAGACAAAGCCTGTGGTAATAGTAGACAGAATACCAACTTCTATAGACAAGCTCTGAACTTACCAGAATAACCACTTCTAATCTTCTGCAACAAAGTCCTGGTAATAGACAAAAAATACCCCTTTATAATTAGTTCTGAACAAAGCCTGATAATAGACAGAATACCCACTTCTTAAGATTACTTCTATAATTAGTTGCCTCCTAGGATTTCTGGTAATTGACAGGATCTTCTGAGTTGGCAAGACAAAGCCTGGTAATAGACAGAATCCTTGGACTTCTACTAAAGTGCCCTGTTGGCCAGACAAAGCCTGGATCCTTATGAACAGAACAGCCTTATTCTATATTCCTTGGATCTTCTGACAAAGCCTGGTAATACCTCAGAAACCAACTTTCTATAATTTGGTTGACCAGACAATAAGCTGGTAGAATAGACAGAATAGACCAATTCGTATAATTAGCAAGACAGAAAGCCTGAGTAAATAAAGACAGAGTAAACGCAGTTTATCTATAAGTTTGTTGAGCAAGAGACAAAGCTGGTAATAGAGACAGAAAGGCAGACTTTCTATAACTAGTGGCCCGTACAATCCCTGGTATTAGGACAGTGGATTACCTACTCTTTGTTAGCTGGCGATAGTCAAAGTCCTTGTTATAGAACAGAAGTACCAAACTTCATGATAATTAGTTGGCATGACAAGGGCCGGTGTAATAGCACAGAATACAAACTTCTATTACTTTGTTGACAGGACAACAGCTGGTACAAGACAGATTAAAACCACCTCTATAATTTAATAGTGCCAGACATAGCCTGGTAATAGACAGAATACACCAAATTCGTATAATTAGTTGGCAAGAGACCAAAGCCATTGTAAATAAACTGATTGTATAACCAATTTCTATAGATTTGTTGGCAAGACAAGGCCTGGTAATAAATACAGTATTAATCCATTTTCTATAATTAGCGTGGCATAGGGTCAAAGTCGTCGATATATACTGACAGATATAACATACTTCTATAACCTATGTTTGGCCCAGACAAAGCCGGGTAATAGAACAGAATAGCTCAACTTCTCTATACTTAGCTAACATGTCGCAAAGCCCTGTTAATTAGATAGGATATCCCACTTTCTATAAATAATGTTGCTAGACTCAATAGCCTGGTATTAGGACATGAATTTACCCACTTCTTTTATTTGAGTTGGACACAATAACACAGAGGCCCTTGGTAAGTAGACAGGAATACCGCAATTCTGTGTATTTATTTGTGGGCAAGACAGAAAGCCTTTGATAGTAGAACTAGAATAACCCATTTCGATTATAATTTGTTGGCAAGTACTCAAAGCCTGGTAATAGACAGAGAATTCCACTTCATGTAACTAGTTGGCCAGACATATAGCCTTTGGGTAATAGAACAGAATTCCAGCACTTCTTATACATTAGTAACAAGCTTAAGCCTGGTTATAAGTCAGAACCCACCGTGTCTTTTATAATAAGCTGGCTATAGTCACGATAGCCTGGGTAATAGGGAGCGACTAACCTCACACTTCTATGTATTTGTTGGTTTATAGTCAAAGGTATGATAAAATAGACCAGTGATATCCACCCATTTCCATAACTCTGTTTGGCTAGACAAATGCCGCGGATAATTGACAGAATAAAGCCAATTCTATATTTTAGCTGGCAAGGTCATGAGCCTGGTAAATAGACACAGAATAGCCACGTTCTTTATAAGTTGTTGGATAGGACAAAGCCATGGGTTTTAGACAGAGAACAGCCACTCTCTATAATCCCTAGCTGGCAAGTCAACAGCCTGTGTAAATGATGATACATGTAGGCGCCCACTTCACTTATTAAAATGTTGGAAGCAGAATCAGACAGCGCTGGGTAATAGGACAAGGAATACCCTCTTCTGTACATGAGCTAGCTAAGTCAAGAGAAGCCTGATTATCAGACAGAATAGCCTCTTCTATGAAATGGTTGACCAGACCATAGCCTGCGTACAAGCGTCAGAATAGCGCACTTTCATATGTAATGCGAGTTGGCATAGACAAAGCCTGAGATAATAGCACATGGAATAAATCAATTCTGTAATTTGTATGGCAGAGACAAAGCCTGATTAGATAGACTAGATATACCATCTTCTAATAAACTAGTTGGCCGAGTTACCAATAAGCCTGGTAATGTAGACTGAATCGTACCTCCCATTCTTTAACTAGTTGGCCACAGCAATAACCAACTTCTATTAAATTTGTGGTCCAGTCGTCATGCCTGGTTAATAGACAGAGAATACCAACTTCTGATTAATTAAGGGGGAGGGGGGGGGGGGGAGGGGGGGGTGGGGAGTTGGCATAGATACAAAGACCTGTGTAATAGATCCAGAACTGTGCCTTCTTCTATAATTTGTTGACAAGACCAGCAGCAGCCTGGTAATAGACATAGAATAGCTATTTCTTATAATTAGATGGCGCAAGACAAAAGCTTCTTGGTTACATTGACGGGTAATTACCTCCAAATTCTGTAATTTGGTGACTCCAGACAAAGCTTGCTGGCTATTTTGACAGTAGACACAATTCTATTAAACTTGTTGGCCCAGGACAATAAGGCTTGTTAATAGTCAGGAATACCCAATTCTATAATTTGTTGACATGATCCAACGTCTTGGTTTATATGACAGAATAGCTCTACGCTTCTATAATTTGTTGAACAAGCACAGAGCATTGAGTAATTGACAGAGAATCGAGCCACTTGTCTATACATTAGGTTGGGGAAGGATTCAAAGCCTGGTATGTAGACAGAATAGGCACTTCTACTAATTCTCGTTAGGCTCAGACAAAAGCCTGGTAACATGGAAGAATACACAATTTCTTGTATTTGTTGGCAAGACAAAGCTGATAATAGACAGATAGGCACTTTCTATGATATTAGTTTGCAAGACAAAGCCTGGTAATAGACAGAAAAGACCCAATTCACGCGTAATTTGTTGGAGCAAGACAATAAGCCTGATAATGAGACAGAACATACCCACTTCTATAACTAGTTGGACAGACAAAGCCCTGGGTATTACGCACAGCAATACCAACTCTACCTATTAACTTGCTGAAACAAGACAAAAGTGGTAATAGACAGAATACACCTACTTCTTATTGATTTGCTGGCAAGTCAAAGCTGGTAACTAGACCAGCTAGATAAGCCACTTGCTATAATTAGTTGGCCAGACAAAGCACTGGTAGTAGACTAGAATAGCAACGTCTCTAATTAGCTGGCATGTCATAAGCCTGGTTAATAGACAGAATAGCCCACGTTCTATAATTAGTTGGGGGGGAACCCCTGACTCAGGAAACCTTGCGTAGATGAGACAGAGATAGAACCACTTTCCATAGATTAATGTTGGCCAGCACAAAGCTGGTCGGTAGTATAGACATGAATACCAGACTTCTTTGTATTAGTTGGCAAAGGACACAAAGGCCTTGTTTAATGTTAACTAGTATAGACCCATTTATTATAAGACTTGTTGCCCGCAAGACAAGAAGCATGGTTATAATAGACATATATACCTACAACTTCTTGAGTTTTATAGCTGGCCAGTCACTCTCTCACACTGTTATAGACAGAATAGCTCACTTGTTCCATGTTATTTGTTGGCCAGTAAAAGTGTCCTTAGGTAATAGACAGAATAGCCAGACTTTTGATACTTAGTTAACAAGACAAAGCCTGGTAATAGAACAGCAATACCTACTTCTATAATTAGCTGGCAAGTCAAAGCTGGGTAATAGACAGAATACCACTTCCTATAATCTTGTTTGCACAGACAAAGCTGGTAATCAGTGGACAGAATGTCACTGTTCTATAATTAGTTGCAAGACAAAGCATGGTAAGAGACCGAATACCCAATTTCTGTAATTTGTTGGCAAGACAGAAGCTGATAATTTAGTTGGGGCCAAGGACAAGCCTTTAGGTAATGTAGAACAGAATACCCAATTTCTGTAACTTGTTGCACAGGACAAAGCATGATAAATAGACAGAATACGCCGCCACTTATATTAACTTAGCCGCCGTAGCCAGACAAAGCCTTCGGTAATGAGACAGATTACCCACTTCTGTAACTAGTTGGCCAGGACTAAAAACCTGGTAATAGTGACTGATACCCAACTTCGTATACTTAGTTAACTAGATATTAACTCCGCTTGCGCTAAAAGGACAGTAATATGTCTACTTCGATAAAAATAATTGGTCTTGGACATAGCCTGTTATGTATATGACCAGCAATAACCCTCTTCTATTATTTAGTTGGGAAGGACAAGTGCCTGGTAAATAGGACAGATTATACCCAACTTATTTGAATTAGTTGGCAAAGACTCATAAGCTCTGGTTAAATAGTCTGACATGAGTTACCCAATTTCTATGAAATTATGTTGGGCCAATGCCCCTCAAAGCATCGGCTAATAGACAGGGAATTACCCATTTCTTTAATTAGTAGCCTAGACAAAATTTCTGGTAATAGTGACAGGTATTACCACTTCTACTATTTTAGTGTGGCCTAAGGACAATAGGCACTGGTAATTAGATCAGAATAGCTTACTTCGCTGTATAGATTCGTTGGCATAGGAACAAAAGCGCTGGTTTATGGACAGAATTTACACACTTGTCTTTTAATTATGCTGGCTATGACAATGCCTTGGGTAATGAGACAGCAGAGATTACGCGCAGCTTCTATAATTAGTTGGCAAGACTAAAAGCACTTTGTTTGGTAAACTAGACTGATCATACCCGCTCTTTTCTATAACGTTAGTTAGCACTGAAGATAAAGCCTTAGGTTGGTGTGCACAGGTGAATACACCCACTTCTATTTTTTAGTTCTCGCGCGCCGACAAGATCAAGCCTGGGTGAGTAATAGCTATCGAGAATACCTCACTGACTAATATTTTTAGTTTAGCAAGCCAATTGCCTGAGTACTTAGATAGGCCCTCTCCCGCTCTGCCATTGGCAAGACAAAGCATGGTTATGTGACTAGAATTTACTCACTTCTTGTAATCAATTAGGATGGCAAGGACTCAAAGTCCTCGGTAAAAGGACAGGAGATACCCACTTCTATAATTAGTTGGCAAGACATAGCGCTGGTAGATAGGACCAGAATACCAACATTATATATTTTAGTTTGCTAAGACCAAAGCCTGTTGTATTAGGACTTCTAGAATACCCACTTCTATAATTAGGTGTGTCATTACAAAGGCTGCGGTAATAGACTAGAATACCCGCTTGTCTATATTTGATCCGTATGGCGGCTTCCAGTGGTAAGTATCGTCGCTACGGTGGCGTCTGATTCTTATCTGGTATGTGTTTGAGTTGTCTTTTATACTGTGAATGTTTTGAATATAGAATTTCTGCATGTATGAATTGTGCTGATTTGTAGTGAATTGAAGTTTCCTTACTCTGTTTATCGATACTATGCCGCTCTTTTGATATTGTAGATTATCGAACGCAGTTGATTAGAAACTGTATAGGTGGTATCCTCGTTGAACTTTGATCGCCTCACCAATCACTGCACACTGAGTCGAAAAGTTTTACAGCGTGCGGACCTCACGACACCTAATCGTTCTACGCTTACTGGACGCTGCTGCTATCTACTCGAATATGGCTGAATAAACAGACTCATCTAATGTTATCACGGCTCGATGCCCATACAGGTTTTGTTGTGGAGGGAGGAACTTTCAAGATTGAGTAGTCACGTGTGTGATTGTAATATTGGACATTGCTTACGTTTATGGCACGAATAGAAAATAGACTCTGAAGCACAATGTAGGAACAGAAGTTCGATAGAAAATAGAACAAAGTAGTTCAAAACATGACTCTTCCCTCATTATTTTCATCCCGCGCGTGCGTGATATTGAAGAGAAAGAAAGTTTGGGAACTTTAAGTTTGGTAGAAAACTCTGAGTTCGTAGAGCACAGTGTCTTGAAGCGATTGGGTCAAAATGTTATGTAGATTCTAGTGTAGGGCTAGGGACGGATTAGAAGCTCATAGTAATGATCATTTCAGTGTTGCTCAATAATACAGAAGTAGAGATGGTCGGATTCTGTGGTCCAATGGCTTTTGTATTAGACAAGGAGGTGCATTGATAAGTGAGGAGAATGAACTGAGGTCAATAGTAACGGACCTCAATGTCGCTCCAATTTGGAAGGCCTACCTCGTCTTCACCGGATTGTTTTAGGGGAGTTGCCTCCATTAGCTCCCTGCTATTCTTCCCCACGCATAAGCTTATATCGCTAATGTTATTGTTCTATGATGTACTAACACCACTGATGTACATGGGGGCGGATGGGATGTGAACCTAATAAAAACCTACACTAGGTTATAGACCGCACAATGTTACAAACAACAACCACCGGGACAATGAGAGGAAGGATCCGAGGAGAAACGTGCATGAGGACACTAGTACGGCACACTAATTCGATCGTGTCTGTATAATGAAACTTGTGTTGTGTCGAAGATGTTGGTTTTGGGAAATGGTCAATCGCTTTGGTATAACGAAAAACATGGACAGGGCCCCCGTTCTTATTCGCGTGTAGCCAGATATTTTTCTCTATCCCGCGAGTCAGCATTGTCTTTTGTCTTATTGCCTCGTTGACTTACACTCACTTAGAGGTCACTTCGATACGGGCGTTAAATGGAGCAGTTTTCCGTCCGCTTGTCGGAGAAAATCCGAGACAAGAAAAACTCTTTTCAGTTGTGCATAGAGCGTGGCCCTTCGTAGGCTCAGAACTCACATAGAGTTAAATTTGTTGAGAGATTTAAATTTGTATGTGGATGAGTTCATTTACATTGGTGAAGAGCCGGAGGGTAGTCCAGCATGATTCAAACCTAGTGTCGTAGGTACACTTCTATAGCTGACCGACGCCAGTTACGCCAAGCGACGTCAGAGCAATCCTCCACGTCTCGCGCTCGCCAGGTTGCCCTTAAGGCAAAGTTTCCGACACGAGATCGCCCCAAGGACAAGCATGTTGCATGGTGGCAGTGTCAAGACTAGGGCGAGAACAAATGTCTTGCAGAAGGGTTCTACGTAGTCAGCAGCCGTCATGGATGCGCCCAATGCCGTAATCATGGATCAATCATCATGTGTCGCGATGAGACTCGCTCGTTACATCTCGAGTCGATTTAGCGGTTTCGTAGGAGGCCAATACCTATATTCGTCTGTGTTGTTGGAACGCGGCCAGTGAGGGTTGAAAAATAAAGTCGAGAAACATGTGATTTTCATGGCAAGTACATTTGGGAGAAGCAGGTATTTTTTTGTCTAACAGAAGATTGGTTTAGTGACGTTTGAGCGGAATGAGTGTATATTGAAACGCGGTGTTTAATTGGCTTATAACCAGAGTTGATTAGAGCAAAATTGTTAAAGGGTGTGGTGAGTGGTATGTTTATATAGTCTTTGGCTGCTGGACGTATTATAAGTTCTCTAGAGTCTGAGCTTTTAAGATAAGTATTGTTATGTGGTCTCCAATAATTCTAATGGTAAACTATTTCCTGACGATCTCGATAAACGAGATTTATTGTTCGCCCGCGCGGATATCTACCCAACTCGAACGGTTCTGTATTTGTTCGTTCGTACGAAAGTAGGATTATATGCGCTGGTATCTTGTGTAAGACAGCATCTGGCCTCTTATAGTTTATTTAGGAAAGGTGTTTATGGTAATGTGGGCAGCGTATCCTTAACAGTAGAGACCGGTCACAGATCCGGACTTTATACCTATTGAATTCGTTGCATGATAGCATTCTCACGGTGAGGTCTTGATGGGTTTTTCATTTAGTTATCCGCGCGTGACTCGCCTGTACAGCAAGCTACACCGTAGTTCCAGAGGGACCAGAACAAGTATATTACTTTTTGGTCGGGTATCACTATATGTACGCATTCATCTATTGTAAGAACAGCATACGGGAGTTCAAATTTCTCTAAATGGTACGTTTCCACACTGCGGGCGCGCGTTCTGGGATGGTTATGATTTATCATTTTTAGGATTCACGTTGGGATTGTTCGGCTTATTGATTATGCATTGACACGATGTGATGGTTACGATGTCAAATTCCTATTAAAAGTTTTGAAGTATGGTCGTTTTTGAAAATATACTGCTGAAGCAGATGCTCTGAATATTCCTTGCTTTTAGATGTTTGTATCATCAGATAATAGTATCTCAATGTAAACTGTTTCTCAGGGCCGGGGGGTAATGATAACGCGTTTATACTCCACTTGTGTCAAATGTGCCAGTGGTCAATATGATGCCAGTATGTTATCGTTTCGAGCATGACTATATATGACGCGCCCACGCTCGATTTTTAAGACATAGCTGTTGTTGATAATCCGACCGCTGTGTAACTCAAGAGAATCAGGGTTGCGATATATGTCTGGACTAACTTTTATTTCAAGTTTCATCGAAAAATTGTTTGATAAATCTTGTATTTCCAACAGAGATAGTTATTAAATTGGTGTGCATGTCCCTGTCATATCCGTTACTTCACGGTTAAAATATGAGACCAGATAAAGCCCATGGTTTTTTGACAGCAAGTTGCAGAGAGTTTGTAGTAAAATTTATCAAGAAAGAGCTGTTTATCTGTAGTTTCAGACAGACTGCAGGATCGGTTGTGTGTCTATTGTGTACTCTAACCTGAAATATGCTCTATATTCATGTCGCAAGAAAACCAGCAATATTAAAAGTCTATGAGAGAATAGATCCAATCACGCACTCTTATAATAGTATGCGAGAGGCCAAATACTGCTTAGATGTTTTGGAAAACGTAATAACTCCTGTGGAATTTTTTTGTAAGAGTTGCAAGACGTAAGACCTCAAAGACTGGAAATAGTAATCTATTTAACTAGTTTTTTTCAATTATTTTCAAGAAAGAATCATGGCGAGTGGTGGTGTAAGCAGTATACTGAGTAACATTCATCTAAATAGGGATGAATGGTGAGTGTGTATTTCCCAGAGTTAGATGTAGATTTTAGTCTCTGAGGAAAGGGATCATAGCTGATCGCTAATTAAGGAGCTCTGCCTAAGGGCAAAGCTCGCTGTGCATTCCGATCATGAGTTCTTTACGAATCCGCTCATTCGTATGTATAAAAATAAGGCTGATTTACCATGATTTGTTATAAAATTATTTGTGAATAACCTGAGATGTTGACTAGAAATGGTTGGTTTTCAAGAGGTCATGGGCCAAGGTTGTTCTCATGTAAGATTCCGTTCTGCCACTAATATGTAAGGGGGATATTAATAAGGTTAATCAAATAATGTAGAGGGTTATATACATGATATTAGTCATTTAGCGTAAATTTATTACCTCTGTGTTAACTAATAAGTGCGCTGTTTTAAATGATGGAAGTGCTGTCGCGTTGAAGATATTGTTCACGTAATGAGCACAAGTTTGGTTTTTTCTTATAAGCCTGGGATTTGGGTACTAAGTGATTGCTTATGCTTTGCGTTGGCCAAGTGTTTTAGATGTATTTATTCTATTAGAAGCTCAAAACAATACGGATTACTTTGTATTGTGCTTTAATTTATTTGATTACGCAAGTAAAGGCTTTTGATCTATGTATTCAATCATCGGTTATTTATGGCGCATAAAACTTTGGATAAAAGTGGAGGAAAACGTGGTGATTAGAGGGCGAGACAAATAATGTCGCCGATTTACTTACATGTAAATTTCACGTCTCCAAAATTCTAGATAATGTAATACAGTTTCAGTGCGTTGTTGCAATAGACCGACCCATAAGAATGGTTTAAAACTTATCCAGCCATGTGCGTTTAGTGCAATGTCTCGGTTGATTGTTAAGCAAGAGGCCCGGAATGTCCAATTTTCTGCGCCCTTCTATATGTACCTTCATGCTTGTTATCTAAATTGAATTTGGTGAGAAATTTTGATAATGATCATGGGAAAGATCGCCGCGCACGGCTTGTATTTATTATAACTTGGGGATTCCGTCAAAGGTTACTCACCTCCTCGACAGTTATACTCATTAATCTTTTTATTTCATGCTATTAGTATAGCTAGCTTTCGATGCAGTGCTTATTTTCCGAAGAAGAAGACGCTATGGACCTTCACAGCATATGTTCCCATGCTCCACTACTCGACGCAATGCACACTAAAGATCTACTACACAGTTAAATGGAAACCTTTATAAGTAAGTATAACCCAGATTTAAACAACCAATATTTGCTCCTATAATTTTCAGGAAAAAGGTTGAACTAAGTGACAGAATGAAGAGATAGAAAGAAAGAAGTAATTAGTGTTGTACCAGTGGCTCGAAACATGGACTTTCAATGATAAATCTATGCAAAATTGTTGATAAGTTTTCGTGTTAACCCACTGGTTTGGTCTTGTATTTAAAGTTAATGGAATAAGAACAGATTTGCGTCTATTTGTTTAGCACAAGTTATAGGCAAGAATGATCTCATAGTGTCCTTGAGATTATCGTATAAAGTCCGGACGTTCACGGACGTTATCAATGAAGATAGTTTCTAAGGAAAAGAAATCAACGGACCTCTGACTCTTGTTCATTATGTTGATTTTTAAATGACGTCTTTTCGAAGGAAGATGAGGTACATTTTGTGTTCTTCTCTTGTCGGGTTGATTCTGACTTAGAGTATAAATACCTATTAAACAGTTATTTTTTTTCGTATTAGACCATGCGTTGCTTTGCGGATCGCATAAAGATATTATATATAGAATTTTTTCTCTAGTCATTGATGTTTTTTATTTTTGTTAAAAATTTTGAATGATATGGTTGGCGTAACTTTTTGTTGTTTTGTTGGGCTGTTTAATTAGTTGGCAATACAAAGCCTGGTAATAGACAGAATACCCACTTCTATAATTAGTTGGTAAGACAAAGCCTGGTAATAGACTAGAATACCCACTTATATAATTAGTTAGCAAGACAAAGCCTGGTAATAGACAGAATACCCACTTTATATAATTAGTTAGCAAGACAAAGCCTGGTAATAGACAGAATACCCACTTCTATAATTAGTTAGCAAGACAAAGCCTGGTAATAGACAGAATACCCACTTCTATAATTAGTTGGCAAGACAAAGCCTGGTAATAGACAGAATACCCACTTCTATAATTAGTTGGCAGACAAGCTGGTAATAACAGAATACCCACTTCTATAATTAGTGCAGAAAAGCCAGTAATAGACAGAATAGCCATGGCCAAAGCTGGTAATAGACAGAATACCCAATTCTATAATTAGTTGGCAAGACAAAGCCTGGTAATAGACAGAATACCCACTTCTATAATTAGTTGGCAAGACAAAGCCTGGTAATAGACAGAATACCCACTTATATAATTAGTTAGCAAGACAAAGCCTGGTAATAGACAGAATACCCAATTCTATAATTAGTTGGCAAGACAAAGCCTGGTAATAGACAGAATACCAACTTCTATAATTAGTTGGCAAGACAAAGCCTGGTAATAGACAGAATCACGTAAGCGATAAAATAAACTGTAATTAATAAAATTATTTCTAAACACACTGAGTATTATTGATCAAAGGTGATCACGTATGGCAAATGTAACGGTACAGTTCCGAATGATATTATAATTTTGAATGTCTGCACTATCTTCATGACTCTGCTTGGCACATCTGTTGCCGATAGTATTTTCATCACTAGCTGTTATATCAAAGATAAGATAGTGAAACAAGACACATTTCTTGGAGTTACAAGTCGAACGGGATAAAGTGAGTTATGTATGTAAAGCATATAGACATTGAAATTATCTCGAATATGATATATCGAGTAAACCAAAGCTTGCCAAAAGTCAACTGAAAGACAGTGTCCTCTTTTCTTTATTTTTTGTTGATATATATCCCTGGTTTAAAGACCTGCTGATCGTTGTGTTATATTGATGTAGGTGTTATAGATATAAGGTCTCAGGAACCTGATGTTTAATCAGTATTTGTGTACGAGATGATCGGGGAAGTAATGTTAACCCGCTCGTGTCATAGAGGCCGTAAGGCTTTCTCTTGATGATATCTAAATATCTAAAGATTTAACATAACGATTGAAAGAAGACCAGACATTTGTGTGTGTCTCGTTTTTGTGTGAATTGTATATTCACTTTGAATTTAAATAGTGTTATTACATTTCATCGTAATATATTTATCCAGATAGAAGTAGGAAATGGATTTGGTTTGGTCCGATCATTACAATTGGGTCACTGCTGCGTGGTCCCCTGTGAAAATGAATACGAACTTAAATTCACAAAGATTAAAACTTTATTTTCCAAACATTAAATACCAGTGAATACCCGCTCTGCTACTCTTCTATCTCTCAGTGTCTCTTGCCTTAACACAAGTATTTATGTACGACAAGATAAGAGACAGTTTGTATTATGTAGGCTACGTCTGTGGATGTATTACATCAAGGCTAACGCCGATCTATTTATAACCCAGTTATTGTGACTCGTTAGTCTAGACACACTGCATGCTTCCTCTACTTATTTATTTAGAGGCATATGTCTATTTGACGACAAAAGCAACACTTTATAAACAAACATTATTTGTGTCATCTCAACATCAATGTTTAATTAGTCTATTACTTCATGATTATGTTGCAAAAATTAGTTTTTCCTTAATTATCTTAAAATCAACAGAATTTTTAATTCTATTTCATAGTGTGTACTGGGGGTAATCTGTATTACTAAAGGTCACCTGTCATTTTTACAACAGTGGACAGATTAAGTTGTGTAAATGTACTGTTAAACACCATTGTCTGTACTAACTTGTCTCAGTAAGCCAAATTCAGAATTTACATAAAAATGAGTTTGGCAACATTCCAATGAAGCTTCCCGTCCATACAGGTCGAAATCTAGCACGCTTTCAATCAAACTTGCTCGGGACTGTCACTAAAACTGCCACGACAAAATGGAGATCCTCGGCATGGACCTACCAGTGTGGGTTATTCTGTTGGTGATACTTTGTGTCCTCTACACAGTGTAAGTATGGTATATATTGATCAATGATAATTCCAAATACATAATGGCAACAGTGACTGAAGTGTTATACAATGTGGCTCTTACGTTGGAACTTGAACAAAAAATAAGAATAGCGACGTCGATTCTTTTATTCATTTCTTTTAAATTTGGTTATATTGCGTGTCTTCATTAAAAGATATTGTTTCGACATAAGATCTGTAACTATTTTTTTAAATACGTATAACCATTTCATAACCTATGCATTTACGCTTATATATTTTCAAAAAGAATGTTAAGCTTGGATGCCTACTATGCGTGAAGGTAATGACACACATATATAGATATACAGGCGTAATTCTGTACCTAACCAATGTGCATTGCAGACAACATTTTAACAATGACTATGAATCACTGACAAGATGTTTTTATGATCAACCAGACTTAAACTGCGTCTTACTTTTGACAATGTCCTAGATGTTTAGTAATCATATGACATAGCGCGTGGAAGTAAACATGTATATGTGTACTATTGCACTTGGTATCGCTGTTATTCTAGGTTGTTCATAAGAGTAGAATGTCACCTGTGACAAATAATGGGTTTAATGGTTTAAGACCCTTTTTAAACTAGTGATTTTTTGTATCGCTTCTTAGGCGTAGTTGAACATAACTTAGTTACTAAAAAGTGTCTACTGAAAAGTATACATTCGTCCCAACCTTACATAATACTGAAGCGAATGATTGTAATATAAGATATTTTGATTAGAGTTATTCCCCTTGATTTCCGGAAGTTTATAATGATTCTTTAATTAATTAATGACTAATCAATGTGCAGGTCTGGAATATTGTAAATAGTTTCTAATTTTACAGTTACATGTAGGAAAGATATATATAGCAAATTAAAAGTTGATTACAGTTGAAATAAATAAGTATTTAATTATTGAAATTCTGTATACCAGGAATAATTTACTGATTCTAAGTTAAGTAGCTCAGAATGATTGTCAATGGAGAGCACGATGTAAGAGGCGAATCTCTGCTTCGGCAAGGTTCTGTCAGTGACCAAGCTGAATAAGTTTGGGCCCAGCTGAGTAAGTTGGGGTTCCACTGTTGCTACCACTATGGGGTATACGTTGCAGGGTACTGCAGTACAGGGTGACGGGGTGTCAGTTCGATACCAGGTGTTCAGTAACACAGGGCGGCGTGTTGCTTGAACAATGAGACAAGGTTTGCCAAAGCTCTAGGTGCCGCGGTAAAAGGGTGACTCGGTATTGTAGTCACAGGTGTCTCGGTATTGGTGTCGTGATAATGTGTACTTTGTACACGAGGAACTGACTGTCATAGTGAAGCAGCCTCTTTACTTAGACCTGTGGTATTGAAGATACAGGGTGCTCAAGGTGATTCAGTTGTTGTATTTACCAGGTGTAAATGAATTGGATCATGGTTGTTAACATGTGATTATGAGTCAAGTAGACTAGCCATTTATTTGTATATATTGTTGGCAGTATTTAGTTTGTTGTGGTTAACAGTGCCTGGGTCCAAGATAGAACTTGGTAACGGACCGTACTACAGTTGTAGTTGCAGTACAGAGTAGCAACAGGCATAGTCGGTCACGCGACCGTTACAATACTGTTACTGTATATATTTGCATATTATAATCTATAGCCGCCATTTTCCCAGCAAAGAAAAAAAGACTCGATGTGTCTGCCTTTAGAAAGTCGGATCCAGACAAACCAGCGCTCCCACTATGCTATAAACACACGTAAACACAATTGCATGGAACCCTGTGGACTTGCAAAAGTAAAATGTACCATTTTGTTTTGCATATTTTGCCAATATTTACAACCAATACAACAATATACCAGTCAACAATAATATCGAAGGTTAAAACAGATCAAAAGACACATTATATCAACTGAGTTATCTTCAATAGGCATACACAAACCGTGAGTTTAAACGGCGTCTTAAACCTTATTAGTACGTTACGTGACAGAATACTGGATTCTGATTGGCTACACACATGGTTACTATTTGCAATAGTGCCCGTGCAAGTGGACACTTTTGTAGTGACGCGAAATTGAACGTGAATGCATGGTGATGGCACCATAACATGACCTCATTATAACGTTGCGCTTCGACCAAGACGTCAAGATGGCGGACAGGCTGTTGTGTGTATGGATGGAAGCAAATGTTGCTTTTCTACAGAAGACAGTTCACTCTCGTTGTATATTGATCTACCTTTAATCTTCATGAAACTGAATTCCGTTTAATAGAAACACAGATTTCTGCGATAATGCATATGTTGTACTTTTAATGTGTGTGGAAATGAGAATGGCGTTGCGAAGTGAAGCTTGACGTGCTTCTGTTACGATTACATGAAAACGGGTCTCATGTGAAGATGATGTACGAAGCACATTATGGCCTGGTTGAGAGGGCACTATTGCAGCATAGTATTGTCTCGTAATGGGATAGTGCCCTCGCCTTCGGCGCGGGCATTATTCTATTCCTCGACAATACTATGAGGCAATAATGCCCTCTCAACCAGGCCATAATAGATAAACAGAAAGTGATCGGAACCAAAGTAATATATTGAGGCAGGTTAACTATAGATATAAGGAGCTAATTAGCATTGGATACGGCAATTATGCTAGTTTACTATATATGCGGATATTTTTCGACAGCAATAAGAATAAATCTATAAGGTCTTAATTTTGTTTTTTTTATATGAGATTTTATGAAACCAGTCACAAAAGTTTTTTTAACATTATTTTTGCGAGGCCTGGCAACATGAAGCTGTGTTTAATAAAAGCACATATGGATGAACACACATTTAAGATTATTTTTATCACATACCTAAATTTTAAAGAGCCACTGCTTTGTCATTACGTCCTCTCACCACGAATACAAGTCATCGTTTAAAATCATATTTATTTATGACGTCACATTGGATTTCCAACCGATAAAAAGCGACTGGAAATAAAAATATTACACGGTTATCAGGCGGAATATGTAATACATAGAGGTTACAGAACGAGTATTCTGAATATAGAATCTATTCCGAACGAGTGAATTTTTTTTCAAAAAATACTAATTAGATACCAATTACATGTATATAAAGCTCGTGTATTTTGTAACTTACGAATTGAATTCCATATCCAATTACCCCGTATTGTGGGACCTGTTTCTACAACAATTAAATCATCTACAACAAGGTCAGAATCATTATCAATGCTAAATACCAATGAACCCATAAATAATGTTAAATACTCATTACTATTCAAATGTCAAATACCAATCAATAATGTCAAGTAGATATTATAATGTCACATGAGATATTCCATTCACAATATCAAATAACCGCTATCAATGTCAAATGTTCATTATAAAATAATTATAATAATTTCAACTTCGTTTAAAAATGAGAACAACCCCCCCCCCACACACACACACACACAATTCTACCATCAATATCATACGTATTTACGTTGTTTTACATGTTATTTTTGTAGTTTGATGAGTCGAAGCTTCTTCACATTCAAACGGATGGGAATACCTGGACCAACACCTGTTCCAATTCTAGGCAATTTACCGGCCATGGTTATGCAGGTAACGATTTCAATGATTTAAAAAATAAAAGCAATCACAGTTCTGATGTTTTGATATACATGTAATTATATCTTATTTTCTGTGTGTTTTGTTATGTTTTTGTTTTTAATTGTTTGAATTTGTAACTAAATGCCATCTGATTATAATACAATTACGAACCTTCAATGACACTAGTAGCATTGTATACGATTCTGTGTTTTTTTACCATTAGGGTATCCGTGCTTTTGACCAAAATGGAATACGAAGATATGGGAAGGTATTTGGGTATGTTAAATTCCTATAATCATTACGGAGAAAATATTATTTTGCGTTTGCATATTTCAGAGTTGTCTACACTTACGAGTAGGTATTGGATGTGACGTCATGTGTCTGCGAGCGTCATAATTTTCGGAGAAAATGACGTACATTGCGCTCACAAAATAACGAAGTCATAATGAATACCTACCCACAAGGGAGCTAACTCTGTACTATGTACAGACGGGATATATGGGCAATTGATTATGTATGTATGTATGCAGTTTCATCCATTTACTTTTAAAGGGCCACTACCTTTCCGAAACGGCATTTAATTTTTAAAATAGGAATGTAAAACGAGATCAATAATTTTGTAGAGTTGCAGAAGTTATTAACTATACGTTTACTAGCACACTTATCATCACCTTCATAACTATTTAATTAGAATAAATAAAATGTTAATTTTCATAACGCGGGTCGTTTTATGTTTCCCGCCGTCGTCCTAATTGCCGCGCGGTAGTTGACTTTCACTGCGTCAGACGGCAAAACAGCGAAATGAATCTCCACTGTTATCGTACATTAGACAGGAAATCATGCATATGTTTGATGTTGTAACCTCATCTTAAGCCATCGATATATATTTTCTTTTGTTATTAATATTTTTAAGAAACCTTTATATTTTGCCCAGTTTCATCCATTTACTTTTAAGTAAAGTCGTTGATAGGGCAGTGATAGACCGATGTCACTTAAATTTCCGTTTGGGTTACGGGGTCCGATGCTTTGTATTATTGAAACAAGGATATAGCTACCAATTACCATATCAGTCCCTAGAGAATGTACTGGCACCTACTGTTGTCATCGCCTTCTTTCGATATTTCACCTTTAGTTTTGGATAAGCTGTGCTGACGTCATTCGTTATCTTGACTTAACAATAATGTGTTCATAGTTTTGGTTACCGTCTCCGAAACGCAAATGCATTTCGTTGTTGTTGGTTTTTTTCTTTATCAATATCATTGCCCTGAACATTTTATCATCGCATTTATTTCATATGTTACGATATTGTTAAATATATAGCAATTGGAACTAAGCGATTTGCTTTATATCTATACTTCTATTTCTTTTAGTCATTACGATATGATCGCTTCCAACCTAGTTGTAGCTGACAAAGAGATGCTGAAGGAAATCTTGGTGAAACAGTTTAACAATTTCCCTGATAGAATGGTTTGTATTATGAATATCTTTAAAACTTTCACTGCATACGGAATTCTGTGTCATGTTCCATTCTTCAACCCAAATTACAATTGGGAGGTCATTATACAGTTAACCTACCTTAGCAACCGCCTCTGTATTAATATCACTGACACAATAAGCGGCCGTTTATAACACATATGACCTGTGTACAAAGACTACTTGACTATAGAGACGGCTTCACTGGTCGTTATAGACAGATTTGACTGTATATCAATTTTAGTGCTACGCACAAGTACACAAATTATGAATTGTAATGTATCTTTAGTTTAGTACAAGTGATACGTTTTTGGGCATCATGACAAACTGTCTTCCTATTGTTTCAGACGATTCCAGAATTCAACGGCGATTTGGAGTACAACCTACTGAATACAAAAGGAGACTATTGGAAGCATGATAGAAGTGTTATTACTCCTACGTTTTCATCAGGGAAACTACGGAAGGTAGAAACTGGTCAAGTTCTATACACTATGTCAGGGCCCGGTTTCATTAGCATTCCATTACTTTAAGGGATTTCTTAATGAATAAAATAACCCGAAATTGAATTTCTGGGATTCTTTGAAGTTAAGTTATAATGATAAAGTTGGGCCCATGAGACTTTACTGAGGCAATATATTCGGAAAGATATTAAAAGATGTTGCTTTTCGAAAACCAGAGTGTTGTCTGAAAGTAATAAAAAAGTAAGAAAGCATGTTAATATGTATAACCATTATCATATACTAAGTAAAACATTTGTGAATACATTTGTGATTTTTTTTCCATAATCCGTTATCATTATTTTATATCTAAGATGGTACCGCTAGTCCAAGAAGCCTGCGACACACTGATCAAAACATGTCGGGACGCTGTAAAGGACGGAGACGATGGCCAAGTTGAAATGAGAAGGTTTGTTTCAATAGCTCAGTAGATATATATTAAACCATAAAATCTGTCTCGGAGTAAGAAGCAGTAAAGCAACACGAATTTCATTATGATTATCACCCGCAAAATGATAATACTAATAAAAGCTATGAAAAATATAAAAGTATTAAAGATACACGCCTACAATGTCATTGATTCCGCAATGTATAATAGGTATATCTATATGTGTTGTCTGAAAGTAATAAAAAAGTAAGAAAGCATGTTAATATGTATAACCATTATCATATACTAAGTAAAACATTTGTGAATACATTTGTGATTTTTTTCCCACATCTATATTAAGTATCCTTTATAGTTAAATTATCTTCAAGGTGACTTCATAGGCACCGGTTCACAGTTGGTCATTGGGAGAAAGGCACTTGTTCCTGTCCCCAGCCATAGTCTATATAAGTGGTAATTTCTATTCCCGCTTAACGCTCGACAATGGAATGGGAATGGAACGACTGGTTTGCCAGTTGTCAGTATAATGTACGGAATGTGATTTTTTGTTGTCGTTGGAAGCATGCTTCTGTGATATAGCACTATAAAAAGGGGAAGAGTGGATCCACTATATACACTGTATTATAAAGATACCTCACACATCTCCACAAATCACTCATGTACTTCAGTAACGAAAAACATACGCAAAATGTAGTCTTAAATGACCCTAGCTATCAATAGATAGTTAATCTAGTAAACCAACCAACCATCGAAACATCCTAAAACGTTATCTGTTTTACGTTCATACATCTGATAGATTGTTTGGGGGATACACCATGGATGTGATCAGCTCTACGGCCTTTGGTATCCACGTGGACTCCCAAGGAAATCCCAACGATCTTTTCGTATCTCATGCTAAAAAGTTGCTCGATATCAGCCTGACTTCGCCGTGGATATTTACAATATGTGAGTATAATAGTTATTGTGATTTCTAAGAATTCAGCAAAGACACTTGATAACTGTTTCCATTTTTGTTCTCTCTTAACGAAATGGAATTTAGCCATGACGTTGTATGTTTATAAATAATCACTTATCATTTCGGGTATCGAACCACGACCACGTCGATGACCAGTGAAATTGCGAAAATAATATTTACAAAAAACTTACCGACTGTAAAGCACTGCCATAAACAGTTAAGGTAAAGTGTACAAATGTACACTTCAGGGCAACGAGAGTTCCAATCTCACGGTTACTTAAAATGTTTAGAGTGAGCTCCCTTCTTTGCTGATGGACGATCGTATTTTATGCAATGTTACCTTTGACAGCCTATAGGATCGAAGAAACATTTGACGTATCCCCTTTTTTGTATGAAATGGCAATTTTTAGGCAAAATGGTTGTTTTTTGCACAAATTTGTTTGCTATTGCATTGTAAAATGCTCTTTGAAAAACTTGTATACGATTATAACTCCATAGCTTTATCAGACACTGTTTTCATGTTTCACTCAGATTGCAGATACATATAATGAAATGACTTTTCTTTACATGGAGTTGGAAGGCTTGATGTTGCTTGTGATGTTCATGTCGATGTAGTTGAATGATAATGGAGGCGTTGACTTTTAGTTGCATAGTTTTTATTTGTTTCCATATGCATATTTTAGTATAGTGGACTAAGGACTGTATAGTCCTATACATCCTGACGGGAATTACAATCATAACTTCTCCGTCTACTAAAATACATGTTCCTACAATTAATTTCCATGCTTCCTAATGTTGGTATCTTCAGAGGTGTCCTGGTGTGAAGTGTGTCATGTCTGTAGTGTATGTTGTGTCCGGAGTATGCTTCCTAGTGTTGGTATCTTCAGAGGTGTCCTGGTGTGAAGTGTGTCATGTCTGTAGTGTATGTTGTGTCCGGGGTGTCTATGGAGTGTCTATGGAGTGTGTTTAAAGAATATCTCGAGTCTCATATGTATTCGATACCAGGAAGCAGGAATGGCGTAAAGGTCACGATTTCCTAAAATTATGTCAGGCAATGATTGAATAACAACTTCCTAGTTATGAACTGACTTCCTATATGGACTTAGACGATGTTCCTAAATCAACTGCCTGATGATATATTCAAATTGGTCAATCAAATTATCAAGTTATATATAGCTTACTTTAACTTAAATCTTTAAATTAAATTTCCATTTCAAGGCATCGTTATACTACATACAGGTACCTTTTCGTGTCAGATCTGTGATTATTTAAAGCTGATCTATCCTAAATGATATTAGATATTTTAACGATCTTTTAATTAGGCGATATCATTTGAATTTGTTTGGCCTTCTTTCATGATCAAGTGTCGTTTAAAAACAATATTTCGTCTTTGAATATTATTGAGTTATCTGCTATGAGGTACTGATTGTGTCGTTATATGTTTGATAGTGTAACGTCATATTGTTCAGAGAAACCGACATACGTTTCGCTTTTGAAATAATATATATTACACAATCGTTAGATACAAAAACGGACTGGGTTGAATTGGTTGCCGAAAGATGGCGTCCCCAAAACACCACATTACTGGAAGCGCTGGCATCAATCCCGCATATGTTTCGAACTAAGTCCAGAAGTAGAAGGTATACTGTATCAGGGCATCATTCACTGATGTATATACCGGTTATGAGCAGATTAATCCACATCTAATAATTACGTTTCAGTGCTGTTTCCATCATTAAAGCCATTGTTCAAACAAATGGGAGCTACGATTTTCCCGAAGGATAGTATGGCATACTTCCGTAAACTTACGACACGGCTGGTGGAGGAAAGGAAACAGAACAAAGAGGTATAAATAGGTCATAAGTCACGTGGTTGTCAGTGTCGTCCTGGTTACTTACTCTCTATATATTATACTGTGTTATTGAAATGTCTAGATTATTAAACATATTTTTCTTGTTAACATCAAGCATACCTTGATATATCACAGGTACACCTATTCACATTAATATGATATTGCAATATATGACAGTATTTTAAATATTGTATATGATAAACGTAAACAAGGATAGAGGGAGAGAGTAGATTTTTTATGATACTGGTAAATAATTACAAAGCAAAAGAGGGAGAGGGTATTATATTTTATCAGTCTGATAATATCACACTTACAATGGTAATAAATTTAAATAATCTTTTTTTTCTTATGCCAACGATTGAGATTGCAATCAACATATTCCATAGCCTTGCTTAGTCTGCCCTGCAGGTAGGGCGTTAGAATTGTACCTGCTGCCCCTATTGCATGATCGTAAAAGACGACTAAATTTAGGATCTTATCTTTTCTCTTCTTCCTAACTGACTCTCTCTTTCCTAATGCCTCCCGTTCGCCCCTGTGAGGAAGGCTCTGGGTTCTGTCCCCTGGCCGAGACACACCAAAGTCTATAAAAGTGGTAGTTTCTGCTCCTGCTTAGCGCTCAGCATACAGAGAGTGGGACGACTGGTTCGCCCGTTGTCAGTATAATGTGACCGGGTGGGGTGTGTTGCTTGGTGTCTTTGGCGGCATGCTTCAGTGATATAGCACTATAAAAAGGGCAACAGTTCCACTATACAAGAAGACACAACATGAATACACCGCAGTCTCCCAAAACACGCACCTCGCACAACATACACGCAGCACACCGCATACATGGGAGGCCGTCCTTACATGACCATAGCTGTTAATAGGACGTTAATTAATCAAACAAACAAACAAACAAACCTTGGTTAGTTGCCATTCTCTTTTCACTCCTTTACACAACCACGACTTTGATGTATTGCATGCACATAATTCTGCGTACTTGATTGCACCACATATGTACCCTCCTTATCCATTGGGTGTCGAAAGTAAATGATGCCGTGCAAATAAACTTCGACGTGTATTTCTCCTTTTTTATACTAGGTTGGCCGTACAGATTTCCTACAGCTGATGGTAGATTCCCAGGAGGACAGAAATCTGTCAGACGAGAGCAATGGTACAACACATCACGTAAACACTAAACAGAAAGGTACGTCACTATCTCTAGCTTAAACTAAAATGTGTGCTGGTTGGTTTACAGATCCAGACATTGTTTAATTACCTTGATTAATGATACAATCAGTTTGAAAGCAAAACTTGTCAAGACATTGCGTGCGATTATGAATGTCGTCAATTTCGGGGGCAATACGAAACAGCAAATACTCATCACCGCAAGATATGGCTCGAACCTGTAACATTCATGTATTATACTTTTTGTTAATGTCATAAGCGTCTAGCGGATCTAGATGTGGTAAGCGACAATAAACTACTTCCGGTTAGTCAGTCATTAACCATGTTTGTTGTGTTATATTACACGGTGTCAGAATCGGGATCCATCGCCGATATACGTCACTGACAGTATCAGAGACAATATGAAATGTAAACATCGAACATCGGTTTAAACAAATCGACTCAAGTTTTGTCGATCTGCAATTTTACTTCGTGTAAAATCTGTAACAAACGTCGTGCCTTGTCAAACAGCATGACGTCGAATTTTGAACAGCCCTCACTGGATTGGGATGCGAAAGATATTAACAGTTAATATCAACGATTCCAACCACATGTTTCATTCATATTTAAAGGACCGTTAGCAAAATCGGAAGCTAAGGACCGCGCTGGCTGGATCGGAATGTGGATAGGGAAACAGGGCCGGGAGGTATACAAAACCCTAACGTGGGCTGAGGGAGATGAGGACAACACTGAGGTAATTCTCACAAAGTTAGGAGAATACATCAAGCCCAGAAAAAACAAAAGAGTGGCTGGGTGGCTAGATTTAAGGTCAAACAACGACGTCAACTTGAAGGTGAGAATTTCGATAACTTTGTCAAAGATCTCCGTATAATTCTGATGGATTGTGAGTACACTGACCCAGATGATGTTTTGATTGATGCTATCATTGACGGTGTTAAACAACCCAAGGTTCAAGAGAGACTGTTAGACCAAGGTCAGAATCTCACACTCGCTAAGGCCATAGAAATCGGTAGACAATACGAACTCTCACAAAATCAACTTAAAATGTTGCGAGGCGAGGGGGTAGTTGGATTGAACAGTGTAAAGTCGTTCAAGCGTGACAAGAACCCTAAAAAGTTTAGACAGAAAAAGAACAAGGAGTTTCAGGAGAATGGTAAATGGTAAAGTCAGACAGTCAGGCAAAATACTCCGAACATTTTCCAATCATCAAATTCACCCATTGTTTACTGTCTCACTACCAGTAGCTCACTCCAGATCTGATGGCATTGAACATGTTGACTTTGAAATTGTGGACATAATTCAGGAGAATGTTCTTAGTGGTGATACTGCTGAAAAGTTGGGACTCATATCGAGAGTAGCCACAGTCGAAAAACTCCAAGAGTTTCCGGATGCTACTAAAACGACTGGAACTCTACCTGGTTTCTACACCATAAAGATTGAGCCCAATGCCCAGGGAGTAGTACATGCACCACGGAAACAACAAACTGCACTTAAGCCTAAGATAATTGAAAAATTAAAGGAAATGGAGAAGGACAACTTCATCACAAAGGTCAATCAACCTACTGAATGGGTAAATTCTATGGTTGTGTCTATGAGAAATGGGAAGGTCAGAGTCTTCCCTGACCCTAAGGACTACAACAAGGTCATAAAACGTGAACACCACCCAATGAAAACTGTGGAGGAAGTGGTCGCAAATATCCCAGGTGCTACAGTGTTCTCAACACTAGATGCCAAATCTGGATTCCTTCAGATAAAGTTAGATGAAGATTCGTCTTACTTGACAACGTTCAACACTCCAATCGGTCGGTATCGATGGCTACGCCTACCCTTCGGTATTAAATGTGCCCCTGAAATCTATCGACGCATCATGGATCAAATGCTGGAAGGGATCGACGGATCTGTCGCCATAATGGATGATATACTGATCGCGGGAAAAAACCGAGAGGAGCATGACGTCATTCTAAAACGTGTAATTGGAAGTGCAACTGAATACAATCTTAGACTGAACTTTGACAAGTGTCAAATCAGGCAACCTAAAGTTAGCTATGTAGGGCATATTATTAGCGCTGAAGGCCTAAGCCCTAATCCAGACAAGATACGCGCCATCGTCGATATGCCAGCTCCTGAAGACTAAGACGGCGTTAGACGATTTCTAGGCTAGGTACAATATCTCGCCAAGTTCATACCAAACATGAGTCAAATAGATGTTCCAATACGGACATTACTCAGAGATGATGTAGCATTGAAATGGGAACATGAACAGAAATCCAGTTTTGATCACCTGAAACGCCTGTGTAGTACACCACCAGTTCTAGCATTCTATGACGTCAATAAGGATGTGGAGATTCAGTGTGACGCATCAAACGACGGCCTCGGAACAGTCCTAATTCAAGATGGCCGCATCATAGCGTACTCCTCAAGATCTCTCACGAGCATTGAAAAAAAAACTATGCTCAAATAGAAAAAGAAATGCTCTCCATTGTACATGGTGTCACAAAATTCCACTGCTATATACTAGGGAAAGAATGCACAGTGTACAACGACCACAAACCATTAGAGGCAATACACAAGAAGCCACTGCAATCAGCTCCAATGCGATTACAGAAGATGCTGATGCTGATGAAACTACAGTGGTCTGACCTCAAAATTGTGTACAGAAAAGGGAAAGACATGGTAGTAGCCGATGCTTTGTCAAGAGCACATTTACAAGATACCAGTACACCAGAGACAGATGACTTCGAGAATAAATACGCATTCGATCTTGTGTCTGTTACTCGCGTCAAGTATCTCGATATCGTGAAACGTACTCAAAGTGAACTACGAACACTGTGTGAAGTTATCATGGAAGGGTGGCCTGACAATAGAAGTGACACTCCTCTTGGAGCGAGACCCTATTGGGACTCTCGTGTTGAGCTGTCTGTCGCAGACGGCATCATCTTCAAAGGTCGAAGAATAGTAATCCCAAAGAGCATGCAACAGCATATGTTAGAGCGGATACATGAATCACACTTGGGTATCGCAAAATGTAACCAACGCGCTCGAGAAGTCATGTACTGGCCAGGAATGAGCTCGGAAATTGAAACGTTGGTACAAAACTGCAGTAAGTGTGCTGAGGTCCAAAACAGGCAACAGTCCGAACCACTTCGACCAACTGAAGCGCCAGAGTTACCCTACAGTGAGGTAGGATGTGATCTATTTGACTTTGAAGGCAAAAAACACCTCATTCTAGTAGACTTCTACTCGCAATACATTGATGTATTAGCCTTACATTCCACAACGTGTCAGTCGGTAATGACAGCCATGAAATCCGTGTTTAGCTGCCATGGAATACCGAAAAAATTGAGATCGGACAATGGACCCCCGTTCCAGTCTGCTGAATTTAAGTCGTTCTGTAATTCATATGGAATACAACATGTGACCTCTAGTCCATATTACCCGATTTCGAATGGAGAGGCAGAACGCGCTGTACAAACAGCAAAAAAACTATGGCGAAAGAGTGAGGATAAAGGTCTAGCACTGCTTAACTATCGTACTACACCTCTGCAAGGTGTGAAACTTTCTGCATCGCAGTTACTCATGGGAAGGAGACCGCGAAACACATTACCCACATCTCGCGACCTGCTGAAACCAACAGCATACAACCAGCAAGAAGTAAAACGCCATTTTGAGATAAAGAAAGCGCGTCAGAAATTATATTATGATTCGCGCAGAGGAGTAAAAGTATCACCAAGTCTCAAACCTGGACAACATATAAGGTTGGAACCAACCCCAGGATCCAATTCAGAGACCTGGATACCAGGGACTGTAGTAAAGCACTATCAACACCCTAGATCCTATGTAGTTAGATCTAGCAACAAGCTATATAGGCGCAGTCGTAAACATCTCCGCGCTTCGAACGCAGTCGCGAATGCTGGAGAACACATGGAATCCGATTCGGAGGAATCGCCCTCTCCAGACTTAAAATGTGAGGACAATAAGGAAGGCAACTCTGTTTCTTTGGAGGAACCACATCTGGCACCCACTTCCGGTCCATCACCAGAGGTTACTAGGTCAGGGAGGAGAGTGACCCCACCAAAGAAAATGGACCTTTGAACTTTTCGCGGCCTTTCTAGTTCGAATTGGTGTAGTTTCTAGTTATGTTAATTAGTTCTAGTTAAGTGTTATCAGTTTTAGTCCAGTAAAATTACGAAAAATAGAGGCTTAACCTCCAAATAATTGCAACAGAATTTGTTTTCTGCTTTGTGGGTTGGAGGATCTTAGTATTTTACCATGAAAAAAGTCGCCAAAAATCATATGTTCGGAAAGTCGTTTTTTCAACACCCGAAAAATAAGAAAATATATAAAGAAATCACACTTTTGACCACTTTTAAAGTACAATATCTGCTATTTTTGCAATACTTGAAATATGAAATCGGGTATATAGTAAGACAAGCTTTAGATAAGTACAAATAAGTTGAAATGATACAATAATTTCAGTCAATCCAAGAAATAAAGAAGGATGAAAACGGTTAAAAACCTTTGAATTTAGTTGGCAATACCGTTTTTGTTCTTTTTAGATGCAAACATTTATAAAATTTTACCCTGAACAATATCAGTTAATGTTTTATGTCTTAAAGGAATACTTTTTCTTTGATATTAAAGCATGATAGATAATACATTAGCTAGAAATTAACTAAATATCAACCCGTCAAGTTGACTGATCGTGCCAATTTGAAGTGTTTTTATAACTTTATAATTTTGGCAAAACTCCCATTTTGGTAGTTAATATTTCGGAAAATAAAAAAGCAAATGCTTCCAAATATGTGATATCCTCTTTTGTATATTTTGTACTTGTTATTTTGATCATTTATTGTAAAAACGATATAAATATGCACATCTTATTTAGTAGTAAAAACTTCCTATAACGTTAATTTGGCTGAATATCAAAATATGTCTAAGTCCATAAATTTGCAATACAAATATCTTAATTTTGCGAATATGCTTTATTCGTTTGTCATAACATTTTGTCAGTAAATAAATCAGAACTGTGATGATTTTCAGCTATAAAATTGAAATTGAACTTTTATTTTATTCCTTTATCTCATTGAAAATTATGTAACCCCCATACGGTTCCATTATGGAAAAATGAAAAACTGACCTATTCAAATATTTGATCAAAAAGAAACTTCGATTTCAATTTATAAAGAACGTTCCATTATGGTGGTAATATCTGCCAAAGGATTTTGCAATCTGATTAGTCACAGAATAGATATTCACATTTTTGATATTTCAACTTAAGGACTTAGCCAATTAGAGAAGTTTAGTCAAATTGGCACTAAATGGGGATTTGATCGACCTCACGTCTTTTATTTTTGGGGATATCTTAATATAGTTGTCTCTTTTAGGTGAGTTTAACCTACATATAATCTGAATTATTAACTATCTAAACACTTGAGACGGTACTTACTGAATAATTCTTGAATAAAAAAGACATATTATTCAATTTGGACTTCAAAATATCCTTGGAAAAGGCCAAAATACCAACTTTTAGCAACCATGTTATCTCTGGTAGTAAAAGTAAAATGTTTTACTTTTAAAGCCTTTAATCAACAAGTTTTATTTAAAAAGATTCCACCAAAATGAGTATCAATGGTATTGTTGATAATAACAATTTTTTATCTTAACAATCCAACAAAAGCATATTTGGCTGTTACAAGGACATACTTATGCAATTTTCATGCTGTCATACTTTTTCCCTGTGTTGATTTCAACTTAGATTTTTGGCAATCTGTGCTGTCCTTATAACATTCTTGCCATACAGTAATTTTCTAGTATCTCATGATAACCATGTAAGTTTATATTTGGCTTCAAAGTTGGCAAATTATGCAAATATCCCTATTTTTCAGATTTTTTGGGGGTCAAGAAAAACACTTTCCCAAATTTTTATTTGTGGCGACTTTTTTCCTGTATAAAACAAAGTCAGATCTGTATGAAAAACAAAGAAAAAATTCTGTTGCAATTATTTTGGGGTAACACCCTATCTTTACTGGACTATTTACAGACTTTAAAGTGTAGTTATCTTTGAATGATAATAATTCATCATCATGGCACAATGATTACTTTATTCATTAATGGAATCATCTGAAGTATTGACTGTGCTCTAAACTCTATTATAGTGCCAAAGACTGTGCTAATACTCATTAATAAGCATTCTAGTCATTTAACAATAATTACCCATCTTGTGGATATCTGTCTGTTGTGCCATTAGTACAGTTAGCTTCAATTTTAAGTATTATACGTTTTGTTAATGTCATAAGCGTCTAGCGGATCTAGATGTGGTAAGCGACAATAAACTACTTCCGGTTAGTCAGCCATTAACCATGTTTGTTGTGTTATATTACAGAACCTGGTAAAATTATCGTTTTGACTCTTTTCTGAAACAAAAATAAACATCTTTTCAAAACCTATAAGCCACCTAATCACAGAGCAATATCTCAAGAAACATGACTATGGGACTAAACTTCGTAATGCATTTACCATATGTTCCGATATTTTATAATCTTCTGAGAAGTTTTATTAGCAGGCTAAAATACATTGTAATGGCATATTCTTAACTCATTTGTGTGCATCCTATGTCTAAGGTATAACGTTTGACGGGATCTTAGCAAATGCCGAAATATTCTTTGCTGCGGGATACGAAACTACGTCTATCACACTTACAATGACTGCGTACAACCTCGCTTTGAATCCAGACTGCCAGGACAAGTTACGTAGGGAAATTGAGAAAGAGATAGGGTCGGTAGGTATAAGATATTGATGAATGTAGAGACATGCTATTACTAAAGTTAATGTCACTTAGCATTGTTTAAATACTTATTTAGATAATTTAGATATTTAGACATACATGTATCAATACATTTGAACGGATGTACTGTGTCATCCTATGATAACTTAGGACGTTGTTTTAAAATATCCTGATCATGCTTTGGACAAACTAGTTCTTTTATCTGACGAATAAAGTTACCGAAGTTAATACCCACATTGAAGTAACATTTGCATTGATGTGCATGACAGTATACTTAAAAAGATACATCTGTTGAGTCTAATATTATTTTGGAACCCCCTTTTCCGAAGGTATAACAGCATTAAACTTGGATGATTTCAATTACCGACTAAAATCCTAATCATAGGGGCTATATAAACAGTATAAACTGAATATTGAACCATAAGTTCTTGGTATCTGTCAAAACTAGTATCATCGTGATATTAATAACTGTACTTTGTATATCGGGTTATCATTATCAACTACCAGCACTCAATGTTTGACATGTAACTATATTATTAAAGGGAGGTAACTCGTTTTGAATGTGCATAATTAGACAACCTTGATATTTAGATACCAACATTTACAAAGACATCATCATATTCTGTAGGACAACGTCGACTACGAGAATGTTCAGAAGCTACAGTACCTGGATATGTGTATCAATGAGACTCTAAGGATGTATCCGCCAGCGATGAGGTGAGGTTCAATAATCACATCCTTAAATTCGTTTATTATTGGTTGATTAAATTATCGCCTAATTAATAGCCATGGTCATTTAAGCCCGATCGCCTGTGTAAGCGGTGGGTTCCGTGTGTGAGTGTTTTGATTGAAGTGCGCTTGTGTTGTGACAGTGGAACCTCGGCCTTTTATATAGTATGCCGCCAGGGATAAGATCACATCATACTGAAAACTGGCAAACTATTGAACGCTAAGCAGGAACAGAACACTTTTATAAACTATGATGTGTCTCGGTCAGGAGACAGAACCAAGGACCTTCCTCGCAGGGGGAGCACTAAACACCTTGGCAGAAGTGAGGCGATAGGACATTATCTATTTAAACCACATTGAAAACAATCTTACATTTATATTAACCACATTGAATACAATTTTGTTGTAGATTTGACAGGACGTGTGTGAAAACAACAAAGGTCAAGGACATCACTTTAAAACCAGGAATGGTTGTGACTGTACCGGTTTATGCACTGCACCACGATCCTGATGTTTGGGAAAAGCCAGAGGTGTTCAACCCGGCAAGGTAGTATTCAACTAAACAATATTTGAGAAATAACGTATGTTTAGTTTAGTAAAGAAATAATATTGTTTGTTTAGTTTAGTAAAGAAATAATGTATGTTTAGTTTAGTAAAGAAATAAAGTATGTTTAGTTCAGTAAAGAAATAATGTATGTTTAGTTTAGTAACGAAATAAAGTACGTTTAGTTCAGTAATGAAATAATGAATTTTTGGTTCAGTAAAGAAAAAATGTATGTTTAGTTTAGTAAAGAAAAATGCATGCTTAGTTAAGTAAAGAAATAATGTATGTTTAGTTTAGTAAAGAAATAATGCATGCTTAGTTAAGTAAAGAAATAATGTATGTTTAGTTTAGTAAAGAAATAATGTATGTTTAGTTCAGTAAAGAAATAATAAATTTTTTGTTCAGTAAAGAAAAAATGTATGTTTAGTTTAGCAAAGAAATATTGTTTGTTTTGTTTAGTAACGAAATAATATATGTTTAGTTTAGCGAAGAAATAATGTTTGTTTAGTTTAGTAAAGAAATAATGAAGGTTTAGTTTAGCAAAGAAATAATGTTTGTTTAGTTTAGTAAAGAAAACATGTATGTTTAGTTAAGTAAAGAAAATAAAGTATGTTTAGTTTAGCAAAGAAATAATGTTTGTTTAGTTTAGCGAAGAAATAATGTTTGTCTAGTTTAGTAAAGAAATAATGTATGTTCAGTTTAGGAAAGAAATAATGTTTGTTTAGTTTAGCAAAGAAATAATGTATGTTCAGTTTAGTAAAGAAATAATGTATGTTTAGCTTAGTAAAGAAAACATGTATGTTTAGTTAAGTAAAGATATAATGAATGTTTACTTAAGTAAAGATATAATGTATGTTTAGTTTAGTAAATAAATAATGTATGTATAGTTAGTAAAGAAATAATGTTTGTTTAGTTTAGTAAAGAAATAATGCATGTTTAGTTAAGCAAAGAAATAATGTTTGTTTAGTTTAGTAAAGAAATAATGCATGTTTAGTTAAGCACAGAAATAATGTTTGTTTAGTTTAGTAAAGAAAATAAAGTATGTTTAGTATGTTTATGTAAAAAAAATAATGTATGCTTAGTTTAGTAAAGAAATAATGTATGTTTAGTTTAGTAAATAAATAATGTATGGTTAATTTAATAAAGAAATAATGTATGTTCAGTTTAGCAAAGAAAAATGTTTGTTTAGTTTAGTAAAGAAAAAATGTTTGTTTAGTTTAGTAAAGAAAATTAAGTATGTTTAGTTTAGTAAAAAAATAATGTATGCTTAGTTTAGTAAATAAATAATGTATGTTTAGTTTAGTAAATAAATAATGTATGGTTAATTTAATAAAGAAATAATGTATGTTCAGTTTAGCAAAGAAAAATGTTTGTTTAGTTTAGTAAAGAAATAATGTATGTTTAGTTTAGTAACGAAATAATGTATGTTTAGTTTAGTAAAGAAATAATGTATGTTTAGTTTAGTAAAGAAATAATGTATGTTTAGTTTAGTAAAGAAATAATGTTTGTTTAGTTTAGTAAAGAAAATAATGTATGTTTAGTTTAGTAAAGAAATAATGTATGTTTAGTTTAGTAAAGAAATAATGTATGTTTAGTTTAGTAAATAAATAATGTATGGTTAATTTAATAAGAAATAATGTATGTTTAGTTTAGTAAAGAAAAATGTTTGTTTAGTTTAGTAAAGAAAAAATGTTGTTTAGTTTAGTAAAGAAAAATTATGTATGTTTAGTTTAGTAAAAAAATAATGTATGTTTAGTTTAGTAAAAGAAATAATGTATGTTTAGTTTAGTTAAATAAAAAAAATAATGTATGTTCAGTTTATGTTTGTTTAGTTTATAAAGAAATAATGTATGTTTAGTTTAGTAAAGAAATAATGTATGTTTAGTTTAGTAAAGAAATAATGTATGTTTAGTTTAGTAAAGAAATAATGTTTGTTTAGTTTAGTAAAGAATAAAAGATGTGTTTAGTAAAAATAATGTTTGTTTAGTTTAGTAAAGAAATAATGCATGTTTAGTTAAGTACAGAAATAATGTTTGTTTAGTTTAGTAAAGAAAATAATGTATGTTTAGTTTAGTAAAGAAATAATGTATGTTTAGTTTAGTAAAGAAAATAAAGTATGTTTAGTTTAGTAAAGAAATAATGTATGTTTAGTTTAGTAAAGAAATAATGTATGTTTAGTTTAGTAAAGAAATAATGTATGTTTAGTTTAGTAAAGAAATAATGTATGTTTAGTTTAGTAAAGAAATAATGTATGTTTAGTTTAGTAAAGAAATAATGTATGTTTAGTTTAGTAACGAAATAATGTATGTTTAGTTTAGTAAAGAAATAATGTTTGTTTAGTTTAGTAAAGAAATAATGTATGTTTAGTTTAGTAAAGAAATAATGTATGTTTAGTTTAGTAAAGAAATAATGTTTGTTTAGTTTAGTAAAGAAAATAAAGTATGTTTAGTTTAGTAAAGAAATAATGTATGTTTAGTTTATTAAAGAAATAATGTATGTTTAGTTTAGTAAAGAAATAATGTATGTTTAGTTTAGTAAAGAAATAATGTATGTTTAGTTTAGTAAAGAAATAATGTATGTTTAGTTTAGTAAAGAAATAAAGTATGTTTAGTTTAGTAAAGAAATAATGTATGTTTAGTTTAGTAAAGAAATAATGTATGTTTAGTTTAGTAAAGAAATAATGTATGTTTAGTTTAGTAAAGAAATAATGTATGTTTAGTTTAGTAAAGAAATAATGTATGTTTAGTTTAGTAAAGAAATAATGTATGTTTAGTTTAGTAAAAAAATAATGTATGTGTTTAGTTTAGTAAAGAAATAATGTATGTTTAGTTTAGTAGCAAAAAATGTTGTTTAGTTTAGTAAAGAAATAATGTATGTTATGTTTAGTTTAGTAAAGAAATAATGTATGTTTAGTTTAGTAAAGAAATAATGTATGTTTAGTTTAGTAAAGAAATAATGTATGTTTAGTTTAGTAAAGAAATAATGTATGTTTAGTTTAGTAAAGAAATAAAGTATGTTTAGTTTAGTAAAGAAATAATGTATGTTTAGTTTAGTAAAGAAATAATGTATGTTTAGTTTAGTAAAGAAAAATAATGTATGTTTAGTTTAGTAAAGAAATAATGTATGTTTAGTTTAGTAAAGAAATAATGTATGTTTAGTTTAGTAAAGAAATAATGTATGTTTAGTTTAGTAAAGAAATAATGTATGTTTAGTTTAGTAAAGAAATAATGTATGTTTAGTTTAGTAAAGAAATAATGTATGTTTAGTTTAGTAAAGAAATAATGTATGTTTAGTTTAGTAAAGAAATAAATGTTATTTGTAAAGAAATTATGTTTAGTTTAGTAAGAAATAATGTATGTTTAGTTTAGTAAAGAAATAATGTATGTTATAAGTTTATGTTTAGTTAGTAAAGAAATAATGTATGTTTAGTTTAGTAAAGAAATAATGTATGTTTAGTTTAGTAAAGAAATAATGTATGTTTAGTTTAGTAAGAAATAATGTATTTGTTTAGTAAAGAAATAATGTATGTTTAGTTTAGTAAAGAAATAATGTATGTTTAGTTTAGTAAAGAAATAATGTATGTTAGTTTTATGTTAGTTTAGTAAGAAATAATGTATGTTTAGTTTAGTAAAGAAATAATGTATGTTTAGTTAGTAAAGAAATAATGTATGTTTAAGTTTAGTAAAGAAATAATGTATGTTTAGTTTAGTAAAGAAATAATGTATGTTTAGTTTAGTAAAGAAATAATGTATGTTTAGTTTAGTAAAGAAATAATGTATGTTTAGTTTAGTAAAGAAATAATGTATGTTTAGTTTAGTAAAGAAATAATGTATGTTTAGTTTAGTAAAGAAATAATGTATGTTTAGTTTAGTAAAGAAATAATGTATGTTTAGTTTAGTAAAGAAATAATGTATGTTTAGTTTAGTAAAGAAATAATGTATGTTTAGTTTAGTAAAGAAATAATGTATGTTTAGTTTAGTAAAGAAATAATGTATGTTTAGTTTAGTAAAGAAATAATGTTGTTTAGTTTAGTAAGAATAATAGATGAAATAATTATGTTTAGTTAGTAAAGAAATAATGTATGTTTAGTTTAGTAAAGAAATAATGTATGTTAGTTAGTAAAGAAATAATGTATGTTTAGTTAGTAAAAAATAATGTATGTTTAGTTTAGAAAGAAATAATGTTTGTTTAGTTTAGTAAAGAAATAATGTATGTTTAGTTAAGTAAAGTCTTTTAACGTCTTTGAAAGACATACGGAGTAGTATGTCTTTCCATGACGTTAGATACTAATGGGGGTAAAATGGCAGCTCCTCCGTACGTTGTGTGATACTGATTTCGGATTTTTGAAAGACTGCGGTATGTAATTTTGTGTCATAATAACGACTCTTTTCGACATTGAATGCTATTCAATCTTTAGATGAAAAGGGGCAGAGATTTAATGATATTTAATTTTCATCTACAACTATCCTTTCAGTAATATGTTAGCAAATTACTTTTCAAAAATGATAAAGATTTGTGCTTTATTTATGACAGTTTTTGATATGTTGAATATACTATTTGATATCTCAATTGAAACTGCTACAACCGCTACATGCATTAATACTTTTTTCCTTTATTTCGTAAGACTGGGACTCTTTTTGTATGTGGTGTTAAATCAGACGAAATGTTCAGATACAATGTATTATGAATGGCTACAGCTACTTATGCTATCTGTTGATCTATTCCAGATTTTCCCCTACTGAGAAGGCGAACCATGACCCTATGGATTTCATGCCATTCGGACACGGCCCCCGTAACTGTGTTGGTATGCGATTGGCTTTACTAGAGGCCAAAATGGCAGCTGCTGAAATGATACGCAATTTCAGGCTTAGCGTCGGCAAGAAAACGGATGTAAGCAATTTCCTTTGCTTGTCTATCGAAATATCATTTTGCGTTTATATTCAGTTTTTTTTAAACAAAATATTGTATATATCTTTCATTTTGAAATATAATATGCAGTTCCTATCTGTAACAGATCCCGCCAAAAATGGATGACGCGGCGATTCTGAAGCCAAGGTTTCTGTGGCTGAAAGTGGAAGACATCAAACATTAGTAAAGAAGCATCGAGAGATTCTGAAGAAGGTCTGGTGTTGCCTAAATCATTTCTATTATAAAACATTCTCATACGGATTTTGTTAATCATTGTAATTGTATGTACACGTACGTGGATATTTAGTGTATGATCCAGACTGACGACAAATCATCAGTTTAAAATCATTATAATACAGCCCAATAGCCATGCAGAATACAAAAGATATAGTGGAGCTGTCAACTGTAAAATGTGTTAATACCAACAGTTTTCATGTCGCTTTGTTTGTTTCTAAAGATAATAATGTGAATACAGTTACACTTCGTGTTTGACTGTTAGACAGTACAAGACACAAGGATATGTATTTAACGTCGCATATTGAGTAATAAACAACAAAGAAGGGAGTGTTTGAATTGCTTCAAAACCTTCATAAAGAATCAGTCGTAATAAATTTTCCGATATAACCGAATACTATAACGGAAAATATTTAAAAAAAAACAACAGAAAAAAGATATCAACGCAACTATATCTCCTTCGATTGCTGGTGACAATAGTCTGTAATGGTACTTCATATTCATATTATTAAATCAAGATGTGTATTTGAGCATTACGTCATATGTTCGTGGACGTTGTATTTTCTACGTCATATTTGTAGATTTATATTGTCCACATTCTACTATAAAGCAACAATCCATTAAGCTTTGCAATAAAGAAATTGGAAACTATTTTGTCTTTTTCTTTGTTTTCACTGGTGTTAATGCTTTGCTATACTACCATCCATCATTTTCTATAATATCTCAATCGATCTTGAATAATAACACCACCTCAATGCATTTGTACAACAGCGTTTTGTATTTTAATACCCCTTCTATAGTGCCTTAATCGTAGTATTTATGCTTATATTATGTAGTATGTCTACCATATATAGATGTGTTAAACATATTGCGTTTGGTGTGAAATAAATCCGATGGCATGACACATGGATATAAATCATACATTTACAAACACGTAGATTTATTTGAGCATTGATACGGCTAAGACAATGTTTCCCATTGTTAAATTTTCTGTATTTAAAACAAAGAAAATGGGCTATTATTTCAATGGTACATCTGGCATGGAATGGAGTTAATCCTTTCGCAATATATAGTTGGACTCTGTGTCCTGCGCTCTGGTCGATAGACACTGTATCAACATTTTTTCTGCTAAGCCCTGATTACTCAGTTGGTAGTTCTTGGCAAAGATATTCCACTGCTTGTTCAGTAAAAAGTAAGAAAACTTCATCTTGACAAAGATATTCCACTGCTTGTTTAGTAAAAAGTAAGAAAACTCCATCAATCGGTAAAGGACACAACAGGAAAATGTACTGAAAACTAACGGAGTTTTGCCGCGATATAATATCGCTTTCATACTTTTTTCACGAGTTCTTTTCACGATCTAGGCTTCTATAGTTTTTTCTTTACGCATGATACGCGAGCTTTAATTGCATAGAAGAATGAATTGGTTTACATTGTAAAAAACATATACCGGGAAAAATTAATAAAAATAAACTATAGGTGTATATATCACAAGTTATATCATATAGAAAACCCTTTCGAGATCAACCGTAACTTGTGTATGAAAGCATTTTCTAAAACGAACTTAACCAAATACATGCTGATCGTTTGTGAAACTTGTTCCATCCCGAATTCTTTTCAGTCTATACTGAATACAACAAGTGACTTACACAACATTCTAAAACCCATATAAAAATGTCGGAATCATTGTCAGTTGTAAAGGAAAATAAATTTTAACATTTGCATCCAATCCAACCTCGACGACATCGTTGACGTCAAAGCCGACATCGAAGAAATTCCATTCTGTATTTGTATATTACAGAGTTATCTCTCCTTGTGGGTAGGTATTAATTATAACGTCATGTGTTTGCAAGCGTAATGCCATACTTTTTTCAGAAAACACGACGTGAGCTGACCTCACAAAATAATGACGTAACAATCGACACCTTCCACCAAGAGAGCTAACTCTATAATATGCAAAGACAGAATAGGATTGAGGCTCTCCTCTTCGAAAGGCCCTTTTCTATAAGGTATTATTGTTGACGTGTAGATCGTTTTGTAGCTTGTAATCCTTTTGGGAAAATATTTGAAAAAATGAACATTTCAAAAGGAAGTCCTAATGGTTCGGTGTGGTACATGCTTCTGTCATCAAATAACCATGTCAGTGCAAGGAGTGCTTGTTTTATCGGATTCACATTTACTACATCGAATCCCCTTTACGTTGTCATGGGCACGTTTTATCATTTAGTAATGTTCAACTACACCTGTGAGGTGAAACAAGATATGAAGACTAGTTTTGAGAACACAATGTTAACTGCTCTATTTGGGGCACTTAAACTATGACATTAAACAGTCATGTTTTCTTAAAGGCATAATTCCCGCTATGTTCAGATGATATCATAGCATTAAATATGTATATAGATATCAATTGGAACGTCCCATCACCATCTACAGCCGCCATTTTAATGACAAGGTCAAAAAAGGACTCGATGTGTATGCCTTAGTGTAGTCAAATCCGTTAAAACCAACGCTCCTACAACATAAACACTAGTACACATAATGACATGGTTATTTTGTGACAAAAAATATGTTCTGAATCATGTGGAGTTCCAAACTGAAATATACAACTTTTATGCATATTTTACCTAACAAACAACACAACAATCTACAAGTTAACACTACAATGTAATATCTAAGGTTAGGATGGATACATAGACTTTTTATATCAACTAAGTTTTGTTCAAATACACCTAAGAAGTGATATATAGGTATACTTCCCTTGTTCTTGCCTTGTTTAAATACTTCTTATATAGGAGTTTTTTCATCTTCATTGAAATATTCAGACGATATATATATAGGCCCTACATATATCATGTTTTAAGAGTATAGCACATATATCAAAGCAAAGGTATTATCCACTCGAACGTCATTGATGTTAAGGTACACTGTACATTTAATCTCACGTACCTAGCCATATCTCCCACTTCAGTCACAGCTATGTTACGTGTCTGTCCGGGAATAATCTACCTGTTGGACTGTATATCACATAGATACACAATGTACATTATTCTCATGGCTGTCAGTCTGATCTCTTTTCTTGTTGGTTCGACTTCAATTTAGGACCTAAGTCCACCAGTAACGAACCCACCCCTGGTCGTTCAATTGTAAATCAAACTACAAAGCGAAGGTATCTTTTTGACACAACATGACCTGCAAAAAGTAAATTATGCTAATATCTAGACCGTCTATTGCAGTGATGTGAATTGTAGTATACCACTGTCTAAACACTTCTGTGCTACCTCCTTTTATTCGGTGTAAAGCCTATCGATGGATATTGGCGACATACCATTGAAGCCTATATTTCAGCAAGGTCACAGGGACTTGTAACGTAGGTTGTGAGAAAGTCTGCTGTGTAAACATGTGTACTATATACTATATAAAAGGTCCTTTTATATAGTATATAGTACACATGTATACCCAGCAGACTTTCTCACAACCTACGTTACAAGTCCCTGTGAGCAAGGTGTAAATGTAGGTCGCTACGTACGAAACTATCACTACAAAGTACCGACAAAATGGAGATCCTGAGTGTGGCTGTACCGGTATGGGCCGTGCTGTTGGTGATTCTCTGTGTGTGCTACACAGTGTAAGTATTCTATGTGTTAAGCTTTAGTCAATAATATCAAACAAACATTGCAACAATTTTAACATTTGCATCCAACCCAACCTCCACGACAATGTTGACGTCAAAGCCAACATCGACGTGTACGATCAGGACGTGATTTGATCAGAATCAGAAAATCACCCCAGTCTTATTCCTACATTAAAGGGAGAAGATTTTCATATAACTTTCAATCCAATTGCATGCCCTTATTCTGAAATATGCTATAGTCATGTTAGACCTATGATGCATTTTGTGATACTGCCATTTCAAAACACATGAATGCATAAATTTAATCGTAGACACACATGTGTACTAAAAAGGAAGATGCCAATCGCACAATTCAAATGTGCATTAAAACGAAGTGTATTTGATACAATTGGCTACATTGAGACTATTTTTATGTAATATTCAGCGTCATTAACAGCACCCGGTGAAAGTTGCCTTGATATTCTGCAGTACACTAGTAGAACTATATTACCCACAAAGCACTGCGTTTTAGTCTCATTGTAGCATTAATAAATTACAAAATCAACATTGCGTTGAAAGAAGGTCCTAATCCCTAAAGTATTCTTGTTGAAATCTTGGCAATATCGACTTGTTGTATAGGGAATTTAAAGATACGACATATTGCATCTATGTTTGGCACTGAATCATGTGACAGAAGAAAAGTATTAAGTTCCCATGTGGTGAATGTTACTTGTGGTGAGTACCAATGCACGGTCACACGTCCTGTAATGAAACAAGCCAGATCATCAGTATATCTTAATTTGATAAAAAAGAATACCTTACGCAAGAAGCTAATAAAGGATGGTGGGAGAGAAAACTTAAATTTTGTAATAATTATAATACCATGACCATTGGTTTTTCTGTAAATCATATTGTCTTCTTACGAATTTCATTAAAATCCGTTCACCCGTTAGAAAATCAGTAAAGAGAAAGTAAATTAATGACGAAAAAAATGGTTTTGAAGAAAATTCCGGATGATTTTCAAAAATATGAGAGAATATCTTTTTACTTTTTCACCGCAACCTCAAGTGCTCGGTAATCTTAACAAATGGAGTTGGCGTTGTTCGGTGCATGGACTGCCATCTTCTTGTAATGTCATCATCATTGTGACATCACAAGTTGTCGTGCCAGCGACCACGGAATTTGCTGTTAAAATGGCTGTTTCGCCAAACACGATTATGAATTGTTTATTTATTAAAGATGCAGAATTTATTGCGATTTTATTATAACATTGTTATCAGTCACAGGACTGAATTCAATTATGGGGGATGAATGTCAATTAGTAAAGACAAATCCAACATGCTAACTCCCTCTATTGCCATTGCTCAGTGGGCATCTATCCTGCCAAAACTGCCAACTGAAATCATTGCACTCTTGTATAATAACAATAATGTGCTTGTTGATCAAGCATTGGTATTGGTCCAAGCATTGATAATGACCTAGTATTGTTAGTGACCTAGCATTGGTAGTGATTCGAGCATTGGTAGTGACTGGCCATTGGTAGTGACCAGCCATTGGTAGTGACCTAGCATTGGTAGTGACCTAACATTGGTAGTGATCTAGCATTGGTAGTGACCGGCCATTGGTAGTGACCGGCCATTGGAAGTGACCGGCCATTGGTAGTGACCTAACATTGGTAGTGACCTAACATTGGTAGTGACCTAACATTGATAGTGACCGGCCATTGATAGTGACCGGCCATTGATAGTGACCTAACATTGGTGGTGACCAAGTATTTGTAGCAGCCGAGTATTGGTAGTGAACGAGTGTTGATATTGACCGAAAATTGGTATTGACTGGGCATCGTTAGTGACCGAGCATTGGTATTGACTGGGTATTGGTATTGACTGGGCATTGGTAGTGACCGAGCATTGGTAATGACCGAGCATTGGTAGTGACCGAGCATTGGTATTGACTGGGCATTGGTATTGACTGATCATTGGTATTGACTGGGCATTTGTATTGACTGGGCATTGTTAGTGACCGAGCATTGGTATTGACCGATCATTGGTATTGACTGGGCATTGGTATTGACTGGGTATTGGTATTGACCGAGCATTGGTATTGACCGATCATTGGTATTGACTGGGCATTGGTATTGACTGGGTATTGGTATTGACCGAGCATTGGTATTGACCGATCATTGGTATTGACTGGGTATTGGTATTGACTGGGTATTGGTATTGACTGGGTATTGGTATTGACAGGGTATTGGTGGCATTGTATTGACTGGGCATTGGTATTGACTGGGCATTGGTATTGACTGGGCATTGGTATTGACTGGGCATTGGTATTGACCGAGCATTGGTATTGACCGATCATTGGTATTGACTGGGCATTGGTATTGACTGGGTATTGGTATTGACTGGGTATTGGTATTGACTGGGTATGGGTATTGGTATTGACTGGGTATTGGTATTGACCGAGCATTGGTATTGACTGGGCATTGGTATTGACTGGGCATTGGTATTAGTAGTGACCGATCATTGGTATTGACTCGGCATTTGTATTGACTGGGCATTGTATTGACTGGGCATTGGTATTGACGTCATTGGTATTGACTGGGCATTGGTATTGACTGGATGCATTGGTATTGACCGATCATTGGTATTGACTGGGCATTGGTATTGACCAAGCATTGGTATTGACCAAGCATTGGTATTGACCGGGCATTGGTATTGACTGGGCATTGGTATTGACTGGGCATTGGTATTGACCGAGCATTGGTATTGACTGGGCATTGGTATTGACTGGGCATTGGTATTGACCGATCATTGGTATTGACTGGGCATTGGTATTGACTGGGCATTGGTATTGACTGGGCATTGGTATTGACTGGGCATTGGTATTGACTGGGCATTGGTATTGACTGGGCATTGGTATTGACCGGGCATTGGTATTGACTGGGCATTGGTATTGACTGGGCATTGGTATTGACTGGGCATTGGTATTGACTGATCATTGGTATTGACTGGGTATTGGTATTGACTGGGTATTGGTATTGACTGGGCATTGGTATTGACTGGGCATTGGTATTGACCGAGCATTGGTATTGACTGGGCATTGGTATTGACTGGGCATTGGTAGTGACCGATCATTGGTATTGACTCGGCATTGGTATTGACTGGGCATTGGTATTGACTGCATTTGGTATTGACGCATTGGTATTGACTGGGCATTGGTATTGACTGGGCATTGGTATTGACTGGGTATTGGTATTGACTGGGCATTGGTATTGACTGGGCATTGGTATTGACTGGGCATTGGTATTGACCGATCATTGGTATTGACTGGGCATTGGTATTGACTGGGCATTGGTAGTGACCGAGCATTGGTATTGACTGGGCATTGGTATTGACTGGGCATTGGTATTGACTGGGTATTGGTATTGACTGGGCATTGGTATTGACTGGGTATTGGTATTGACTGGGTATTGGTATTGACTGGGTATTGGTATTGACTGGGTATTGGTATTGACTGGGCATTGGTATTGACTGGGCATTGGTATTGACTGGGCATTGGTATTGACTGGGCATTGGTATTGACTGGGCATTGGTAATTGACTGGGCATTGGTATTGACTGGGCATTGGTATTGACTGGGCATTGGTATTGACTGGGTATTGGTATTGACTGGGCATTGGTATTGACTGGGTATTGGTATTGACTGGGCATTGGTATTGACTGGGTATTGGTATTGACTGGGCATTGGTATTGACTGGGCATTGGTATTGACTGGGCATTGGTATTGACTGGGCATTGGTATTGACTGGGCATTGGTATTGACTGGGCATTGGTATTGACTGGGCATTGGTATTGACTGGGTATTGGTATTGACTGGGCATTGGTATTGACTGGGTATTGGTATTGACTGGGTATTGGTATTGACTGGGTATTGGTATTGACTGGGCATTGGTATTGACTGGGCATTGGTATTGACTGGGCATTGGTAACTTCTCAATGTTCAATCTGGTAATGCTTATTATATATTCGCATTTAGTTTTCAGACATTTTTGTTATACCAGCCATACTAATAAACCAAATTCTAAACTCATTTCTGCTGTGAATTGATGTACAGAATTTATCAATTTCTTGATTGATGAGTCGATCATTCCTGACGTTCAAACTGATGGGGATACCAGGTCCAATGCCTCTTCCAATTCTGGGAAATTTACCAGCCTTGGTCTCTCAGGTGATATAAATACTTGACTTTTAATTATTTTGAAATAACGTGATCTACTGTATGCATATAAGAATAATGACAAAAAAATATAACATCTACATCTACCTAGTGATCGACCGTTTTTTCATTGTACCGAAAATCATGCTGATAAATAGTGGATATGTTGTTAATGTGAGAATCCAATTTTTAAATCGTGTTGGATAGTTACGCGCAGGCATCTTGCCTTGTAATCATATCCTTAATTGTGACCATGAAAATCATGCTACACTGTCTATTGTCGTTAAAAGGGCTATTTACAATAGCCATCTCCCATTTTGCCCTACACGGATAACGGACACCGACTACGACACGGCTTCCAAAATTTGGGGGTTGTCTCAAAAAACAAATTTAACAAATTAAACTCGCCTTACTTTACATGTTCATTCTATGTTTATCCGAACATATATGTACATAGAATAGAATAATGGTTATAATTTATTTCAGATAACTCAATCAGGTACTAATAAGGCATACATTTCAGAGATTTTACTTACTTTTAACAATTAAATATCGAGTTATGGCTCATTCCTATCTTATGCAATACTACACAAATATTGACTGTTTGTAGGTTAATACGAAGAATTGTTAAACCTGAGAAAGGTAATATTCCCCGAGGCCGAAGGACGAGGGAAATATCACCTTTCTAAGGTTTAACAATTCCTCGTATTAACCTACAAAATGTCAATAATTGTTTTGTTATTTGAAACGATACAATGAAACAAGGTTTGCTACTTGGAACAATTTTGAAGCAAGGACAGCGCAATGACTAAACAAACGAAAAAAAAAGAAACTTTTCATCTACGTATCCTCAGTAGGTACTTTTAGTACTTCTGCTGTACTTCTTCACAATAGAACTTTCGAACATATAGCTACATTTAAAATGTGTTAAAATATCTTTTCTTCTCCTTCGTAACTGTTGTCTGCTATGATGGCTATTGTTCGATGATCGGTAATGCTTTGTTTGGATTGGTCAAAAATGTGAAAGAGACAGGGAATTCCCTGTGTCTATTTATAGCCAGGTTACCGGATTTGCAATGTCAACCTCTGAACAGGTGTTCATCAGTCTCAGGTTGACATTGCAATTTGTAAAGACCTGTTCAAGACCAATCAGAAAACGACAAAACTCACAGTCATATAACAATTCAGTTTGGCCAATGACTCTGCCGCTTTTAAAATTCATCGCAAAAGTGTTCTGAATTATGACGTCACAAAACTTGACGTACAATTCTTTCGGTCAATGGAAAAATAATCTCCATGTTCTAACCAATAGAAATGAGTGTAACATATGAAATTAAATTATAAGGAAATGAACAAGTAAATGTGTATAATGTGTTATGTGTTCAATCATTTCTTTTAGTTCCGGATAAGTCATTAAATAATTGATAAATTTGTCAGTATAACCTGACATTATAAAATGAAGGACAATCATTTCGCAATTGAATACCGCTTAGATTTAAACTACTTTTAGCAATAATTTTTGTCTTTCAAAGGTACGACACGACAAGTATATATTCTATTTATAACGTATTTATTACAATTTTGCCTTTTTTACATTTCGTGACGGCCTCCAAATTTCGGAAGTCCGTGTCGGTGTCGGTGTCGGTGTCGGTGTCCGTACTCAGTGTCATGCAAAATGGTGAGCTGTCTAATAAGCGGTATATTTATACGCATACGTATACGGATATGTATTTGAAGGGGAACAATCATTATTTATGATGTAATGCAGTTATCATATTTTCGAGTTTAAAGATAGTAAATCTTATATCATACAAATATGTACAAATATATATTGAACGATTCTGTGAGTGTCTTGGTCATAAATGTACATTTGCACTCAAAATGCTTTCCCGTTTGGTCATAAATATATGCTGCTTTCTCTGTATATGGGTAAATATACTCATAATAATGTACGCAAGTCGTTAGTATGGCGGCTGATTTCGGCGACAATGCGACAATTCGCCATGCCACAATGTGAGACTATGTTTGTCGCATGGTGCATTGCCGCACGGTTACATTGTCGCATTTTCGCTCATTACTTGGCCCTTTGTCGGTCTTCTTTTGGAGCACTGTCACATTGTCGCTCTTTGCTTGAAATTGTCGCATTGCAGCATGACGGGGTCGCGACTGGCGACAATGCTTCGTGCGACAGTGCTCCAAGGTAAAAGTGACAATGCGCAATACGACAATATATTTGTATTAATTGCTTTATCTTATTCTTTAGGGTATGCGTGCTTTCGACCGAAATGGAATCCGAAAATACGGGAAGGTTTTTGGGTATGGTGCATTAAAAATCCCATATTTTATTAATACTATAACTGCGCTATGGCCTTCTTAATAACACGAAAGAACCTCTTTAATAAACAATGACTGAGAATATTCAATAAATAACACAACATTTCTAGTCAATTATTATAAGCTGTATTACAAAACATTACACTTAATTTTACGTTACTATCTCAGTCATTACAACATGGTTGGTACAAACCTAGTGGTAGCTGACAAGGAGATGTTGAGAGAAATCCTGGTGAAACAGTTTCACAACTTCACAGATAGGCTGGTGTGTATTGATACTTCTTTTGTATTTTGTCTACATATATATGGTTTTAAACGAGATGATTTCATATTAGATTTTATAAACCAATGCATCGCTGGCTGTGGTATTTCAGCGTTCTGACTTCACAGTTTTGTGACATCTGTGTTAATAAAGTATAAACAGTGTCAATTTAAACATAAACAAACCAGCGAGAAAGAGAGAACTCTACAATTAGGAAGGTACAATGTATAACATTTTCCAAATTAAATATATATATATATATATATATATATATATATTAAAAATAAACTAGGAATTTGGAATAAATTATCTTTAGTAATTGAATCATAAGGATTAATCTGAATACATTTTTATGGAGAGATAACACAAAATTTGAGTGTACTTTTAAATAAACTGCGAAGTAGTTTATGATGAGAGTACGATTGAAACTTGTGTATGACACACAAACAAGTCTTTTTAAATGCCATAGTATTTATCAGTTATTACATAAAGATGCCGATTTCTATTATGATTTAGCACTTAATCTAATTACTATTTTCTTATTCAAGTTAATTGATGGTTTCAACGGTGATTTGGAATACAGCTGTTTGCAATGGAAAGGGAAAAGCTATTGGAAAGCAAGGGGATGGGGGGGGGGGGTGATAGAAGTGTTATTACTCCTGCGATTTTCATCTGGGATAACTACGGAGGGTATGCGCGTGTGATGTTTCATCCACTTTAATTACAATACAGAAGTTTATTGTTTGTTTTTGATTTTCGTACACGTTTGTAATACACCAATCATTTAATTAAAAAAAAAAAAAGATTACTAGGATCTTCTTACATTTGTTATAAGTTTGTGATAGATGTACCGACCCAAGCATTCCTATCTATTATCGTGTATACCCACGTAAATGTGAACAATCATCCGGTACAAATCCATACATTTTAGTTATTTATATGTTTTTTTTTAATAAGAAACGAATAAAATGCTCGTTTTATCATTTAAGATGGTACCGCTAATTCAGGAAGCGTGCGATACCTTGATAAAAACATGTCGGGATGCCATGAAGGACGGGGAGGGTGGCCAGGTAGAAATGAAAAGGTATGTCTCAAAAGTTCTGTAGAACGATAGATTTGACTGGTAACGATATATTCAATAAATATTTTACGAATAATGTTAAGAAAGATTTGAAAATTCTCCGAAGTATGTTGTTTACATATTAACCGAAATCATTTGAGTAAGGTATGATGGTATGTTTATAAACAATAAAAACCCCAATATCACCAATACGAGAATGTCCTTGTAATATATTTTAGGTAATCACATACCATAAAACAATAGATGTTCATTCATCCGACAGGTTGTTTGGGGGATACACCATGGACGTCATTAGCTCCACGGCCTTTGGTATCCACGTGGACTCCCAAGGTAACACAAACGATCTTTTTGTATCTCATGCTAAAAAGATGCTCGATATCGGCTGGGCTTCAACATGGGTATTGGCAATTTGTAAGAAAACTTTATCTCTTTTTTAAAAAACATTTCTTAGATACAATTTCTGTCAGACAGAATGCATTGACGACGATTTCTTTAGGTTGTTACAAGTACTTTTTGATGGTTTACGACGGTTTAAGATAACGAACTAGAGTTCTTTTCAAATATATCAAGATGTATTTATTTACCTCTCAGTTAAGGAATTACCATGTTTGGTAAATTGGAACAACCTCCAGAATAACCTCCATTCTAATTACACGTAGGACTTGGTTACACCCCACATAGGTGTCAAACTCTCAATCCAAAAGTAAAGGACTGAACCCCGTATAGGGTATGACAGATTGCGATCGCAAACCTTTTCACCCGAATACAATGTTACGTGATGTCTTGACTTCATACGGTATAACCGTAGTGTGCATTGTCGATGACGTCATCAATATTTGCGTGGAGTCGAAGAAACCGGAATCATGCTCATGTCACGGTGAAATTGTTTCTTTTCCGGTAACTATGTCATCTTCTTCTTTTGTATACAGTATGGGAGAAAAAGAATCGTTCCCTACCTATTAGGGTTTGGCAATGAAATAACAAACCTCGGGGCAATTCCTGAATGTCCAACCCTCGACAACCCTAGGGTTGGACGTTCATGAATTACCCCTCGGGTTGTGATGATTTGTTGTCACCGCCGTTAGTTAGAAAAAAGATTCATTTAATCATCTTAATCACCTGACTATCACTGATTTGTGTATTGAAATAAACCTTTCATACACCCACTTAATTTCCCGTTTCATGCCTAAAATTTGATTCTCGCCGATTTCATTTTGCGATTTAGACTCCGGCTGTTTTAATGTGTCTATGCTTTGCTTACTTTTTGCGATTTGCGATCTCCCACAAAATAGGCAAGAATAAACACACAGAAATACGCACACAGAAATATGCACATAGAAATACACACACAAGAATACACACACAGAAATACGCACACAGAAATACGCAAACAAGAACACGCACACAGAAATACACACACAGAAATATGCACATAGAAATACACACACAAGAATACACACACAGAAATACGCACACAGAAATACGCAAACAAGAACACGCACACAGAAATACACACACAGAAATACGCACACAAGCATACGCACACAAAAATACGTAAACAGAAATACACAAACAAGAACACGCTTACAGAAATACGCACACAGAAATACACACACAGAAATACACACACAGAAATATGCACACAAACACTAACAGTAATCAGGTTTAAATTACAGTGCTGTTTCCGTCATTAAAGCCATTGTTTAAGCAAATGGGAGCTTGTTTTTACCCGAAGGACAGTATGACGTACTTCCGGAAACTCACCACACAGCTGTTAGAGGAGAGTAAGGAGACAGAGTAAAGAGGTAACGGCGATCATATTATTGAACATTTCTCTACCTTTTTACATTGCATCTGTTATTGCATATTAAAAACATTAGAACTTGTGTTCCTCGATGTAATTGATAAGACAGCGATTATCATTTCCCCTATTGATGCCATTATGCAAGATGTAAATTTTGCATGGACCGTATTTATGTTACACGTGACATTACCAGAAAGGTATGTAGCATTAACAGAGCCTAATACCAAAATTATAGTCAACTCGGATAAGGCTTATTTTCACAAGATATTATTCCTTATCCCGCCTTAGACATGAATGTTGTATTCCTATTCCTATGACATCACGTGATATCCAAGATATAGTCGTATCAGATAATAGTTCTTTGTTTTTAACGTCATTAGCAACAAGATGGCGATTACGTTAACGCTTCACGACGACGGCACTCAAAGAGACAAAATGTTTGAATGATAGCGCTAATGACCATTTTCAAAGCAAACCGAAATCGGTAACAATTATTTAGGATTATTTAACAGAAATGGACCATGACAGCGCATTCGAGTCTTCAGTGAGGTGAAAATTGTTTTAAGTTTTGAGTCGTTTTGGTTTCCATACTCAGTACATAATGCATTTTGCAATTACTTCATTGAAAGGGTCTTGGACGGGATAAATTCGTTACAGTTTGTTAGTGACCTAATAAGGAAAAAATATTGGGTCTAAAATAACCATGCATCAGGCTCGGCTTCGCCTCGCCCGATACAAGTTTATTTTAGATCCAATATTTTCCGTATTAGTTCACTAACGAACTGTGTAACTAATAGTATCCGTATTAGTTCACTAACAAACTGTGTAACGAATAGTATCCGTGTCAGTCCACTAACGAACTGTGTAACTAATAGTATCCGTATCAGTTCACTAACAAACTGTGTAACTAATAGTATCCGTGTCAGTCCACTAACGAACTGTGTAACTCATAGTATCCGTATCAGTTCACTAACAAACTGTGTAACGAATAGTATCCGTATCAGTTCACTAACAAACTGTGTAACGAATAGTATCCGTATCAGTTCACTAACAAACTGTGTAACTAATATTATCCGTGTCAGTTCACTAACAAACTGTGTAACTAATAGTATCCGTATCAGTTCACTAACAAACTGTGTAACGAATAGTATCCGTATCAGTTCACTAACAAACTGTGTAACTAATAGTATCCGTGTCAGTCCACTAACGAACTGTGTAACTCATAGTATCCGTATCAGTTCACTAACAAACTGTGTAACGAATAGTATCCGTATCAGTTCACTAACAAACTGTGTAACGAATAGTATCCGTATCAGTTCACTAACAAACTGTGTAACTAATAGTATCCGTGTCAGTTCACTAACAAACTGTGTAACTAATAGTATCCGTATCAGTTCACTAACAAACTGTGTAACTAATAGTATCCGTGTCAGTTCACTAACAAACTGTGTAACTATTAGTATCCGTATCAGTTCACTAACAAACTGTGTAACTAATAGTATCCGTAATTCATTCACTCGCACTTTTTACAAAAGTCAAACATAAATGTATAGGGACGTTCTTACATCTACATTTAGGTTTTATATTTTAGGTAGGTCGTGCAGATTTCCTGCAGCTGATGGTAGATTCTCAGGAGAACAAACACCCGTCAGACGACAGTAATACACAGCACCCTAAACAGCCAGGTAGACTTTCCTTGAACATCAAACTCGCATGCGTAAAGACATTTTGTGTTAACACGGTTAACGATGATTTAGAAGTTGAAACCTTTTGTAATACGGAATCCGGGACGGATGTCGCCCAGCTTCACATATCAATACACACATTGAGTACATGTTGTCGAACTACTTTATTACACCAGTGACATGACTATATTCATGCGCGAGGCGTGACTAATATCAAGAACCAGTAAGGTCCGGAGTATTGATTTATCATTTAGGTAAATACATAACAGCAAATACATAACAGTAGCAATAAGTAAATTGTTTATAATTCATAATGACATATTTTTATGAGAATGTTTACTCAGATATTCTTTGACGTGAAGCTCCTGTATAACGACAGTGTAATTTATATTAACAAATGTATTAACTTTTATCCTGCAACTGTCCCACATACTAACCGATAACTACTGCCGGATAAACTTGTGCTTTATCCGTCAATACAAAATGCTTTATCCGTCAATACGATCACGTTGATTTGTTCCATATCTGTCGGATATTTTTTACGTGAACCAGAACTTGTCCTTTTCTTGGCTCATGGCAAAGGTATGTATTGTAAAGTAATTCTTTAATTGTTATTTATTGGTTTTTTTTAGTATTTTCATTTTGTTTCAGTGATATATCACATTGAATAGAATTGCGGATACTGTTAAAGAATGCGCTTATTTATTTCCCACGGCAGTAAAAAGGAGTACTCTCTCATTCGGTTTAATAAATAAATCTTTACCTCCGCATTAAAGAACCGTCTCGCTTCGAGCGAAACCAAGTAAATAACTGTCAATTTGCTTTCGTTCTGAATGTCATAATGGTTGCAGGATAAACAGAATACACAGTTAGTATCTTACAATGCAAGTTTTATTTTGGTGCTCGACATCTCGGCTTTCCTAAGTCTTGCACCAAAATAAACCTTGTATTGTAAAATACTAACCCTGTATTCTCTATGTACACCATATGCTACTGGCAAGATATTACCTCCAAAAACGATTATGGGAAGCATTGTGTAACCAAGGATTTATGTAATGTTCGACTATTTCAATCATGTTTCATTCTTTGGAGGAGTTATATTATCAGCTATCGCCTATTATTAACACAATTATATGCATTTCGTTTTAAGGTATACCATTTGTTGGAATATTGGGCAATGCTGAATTATTCTTCGCTGCGGGATACGAAACTACGTCTGTCACCCTAACAATGTTTGCTTACAACCTCGCTCTGAATCCAGACTGCCAGGACAAGTTACGAATGGAAATTGAGAAAGAGATTGGATCGGTAGGTTGTCTTATATTGATATCGTAGGTCCTGTATATTGATCAGTGAATTATCAAAGCGAATTGCTGAAATATTCAAAATTCCCCTTACCCTGGACAGAGAAACTCACAAATTTGTATGGTGATATTCTTTTTTCATTTTTTTCAAGAATAAGATGTCCGGACGATCATGTACTGAAATATTGATATTATTAGATTAATTACTGTTTCCGTGAATTATATTTGAATCAAAACAAAATAAATCACATCATTGACTATATAACGAAAAAAATGTAAATTTAAGTTTTTTTAAATCTTTTAAATGAGTAACAGGGTAAATGTAAATGCAGAATTCCTTTTTTTTTTGCTTAATTACATGGCAGGAATGACTAATACATTCATGTTAAAGTAGTTAATTGAGTTTAATTTCTGCTAATAAAAGTTGGCAAGTCATTTCCCTTTCTTAATTTTACTTCAATGACGCCATCGTCGACTGACATCTTTCAGTGTTCAAACTTAGTAATAAATATTTACGTTAAAATTGGTTGTTTTGTACACAAGAAAAATCAGCGAGAAAAACAAAATCCGAAAATTGAGAGGTGATATAATATCACTTTCATTGGGTGGCATCACCCGGGCTAATATCAACATATGGTATTTTGAGATTTTTCGTTTTTTATATTACAAAAGGGCTGATATCAGTGGTAAACATATGATAAAATATCATACAGCATATCTATCCAATTTTTAGCATACACATTAACATAGCATAACAAACCCTGTATAAGAACAGTAACGAAGTAAATAACAAAATAAATTCAATCCCAAAATGACATTTACATAAAATTAAAACAAAAACATGTCTGGGTTTTGCGAAACTCCTCCAAAAAATATCTGAGTAAAACATGTAGGTTTCTTAACAAAATACATCATATCAATCTGACGAACATTAAAAATAACAAATATTTTTCTAAAGGAAAATGTCGACTACGAGAATGTTCAGAAGCTACAGTACCTGGATATGTGTATAAACGAAACACTTAGAATGTACACGCCGTTGATGAGGTAAGTTTCTGTTTTTGTTTGGGTTGTTTTGAGAAAAATACTTAACATTTCGATAAATATTTTAACAACCTTACCCTGTGATACGTACAATTTCAAATATTTGTGTATCGCACAATGCGGTATCAGTTATATTGATTCTGAATTTATTAAAATATAATCCAGGTTTGAAAGAATGTGTGTAAAAACTACAAAAGTAAAGGACATCACCATACCCGCAGGCATGGCTGTGACTGTACCGGCATATGCATTGCATCATGATCCGGATGTCTGGGAAAATCCAGATGTGTTCAACCCAAACAGGTAATATTTTGCTAAGAAATTATTATAATTAATGTCAATTACTAAGAAAATTGGATGACTTAACATTTTGTTAAGAAAATACATATTTTATAATACCTCACACAATTGAGAATTTTTCTTCTGAGCTGACAAACGAATATTTATAGATGTCTTCGCGTAAATCGAATTGTGAGAATGTGCATGGTTTCCAATAAATCTACCTCCGTCATCAATTCAATACAGATGTAGCTTTTTAATACCAAACTTCATCTAACGTATATCTAGGCTATCTAATTGTGTTTTTCTAGATTTTCTCCTGCAGAAAAAGCGAAACACGACCCCATGGATTTTTTACCATTCGGATATGGCCCACGGAGCTGTATCGGTATGAGATTGGCTCAGCTGGAAGCTAAAATGGCAATGGCTGATATCATTCGGAAATTCCGGTTTGTTGTCGGCAACAAAACTGATGTAAGTTACGTTTACGTTTGGCTCTGATATATTAGTTGATATTCCATAGGACTTTGCACTATCGGTTATATTTCATTTATAAATCTTGATATAAAGACATCTTTGTTGCAGATTCCACCAGACATTGACGATTCCGGACTTTTGAAGCCGAAACATTTGTGGCTAAAGGTAGAAGAAATCGACGAATAGGAAACACATCTCAAAATCGCCTCCATGCCTGTACGATAATGATAACAAGAACTATTCATTCAGAACGTACCGGTACATATCTTCACTCAAGTCCTGCCTCTACATCAGTGCTCTGTTTATCGAACATGTGATACTTGATTGCTCCCCAATAAATGTGTTATTTATTTTCACTGTTCTATTTAATTTAAACCACTATATTAGTTCAAGCTTAATGTATTGAAACGGTCACTGTAAAATGTATTTTATTTAGAAGAAGCACTATATCAATCCTATGGCCTCCTATCGCCTATTTAAGGAATAGATTTTTATTTTGTTGAGGTTATGAAAGTATAATGATAATGGAGCACGTGTAAATTATGTAATATAAAATTTACACGTGCTCAATTATCATTATAACCTCATATCCTCAAAAAAATCTGTTCCTTATATTTATGTTTTTCACGTAAATGAATATTATCTATTCTCGCGACAGTTGCATATTTTTTTTTATTAAAATACCCATATTTTGTTCTCTGATATAATGCTACATCCTCGGTTATCCAGTGATAGAAATACATCATTTACTGATTTAATGCTATATCCTCGATAACCCAGTGATACATGTAGACATACATCATTTACTGATATAAGTCTACATCCTCGGTAACCCAGTGTCAGAAATACATAATTTACTGATATAATGCTACATCCTCGGTAACCCAGTGTCAGAAATACATCATTTACTGATTAAATTATACACCATCGGTAACCCAGTGTCAAAATACATTATTAACTGATATAATGCTACATTATCAGTAACCCAGTGTCATAAATCAATCATTTCTGATATAATGCTACATTTACATCCTCGGTAACCCAGTGTCATAAATAAATAATTTACTGATATAAGACTACATCCTTGGTAACCCAGTGTCAGAAATACACAATTTACTGATATGATGCTACATCCTCGGTTACCAAGTGATAGAAATACATCATTTACTAATATAAATATACATCCTCGCTAACCAAGTGTCAGAAATACATCATTTACTGATAAATGCTACATCATCGGTAACCCAGTGTCAGAAATACATTATTAACTGATATAATCCTACATCCTCTCGGTATTCTTGTGATAGACATACATCATTTACTGATATAATGCTTCATACTCGGTAACCCAGTGTCAGAAATACATCATTTAATGATATAAGACTACATAATCGGCAACCTAGTGTCAGAAATACATTATTTATTTACTGATATAATGCTACATCATCGGTAACCCAGTGTCATAAATACATCATATACTGATTTAATTATACATCCTCGGTAACCCAGTGTCAGAAATACATCATTTACTGATATAATGCTACATCTTCGGTTACTCTGTGTCAGAAATAAATCATTTTCTGATATAATGCTACATTTACATTCTCGGTAACCCAGTGTCAGAAATACATCATTTACTGATATAAAGCTACATCCTCAGTAAGCCAGTGTTATTGATATAATGCTACATCCTCGGTTCTTCATCCGGGTACGTACGTGTGATGAGGAAGGCCGTCCTATAGAGTGACGGGTCACCTTGACCTGTATGTGGTGAATGATACTGTAGCAACCCATACTATGCAGCAGTGGTCATGGTAAGGTTCGGGATGCTGATGCTGGATACTGACGAGCATTATGGTGGAATATGCTTATTGGGTGGACTTCAGCCCGCTCAACGGTGCCATGCGATTAGTGGTACATAGTATATATAGACTGAGTGGAACACAGCCTACTCTTATAAACGTCTTTGACATATAGGACAGTTGGGGAACACAGTCAATCCTTGCTATGTTTAGTTGTATTATTGTATAAATTATGTCTATTTCTTTCAATATATTTTTTAAAGGTGTGCAAGTGAGTGAGATCGATATACTTCTGTCTACTACGTCTATATTCATTTAAATGGTTTTGTACATTTGTATATATTGTAAATAGCCGGTGTCTATTGTTCTTTGGATACTTCAATCGCTCATCCCGTTACACTCGTTAACCCAGTGTCAGAAATACACAATTACTGATATAATGCTACATCCTGGGTAACCCAATGTCAGATATAAACCATTTACTGATATAATGCTACATCCTCGGTAACCCAGTGTCAGAAATACACCATTTACTGATATAATGCTACATCCTGGGTAACCCAGTGTCAGATATAAACCATTTACTGATATAATGCTACATCCTGGGTAACCCAGTGTCAGATATAAACCATTTACTGATATAATGCTACATCCTGGGTAACCCAATGTCAGATATAAACCATTTACTGGTATAATGCTACATCCTGGGTAACCCAATGTCAGATATAAACCATTTACTGGTATAATGCTACATCCTGGGTAACCCAATGTCAGATATAAACCATTTACTGATATAATGCTACATCCTGGGTAACTCAGTGATAGAAATACATCATTTACTGGTATAATGCTACATCCTGGGTAACCCAATGTCAGATATAAACCATTTACTGATATAATGCTACATCCTCGGTAACCCAGTGATAGAAATACATCATTTACTGGTATAATGCTACATCCTCGGTAACCCAGTGATAGAAATACATCATTTACTGATATAATGCTACATCCTCGGTAACCCAGTGTCAGAAATACATCATTTACTGATAAAATGCTGCATCCTCGGTAACCCAGTGATAGAAATACACAATTTACTGATATAATGCTACATTCTCGGTAACCCAATGATAGAAATACATCATTTACTGGTATAATGCTACATTCTCGGTAACCCAGTGAGTGAAATACATCATTTATGATATAAACCAATACATCATTTACTGATATAATGCTACATCCTCGGTAACCCAGTGTCAGATATAAACCATTTACTGGTATAATGCTACATCCTCGGTAACCCAGTGATAGAAATACATCATTTACTGATATAATGCTACATCCTGGGTAACCCAATGTCAAATATAAACCATTTACTGGTATAATGCTACATCCTGGGTAACCCAATGTACGATATAAACCATTTACTGGTATAATGCTACATCCTGGGTAACCCAATGTCAGATATAAACCATTTACTGGTATAATGCTACATCCTGGGTAACCCAATGTCAGATATAAACCATTTACTGGTATAATGCTACATCCTGGGTAACCCAATGTCAGATATAAACCATTTACTGATATAATGCTACATCCTCGGTAACCAATGTATAGAATATAACACCATTTACTGGTATAATGCTACATCCTGGGTAACCCAAGTGTCAGATATAAACCATTTACTGATAATGCTACATCCTGGGTAACCATGATAGAAATACATCATTTACTGATATAATGCTACATCCTCGGTAACCCAGTGGCAGAAATACATCATTTACTGATAAAATGCTGCATCCTCGGTAACTCAGTGATAGAAATACATCAATTACTGATATAATGCTACATTCCTGGGTAACCCAGTGTGACAGATAAAACCATTTACTGGTATAATGCTACATCCTGGGTAACCCAATGTAAGAATAAACCATTTACTGATGTATAATGCTATCCTGGTAACCCAGGGAGTCAGATATAAACCATTTACTGATATAAATGCTACATCCTGGGTAACCCATGTGATCAGATTTATAAACCATTTACTGATATAATGCTACATCCTCGGTAACCCAGTGATAGAAATACATCATTTACTGATATAATGCTACATCCTCGGTAACTCAGTGATAGAAATACATCATTTACTGATATAATGCTACATCCTGGGTAACCCAATGTCAGATATAAACCATTTACTGGTATAATGCTACATCCTGGGTAACCCAATGTCAGATATAAACCATTTACTGGTATAATGCTACATCCTCGGTAACCCAGTGATAGAAATACATCATTTACTGGTATAATGCTACATCCTCGGTAACCCAGTGATAGAAATACATCATTTACTGGTATAATGCTACATCCTGGGTAACCCAATGTCAGATATAAACCATTTACTGGTATAATGCTACATCCTCGGTAACCAAGTGATAGAAATACATCATTTACTGATATATAATGCTACATTCTCATCCATTTACTGATATAATGCTACATCCTGGGTAACCCAGTGTCAGATATAAACCATTTACTGGTATAATGCTACATCCTGGGTAACCCAATGTCAGATATAAACCATTTACTGATATAATGCTACATCCTCGGTAACCAAGTGATAGAAATACATCATTTACTGGTATAATGCTACATCCTCGGTAACCCAGTGATAGAAATACATCATTTACTGATATAATGCTACATCCTCGGTAACCCAGTGATAGAAATACATCATTTACTGGTATAATGCTACATCCTGGGTAACCCAATGTCAGATATAAACCATTTACTGATATAATGCTACATCCTGGGTAACCCAATGTCAGAAATAAACCATTTACTGGTATAATGCTACATCCTGGGTAACCCAATGTCAGATATAAACCATTTACTGGTATAATGCTACATCCTGGGTAACCCAATGTCAGATATAAACCATTTACTGGTATAATGCTACATCCTCGGTAACCCAGTGATAGAAATACATCATTTACTGATATAATGCTACATCCTCGGTAACCCAGTGATAGAAATACATCATTTACTGGTATAATGCTACATCCTGGGTAACCCAATGTCAGATATAAACCATTTACTGGTATAATGCTACATCCTCGGTAACCCAGTGATAGAAATACATCATTTACTGATATAATGCTACATTCTCGGTAACCCAGTGATAGAAATACATCATTTACTGATATAATGCTACATCCTGGGTAACCCAATGTCAAATATAAACCATTTACTGGTATAATGCTACATCCTGGGTAACCCAATGTACGATATAAACCATTTACTGGTATAATGCTACATCCTGGGTAACCCAATGTCAGATATAAACCATTTACTGGTATAATGCTACATCCTCGGTAACCCAGTGATAGAAATACATCATTTACTGATATAATGCTACATCCTCGGTAACCCAGTGATAGAAATACATCATTTACTGGTATAATGCTACATCCTGGGTAACCCAATGTCAGATATAAACCATTTACTGGTATAATGCTACATCCTGGGTAACCCAATGTCAGATATAAACCATTTACTGGTATAATGTTACATCCTCGGTAACCCAGTGATAGAAATACATCATTTACTGATATAATGCTACATTCTCGGTAACCCAGTGATAGAAATACATCATTTACTGGTATAAATGCTACATCCTGGTAACCCAATGTCAGATATAAACCATTTACTGATATAATGCTACATCCTGGGTAACCCATTGTCAGAAATAAACCATTTACTGGTATAATGCTACATCCTCGGTAACCCAGTGATAGAAATACATCATTTACTGATATAATGCTACATTCTCGGTAACCCAGTGATAGAAATACATCATTTACTGGTATAATGCTACATCCTGGGTAACCCAGTGTCAGATATAAACCATTTACTGGTATAATGCTACATCCTGGGTAACCCAATGTCAGAAATAAACCATTTACTGATATAATGCTACATCCTCGGTAACCCAGTGATAGAAATACATCATTTACTGATAAAATGCTACATCCTCGGTAACTCAGTGATAGAAATACATCATTTACTGGTATAATGCTACATCCTCGGTAACCCAGTGATAGAAAATAAACCATTTTACTGATATAATGCTACATCCTGGTAACCCAATGATAGAAATAAACCATTTACTGGTATAATGCTACATCCTCGGTAACCCAGTGATAGATAATACATCAATTACTGATATAATGCTACATCCTCGGTAACCCAATGTAGAAATACACCATTTACTGGATATAATGCTACATCCTCGGTAACCCAGTGATAGAAATAACCATTTACTGGTATAATGCTACATCCTCGGTAACCCAGTTGATCAGATATAAACATCATTTACTGATATAATGCTACATCCTCGGTAACCCAGTGATAGAAATACATCATTTACTGATATAATGCTACATCCTGGGTAACCCAATGATAGATATAAACCATTTACTGTATAATGATATAATGCTACATCCTCGGTAACCCAGTGATAGAAATACATCATTTACTGGTATAATGCTACATCCTCGGTAACCCAGTGATAGAAATACACCATTTACTGATATAATGCTACATCCTCGGTAACCCAGTGATAGAAATACATCATTTACTGATATAATGCTACATTCCTGTTAACCCAATGTCAGATATAAACCATTTACTGATATAATGCTACATCCTGGGTAACCATGTCAGATGTACCATTTACTGGTATAATGCTACATCCTGGGTAACCCAATGTCAGATATAACCATTTACTGTATAATGCTACATCCTACGGTAACCCAGTGATAGAAATACATCATTTACTGGTATAATGCTACATCCTGGGTAACCCAATGTCAGATATAAACCATTTACTGGTATAATGCTACATCCTCGGTAACCCAGTGATAGAAATACATCATTTACTGATATAATGCTACATCCTGGGTAACCCAATGTCAGAAATAACATCATTTACTGGTATAATGCTACATCCTGGGTAACCCAATGTACAGATATAAAACCATTTACTGGTATAATGCTACATCCTGGGTAACCAATGATCAGAAATACACCATTTACTGGTATAATGCTACATCCTGGGTAACCCAGTGATCAGATAAATACATCATTTACTGATATAATGCTACATCCTGGGTAACCAAGTGATAGAAATAAACATCATTTACTGGTATATAATGCTACATTCCTCGGTAACCCAGTGATAGAAATACATCATTTACTGGGTATAATGCTACATCCTGGGTAAACCAATGTCAGAATAAACCATTTACTGGGTATAATGCTACATCCTGGTAACCAAGTGTCAGAATTTATCTGTAAATGCTACATACGGTACCCATGATAGAAAATACATCAATTTACTGCATAAATAATGCCTACATCCTGGTAACCCAATGTTCACATCAGTGATAGAAATACATCATTTAACTGATAAAATGCTACATCCTCGGTAACCCAGTGATAGAAAATACATCATTTACTGATATAATGCTACATTCCTCGGTAACCACAGTCAGATATAAACCATTTACTGATATAATGCTACATCCTCGGGTAACCCAGTGATAGAAAATACATCAATTTACTGATATAATGCTACATTCTCGGTAACCCAGTGATAGAAATACATCATTTACTGATATAATGCTACATCCTCGGTAACCCAGTGATAGATAAATAAACCATTTACTGGTATAATGCTACATCCTGGTAACCCAATGTCAGATAAAACCATTTACTGAGTATAATGCTACATCCTGGGTAACTCAGTGATAGAAATACATCATTTACTGATATAATGCTACATCCTCGGTAACCCAGTGATAGAAATACAACATCATTACTGGTATAATGCTACATCCTCGGTAACCCAGTGTCAGATATAAACCATTTACTGGTATAATGCTACATCCTCGGTAACCCAGTGATAGAAAATACATCATTTAATGATATAATGCTACATCCTGGGTAACCCAATGTCAAATACAAACCATTTACTGGTATAATGCTACATCCTCGGTAACCCAGTGATCAGAAATAAACCATTTACTGGTATAATGCTACATCCTCGGTAACCCAGTGATAGAAATACATCATTTACTGATATAATGCTACATTCTCAGGTAAACCCAGTGATAGAAATACATCATTTACTGGTATAATGCTACAATCTCGGTAACCCAGTGATCAGAAATACACCATTTACTGATATAATGCTACATTCCTGGGGTAAACTCAATGTCAGTGATATAAACATTTACTGATATAATGCTACATCCTGGGTAACCCAATGTGATAGAAATAAACATCATTTACTGGTATAAATGCTACATCCTGGGTAACCCAATGATAGAAAAACCATTTACTCATTTACTGGTATAATGCTACATTCTCGGTAAACCCAATGTCAGATATAAACCATTTACTGATATAATGCTACATCCTCGGTAACCCAGTGATAGAAATACATTCATTTACTGTATATAATGCTACATCCTGGGTAACCCAATGTCCAGATATAACCCATTTACTGATATAATGCTACATCCTGTCCGGTAACCCAGTGATAGAAATACACGCATTTACTGATATAATGCTACATTCTCTCGGTAACCCAGTAATAGAAATACATCATTTACTGGATATAATGCTACATCCTCGGTAACCCAGTGATAGAAATACACCATTTACTGATATAATGCTACATCCTCGGTAACCCAGTAATAGAAAATACATCATTTACTGATAAAATGCTGCATCCTTGGTAACTCAGGATAGAAATACATCATTACTGATATATAAGCTCCTACCCTGGGTAACCCAAAGTCAGAAATAAACCATTTACTGATATAAATGCTACATTCTCGGTAACCGATTACTAATAAAGGGATACCCCTAGTGTCAACACAATAAATCATTTACTTATATAAATTGACCTAGTGTATTTTTATTTGCGTGGAAGTTGTTGCTAGTCCTAGTTTCCAAGTTTTCGTTAATAAACGTAACTATTAACCAGAAACCCGAGTTCCGGGGTCTAGGTGTCAGATCAGTTTAAGGAAATCTGTGTTTTTGAGATGTGTCGTATCGTTTCTGAAAGCTCAGAGTTAGATTCCTGGATAATATGTGTAATTAAATATCTTCTTAGACTGAGGTAGAAATGCTAATAAACGGAACTCTACTTGTTGACCAGTATTTGTGTTAAACGGAACTCGGGTCTGGTTCCTAGTTCCGTATAAGCTTAAACGGAACTCGGGTCTGGTTCCTTGTTTCATTTAAGTTAAACGGAACTCGGATCTGGTTCCTAGTTCCATTTAAGTTAAACAGAACTCGGGTCTGGTTCCTAGTTCCGTCTAATAAACGGAACTAGGAACTAGGAACTCGCAACCAACTTCAGCCCTGCGTATTTATCTCTATATACTGGGTTATCTAGTGCAATACGCTCATGTCCCCTGAGACTATATTACATGGTTACCCATACAATACACCCATGTCCCCTGAGACTATATTACATGGTTACCCATGCAATACAGGCATGTCCCCTCAGGCTATATTACATGGTTACCCATACAATACAGCCTCGGTACGTCACGGCATCAACAAAATTACTATCTTATTGTTAACTTTTCAACATTATTTTCAGAAATTATGCTGATTGCACTATAAAAATTAAGACAAATTATTTATCAAAATGGCAGGCTTTCATAATTGTGAGATTGTAATAAAACATCGAGGTACAATGTGAGAAAAATACTCTTTCACATGTGGATATGAAGGATAGCGATATTCCACCCTCGGGATCACAAAAGACTGTAAAACCCTCGGCAAGCCTTGGGATTTATTACATTTTGCGAACCTCGGATAGAATATCCCTATCCTTCATTTCCCTGCATGAACAAGTACTATCGCCTGCCATACACAACAGTATGGGGAGTTTGTAAATAGCAAGTGTAAGCAGTACAAGGGCCCTGGGGATATTCGTAAGTATGGGGTGGTAGTTCAATAGCGAAAAATAAAGAATTGTTGGACTTGTTCATTAAATCTCATGAATTTATTTAACAACATATAGAGGCTAATACACTTGGCAATGGAAAGAATCCACTATGTCATAGTGATGTGAAGTTTTCTACATGTCCAGTCCCCTAAATGAGATTACGTATATAATATCGTAATATGTCACGGGATAACTATTTTGTTCACTATACTGTCGGTACGAGACGCTAACTACAAATGATGGACGTTTGCGCATTGTGATTTCTAAACAAGAGAAATACTAAAGACACAAGATAATACATGCTTTTCATGTAGTCATTAATAACGCCACAAAGGATGGGGAAGAAACCTTTATGAAGTACAAGTTTAATCAAATACATGATGTTAGTTAAATATTAATAGAATTGCATGGTACATGTTAAATAATTGTTTGGAATTTTCTCAGTTTTCCGTGTGCTGGACTTGTTCCAACAGAAGAAATGCAGAGTAAAAAAATGCATCATTCACTGTTATAAATCTTCATCCTCGGCAACCCAGTGTTAGATTATCAGAGATACTGATGTAATGTTACGTAATAGCGTATTTATCTCATAACTACGAGTGTACTACTGGGTTATCTAATACAATACACTCATGTCCCCTCGAGACTATATTACATGGCTACCCAAACAATACACTCATGTCCCCTGAGGCTATATTACATGGCTATCCATACAATACGCTCATGTCCCCTGAGGCTATATTACATGGCTACCCATACAATACGCTCATGTTCCCCTGAGGCTATACTATGTGTCCCCTGAGCGATAATACATGGCTACCCCATACAATACACTCATGTCCCCTGAGGCTATATTACATGGCTACCCATACAATACACTCATGTCCCCTGAGGCTATATTTACATGGCTACCCATACAATACACTCATGTCCCCTGAGGCTATATTACATGGCTACCCATACAATACACTCATGTCCCCTGAGGCTATATTAACATGGCTATCCATACAATACACTCATGTCCCCTGAGGCTATATTACATGGCTACCCATACAATACACTCATGTCCCCTGAGGCTATATTACATGGCTACCCATACAATACACTTCATGTCCCCTGAGGCTATATTACATGGCTACCCATACAATACACTCATGTCCCCTGAGGCTATTTACATGGCTACCCATACAATACGCTCATCCCCTGAGGCTATATTACATACAATACACTCATGTCCCCTGAGGCTATATTACATGGCTACCCATACAATACACTCATGTCCCCTGAGGCTATATTACATGGCTACCCATACAATACACTCATGTCCCCTGAGACTATATTACATGCTATACCCATACAATACCTCATGTCCCCTGAGGCGATGATTACATGGCTACCCATACAATACACTCATGTCCCCTGAGGCTAATATTACATGGCTACCCATACAATACACTCATGTCCCCTGAGGCTATATTACATGGCTACCCATACAATACACTCATGTCCCCTGAGGCTATATTACATGGCTACCCATACAATACACTCATGTCCCCTGAGGCTATATTACATGGCTACCCATACAATACACTCATGTCCCCTGAGGCTATATTACATGGCTACCATACAATACACTCATGTCCCCTGAGGCTATAATACATGGCTACCCATACAATACACTCATGTCCCCCTGAGGCTATATTACATGGGCTATCCATACAATACACTCATGTCCCCTGAGGCTATATTACATGGCTACCCATACAATACACTCATGTCCCCTGAGGCTATATTACATGGCTACCCATACAATACACTCATGTCCCCTGAGGCTATATTACATGGCTACCCATACAATACACTCATGTCCCCTGAGGCTATATTACATGGCTACCCATACAATAATACACTCATGTCCCCTGAGGCTATATTACATGGCTACCCATACAATACACTCATGTCCCCTGAGGCTATATTACATGGCTACCCATACAATACACTCATGTCCCCTGAGGCTATATTACATGGCTACCCATACAATACACTCATGTCCCCTGAGGCTATATTACATGGCTACCATACAATACACTCATGTCCCCTGAGGCTATATTACATGGCTACCCATACAATACACTCATGTCCCCTGAGGCTATATTACATGGCTACCATACAATACACTCATTCCCCTGACACTCAATCGCTCAGTCCCCTGAGGCTATATTACATGGCTACCCATACAATACACTCATGTCCCCTGAGGCTATATTACATGGCTATCCATACAATACACTCATGTCCCCTGAGGCTATATTACATGGCTACCCATACAATACACTCATGTCCCCTGAGGCTATATTACATGGCTACCCATGTACAATACACTCATGTCACCTGAGGCTATATTACATGGCTACCCATACAATACACTCATGTCCCCTGAGGCTATATTACATGGCTACCCATACAATACACTCATGTCCCCTGAGGCTATATTGCATGGCTACCCATTACAATACGCTCATGTCCCCTGAGGCTATATTACATGGCTACCCATACAATACGCTCCATGTCCCCTGAGGCTATATTACATGGCTACCCATACAATACACTCATGTCCCCTGAGGCTATATTACATGGCTACCCATACAATACGCTCATGTCCCCTGAGGCTATATTACATGCTCCCTACCACATACAATACACTCATGTCCCCTGAGGCTATATTACATGGCTATCCATGCAATACACTCCTGTCCCCTGAGGCTATATTACATGGCTACCCATACAATACACTCATGTCCCCTGAGGCTATATTACATGGCTACCCATAAAATACACTCATGTCCCCTGAGGCTGTATTACATGGCTACCCATACAATACGCTCATGTCCCCTGAGGCTATATTACATGGCTACCCATACAATACACCCATGTCCCCTGAGGCTATATTACATGGCTACCCATACAATACGCTCATGTCCCCTGAGGCTATATTACATGGCTATCCATGCAATACGCTCATGTCCCCTGAGAGGCTATATTACATAGCTACCCATGTAATTAAGCCCCATGACGTCACGTTGTCAACACAGTATTACTATTATATTTTTAAATATTAACATTATTTTCAGAAATTATACTGTTTATAAAGAATAAGACAAAATATTTCTCAAAAAAGCAGGCTTTAATAATTGTGAGATTGTATTAAAACGTCGAGGTATGAGAGAAAATACTCTTAAACAGGTAAATATGAAATATAGGGATATTCTATCCTCGATATCACAAAAGGCTGCAAACCATGCCAAGCCTCGAGGTTTTAGTACATTTTGTGAACCTCGCGCCACGAAGGGAAGGGGGGGGAGAAAACTCAGTTGATTCTAGATAATGACGTACTAGTAATCAAATACATGATGTTGATTAGATATTAATAGTATTGCATAGTACATGTTAAATAAGTGTTTGTAATATTCTTAGTTTTCCGTGTGCTGGACTTGTTCCAACAGAAGAAATGCAGAGCAAATAAATACATCATTCACTGTTATAAGTCTACATCCTCGGTAAACCATTGTTAGAAATAGATTATTTACTGATATTATGTTACGTAATAGTGTATTTATTTCATATCTACTACTTGGTTATCCAATGAGTTACGCTCATGTTCCCTGAGGCTATATTACATGGCTACCCATACAATACACTCATGTCCCCTGAGGCTGGTTTACATGGCTACCCATACAATACACTCATGTCCCCTGAGGCTATATTACATTGCTATCCATACAATACACTCATGTCCCCTGAGGCTATATTACATGGCTACCCATACAATACACTCATGTCCCCTGAGGCTATATTACATGGCTACCCATACAATACACTCATGTCCCCTGAGGCTATATTACATGGCTACCCATACAATACACTCATGTCCCCTGAGGCTATATTACATGGCTACCCATACAATACACTCATGTCCCCTGAGGCTATATTACATGGCTACCCATACAATACGCTCATGTCCCCTGAGGCTATATTACATGGCTACCCATACAATACACTCATGTCCCCTGAGGCTATATTACATGGCTATCCATACAATACGCTCATGTCCCCTGAGGCTATATTACATGGCTACCCATACAATACACTCATGTCCCCTGAGGCTATATTACATGGCTACCCATACAATACACTCATGTCCCCTGAGGCTATATTACATGGCTACCCATACAATACACTCATGTCCCCTGAGGCTATATTACATGGCTACCCATACAATACACTCATGTCCCCTGAGGCTATATTACATGGCTACCCATACAATACACTCATGTCCCCTGAGGCTATATTACATGGCTATCCATACAATACACTCATGTCCCCTGAGGCTATATTACATGGCTACCCATACAATACACTCATGTCCCCTGAGGCTATATTACATGGCTACCCATACAATACACTCATGTCCCCTGAGGCTATATTACATGGCTACCCATACAATACGCTCATGTCCCCTGAGGCTATATTACATGGCTACCCATCCAATACACTCATGTCCCCTGAGGCTATATTACTTGGCTACCCATACAATACGCTCATGTCCCCTGAGGCTATATTACATGGCTACCCATACAATACGCTCATGTCCCCTGAGGCTATATTACATGGCTACCCATCCAATACGCTCATGTCCCCTGAGGCTATATTACATGGCTATCCATACAATACGCTCATGTCCCCTGAGGCTATATTACATGGCTACCCATGTAATAAAACCTCATGACGTCGCGGTGTCAACACAGTATTACTACACAGTATTACTAATTTAATTTTAAATATTAACCTTATTTTCAGAAATTATACTGTTTAAAAAGAATAAGACAATTTATTTCTCAAAATAGTAGGCTTTCATAATAGTGAGATTGTATTAAAATGTCGAGGTATGAGAGAAAATACTCTTTCACAGGTAAATATGAAAGATAGGGATATTCTATCCTCGAGATCACAAAAGGTTGCAAACCATGCCAAGCTTCGAGTTTTTAGTACATTTTGTGAACCTCACGCCTTGAAAGGGGGGGGGGAGAAAACTCAGTTGACTCTAGATAATGACGTAATCAAATACATGATGTTATTTAAATATTAATAGTATTGCATTGTACATGTTAAATAAGTGTTTGTAATATTCTCAGCTTTTCCGTGTGCTAAATTTGTTTCAACAGAGGAAGTGAAGAGCAAGTCTTGACCATGTCTGCACAATACAGATGTAAACAGTGTTTACCTAAACTGGTCATCATAACCTAATTAAGTTGTTGATAAGATTTGTTAAGCTAAGTCTGTCCTGAATTAGACAAAGACAAGTACATTTGTAATGTATTCTAAAGACTGGTGGTGAGTTATATGTTATACCTTCACATTTTTGTAATGCTCACGAGTGAAAAAGGCATATATCGTATATACACAAATCCATATAAACTACGACTCAAAATCTAGGACATTCTTCACATTCAGTCATATGTAAATGACGTCTCGAAATCAGGACATTTTACAATCACTGCCCTTTAGTTTGCGTATTATGTAACATATCACGTGGATATATTCCACTTGAACAAAAAAAAGTACCACTATCAATCTAAAATAGCTGATGTTTCATTTCTCATAGTCAGATAACCTGTACCTATATCTCGACAAGATGGACGTGATGGGATTTGACACCCCCTTGTGGGTTATCCTGGTGCTACTGGCGATTTTTTTCTATACAATGTGAGTAAATTTTCGTGTGCACCTCTATCAAAACGCACGTATACACAAAACAAAACTATATCAAATTATTTACACTTACACAAGATCGTTATCTGAATGCAACTTAATACCGGAATAAAGATACAGGTATAACCTTTGGACTATGGCAATTTACTATAGCCTAACTGAATATTAAATGTTCATGTCTGAATAATTAAGTTATTATTATTGGTATGCGTTTTCAACATGAAAAAATGTATTTACTACATGTTATGTACCTAGCCTAGCCTGTATCGTATTATAACCCGTTTTATTACCAGATGGTTATTTACAAAAAAAAAGTATCATTAAAAACGCTCACAATACTCAACTTTGCCCGATAGCATTATTACTGAGGTTTGAGTGTGACCATGCATGTAGTAACAAGCCAAATGAGTTTGTCTGTTTACATTTATTTGAATAAAAAAACATACATACGTATCCATTAAATAAAGAAATCGTCAGGGTTCGTTAATATGTTCCACGGATAGACGACTGATCAGGTCATTCAGGACTGTTATATTGGCACTGTACCTCCCTGTACTAGTGGACAATCTTGTTCATTGTAAAACGTTATCTCACTAATTACTACCAGGATACCGAACAGCATACCCAACGAGACCGTCAACCATTCTTAACTTAATAATGACTGTTTTAGAGAAGCTAAGAGAAAGGCTGAGAAATGTTTTACAATCATAATATTTAAGGAGCCATAATGAAGTGTGTTCTCTTTAGCAAACGGTATAATCCTACTCATTAACAAAAACTATAAAAGCGGTCCTAATAAAGATACAACCTTACGCTTGGATCTATTAGTACTATGTAAGGCGATCCAGATGAAGAGTGATTAACATATATCCGATATACACTGTATAACATGACCTGTTCGTTGGTACTTATGTTCGTAGAATGAATAACTATGGACATTATAATTATTGTAGTTTGATGAGTCGGGACTTCCTTACATTCAGACGGATGGGCATCCCGGGACCAACACCTTTGCCTATAATTGGCAACTTGTTTGCCATGAGGAAGGTGAGAACGTTTGCTAATAAGCCGTCAACTTCCATACAATAAGTTGTAATGTTTTTGTATCATATAATGCCTAGGGAAATGTATTGATTTTCCTTATTAATTTGACGTTAATTTTCAATTACGTTTCATTTTCGATTAAATGATTCAATTTGATACATTTTCAAATGTCGGTTTTGAAAAATAATATATTAGATAATATTGATTCAATTAATTTTACGCGTTTTGAAATTATAATAAATGCCATTTTCCCTTTGTCTTTTTAGGGTATCCGTGCCTTCCACACAGATGCAATTAAAAAATATGGCAAAGTATGTGGGTATGTGTTACGACCAAGAATAACAGAAATGAGAAACCAGCAGCTAAATTCAAAACATAATTTATTTATATATAAAATATCATACAGAGATGGTTTACAATATCTAAAGTAATTGGTGGTGGTACAAGAATAATACAAGAATTAAAAATGTTACTTATCTGTATGTGAATGTCCTGGTATAATTATTGATCCTTCTAGGTTCCGAATTAACAATAATCACATATCCACGAGGAAAATGAATGTCATCAGATGATTTGTAAAGTTCCAGGCAATATGAATATAATCCACACCATACGTTGTAACAATTCACAGATAAAGTCACAATAGCTCTCCCAATAGAAGCTGATATGGCGCTCTACAATTCTTGATACGTCTAATTACAGGTCTCATTACATTCTGATTAGCCTTGGATAGCTGGAGTGTATATAGCTAAACCCTAATTCAAGAATATTGGAGAACCTTCTACCTCTAGAATATCTAACTTAAAACAGTAAACTTTCTGGAAATAGATCATTCTAGATCCCTACTTATAATCAACATGTTTACAAACATGTATGTTTATACATGATAATATTCTAAAAAGTTCTATAACCCAGATTAATGATATGACCTTAGGACGAATTGATAATATAGCTATAGGAGTTATCTCCCTTATCTAATAACTACATGTATTTAGTGTCATACATAAGACACCCCTCTTTAAAGAAAAGAAAGTTTTATTGAAAAGGAAATTTTCTTGAAATATCAATCAAGTAACATTTAAATTTAAATCCTTGATAAAGCATCAGTCAGAATATTGTCTTTCCCTTTTAAATGTTTGATGTCAAGATTGTACTCTTGCAAAGTCAAACTCCACCTGAGAATTCTTTGTTTTTGTTTTTCATTTTCCCAAGGAATGTCAAAGGGTTGTGATCAGTGAATACCAACACAGGCACAACTATAGTGCAGAGATACACATCAAATTGCTTCAAAGCCAAAATCAATGCTTAACATTCTTTCTCAATGGAGGAATATTTTCTCTGGTGTTTGTCATTTTTTTCGAGAAATAACAAATTGGATGGTCAATTTGTTCAGAAACATCTTGCATCAAAACAGCACCAACACCTACATCGCTGGCGTCAACAAACAGTTTAAACTGTTTATCAAAATCTGGAGCAGTCAGAACTGGCGAATTTGATAGTATGGCTTTCAATTTCTCAAAGGCAGACTTACTTTCGTCTGATCAGACAAATTTGACATATTTCTTTACCAAAGCAGTAAGTGGAGCTGCTATAACAGAGAAATTTTGACAAAATTTTCTGTAATATCCAGCCATACCAAGAAATCTCATCAGCTCTCTTTTGCTTCCAGGAGTTAGAAAATCTATAATTGCTTCTACTTTGGTCTGAACAGGTTTTACCTGTCCCTATCCTACAACATGGCCTAAAAGTTCAACAGTTGCATGACAAAATTCACATTTCAGTAAGTTCACAGACAATTTCATGGTAGTGAGTCTCTCGAAGAATCCGTGTATCTCGCGTAGATGGTCTTCCCACTTGTCCTAGTAGTTGATGACGTTATCAATGTATCCATCGAAGCCTTCAAGGTCTGATATCACGCTGTTAAGAAGACGTTGAAATGTTGTCGGGGCATTCTTCATATCAAACGATACTGGTGCAAACCTTGAGAGGTTACAAATACCGACAATCCATAAGCTCTTTCTGTTAATGGCACCTGCCAGTAACCTTTCAATGGGTCAAACTTGCTGACATACTTGGCTTTGCCAATTTTGTCAATACAAGAGTCAATCCTTGGAATTGGATAAGAGTCTGTTTTACTAAGAGAATTTACTTTTCTGAAGTTAGTACAGAACCGGTATATCTTGTCTAGCTTTGGCACCAGAACACACGGAGAGCTCCATTCACTTTTGCTTGGTTCAATGATATCATTGTTCAACATGTGTTGAATTTCTTTCTTTAAATGTTCTTCTTTCAAAGGATTGGCAAGGTAAGGATTACAGGTGGCGCAACGCCCACATCCACATCGTGATAGATAGTATCTGTTTTGCCTGGTGTATCCGGAAACGAAATCTTTATACTCAAGTATCAGATCTTTCAGTTCATTTCGTTCCTTTTCCGATAGATGACATATATAGTTTCTTGTCCAAGTGTGCGAGCACATCTGAGTTCCGTAACTTAACACCACAATCTAAACCTACATCTTGTACACCACCATCTAAGTCTGATTTACAAATATCAGCTGTACTTTCACTTTGCGATGGTACAGAGACCAAAGTAGCAACAGGTTGCGAGGTCTTGCTCTCTTCTCTATTTACATATTTTTTAAGCATATTAACATGACATAATTGAGTTTTCATGCGCCTCCCTGGATTTTGTACAATGTAGTTAACATCATCGATCTTTTTCTCAATAACATAGGTCCAAAATATGTAGCTTGCAAAGGCTGACCAGGTATTGGTAATAGAGCCAAAATTTTGTCACCTGTATCAAAACTTCTTGAACGGGCATCTTTATCGTACCATGTGGTCATTTTGGTTTGAGTAATGGCCAAATTTTCTTTTTCCAATTCACATGCCTTTTTCAATCTTTGCTTAAAGTTAGACACATACTCTAAGAAATTCACTTTAAAATCTTCGTCCGAAATTTTGTCTTTCAAAGTTTTCAAAGGATCATGTACAGTTTGTCCAAACACAAGCTCAAATATATTGAAGCCAAGAGACTCTTGGACAGATTCTCTAACGCCAAACAACAACATGTGTATACCTTCGTCCCAATCTCTTTTGTTTTCAAAACAATAAAGTCTCATTATATTCTTCAATGTCTGATGAAAACGTTCTAAAACACTCTGAGACTATGGATGATAGGCACTGGACTTATAATGCTTGCTCTGGAGCTGGTACATGACTTGTTTAAAATACCAGACATGAAATTAGAACCTTGGTCCGATTGGACAGCTTTTTGAAGACCAACCAGGGTAAAGAATTTAACCCAAGCCTTGACTATGTTAGGGGCCTTAATATCACTGGGGGCACTTGCGCATCAACACACCTGACCTACGGAAGTAACAAAGCGGGACTTTTCAGCCTCTTCCTCACTCAAAGCCCTATTACACAATAAGGAGATTTCATGATCTTTTTCCTGATCAACTATAAGCTCCTCTCTAGATAAAGATGATTTACTCATCATGTCAGAGCAAGACGTATCATTGTTAGGAACACCTCTATCATTATAGAGGTCTACAGGATTACTCAAAAGATCACACTTGCCCCCGACATCCTGTATATCATGAACCAAGAAAATGTCATCTAACCCTGGACTATAATGATCCTCAACTACTGCAACATCAGAAACCTTTTTACTCATTGAACGAGAAGCAGCACAAGAGAAAATACCATATTCCTGTTGAATAAGGATACTGAACACTAAGGGATCTACCCAAACTTTCTCTCCAGCCAAGTCATTACCTAAAATGAGCGACACGCCGTCTATGGAAAGTTCCGGTCTTACACCAATGGTAACAGGCCCAGATACCAAGTCTGACTTAAAATAAACACAATGAAGATGAACATTAACAAAACCTAACTCTACACCTTGAAGCAAAACACTACTACCACATGAGGTCTCCTCAGACAAAGGCATTACGCCATCTAATATTAAAGAATGAGAAGCCCCAGTATCTCGCAAAATCTTCACAGGTTTCAAGTTGGTGATATCACTAGTAAGTAAAACAAAACTTTCAAAAATGAAGAGAGAGTACTTCTCCAAGACACTATTAGACTCTGAGCTCTTAATCTCAACATTTGGACACTTTAGAATCTTCCACAATATCACTTACTTTCTGACTAGGCTTTGACATAGCTAACACAGAAGGAACTGACTGTTTTCGGCTGTGTTCATTACGCTGGAGAGAATAACACTCAGACACAACATGTCCTACTTTCTTGCAGTGATTACAAACAGGACCAGAATGAGATCTCACACCTGCCCTATGATCTGTTTTAGAATCTGACTTAGTCTTATCACCAAATTTAGGTTTGTCGTTAGAAGGGCCACTCAAGGTTGGGTTCCTAGGCTGACCAAATTTACTAGTAACAGTGGTACTGTTTTTGTCTTGAGAACTGTTTAAGGAAATGAACCTTTGTGGGTGAGAGTGTAATCATCAGCCATTGTAGCTACTTCACTAAGTGTTTCAGCTTTTCTCTCATCTAAATGAGTTTTTATGTTTGTGTGGACACAACGTTTCAACCCCTCTATCAACAATAATTGGCAGTAAGTCTCGGGAACTACATAACTCATAAGCTTTAGAAATAGCTTTCTTGACTACTTTGTAATTTGAAATCTCATCTACAGACAAAGAAGTATAATGTCTCTAGCTTTACCAATCAAGACTCTCAGGCCATTTCATATTCTCAGACAAAGGCACTACGCCATCTAATATTAAAGAATGAGAAGCCCCAGTATCTCGCAAAATCTTCACAGGTTTCAAGTTGGTGATATCACTAGTAAATGAAAAAAAACCTTCAAAAATGAAGGGAGAGTACTTCTCCAAGACACTATCAGACTCTAAGCTCTTAATCGCAACAGACACTTTAGAATCTTCCACAATATCACTTACTTTCTGACTAGACTTTGACATAGCTAACAGAAGGAACTGGCTGTTTACGCCTTTGTTCATTACGCTGGAGAGAATAACACTCAGACACAACATGTCCTACTTTCTTGCAGTGATTACAAACAGGACCAGAAGGAGACCCCACACCTACCCTGTGATCTGTTTTAGAATCTTTTTTAAGCCTCCGGAACTACATGTAACTCATAAGCTTTCTGAATACCTTTCTAGACTACTTTGTAATTTGAAATGTCATCAACAGATAAAGAGGAATAAATGTCTCTAGCTTTACCAATCAAGACACTCTGAAGAAGCATTGTAAGCTTATCTTCAGGCCATTTCATACTGTCAGCTATTTTCTCAAAATGCAGAAAATACTTGTCAACTCCTTTCTCTTGAAAAGGAGGAATTAACCTAATGTTTCTACTAACATCAAAACCTCTGTTTCCTAAACCCCTAAAAGTTTAATAACTTGAACCGTCTTGAGAAGCTAGTTTTAATTCTTTAATTCTAAGTTCTGTTTCAGCTTGAATTTTCTGGGTTTTTTTTTTCTAGTTCTAACCTCTGATCTCTCCCAATCTCTTTTTTTTCTTTTAATTTTCTTTTAATTTCTTTTTCTCTTAACTCTCTTTCTTTATCTATTTTTTTCTCTCAACTCCTATTCTATTTCTCTTTCTCTCATTTCTTTTCCTTTGTCTATTTCAATTGGTCTTAGTTTCATTTCATGTTCAAGTTCCATTTTTCTAATTTGAATTTCTGAACTGACTGTTTCCTCTATACTATCTAATGCACTAGAATTTGTCATTGTCAACAAAATATCTTATAATAACATTCCTAATTTCAGCTTTCCTTAAATGAGTTTTGATAGTTAGGCCTAAACGTTTACCCAATAACAGTAAATCCTTCTAACTAACTTGCAAAAGAACTTCCCGGGATGGCACTTTAACAAACTGTTCTACCAGCATAGTAGTCATGTTTATCTAGCTGTTGGTTTCAAATGTTAACTAAAAGTTTGTACACAATTTTGAAAATTTCTTAATTAATTTTCCAAAGTTAGGTTTCACAAATTAAATATCGATCCCGGACGAGCCCTCAATTCTGTTACGACAAAGAATAACAGAAATGAGAAACCAGCAGCTAAATTCAAAACACAATTTATTATATATACAATATCATACAAAGATGGCATACAATATCTAAAGTAATTGGTGGTGGTAATACGGGAATTCAAAGTATAACTTATTTGTATGCAAATTTCCTGGTATAATTATTGGTCCTTCCAGTTTCGGAATAAACAATAATCACAAATCAACGAGGGAAATGAATGTCATCAGATAATTCGTTAAGTTCCAGGCAATATGAATATAATCCACACCATACGTTGTGAAAATCCATAGATAAAGTCACAATAGCTCTCCCAATAGAAGCTGATATGGCGCTGTACAATTCTTGATACGTCTAAGTACAGGTCTCATTACAGTTCTGATTAGCCTTGGACAGCTAGAGTATATATAGCTAAACCCTAATTTAAGAATATTGGAGAACTTTCTGGAAATAGTTCATTGTATATCCCTACTTGTAATCAACATGTTTACAAATATGTATGTTAATACATGATAATATTCTAGAAAGTTCTATAACCCAGATTAATGATATAACCTTAGGACGAATTGATAATATAGCTATAGGAGTTATCTCCCTTATCTAATAACTACATGTATTTAATATCATACATAACAATATGTTACTTACTTAGTAAAATGTCATTTGTTACTAATTTGGATAATTTATAATAATGTATCCAATACATCAATCAAAATTACATTAACTTAATATGCTAAATAAAGAAAAATATTTCGGTATCGCAGATGGCATGACATAACATAATATAAGATTAATCATAATTTCAATTATTCTAGTAAAGTTAAATGATATCTCTTTTGATTTTGTAGACATTACGAAATGATTTCTTCGACTCTTATCGTAGCTGACAAAGAGATGTTGAGAGAAATCTTGGTGAAACAGTTTAATAACTTCCCGGATAGACTGGTTTGTATAATACACTTCTTTTGGAGTTCCTCTCCATGCAAGAGTAGCAATGAACACGAGATAATCCGATAACAAAGTCTCAATATTTCAATGGTCACTATCTTTGTTGTCATATCGACTCCTTGTATGTCATAGTAAAACCAATCAAAGGTCTTTATCTTCTTCTTTTAAAAGTAATTACGTCAGCCTTTAAAGCCATTCAGTGTACCGTTATTCGATGGTTTGATATGCAATACAGGACCAACATACATGTCTCATCATATGTCTCAAATAGAACTTTCAGTTACCCCAGGGGCGGATATAACGACGGTGATAGTAACCCCTGAACTACGAGAATTATGATTACACTGACAAATGTAACGGTCCATGGTAACAGGTATGCTCTATGGCATATGATGACAGCTTTAATTTTTATCCAAAAAACTATGTTGGGTTTACTTTGATATGCACAAATGTTTTACGTTTTTGTAGATGATTGAAGGCTTCAATGGAGATTTGGATCATAGTCTCGTTAGTACGAAAGGAAACCAATGGAAACACGACAGAAGCATTATTACACCAACGTTCTCATCCAGCAAATTACGAAAGGTAGATATATACCAATATGTACTCTCTCTGGCACCGCTCTCACTTACTATCATTGTGGTGATATATATTGGACTTTACGTACTTAGCATTGGTAAGTCAGACATCCACTATAGACAAATATACAGAAAAGGGTACAACTCCTCCGTGATGTAGGATTGGGTAATTTAGTTCAAAGGTGCTGTCAAATATAACAGGAAATCTCAACAGCGAAGGTTCTACTTAAAAATTATACTGTTAAACTGAACTAGTCTCCTTTTCACATACTTTAAAATTGATAAATAGTTCTTAGTCGGATATGATCGAAAACCTGTATGCACACCAGAATGTCTGTTCACTACACTAAAACACGACAGCCTACAATAACATGCTTTGACATAAACAAACTTGAGGTAAGTATAAGCATCACTATTTATCCATGTAAAGTTAACGACCATTCTGCCTTTAAAGTGAATCTCATTGTCGTAGCAAACGAAACAATCTTTGACTTAATTATCTATGTCTAGACCATCCTTGATGACCCAGTGGTTACTATCACTGTCGTTATATCCACTTCATAGCAAAGTTGAAGGCTCTATGTACAACATATGTGACAGGTAGCTTGGTCTTTTGTGATAGATTAGATGATATTAAGATATGTTGAGCATGCTACATTGTATTATCAAATGTTTCTTCTCCAGCAGTATATTGTTAAAATGTCATTATATTATATATAAAGATGGTGCCACTTGTCCAACAAGCATGCGACCTATTGATGAAGACGACTAAGAAAACAATGAAGAATGGGGAGGATGACCAAGTAGAAATGAAAAGGTAAAAAAAAAATCACCGAAGAGTGCATGGCATTTTAAATTGGTTCATGTATAATACCATTAAGTGATAGTGTATGTTGATAGCGCTGACATAAATTGTCTGTGACTCAATTATTTATTAAACAACACGTGACATTGCATTTTGCATTGTATATGGTACGACATTGAACACGTACACGTGCGTGTATGAGCACGAGACCTGGTTATATACCGCCTGGCGACCAGTTAGTAACATCCATGTATACCATTGACATATGCAAACTATGCAGCATCACTCTTTTGTTTCCTCAAGATATTTTCACATGTATAGGACATTTACAACATCATTTCGGCAATAATAGAGCATGTCATTACGACATTTGAAAAAAATATAAGCTACCTTGAAAATAATGATAACTCCATTCATTGGATCTATCCTCAGCTTTCGACAAGTCTCATTCAAGGTCTCTCGTCCTCTATTAATTAAATTCTAAAGATATTAAAATTCTAATATTATTAGACTGTTTTTACTGAGATTTTAGGTCAATGCTTTTCACTAGAACGGATTCTGTAGCCCATACAAGTTCATGTTTGTTTAATATAAATAACAAATGAAGTTATCGTGATAGAAAAAAATATGGCTTGTTAACGTTATCACATATGTCAACTTTCATTTTTTGCTATGATCCTGATTTTCCATAACCAGTTTTGATGTCCATTCACTACCACCGCTGTGAAAGATTAAATCATGCATTATTGATAAAGTTTAAAGTGAAGATAAGTTAATTATATTAATCTTTTATTGATTCACTGATCTTATATTTTGTAGATTATTTGGAGGTTTTAGTATGGACGTGATCAGTTCCACGGCTTTCGGTATCCATGTGGATTCACAGAATAATCCCGATGACCTCTTCGTAAAACATGCCAAACAAATGTTCAACATCAGTTTTACGTCATCTCCAGTGGTCCTCCTTATTTGTGAGTTTTATTCTGTCGTATCTCATCTCATGTAGTCCTTCTTATTTGTGAGTTTTATTTTATCTTATCTTATCTCCTGTGGTCCTCCTTATTTGTGAGTTTAATTTTGTCGTATATCATCTCCTGTGGCCCTCCTTATTCGTGAGTTTTATTTTATCGTATCTCATCTCCTGTGGCCCTTCTTATTTGTGAGTTTAATTTTGTCGTAACTCATCTTCCGTGACCCTCCTTATATGTGAGTTTTATTTTATCGTATCTCTTCTCCTGTGGTTCTCCTTATTTGTGAGTTTTATTTTATCTTATATTATCTCGTGTAGTCCTTCTTATTTGTGAGGTTTATTTTGTCGTATCTCATCTTCTGAGTCCTCCCTATTTGAATGTTTTATTTTGTCGTATCTCATCTCCTGTGGTCCTTCTTATTTGTGAGTTTTATTTTATCGAGTCTCATCTCCTGTAGTTTTTTATTTGTGAGTTTCATCTTATCGTATCTCATCTCCTGTAGTCTTCCTTATTTGTGAGTTTTATTTTGTCGTATCTCATCTCCTGTGGCCCTCCTTATTTGTGAGTTTTATTTTGTCGTATCTCATCTTCTGTGGTCCACCTTATTTGAGAGTTTTATTTTGTCGTATCTCATCTCCTGTAGTCTCCTTATTTGTGAGTTTCATTTTATCATATCTCATCTCCTGTAGTTCTAATTATTTGTGAGATTATTTTTTCGTATCCCATCTCATCTCATGTCTCCTTATTTGTGAGTTTTATTTTGTCGTATCTCATTCCCTATCCTACTTCTTATTTGTGAGTTTTATTTTATCGTATCTCATCTCCTGTAGTCTCCTTATTTGTGAGTTTCATTTTATCGTATCTCATCTCCTGTAGTCCTAATTATTTGTGAGTTTTATTTTGTCGTATCTCATCTCCTGTGGTCCTCCTTATTTGTGAGATTATTTTTCGTATCTCATCTCATCTCATGTCTCCTTATTTGTGAGTTTTATTTTGTCGTATCTCATTCCCTATCCTACTTCTTATTTGTGAGTTTTATTTTATCGTATCTCATCTCCTGTAGTCTCCTTATTTGTGAGTTTTCATTTTATCGTATCTCATCTCCTGTATCCTCTCTTATTTGTGAGTTTTATTTTGTCGTATCTCATCTCCTGTGGTCCTCTTTATTTGTGAGTTTTATTTTATCGTATCTCATTCTCCTGTGATCTCCTTTATTTGTGAGTTTTATTTTATCGTATCTCATCTCCTGTGTCCTCCTTATTTGTGAGTTTTATTTTATCGTATCCCATCTCCTGTAGTCCTCCTTATTTGTGAGTTTTATTTTTCGTATCTCATCTCCTGTGGCCCTCCTTATTTGTGAGTTTTATTTTATCGTATCTCATCTCCTGTGTCCTCCTTATTTGTGAGTTTTATTTTATCGTATCTCATCTCCTGTGACCCTCCTTATTTGTGAGTTTTATTTTATCGTATCTCATCTCCTGTGGTCCTTCTTATTTGTGAGTTTTATTTTATCGTATCTCATCTCCTGTGGTCTTCTTATTTGTGAGTTTTTTTTTCTTCTCATCTCCTGTATTCTCCTTATTTGTAGATTTTTTATTTTGTCGTATCTCATCTCCTGTGTCTCCTTATTGTGAGTTTATTTTATCGTATCTCATCTCCTGTGTCTCCTTATTTGTGAGTTTTATTTTATCGTATCTCATCTCCTGTAGTCCTCCTTATTTGTGAGTTTTATTTTATCGTATCTCATCTCCTGTAGTCCTCCTTATTTGTGAGTTTTATTTTATCGTATCTCATCTCCTGTAGTCTCCTTATTTGTGAGTTTTATTTTTTTCGTTTTTCATCTCCTGTAGTCCTTCTTATTTGTGAGCTTTATTTTATCTTATCTCATCTCCTGTGGTCCTCCTTATTTGTGAGTTTTATTTTGTCGTATCTCATCTCCGTAGCCTTCTTATTTGTGAGTTTTATTTTATCGTATCTCATCTCCTGTAGCCCTCCTTATTTGTGAGTTTTATTTTGTCGTATCTCATCTCCTGTGGTCCTCCTTATTTGTGAGTTTTATTTTATCGTATCTCATCTCCTGTGTCCTCCTTATTTGTGAGTTTTATTTTATCGTATCTCATCTCCTGTGGTCCTCCTTATTTGTGAGGTTTTATTTTGTCGTATCTCATCTCTGTGGTCCTCCTTATTTGTGAGTTTTATTTTATCGTATCTCATCTCCTGTGGTCCTTCTTATTTGTGAGTTTTATTTTATCGTATCTCATCTCCTGTAGTTTCTTTTTGTGAGTTTTATTTTGTCGTATCTCATCTCCTGTGGTCCTCCTTATTTGTGAGTTTTATTTTGTCGTATCTCATCTCCTGTGGTCCTCCTTATTTGTGAGTTTTATTTTATCGTATCTCATCTCCTGTGGTCCTCTTATTTGAGAGTTTATTTGTCGTATATCTCTTCTCCTGTGGTCCTCTTTTTGTGAGTTTTATTTTATCGTATCTCATCTCCTGTAGTCTCCTTATTTGTGAGTTTTATTTTGTCGTATCTCATCTCCTGTGGTCCTCCTTATTTGTGAGTTTTATTTTGTCGTATCTCATCTCCTGTGGTCCTCCTTATTTGTGAGTTTTATTTTGTCGTATCTCATCTCCTGTGGTCCTCCTTATTTGTGAGTTTTATTTTATCGTATCTCATCTCCTGTGGCCCTCCTTATTTGTGAGTTTTATTTTGTCGTATCTCATCTCCTGTAGTCCTCCTTATTTGTGAGTTTTATTTTGTCGTATCTCATCTCCTGTGTCTCCTTATTTGTGAGTTTTATTTTATCGTATCTCATCTCTGTAGTCCTCCTTATTTGTGAGTTTTTATTTTTCGTATCTCATCTCCTGTGTACTCCTTATTTGTGAGTTTTATTTTGTCGTATCTCATCTCCTGTAGTCTCCTTATTTGTGAGTTTCATTTTATAATATCTCATATCCTGTAGTCCTCCTTAGTTGTGAGTTTTGTTTTGTCGTATCTCATCTCCTGTGGTCCTCCTTATTTGAGAGTTTAATTTGTCGTATCTCTTCTCCTGTGGTGCTTCTTTTTTGTGAGCTTTATTTTATCGTATCTCATCTCCTGTAGTCTCCTTATTTGTGAGTTTTATTTTATCGTATCTCATCTCCTGTGTCCTCCTTATTTGTTAATTTTATTTTGTCGTATCTCATCTCCTGTGGTCCTCCTTATTTGTGAGTTTTATTTTATCGTATCTCATCTCCTGTAGTCCTCCTTATTTGTGAGTTTTATTTTTCGTATCTCATCTCCTGTGGTCCTTCTTATTTGTGAGTTTTATTTTATCGTATCTCAATCTCCTGTAGTCCTCCTTATTTGTGAGTTTTATTTTATCGTATCTCATCTCCTGTAGGCCTTCTTATTTGTGAGTTTTATTTTGTCGTATCTCATCTCCTGTGGTCCTCCTTATTTGTGAGTTTTAATTTTTCGTATCCCATCTCATGTCCTGTCTCCTTATTTGTGAGTTTTATTTTATCGTATCTCATCTCCTGTGGCCCTCCTTATTTGTGAGTTTTATTTTATCGTATCTCATCTCCTGTAGCCCTCCTTATTTGTGAGTTTTATTTTGTCGTATCTCATCTCCTGTGGTCCTTCTTATTTGTGAGTTTTATTTTTATATCGTATCTCATCTCCTGTGGCTTCTTATTTGTGAGTTTTATTTTATCGTATCTCATCTCCTGTAGTCTTCCTTATTTGTGAGTTTTATTTTGTCGTATCTTATCTCCTGTGGTCCTCCTTATTTGTGAGTTTTATTTTGTCGTATCTCATCTCCTGTGGTCCTCCTTATTTGTGAGTTTAATTTTGTCGTATCTCATCTCCTGTGGTCCTTCTTATTTGTGAGTTTTATTTTATCGTATCTCATCTCCTGTAGTCCTCCTTATTTGTGAGTTTTATTTTGTCGTATCTCATCTCCTGTGGTCCTCCTTATTTGTGAGTTTTATTTTGTCGTATCTCATCTCCTGTGGTCCTTCTTATTTGTGAGTTTTATTTTATCGTATCTCATCTCCTGTAGTCTCCTTATTTGTGAGTTTTATTTTATCGTATCTCATCTCCTGTAGTCCTCCTTATTTGTGAGTTTTTATTTTATCGTATATTTGTATATCTCTGTGGTCCTTCTTATTTGTGAGTTTTATTTTATCTTATCTCATCTCCTGTAGTCCTCCTTATTTGTGAGTTTTATTTTATTTATCTCTTATCCTTCTTATTTGTGAGTTTTATTTTTCGTATCTCATCTCCTGTAGTCCTCCTTATTTGTGAGTTTTATTTTATCGTATCTCATCTCCTGTGGCCTCCTTATTTGTGAGTTTTATTTTTGTCGTATCTCATCTCCTGTAGTCCTTCTTATTTGTGAGTTTTATTTGTATCGTATCTCATCTCCTGTAGTCCTCCTTATTTGTGAGTTTTATTTTATCGTATATATCTCATCTCCTGTAGTCCTCCTTATTTGTGAGTTTTATTTTGTCGTATCTCATCTCCTGTGGTCCTCCTTATTTGTGAGTTTTATTTTGTCGTATCTCATCTCCTGTGGCTTTTATTTGTGAGCTTTATTTTATCGTATCTCATCCCTGTAGTCTCCTTATTTGTGAGTTTTATTTTTTCGTATTTCATCTCCTGTAGTCCTCTTATTTGTGAGTTTTTTTTATCTTATCTCATCTCCTGTGGTCCTCCTTATTTGTGAGTTTTATTTTATCGTATCTCATCTCCTGTAGTCCTCCTTATTTGTGAGTTTTATTTTATCGTATCTCATCTCCTGTAGTCCTCCTTATTTGTGAGTTTTATTTTCGTCGTATCTCATCTCCTGTGGTCCTTCTTATTTGTGAGTTTTATTTTCGTATCTCATCTCTGTGGTCTCTTATTTGTAGTTTATTTTATATCTCATTCCTGTAGTCTTTTATTTGTGAGTTTTATTTTATCGTATCTCATCTCTTGTACTTCCTTATTTATGAGTTTTATTTTGTCGTATCTCATCTCCTGTGGTCCTCCTTATTTTGTAGTTTATTATTATCGTCTGTAGTCCCTTATTTGAGTTTATTTTATCCATGTCATCTTGTAGTTTCCTTATTTGTGAGTTTTATTTTATCGTACTCATCTCTTGTACCTCCTTATTTATGAGTTTATTTTATAGTATCTCATCTCTGTGTCTCCTTATTTGTGAGTTTAATTGTTCGGTATCTATGTACTCCATTGTATTGACATTTAGATGTTGGTATATAGACATCCATTATACCTGACAGTGATAGAGATGTTGGTATATAGACATCCATTATACCTGACAGTGATAGAGATGTTGGTATATAGACCTCCATTATACCTGACAGTGATAGAGATGTTGGTATATAGACCTCCATTATACCTGACAGTGATAGAGATGTTGGTATATAGACCTCCATTATACCTGACAGTGATAGAGATGTTGGTATATAGACCTCCATTATACCTGACAGTGATGGAGATGTTGGTATATAGACCTCCATTATACCTGACAGTGATGGAGATGTTGGTATAAAGACCTCCATTATACCTGACAGTGATAGAGATGTTGGTATATAGACCTCCATTATACCTGACAGTGATAGAGATGTTGGTATATAGACCTCCATTATACCTGACAGTGATAGAGATGTTGGTATATAGACCTCCATTATACCTGACAGTGATAGAGATGTTGGTATATAGACCTTCATTATACCTACAGTGATAGAGATGTTGGTATATAAACCTCCATTATACCTGACAGTGATAGAGATGTTGGTATATAGACCTCCATTATACCTGACAGTGATGGAGATGTTGGTATATATAGACCTCCATTATACCTGACAGTGATGGAGATGTTGGTATATATTAACCTCCATTATACCTGACAGTGATAGAGATGTTGGTATATAACCTCCATTATACCTGACAGTGATAGAGATGTTGGTATATAGACCTCCATTATACCTGACAGTGATGGAGATGTTGGTATATAGACCTCCATCATACCTGACAGTGATGGAGATGTTGGTATATAGACCTCCATCATACCTGACAGTGATGGAGATGTTGGTATATTAACCTCCATTATACCTGACAGTGATAGAGATGTTGGTATATTAACCTCCATTATACCTGACAGTGATAGAGATGTTGGTATATTAACCTCCATTATACCTGACAGTGATGGAGATGTTGGTATATAGACCTCCATTATACCTGACAGTGATGGAGATGTTGGTATATAGACCTCCATCATACCTGACAGTGATGGAGATGTTGGTATATAGACCTCCATTATACCTGACAGTGATGGAGATGTTGGTATATAGACCTCCATTATACCTGACAGTGATAGAGATGTTGGTATATTAACCTCCATTATACCTGACAGTGATAGAGATGTTGGTATATTAACCTCCATTATACCTGATAGTGATGGAGATGTTGGTATATTAACCTCCATTATACCTGACAGTGATGGAGATGTTGGTATATAGACCTCCATCATACCTGACAGTGATGGAGATGTTGGTATATAGACCTCCATTATACCTGACAGTGATAGAGATGTTGGTATATTAACCTCCATTATACCTGACAGTGATAGAGATGTTGGTATATAACCTCCATTATACCTGACAGTGATGGAGATGTTGGTATATAGACCTCCATTATACCTGACAGTGATGGAGATGTTGGTATATTAACCTCCATTATACCTGACAGTGATGGAGATGTTGGTATATAGACCTCCATTATACCTGACAGTGATGGAGATGTTGGTATATTAACCTCCATTATACCTGACAGTGATGGAGATGTTGGTATATTAACCTCCATTATACCTGACAGTGATGGAGATGTTGGTATATAGACATCCATTATACCCGACAGTGATGGAGATGTTGGTATATAGACATCCATCATACCTGACAGTGATGGAGATGTTGGTATATAGACCTCCATTATACCTGACAGTGATGGAGATGTTGGTATATAGACATCCATTATACCCGACAGTGATGGAGATGTTGGTATATAGACCTCCATTATACCTGACAGTGATGGAGATGTTGGTATATAGACCTCCATTATACCTGACAGTGATAGAGATGTTGGTATATAGACATCATTATACCCGACAGTGATGGAGATGTTGGTATATATAGACCTCCATTATACCTGACAGTGATGAGATGTTGGTATATAGACATCCATTATACCCGACAGTGATAGAGATGTTGGTATATAGACATCATTATACCTGACAGTGATGGAGATGTTGGTATATAGACATCATTATACCTGACAGTGATGGAGATGTTGGTATATAGACCTCCATTATACCTGACAGTGATGGAGATGTTGGTATATAGACCTCCATTATACCTGACAGTGATGGAGATGTTGGTATATAGACCTCCATTATACCTGACAGTGATGGAGATGTTGGTATATAGACCTCCATTATACCTGACAGTGATGGAGATGTTGGTATATAGACATCCATTATACCTGACAGTGATAGAGATGTTGGTATATAGACCTCCATTATACCTGACAGTGATAGAGATGTTGGTATATAGACATCCATTATACCTGACAGTGATGGAGATGTTGGTATATAGACCTCCATTATACCTGACAGTGATGGAGATGTTGGTATATAGACATCCATTATACCCGACAGTGATGGAGATGTTGGTATATAGACATCCATTATACCTGACAGTGATGGAGATGTTGGTATATAGACATCCATTATACCTGACAGTGATGGAGATGTTGGTATATAGACATCATTATACCTGACAGTGATAGAGATGTTGGTATATAGACCTCCATTATACCTGACAGTGATAGAGATGTTGGTATATAGACCTCCATTATACCTGACAGTGATAGAGATGTTGGTATATAGACATCATTATACCTGACAGTGATAGAGATGTTGGTATATAGACATCCATTATACCTGACAGTGATGGAGATGTTGGTATATAGACCTCCATTATACCTGACAGTGATAGAGATGTTGGTATATAGACCTCCATTATACCTGACAGTGATAGAGATGTTGGTATATAGACATCCATTATACCTGACAGTGATAGAGATGTTGGTATATAGACCTCCATTATACCTGACAGTGATAGAGATGTTGGTATATAGACATCCATTATACCTGACAGTGATAGAGATGTTGGTATATAGACATCCATTATACCTGACAGTGATAGAGATGTTGGTATATAGACCTCCATTATACCTGACAGTGATAGAGATGTTGGTATATAGACCTCCATTATACCTGACAGTGATAGAGATGTTGGTATATAGACCTCCATTATACCTGACAGTGATAGAGATGTTGGTATATAGACATCCATTATACCTGACAGTGATAGAGATGTTGGTATATAGACATCCATTATACCTGACAGTGATAGAGATGTTGGTATATAGACCTCCATTATACCTGACAGTGATAGAGATGTTGGTATATAGACCTCCATTATACCTGACAGTGATAGAGATGTTGGTATATAGACCTCCATTATACCTGACAGTGATAGAGATGTTGGTATATAGACATCCATTATACCTGACAGTGATAGAGATGTTGGTATATAGACATCCATTATACCTGACAGTGATAGAGATGTTGGTATATAGACCTCCATTATACCTGACAGTGATAGAGATGTTGGTATATAGACCTCCATTATACCTGACAGTGATAGAGATGTTGGTATATTAGACCTCCATTATACCTGACAGTGATAGAGATGTTGGTATATAGACATCCATTATACCTGACAGTGATAGAGATGTTGGTATATAGACATCCATTATACCTGACAGTGATAGAGATGTTGGTATATAGACATCCATTATACCTGACAGTGATAGAGATGTTGGTATATAGACCTCCATTATACCTGACAGTGATAGAGATGTTGGTATATAGACATCCATTATACCTGACAGTGATAGAGATGTTGGTATATAGACCTCCATTATACCTGACAGTGATAGAGATGTTGGTATATAGACATCCATTATACCTGACAGTGATAGAGATGTTGGTATATAGACCTCCATTATACCTGACAGTGATAGAGATGTTGGTATATAGACCTCCATTATACCTGACAGTGATAGAGATGTTGGTATATAGACATCCATTATACCTGACAGTGATAGAGATGTTGGTATATAGACCTCCATTATACCATGACAGTGATAGAGATGTTGGTATATAGACCTCCATCATACCTGACAGTGATGGAGATGTTGGTATATAGACCTCCATTATACCTGACAGTGATAGAGATGTTGGTATATAGACATCCATTATACCTGACAGTGATAGAGATGTTGGTATATAGACATCCATTATACCCGACAGTGATAGAGATGTTGGTATATAGACCTCCATTATACCTGACAGTGATGGAGATATTGGTATATAGACCTCCATTATACCTGACAGTGATGGAGATGTTGGTATATAGACCTCCATTATACCTGACAGTGATAGAGATGTTGGTATATAGACATCCATTATACCTGACAGTGATGGAGATGTTGGTATATAGACCTCCATTATACCTGACAGTGATGAGATGTTGGTATATACTTGGTAATAGACATCATTATACCTGACAGTGATGGAGATATTGGTATATAGACCTCCATCATACCTGACAGTGATAGAGATGTTGGTATATAGACATCCATCATACCTGACAGTGATGGAGATGTTGGTATATAGACCTCCATTATACCTGACAGTGATAGAGATGTTGGTATATTAACCTCCATTATACCTGACAGTGATATAGATGATTGGTATATAGATCTCCATTATACCTGACAGTGATGGAGATGTTGGTATATAGACATCATTATACCTGACAGTGATGGAGATGTTGGTATATAGACCTCCATTATACCTGACAGTGATAGAGATATTGGTATATTAACCTCCATTATACCTGACAGTGATAGAGATGTTGGTATATAGACCTCCATCATACCTGACAGTGATAGAGATGTTGGTATATATAGACATCATTATACCTGACAGTGATGGAGATGTTGGTATATAGACCTCCATTATACCTGACAGTGATAGAGATGTTGGTATATAGACCTCCATCATACCTGACAGTGATAGAGATGTTGGTATATAGACATCCATTATACCTGACAGTGATGGAGATGTTGGTATATAGACCTCCATTATACCTGACAGTGATGGAGATGTTGGTATATTAACCTCCATTATACCTGACAGTGATAGAGATGTTGGTATATAGACCTCCATTATACCTGACAGTGATAGAGATGTTGGTATATAGACCTCCATTATACCTGACAGTGATAGAGATGTTGGTATATAGACCTCCATTATACCTGACAGTGATAGAGATTTGGTATATAGACCTCCATTATACCTGACAGTGATGGAGATATTGGTATATAGACCTCCATTATACCGACAGTGAGAGAGATATTGGTATATTAACCTCCATTATACCTGACAGTGATAGAGATGTTGGTATAAAGACCTCCATTATACCTGACAGTGATGGAGATGTTGGTATATAGACCTCCATCAATACCTGACAGTGATGGAGATGTTGGTATATTAACCTCCATTATACCTGACAGTGATAGAGATGTTGGTATATAGACCTCCATTATACCTGACAGTGATAGAGATATTGGTATATAGACCTCCATCATACCTGACAGTGATAGAGATGTTGGTATATTAACCTCCATTATACCTGACAGTGATAGAGATGTTGGTATATAGACCTCCATTATACCTGACAGTGATGGAGATATTGGTATATAGACCTCCATTATACCCGACAGTGATAGAGATGTTGGTATATAGACCTCCATTATACCTGACAGTGATAGAGATGTTGGTATATAGACCTCCATCATACCTGACAGTGATGGAGATATTGGTATATTAACCTCCATTATAACTGACAGTGATAGAGATGTTGGTATATAGACCTCCATTATACCTGACAGTGATAGAGATATTGGTATATAGACCTCCATTATACCTGACAGTGATAGAGATATTGGTATATTAACCTCCATTATACCTGACAGTGATAGAGATGTTGGTATATAGACATCCATTATACCTGACAGTGATGGAGATGTTGGTATATAGACATCATTATACCTGACAGTGATAGAGATGTTGGTATATAGACCTCCATTATACCTGACAGTGATGGAGATGTTGGTATATAGACATCATTATACCTGACAGTGATGGAGATGTTGGTATATAGACCTCCATTATACCTGACAGTGATGGAGATGTTGGTATATAGACCTCCATTATACCTGACAGTGATGGAGATGTTGGTATATAGACCTCCATTATACCTGACAGTGATAGAGATGTTGGTATATAGACCTCCATTATACCTGACAGTGATAGAGATGTTGGTATATAGACATCCATTATACCTGACAGTGATAGAGATGTTGGTATATAGACCTCCATTATACCTGACAGTGATAGAGATGTTGGTATATAGACATCCATTATACCTGACAGTGATAGAGATGTTGGTATATAGACCTCCATTATACCTGACAGTGATGGAGATGTTGGTATATAGACATCATCATACCTGACAGTGATGGAGATGTTGGTATATAGACCTCCATTATACCCGACAGTGATGGAGATGTTGGTATATAGACATCATTATACCTGACAGTGATAGAGATGTTGGTATATAGACCTCCATTATACCTGACAGTGATAGAGATGTTGGTATATAGACCTCCATTATACCTGACAGTGATAGAGATGTTGGTATATAGACCTCCATTATACCTGACAGTGATAGAGATGTTGGTATATAGACATCCATTATACCTGACAGTGATAGAGATGTTGGTATATAGACCTCCATTATACCTGACAGTGATAGAGATGTTGGTATATAGACCTCCATTATACCTGACAGTGATAGAGATGTTGGTATATAGACATCCATTATACCTGACAGTGATAGAGATGTTGGTATATAGACCTCCATTATACCTGACAGTGATAGAGATGTTGGTATATAGACCTCCATTATACCTGACAGTGATAGAGATGTTGGTATATAGACCTCCATTATACCTGACAGTGATAGAGATGTTGGTATATAGACCTCCATTATACCTGACAGTGATAGAGATGTTGGTATATAGACCTCCATTATACCTGACAGTGATAGAGATGTTGGTATATAGACCTCCATTATACCTGACAGTGATAGAGATGTTGGTATATAGACATCCATTATACCTGACAGTGATAGAGATGTTGGTATATAGACATCCATTATACCTGACAGTGATAGAGATGTTGGTATATAGACCTCCATCATACCTGACAGTGATAGAGATGTTGGTATATAGACCTCCATTATACCTGACAGTGATAGAGATGTTGGTATATAGACCATCCATTATACCTGACAGTGATAGAGATGTTGGTATATAGACATCCATTATACCTGACAGTGATAGAGATGTTGGTATATAGACATCCATTATACCTGACAGTGATAGAGATGTTGGTATATAGACCTCCATTATACCTGACAGTGATAGAGATGTTGGTATATAGACATCCATTATACCTGACAGTGATAGAGATGTTGGTATATAGACATCCATTATACCCGACAGTGATAGAGATGTTGGTATATAGACCTCCATTATACCTGACAGTGATAGAGATGTTGGTATATAGACCTCCATTATACCTGACAGTGATAGAGATGTTGGTATATAGACCTCCATTATACCTGACAGTGATAGAGATGTTGGTATATAGACATCCATTATACCTGACAGTGATGGAGATGTTGGTATATAGACCTCCATCATACCTGACAGTGATGGAGATGTTGGTATATAGACCTCCATCATACCTGACAGTGATAGAGATGTTGGTATATTAACCTCCATTATACCTGACAGTGATAGAGATGTTGGTATATAGACCTCCATTATACCCGACAGTGATGGAGATGTTGGTATATAGACCTCCATCATAACCGACAGTGATGGAGATGTTGGTATATAGACCTCCATTATACCTGACAGTGATAGAGATGTTGGTATATAGACATCATTATACCTGACAGTGATGGAGATATTGGTATATAGACCTCCATCATACCTGACAGTGATAGAGATGTTGGTATATAGACCTCCATCATACCTGACAGTGATGGAGATGTTGGTATATAGACATCCATTATACCTGACAGTGATGGAGATGTTGGTATATAGACATCATTATACCTGACAGTGATGGAGATATTGGTATATAGACCTCCATCATACCTGACAGTGATAGAGATGTTGGTATATAGACATCCATCATACCTGACAGTGATGGAGATGTTGGTATATAGACCTCCATTATACCTGACAGTGATAGAGATGTTGGTATATTAACCTCCATTATACCTGACAGTGATATAGATGTTGGTATATAGATCTCCATTATACCTGACAGTGATGGAGATGTTGGTATATAGACATCATTATACCTGACAGTGATGGAGATGTTGGTATATAGACCTCCATTATACCTGACAGTGATAGAGATATTGGTATATATATTATACCTGACCTCCATATACCTGACAGTGATAGAGATGTTGGTATATAGACCTCCATCATACCTGACAGTGATAGAGATGTGGTATTCATCATTATACCGACAGTGATGGAGATGTTGGTATATAGACCTCCATCATACCTGACAGTGATAGAGATGTTGGTATATAGACATCCATTATACCTGACAGTGATAGAGATGTTGGTATATAGACCTCCATTATACCTGACAGTGATAGAGATGTTGGTATATTAACCTCCATTATACCCGACAGTGATGGAGATGTTGGTATATTAACCTCCATCATACCTGACAGTGATAGAGATGTTGGTATATAGACCTCCATTATACCTGACAGTGATAGAGATATTGGTATATAGACCTCCATTATACCTGACAGTGATAGAGATGTTGGTATATAGACCTCCATCATACCTGGCAGTGATGGAGATATTGGTATATAGACCTCCATTATACCCGACAGTGATAGAGATGTTGGTATATTAACCTCCATTATACCTGACAGTGATAGAGATGTTGGTATATAGACCTCCATTATACCTGACAGTGATGGAGATGTTGGTATATAGACCTCCATTATACCTGACAGTGATAGAGATGTTGGTATATAGACCTCCATCATACCTGACAGTGATAGAGATGTTGGTATATAGACCTCCATTATACCTGACAGTGATAGAGATGTTGGTATATTAACCTCCATTATACCTGACAGTGATGGAGATGTTGGTATATAGACCTCCATTATACCTGACAGTGATAGAGATGTTGGTATATAGACCTCCATTATACCTGACAGTGATGGAGATGTTGGTATATAGACCTCCATTATACCTGACAGTGATAGAGATGTTGGTATATAGACCTCCATTATACCTGACAGTGATAGAGATATTGGTATATAGACCTCCATTATACCCGACAGTGATAGAGATGTTGGTATATTAACCTCCATTATACCTGACAGTGATAGAGATGTTGGTATATAGACCTCCATTATACCTGACAGTGATAGAGATGTTGGTATATAGACCTCCATTATACCTGACAGTGATAGAGATGTTGGTATATAGACCTCCATTATACCTGACAGTGATAGAGATGTTGGTATATAGACCTCCATTATACCTGACAGTGATAGAGATGTTGGTATATAGACTCCATTATACCTGACAGTGATGGAGATGTTGGTATATAGACCTCCATTATACCTGACAGTGATAGAGATGTTGGTATATAGACCTCCATCATACCTGACAGTGATAGAGATGTTGGTATATAGACCTCCATTATACCTGACAGTGATGGAGATGTTGGTATATAGACATCCATTATACCTGACAGTGATGGAGATGTTGGTATATAGACCTCCATTATACCTGACAGTGATGGAGATGTTGGTATATAGACCTCCATTATACCTGACAGTGATAGAGATGTTGGTATATAGACCTCCATTATACCTGACAGTGATGGAGATATTGGTATATAGACCTCCATTATACCTGACAGTGATAGAGATGTTGGTATATAGACCTCCATCATACCTGACAGTGATGGAGATGTTGGTATATAGACCTCCATTATACCTGACAGTGATAGAGATGTTGGTATATTAACCTCCATTATACCCGACAGTGATAGAGATGTTGGTATAAAGACCTCCATTATACCTGACAGTGATAGAGATGTTGGTATATTAGCCTCCATTATACCTGACAGTGATAGAGATGTTGGTATATAGACCTCCATCATACCTGACAGTGATGGAGATGTTGGTATATAGACCTCCATTATACCTGACAGTGATAGAGATGTTGGTATATAGACCTCCATTATACCTGACAGTGATAGAGATGTTGGTATATAGACCTCCATTATACCTGACAGTGATAGAGATGTTGGTATATAGACCTCCATTATACCTGACAGTGATAGAGATATTGGTATATAGACCTCCATTATACCTGACAGTGATGGAGATGTTGGTATATTAACCTCCATTATACCTGACAGTGATAGAGATGTTGGTATATAGACCTCCATTATACCTGACAGTGATAGAGATGTTGGTATATAACCTCCATTATACCTGACAGTGATAGAGATGTTGGTATATAGACCTCCATTATACCTGACAGTGATAGAGATGTTGGTATATAGACCTCCATTATACCTGACAGTGATGGAGATGTTGGTATATAGACCTCCATTATACCTGACAGTGATAGAGATGTTGGTATATAGACATCCATTATACCTGACAGTGATAGAGATGTTGGTATATAGACTCCATATACCTGACAGTGATAGAGATGTTGGTATATAGACCTCCATTATACCTGACAGTGATGGAGATGTTGGTATATAGACCTCCATCATACCTGACAGTGATGAGAGATGTTGGTATATAGACCTCCATTATACCTGACAGTGATAGAGATGTTGGTATATAGACCTCCATTATACCTGACAGTGATAGAGATGTTGGTATATAGACCTCCATTATACCTGACAGTGATGGAGATGTTGGTATATAGACCTCCATTATACCTGACAGTGATGGAGATGTTGGTATATAGACCTCCATTATACCTGACAGTGATAGAGATGTTGGTATATAGACCTCCATTATACCTGACAGTGATAGAGATGTTGGTATATAGACCTCCATTATACCTGACAGTGATGGAGATGTTGGTATATAGACCTCCATTATACCTGACAGTGATGGAGATGTTGGTATATAGACCTCCATTATACCTGACAGTGATAGAGATGTTGGTATATAGACCTCCATTATACCTGACAGTGATAGAGATGTTGGTATATAGACCTCCATTATACCTGACAGTGATAGAGAGATGTTGGTATATTAGACCTCCATTATACCTGACAGTGATAGAGATGTTGGTATATAGACCTCCATTATACCTGACAGTGATGGAGATGTTGGTATATTAACCTCCATTATACCTGACAGTGATAGAGATGTTGGTATATAGACCTCCATTATACCTGACAGTGATAGAGATGTTGGTATATTAGACCTCCATTATACCTGACAGTGATAGAGATGTTGGTATATTAACCTCCATTATACCTGACAGTGATAGAGATGTTGGTATATAGACCTCCATTTATACCTGACAGTGATAGAGATGTTGGTATATAGACCTCCATTATACCTGACAGTGATAGAGATGTTGGTATATAGACCTCCATTATACCTGACAGTGATGGAGATGTTGGTATATAGACCTCCATTATACCTGACAGTGATGGAGATGTTGGTATATTAACCTCCATTATACCTGACAGTGATGGAGATGTTGGTATATAGACATCCATTATACCTGACAGTGATGGAGATGTTGGTATATTAACCTCCATTATACCTGACAGTGATGGAGATGTTGGTATATAGACCTCCATTATACCTGACAGTGATGGAGATATTGGTATATTAACCTCCATTATACCTGACAGTGATAGAGATGTTGGTATATAGACCTCCATTATACCTGACAGTGATAGAGATGTTGGTATATAGACCTCCATTATACCTGACAGTGATAGAGATGTTGGTATATAGACCTCCATCATACCTGACAGTGATAGAGATGTTGGTATATAGACCTCCATTATACCTGACAGTGATAGAGATGTTGGTATATAGACCTCCATCATACCTGACAGTGATAGAGATGTTGGTATATAGACCTCCATTATACCTGACAGTGATAGAGATGTTGGTATATAGACCTCCATTATACCTGACAGTGATAGAGATGTTGGTATATAGACCTCCATTATACCTGACAGTGATGGAGATGTTGGTATAATAACCTCCATTATACCTGACAGTGATAGAGATGTTGGTATATAGACCTCCATTATACCTGACAGTGATGGAGATGTTGGTATATAGACCTCCATTATACCTGACAGTGATGGAGATGTTGGTATATAGACCTCCATCATACCTGACAGTGATGGAGATGTTGGTATATAGACCTCCATTATACCTGACAGTGATAGAGATGTTGGTATATAGACCTCCATTATACCTGACAGTGATAGAGATGTTGGTATATAGACCTCCATTATACCTGACAGTGATAGAGATGTTGGTATATAGACCTCCATTATACCTGACAGTGATAGAGATATTGGTATATAGACCTCCATTATACCTGACAGTGATAGAGATGTTGGTATATAGACCTCCATTATACCTGACAGTGATAGAGATGTTGGTATATTAACCTCCATTATACCTGACAGTGATAGAGATGTTGGTATATAGACCTCCATTATACCTGACAGTGATGGAGATGTTGGTATATAGACCTCCATTATACCTGACAGTGATAGAGATGTTGGTATATAGACCTCCATTATACCTGACAGTGATAGAGATGTTGGTATATTAACCTCCATTATACCTGACAGTGATAGAGATGTTGGTATATTAACCTCCATTATACCTGACAGTGATAGAGATGTTGGTATATAGACCTCCATTATACCTGACAGTGATAGAGATGTTGGTATATAGACCTCCATTATACCTGACAGTGATAGAGATGTTGGTATATAGACCTCCATTATACCTGACAGTGATAGAGATGTTGGTATATAGACCTCCATTATACCTGACAGTGATAGAGATGTTGGTATATAGACCTCCATCATACCTGACAGTGATGGAGATGTTGGTATATTAACCTCCATTATACCTGACAGTGATAGAGATGTTGGTATATAGACCTCCATTATACCTGACAGTGATGGAGATGTTGGTATATAGACCTCCATTATACCTGACAGTGATAGAGATGTTGGTATATAGATGTTGGTATATAGACCTCCATCATACCTGACAGTGATAGAGATGTTGGTATATAGATCTCCATTATACCTGACAGTGATGGAGATGTTGGTATATAGACCTCCATCATACCTGACAGTGATAGAGATATTGGTATATTAACCTCCATTATACCTGACAGTGATAGAGATGTTGGTATATAGACCTCCATTATACCTGACAGTGATAGAGATGTTGGTATATAGACCTCCATTATACCTGACAGTGATAGAGATGTTGGTATATAGACCTCCATTATACCTGACAGTGATAGAGATATTGGTATATTAACCTCCATTATACCTGACAGTGATGGAGATGTTGGTATATAGACCTCCATTATACCTGACAGTGATAGAGATGTTGGTATATTAACCTCCATTATACCCGACAGTGATAGAGATGTTGGTATATAGACCTCCATTATACCTGACAGTGATGGAGATGTTGGTATAAAGACTATCATTATACCTGACAGTGATAGAGATGTTGGTATATAGACTATCCTGTTCTCATGACATCACCATAATCAGGATCATATCAATTGTCATCTCTAACACTTTTTAGCTCTCACGTTATAAGCAGTATTCTGACTTTTTCGCCACGTCTACAATACATTTGGAGACATTATCTATAGCTGGGATAGCTATGTAAACTACATTTCGGTACAAATTTAGAAACATGCAATTTGATTAATTTCTGCAATGATTATTTTTGCCTGGTTTTCGCCAATTGTTTTTTACGGTTCTGTCCCTTATGGCCTGATCGATGTATTAAAATTGATTGAAAAAGTTGCTTGACTGATTGGTCTATGAATAGATTTGGAATACAGTTTTACAGTGTCGAATTCATTACTTCAAGTATTGTTAATATATCTGAAATACAAATATAGATATTCAAACTAGATTTTATGGTTTTGATGCAGTGTATAATAAAATCGAAGTAAATTAATTAGCATTTTGAATTCGGTCAATGTATGATTTTATGGACCAAAGAAACCATATCAACATTGGACTACATTTGTTGTTGATTTCAGTGTTTTTTCCTGTACTGAAGCCACTGCTTAAGAAGATGGGTTTTGCTGTTTTCCCCACAGATAGCATGGTTTACTTCCGTAAACTTACCACACAGCTGATGGAGGAGAGGAGAAAAGACAAAACGGTATATTTGGATTTTTATTATAAAAAACTAATGATAATAGATTATGTGTGCTACAATTATGGATGATGCGTGATCTTACATACTTAATGTTGTTTGCCGGATACCAAATCACCCTCTTATGTTACTCATTCCATATAAAAATCTTACATGATTAATACCATGAATACATGTTGAACTTATTCGTTTATCATATTGTTAACTTGTTTCCGCATGACTAGGGAAAAAACCAAATGTGATTCCACATCGTGTCTTGGCCTATACATATGGTAATGATTGTTTACTAATATCCAATTTGCTCTGAACATTCAATTGTTGCTAACGTTACAGACAAGTCGTTCGGATTTCCTTCAATTGATGATAGACTCCCAGGAGGATGGAAATATATCAGAGGATATCAATGACAGTGCCAATCACTGGGATTCTAAACAGAAAGGTGATTTCTATTAGTGCCATAAGTGGTAAAATATCATCTTATCCTATTCACATTTGACAGATAGCGTAGCTAAGGGATGGCAATTTTCAAAACTGTACAAAATGGTGTGACTGACAACATGACAACACCCTCCTCCTACCCCAACTCCTCCTCTCTAGTCTGAGTGACTTTTGACATCATGAACAAATCAACAAGAAAAGTACATCACATATCAAACCAAATAGAGAGCTGGTTTTAAGATGAACAAGTGGTCATGCCGATGTGAACGTATCCTCATGAATTAAGCTAAAGGACTATGGATATTGCTAAATTTATTTCACTTATTACATTCTTACAGACTAGTGTGAATTTCAAAGGTCAGGGCAGAAAAGGATCTTTTAATGCACTGTAAATAATCTTTGTCATATGTGTGGAATATCTCAAATCTTACAAAAAAAATAAAATACCAAACGATTTCAGGCTACAAAATATTTCAAAATGAATGATTTGGTCATGGCTTGAAATAGGTCAACTTGGTCTTTCTATTAAAAGTATCTGGATTAAGGTTCTTGTCCACCAGTAGTGATCATAACATATAACGAAATTCTATAAAAAGTGTGTTCAAATGAATAAAATCTGGATAATAAACATGTTGTCGGTTAAATGTGAAAATAGGATTCTTATATGGCTCTGAACTTTATATCACTATATTTCCAAGCATTCCAGGAATGTGTGTCTTTTTTCGCTTTGAGTAGAGTCACAGTTTTACCATTTTTTCCTGATTTTTTTTTACTTAAATCATCACTGCGCCACCATTTTAGCTGTATCAAATTTATTTCTGCTGTAAATCTTTACTAGGTTCGTGGTTATTAAAATATTGAGCATTAATGTGTGAAATGACACACTTTTGTCACTTTATTTTTACATTTAATGGTAATTTGAGCACTTATGTTTTACTCTACAATATTGAAAAAACAAATATTCAAATGGGCAAAAAAGTAAGCACACGGGCCCCCCATTTTTCTACCTGATTTAGAAAGAACAACCCTTTCCTTATTGATATGCAAAATATTAACAAAAGTTTATTCTATAAAGGGTTTAATTTGGCAAAAATGGCTGATAATGGTGCATTTTGTAACTCAAAATTAAGGGGTAGGGGTAGCATATGTTGTTATTCTGGGATAAAATATGAGTCTTATTAATCAAAGCTGGTATATTAAAAAAAAAGACCACTGGATAGTAAATTCTACATACATCCATATATATCAAACGCCTCATTAGGGAATTATGGCTTTAATCTCTTGTGTATATGGTTAAAATGGCATGATTCATATAAAATCCAATATTTTGTCAACTAGGTATCTTTTAGTGACAATAGCTCAAAAACGAGCACACGGACATATGTTTTTCTTCATGGTATGAACTCCTATTTCCAAAATTCTATATGGGAAAAAAAGTTTTAATACAAGAAAGCTTTGACTTCTCAGAGGAGTACATCCTTACGATGACTACGATGAATATGTATCAAATATATATCAATTATGGACTTTTGTTGAGGTTACACCATATGAACCGAAACAAAGGATTAGATATGATAATCATTTTAAATGTTTGCTTCGTGCTTAATGATATAGAAATACATGGATAATGGCTTGACTGCATCTTCCCGAAGAACTCGACGTCGGGTATTGTGACGTCATAATCGGAAAATCGACTTTGGAGTGACGTCACAATCGGGAATATTGACTCGGTGTTTCCCAAAATAGAAATCTAGTCGATATGCTAAACATCGCCCTCCATGTGACAGTGTATCAGCCAATGAGAGTGGCGGAAAATCGGAGCATATCTAATATATATTGATGTACATCCCTATCTTCCTTAGTGGTCACCTCCTTATACAGACCATCTGTATAACAAGTCCACTTTCTTTTTCGAGGTCCTCAAAAGGTAAATTCCAACATAATTTGGGCTGTGTAAAAAGGTCGGTTTGCTATAAACACTCTTTTTGTCTGGTCCATTGGATGATCTTTATAGACATATTTATCTGTAGCTTATATCGGTGTGGTTTGGCGTCACTATTTCATTAACCAGTCAGTATTTTTTAAGGATTTAAGAATTTAAGAGATAGAAGAAGTCCAGGAGAAAAAAACACCAGCATGCGGTCATTACCTAGCAACTGCCTCTCATAGGTTTGCAACTCGGACCAAGATGTAGAGGCTGTCATCGAGTCCACTTGATATAATTTAATTACATTATGTTTATAAAATATATTTATATTTATTAGATATGCTCCGATTTTCCACTATTCTTATTGGCTAATACACGCTTACTTGGAGGGCCATATTCAAGATATTGACTCGATGTTTCCATCTTGACAAAGCATATTGACTCGATGGATGCTACCGTTTTTATAATCGCCGAGTCAATATTACTATTGTGAAATCACTACCGAGTGATATTTCTATTGTGACGTCACAACATCCCGACGTCGAGTTTTTTGGGAAGATGTAGCCGAGCTATTTTCCATGTATTTCTATATTACTTATATACACAGCGCGAAGCAAACATTTTACAATAATTATTATATTTAATATGAAAAATAAGGACCTCACCAAAGGTCCATAATTGATATTCATGTTAGTATAGATAATATTATATTACATACATTCTACAAATATCGTTTACCCATTCCCCCGATATAGGTTATTTACATACTTGTCATAACATCCATGTCGTTACCTTCAAAATAATTACATACCGTTACGTCTTATTTCTTATCTCACTTCTTTTGCAATGTATGTTCATATTTTATTTATTGATGTTAGGAATAACATTCGAATCAATCGTGGGAAATGCTGAACTATTGATCGCTGCCGGCTACGAAACTATGTGTATCACCCTTACAATGACTGTGTACAACCTTGCCACCAATCCAGATTGTCAGGACAAACTGCGTCGGGACCTCAAGAAGGAACTTGGATCGGTAGGCAGCTAAGATAACGTTGATAATTTCATAGGTTCGACTGATGTAACAGCTATCGTTAACAGTAGGTATGGCGTTAAGAGTCTTCTTTGTATTGCTAGCTCTATATAACTTATAGGCCATGGGCTAGGAGGGTCCAACATGCACCCCCCACCCAAACCTCCGAACCAATATTTTTCTGAACCCTTATGACCCACTGATCACAAATCAAAATGTTAACATTGCATAAGTTGGGATGAACTTCCGGTTATGACGTCATAAAGATGGCCGCCATCTCGAATTTCACTAAAAATTGACAAATAGTCATAACATTGACATTTTTCAACCGAAGTAGACAAATGAGGTATCAAAATGACCACAATAGAACAACAAATACATATCAGGACCAAAAAATCCAATATATGAAGTGATTTCTACGCAGGTATTGAAGAAATCTGATTTTAAGCTCAAAAATGGTGATTTTTATGCAAATTTTTCATATTTGGCTTGACGCAGTAAAAATGTTTCCCAACATCAAACTATTATTTCTAATAAGTGTTTTGACCACTTATCAATCAGATTAAGCAACAAAAACAACAAAAACCAATGTTAAGATCATTTAAGTTCAGGTTATGACGTCATTAAAGCTGACAATGCAAGATAAAAACATGCAGTTGAAATTAAAAAAAATATATTTTAACGAAATTTTTTTTCAAAAATTGTTTCTGAGACATCCCCTAGTTATGACAGTGTGGTATCTAAGGAAGTGGCAGCCATTTTTCTTTTGCTCTGCTTAGTAACCTTCACTGGCCAACCCCCTATATAAAGCACGGGACACTTGACACACGTGTATCATTCTAAACATGTCTTGTCTCAGATACACATGCCCCGATATTGCAAATAACAATGTCAAATTGAAAATAAACACTGCACTCACCTGACAATAGTTCATTGAAGTAATAGATGAATGTGTTGTCAGCTAAATCCCAACATATGTCCAATACGAACTAATAAAACACTTCAATATACAGTAGGTTTTACACGTACATGTAGAACGACACGTGTGTGTTTTTGATAGTTGTCGCTCGTTCGGGTCAGGTACGTAGTCACGTGTATACGGTCAGTTGAGTGCATCGGGTACGATGACATACGTGCAGATATGTGGACGGATTATTGTTTGGATTTCTATTCACTTGCGTTGGAATTTTATTTTGAGAAACATCTAAATGACAACGTAGAGGAGTTGACATGTTAATTGCTAAAAAAAGGTCCCATATAGTTTTACAGGTGAGGGTTTTGTTTACCTAATTGTAGGTGATATATACTGTGGAACGCTAGGTGTATAGGTACATGAATGAGCGCACGTGTGTCGATTCACGCGCTTTATATAGGGGTCGGCGAGTCGTCGGAATGTAAAACGAAAAATGGCTGTCCTCAACCGGGGAATGTCCCATAAACGATTCTTGAAAAAAAGAGTATACTTATTAAAAAAATCATTTAATAATTTTAACTTGCATTGTCAGCTTTAAGATGGCCACCACCTCGAATTTCACTTAAAATGAAGAATAGTCATAACACTGATATCTTTCAACTCAAGTAGACAAATGAGGTATCAAAATGACCACAATAGAACGACAAATACATATCAGGACCAAATAATCCGATATATGTAGTGATTTGTACGCAAGAAATGAAAAAAATAAGATTTTAAGCTCGAAAATGGTGATTTTTCAGCAATTTTTTCATACGTGGCTTGACGCAGCTAAAATGTTTCCCAACAACAAATTATTACTCGTAATCAGTTATTTAAACTCCTATCAATCAGTAAAAACAACAACAACAACAACAGCAAAAATATATAGAAAAGCAAAAAGAATTTTTGTTATACCCTCAATTTTATAGATTAGCAGCCTCTCAAAAATAATTATTATAGCACAACACCTACTGATAGCGCAACAAATGTAACCTTAGCTAAGCCTATCTTTCCGTTAATATCATTAACAATTTTCAAAACATTTGTGTCTTTGAAAATGAGCAGATTCATTGTTTATTTCATATGCATAGCATAAGCAAAATGTCAGATGGTTACTACAATGTCACATATGTCTTTCACTGGTTCTCAATGATAACCATTATCATTGTGCGTGCTTTCTCGCCTGAATGCACTATCCACTGAAGAGACTCGACATATCTGATAGCTGGCACATGCAGTCCGAATCAGAGTAATCGAGATATCAGTATCTAATTCTTCGAAAGTCAGAGCGTCGTCTTCGATGTCGATGAGCTGATGTGACACTATATTACCAGTGTTGTTCTAGCCTGTCATCTTTTATGACACATCCATGGCCAGAGTTCATATCAGGAACAACAGGTTCAGGGATGTGGGATCTCTTTCAGAGTCTAACATATCGTACATATATGCTGTTTCAGACTTCTCCTGCATAATGGAAATTACACCAGATCCACATTCTTCCAATGGTAGAATTGGTTCTCCTTCGCACATAGCTCCATAATTCGTATGAAGTACTATTCATCAATCTTGTGGACCCTCGTACAACCATAAATGGCACAGGTGATATCATCGAGGTCATTAATGAGGCCATAAATGTTAAATGTTTTTCATTGGTCTGGCTTTTCCCACTCCCTTGAAGCTGCTGGTTGTTTCACATCTGGTGTATGCGTAAAGAGACCATTGAAGACTCTCCAGTAAAAAGTTCTCTACAGTGCTTTCCAGACTTTGCAAAGAGTGGAACTTCACTGCAGACCTCATTTATGACCTCAAAGAATCCACCTGTGCCACCTATGGTCACTGAGGTTCACAAGAATGAGGAATTGTGCTTCATACGAATTAAGGAGAACCAACTCAACCCTCTGCTGAATGTGGATCTGGTGTCTTTTCCATCATGCCGGAGAAGTCTGGAACATCGTATACGATATGTGAATCTAGGTGAAACTAGGTTGGAAACAGGAAGAGCTCCCACATCCCTGAATCCGATGTTTCTGATGTTAACTCTGACCATGGACTGTTGACAAGTTAGAACCACGATGGTGACCCGGTAATGTAGTATCACATCAGGTCATCGAGGACGAAAACGACACTCTGGCGAGAAAGCGTGCATATTATTATGAACTAGTGAAAGAAATATATGACACTGTAGTAACCATCTTTTATTTCCTTACGTTATACAAGGAAATAAACAATGGATGTGCTCATTCTAAAAGACACAACACGTTTCGAAAAGTGTCATGGTATTTACGGAATTTTAATTTGATACCCTATAGCGATTAGTTGGCGCTTTGCTGTAATAATTCAGTTTGAGAGGCTACTAGTCTACAAACATTCGAACATGAAAATGGATTATTTTGAAGTCCCACTTAGATATCCAGCCAACTTTAAGTTCAAATTTGTTAGATATAAATCGTCAATAGCCATTGTTATATTGAGGAAATTCCAAGACACTAGGAAACTGTAGTGTCAGCGGTTTGGAAAAAATAACAATCATATGCCGAATCCGGTGATGATTTGTAAACCAAATGATGGTATAACAACAATTCCTATATATTTTTGTTGTTGCCGTTGTTGTTGTTTTAACTAATTGATAAGAGGTCAAATAACTGATTACGATCAAAAATAATTTTTGGGAAACAATTTTGCTACGTGAAGCCAAATATGAAAAAAATGCTGAAAAATTACCAGCTTTGAGCTTAAAATCGTATTTTTTCATTTCCTCCGTACACATCACTACATATATTTGATTATTTGGTCCTGACATGTATTTGTTGTTCTATTGTGGTCATTTTGATACCTCATTTGTCTACTTCAGTTGAAAAATGTCAATGTTATGACTATTTTTCATTTTTCAGTGGAATTCGAGATGGTGGCCATCTTGATGACGTCATAACCGGAACTTATACGATGTTAACATTGGTTTTTGTTGTTTTTGTTGCTTAATCTGATTGATAAGTGGTCAAAACACTTATTAGAAATAATAGTTTGATGTTGGGAAACATTTGTGCTGCATCAAGCAAAATATGAAAAATTTGCTGAAAAATCACCACTTTTGAGCTTAAAATCAGTTTTTTCATTTCCTGCGTAGAAGTCACTTCATATATTGGATTTTTTGGTCCTAATATGTATTTGTTGTTCTAGTGTGGTCATTTTGATACCTCATTTGTCTACTTCGGTTGAAAAATGTCAATGTTATGACTATTTTTCAATTTTTAGTGAAATTCGAGATGGCGGCCATCTTTATGACGTCAAAACCGGAAGTTCATCCCAACTTATGCAATGTTAACATTTTGATTTGTGATCAGTGGGTCATAAGGGTTCAGAAAAATATTGGCTCGGAGGTTTGGGGGGGTGCATGTGGGATCCTCCTAGCCCATGGCCTATTAGTCTTAGGTTATAAAATACATAGGGCAAATTCCGTATCGCTAGTTGCACTTTGGATTACATTATCTTTTTAAATGCCAAATAAGGAGTCGCAATCATAGTTTTAAAAGTCATCAAGTTTAACAAAGTATTGAAAAAAATTGACCAAATGGTCTACATGTGTTTGAATAGGATATACTACTATTTTCTTTATTTGTCATTAACAGAAAGAATAAATTTTGAACGTGTGAATATACGCTGATTATGTATCTTCTTTTTAAGGAAAATGTCGATTACGAGAACGCTCAGAAGCTACAGTACCTCGATATGTGTATAAATGAGACTCTAAGGATGTACCCGCCAGCAATGAGGTGGGTGCCCGACTTTTTGTGTAATTCTTTTTTTCACCTTGAAATTAGTCTTTAATACGATTTTATATAAGATATCATCTATAAAATCAAAACGTATATTTGTCGCGACATGTCTGTATGAACAAATTTATATTTTGCTTAGAGATTTCGCTTAAGATAGCATTAATGTATTTGATAATAAATCTTACATTATAATTCGGAACGATTTCACGGAAAAAATTCGTTGTAGACTTGAGAGAGTGTGCGTTAAGACCACCAAGGTAAAGGACATTACGATTCCAGCCGGAATGAGTGTCTCTGTGCCAGTATACGCAATGCAGCATGATCCAGAAGTTTGGGAAAAGCCTGACGTCTTCAATCCAGAGAGGTATATATCATTTAAATTAGCACACAGTCCAAATGCTTTCGTTTCAGGCCACGTGTTTAATGACAATTTTCTCTAAAAATTATGACGTCATATGGAGTTAGAAGAGAGATTAATGTTATCGAACTTGTAATCCTTCATAATTAATTTGTCCGAGAAAAGCGCGAAAACCGACGGTATCGTGACATCACAATAGCGAAACAGTACTCCCAGGAAAAATTAAAATGAATCGTATATTAAGCTTATTTCGTTTACTAAATAGTCTAAAAACAGTTATAAGCATTGTTGTCACTCTTTTATTAATATCCCGATGAAATTAAAAAAATAACATCCATGCATTGTTAAAGTTGCTAACACAATAGCAGATTTAATTCATTTTGATTTATCTCTTTTATTTCATGTTGATGCCATCCATATGTTATAGAGGTGAAATGATTTATGTTTTGTATGTATATACATTTGTATTAGACATCCTACAATATTCCATCATTCTCATTGGCTAATTACACTCTCACGTGGAGGGCGATATTTAGCATATTGACTCGGTGTTTCCATTGTTTGAAACACCGAGTTAAAATTTCTGTGGTGACGTCACTCCTAAGGCGATTTTGCGATTGTGACGTCACGATATACCCGACGTCGAGTTCACGAAGAAAGCATTTTGAAATAATTATCATATACATGTTAACATAAAAAATTGGACGTTTGATTCGGTTCATATGGTGTTATAACGCCCTGGTAGAATATCAAATAATGACCTCTGTCATTATTTAACTATACTAGGAGTTATAGCACCATATTTACCTCAACTAACCTCCATCAATGATATAGTTTTATAAGCTGTATTTATACTTTCTGATGACTTAGGTTTGTCGCATCTAAACAGTAGGTAAACATAAAAGAGCTGTTAAAATAAATGTAAACACACCTGAAGACAAAATCTTAGCATACAACTTTTTGTCATTAATTTTTCCATTGATGTTCATGTCAAAAATATATCTATAGACGGCTTTAAATATATCTTATAATGCTAAGTATTTTTTAGTTTTGAATGGGTAGATATATATATTCCAATAATGTAGCAGTAAATTAACTTGGATAAACTGAACCCATTTCATTTCTACGGAATATGGAGGAGTTTTGTCTATTTTCGTCTTGCTTTATTTTCTTCTCATTGTTTTGTTCTCATTTGTAAGTATGATATGTAGTCTTCTTTCTTTAACTCGTGTACGGCCGATAGTCTTCATTTGGATATTAATTCTAACAATATTTAATCTTGACAACATGGATATCGACCTATCTGAATTGATATGTATTTTTATTATTATCACTTTAAGGTTCTCACCTACTGAGAAGGCAAAATATGATCCCGTGGATTACATGCCATTTGGACACGGTCCGCGCAATTGTATTGGTATGAGGCTGGCTTTACTGGAGGCAAAGATGGCACTAGCTGACTTTGTGCGCAACTTCCGGATAAGTGTTGGCAGTAAAACTGACGTATGTCATTTCCCAATCACTTAATTATAAACGTTTTTGAACATTACTTCTAATTTATTGATAAAATTCATATTATTCGATAGACATGTTATTGTCAAACAGATAATCATACAATCGTATTATTTCGTATTGTTTTTAACAGAAAGAGTATGAACATTTTAAAATAATTAGCATCTAAAGCAATAAAATTCTATGGTTGTCCCTGTTTTAGATACCACCAAGAATGGAGGATGAGGAAGTCTTGAAACCTACGTACCTGTGGCTTAAGTTGGAAGAAATAAAATGAGCTTGTACATTCCTATTTTAAGTCGGATCGTTCGAAGGAAAAAGTTGTGCATGTCAATCATCAAAACAATTTAGATATTTATATTTTGTTTAAATGAACTATCGCTACTACAGTTTCTGTCAGCTTCATATCACTTCTGAAAAAAATTAGTGGATTTTTATTCATGTGATATTACGATATTGTTTTTGATGATATCTTATGGTATAAATCACCGTTTCTATGCATAATTAATTGGTGAATTTTGAACTAATAAGAGCATACTTACTGAATGTATATTTAGCGGCCGAGTGGTTAAGATGTCCCGACATACTACCTCAAGTCATCCACTTCTGGGATTGATTATGAAATTAGATATGAAAATATTGAAGAACATAACATGCATACCTACACATCATTTAGCGTTTGACCCATTTAGGGATGCTGCAATTTTTATTTGATTTCTCTTATAATTCTTGGTCGCTATTCCATATGTTTAAATGTAAACGATAAGTGTATTACTTGATATTAAAACATTTTATAATAGTAATATTTTAGATGCATAGTGACTGGATTCATAGAATTTGTAAGCACTATGCCTAGGAAGTAGTGGAAAACCATTGGGGTTGATTGTTTCAAAAGCATATTGATTGTTTCATGTTTTACAAACATACTGTTTCACTTCTACCTGAATTAAGATTCGGTATATTTATAGCATACTATCCATTGTATATTGTTACTGTAAGCATTCTAGAAATTATACAATTCATTGTTATTGTGATTCATTTTCATGAAGTACTTTACAATTAAACTTTGATTAACATGTTAACATATTTTTATCCTCAGTTGAAATAGAAAAAAAAGTATTTGAAATTATTTTTTTGTCTTTTATCACAGAAGACCGCTAAAACCAATATAGTGCTGTTTTGTCGTAATACAATTACATACAGCTGAGCTAACATCAGTGACAAGTATGTAATATATAAAAGTTATTAAAAAAGTTTAAAAAAATAATATGCCAATAGATTTTAGGAATTGAATTTGATCTATTTCATATAATGTAAGAGTGGGTGGTTTTGTGACGATTACTAGTTGTACATTAAATTAAATTTAACAACCTGATCTGCAATATGGAAAAAGGTGAAGGCTTTTTAACACAATAGTATTTTATTTATTTTATTGCTGATTGTAAGCAGTCTCAAGGCTCTGTTGTTTTAAATAGCCCAATCGAATGTTTTACCTGATATGCCATTCTCCCAACATGCCACGTGCTTTTTTATACAACACAAATGTGTTGCTTGGCAATTGTTGTACTTTCAGCGAATGTTATGTTTTGAGAATATCATATATGACTAGCGAAGTAAACCTGGAACTCGTTGAACTACTATACCCTATTTTATTTAATTCAAATCATTGTGTTAGCCCCAGTTTAATGTATTTAAACGGTCCTTGTAAAATGTATTTCATTAAAAAGAAGCAATGATCAATCCTTTGGCCTCCTATCACCTATATATAAACGTCTGTACCACCATTATGTAACAGATCAAGGTCCAATACTTTTCATCAGTTTCCCACAAATATTTTAAACATAAATTATTCTGTTTTATTCAAACTCAATATAATTTATTACATACATCGATGTTTGTAATTAGTTATTCAGACTACTAAGTAAAATACATATGTATTTTGATGCACGATTCCATTGATTTTTCAATGATTTTTTTTTCAAACCAATACGTAGCATCAATATCTCTGTTGTGACGTCACTACAATGTTCTTGTTCTGCACCACTGTCGACTTTTGCATGTAACTATTAATTAATTAATGCAAAACTCCAATAGTATAAAGTTATGAAATAAAATCACTGGCCTGGAATTGTTTTTGACTGGTGTGTTTTACTTTTTAATATTTTTCAAAATGTGTATTCCAATTCCAAAAATATGTATTTCAACTCGTTTTGATATTATATACAGTGTTTTCTTTCGATACTATATATGCTATAATTACGTTACATGTATGATTTACTTTTTAATATTTTTCAAAATGTGTATTCCAATTCCAAAAATATATATTTCAACTCATTTTGATATTATATACAGTGTTTTCTTTCGATACTATATATGCTATAATTACGTTACATGTATGATAAATATCACTATGATAAATTTTGATTGATTCAAATTTGTATTGACATGGTTCAGACTACACAATTCGATTGGAAGAATAAGGTTTAAGGTCCCTTCTTGGTTCCCCATACAGTACAAAAAAAGAAAAACCGAATAATAAAAAAATAGGGGGAGTTGAAGCTATATATTTTGCATATGTATACTGTTATTTGTAAACAATATAGTAAACAAAATTGAGTATGTGTTGACTTACTTTAAAACAAGCAATTAGTCGGTAAATACTGCAAATGTTAAACAAAATGATGATTTTTTTGTGCAAATCCTCAAGATACACATTGGCGTTAACGGGTTCGGCTCAAACATTAGTAGTTTGTAGTCGACATTATCTACTTTATGCTATGCGTTAGAAAGAATGACACAACTTGTACGCTCCATATTTAACAAAATATTACGACGTATTTTCAAATCCCGGAGATTCGCCATATTGGAACGATGCCGAAATATAAGCAGGTTGTAACATAGGAAATTATACCAAAACAGACCTACACATAACTTTGAAATGAAGCATATATTTATTTGAGGTCATTATCACAATATTAACAAACGAATTTACCTCATCAGACGCAAGACTTCTTCAACATAATGTAACAAAATCGGTGTGTCGAAAGTTATCTTTTTAAAGCACCTACCCGGAAGATACCGAAAGCTAGGAAATCAATACGCTGAAAGTGAAAGTAGATCAGTAATGATACTTAACGTTTTACTTGAGCATTACTGCAGAGCCATTTAATGTCCGATGTCATGTTGAAACCAAAAGATGAAGATAGTTATTTTATTCGAACATTTAGATATTTTATTTATTGAACTGCGGGCCTTGTTATTCATTATGCAATGACTTCCGGTTTTTCGCGAGAGGGCATGCAGACAGCAACCTAGCAGAAGATGTTATTCATTGATGTTGATACATATGATTGATTGTGGTAAGTACTGTTGATAAGTGATACATAGCATACCATTTTATTTCTTCATTGTTATAATCAACGATCAAATGGACAGAACGCTCGAATTCTTAGTCGATTTATTCAGCAGTAAGGTTTGACATTTGATGTGAATATGTCAACTTCCGGATGATTTATAAACGTTTAAAAGTATATATTTTTCAGTTTCATGGGTAGTGGTAACGTTTTTTCTTTCTCGAAGATTAAACAAAATATGAATTGTTAATAATAAACGTATTTGAGAGAGTTCTAGTGTCCCTTGAAGCGTGGGTCAATCTATGGAAGCCTTACTCTAACAATACATTTTATTGTATGATGTAACACAAACCAGAAAGTGAATAATGAACATTTATTAAGGACAGTCATATTAGCTTGAAGCTATCATCAAGACTGGAAAAATAGTGCGAAACGCGATGCACTTTTGAAAGATATAAACAAAGCCAGCGATCTCACGATTACTGGAAGTACGGAAGCATGTTAAAGTCAATAACCTTCACAAAATATTGTGTATGTTGTCAAAAAATCAGTCTGCCATTTAAAGTTGTTATCAATGATACATTTGTAAATGAATGTGGAAAGGCTGCATCCTATAATTAGGAATGTCTAGTAAAGTAAGATTCTCTTTATAAATGTACAAGAGTGAGTGGGACATGGGGAAGGTGGGCGGTGCGAGAGGATTGTACCCTTCGTCTTCTTGTTACAAGTATATATAATCATGGATGTTCCAATGTTAAAAATATGAAGGCATTACAATACAGCAGTTTTGGAACAAACAGTGTTGCATGATTGTTGTGTTTTTATTCAATCGTCAAAAAAGGAATGAGTTAGTGTGGTTTGTACATAATCATGTTAGTGTTAAATACGGTGTCACTTCTTAGCTGACGGAGCATGCATACACTGTAAGCTCCTCAGTTGATAGCGTTGTAGATTTCCACTCTGGAGACCTGGGTTGCTCATCCGATAAGAATCATGTGTATTTATCCCTGTTCTTCTTTGATTAATTTACCTTTTATGATTCTGTAGTTTTGTCAACAAATATTGATTTGAAATATAAAACATAAATTAATATATGCTGGTTAATGGTAAAAAGTAGATGCCCCCTGGCCAAAACAAGCTGATCTTGGACATTGATTGTCATGTAATGAGATTAATCTATAACAGGGTGAGACTGTGCCGCCAGGTGGACTTGAACCTGCTACCAAGTCTTACTGGTCTGTCGCTTTACCAGTTAACTTATATTTAATTAGTGTAAGGGAAATTCCCTCTAGCCTGAAGCCAGGAGGCTAGTATTACTTTATTATACCTGTTACAAAAGTGATAGTTCATTACCTTACAGCAATGAAGACAATAAAGCACATACAATGTATATACACAGTTAGTAAAATATTGGATCGATAAATTCTTTATTATTTCAGTGGGGAAAATGAGATTGTATCCTACCAGAAGACTAGTCATCGAATCACTAAACGGATATGCAGTATATGTGTAACCCTGCAGGTACATAAACGTATATACATGTTTATAAAATCATTGTAGTGTGATTTAAAAATATATGTTTTTGTCTCCTTTCTCTCTGTCAACCCCACTCTGTCATGCAATATCATGTCATGGCACAATTAGATACAGTCAAACCTGTCTATAAAGGACACCAAAAGGACATAGCAAAATTGCCCTTTAATATAGATAGATAGGTCTCTTTATACAGAGTACTACCTTTATAGTATATTTCACCAAATGGAACTGATGGGTTTGTAAAAGGACCCTTTACATACAGGTTTAACTGTTTGTGCATGTATATTTTAAGGAATGATGCACATGCTTAGCTATATATACATTGACCAGAATACTTTTGTCACACTCACTCTTGCATCATTGTTTGAGGTTCACAATTAAATATCTTTTTGTTTTGTTTTGCAGTTCTCATCAGTTTTGAACTTGTCATTAGCAGTACAGCAGTTATCTCTGGCTATGGATCTACAAAGCACCATACAAACTGAAGTTATTTGATCAGTTCCTTTAGCACCTTGAATTAAAGTCAGAGAAGTGGAGAATAACTGAGATTGCATCAGGGAAAAGAGACAGGGTGATGTGTATTAAGTTTTAACAAAGAAGGTCCATGTGGAGCTGGAATCAAAATTAATGAAAGGTTTTACAGAATGTGGTATTTGAAGGTGTTTAATGAATATCATCCATGCAGATTGTACATATATGACTGTAATGACAATCATAATTGACTAAAATAATTTGTGTTTTGTCTGCAATACTGTGGAATGATAGACAACTACATGAAAAGATGAGGTGGTATTATTGACACTACTGTTTTCTAAGTTATTGCTAGAAAATTACATGTACATAATAATTGGGCCATTCATCGTTATGTCCATCTGTGTGAAAAGTTTAGTTAGTTACAAAAGGCCAATTTACTTGAAATTTTACAAGATTCAAGCATTTGGTTCATAGTATGTAAATGTGCATTTTTTTCCATTAATAAAGATGGATGAAAAAATCTGCTTTCTTTTTTATTGATAACTTAAGACAGACTTAAGTAACGTTTTCTAATCATCTCTTGTCTGTCGTCGAACATCCTCTGCAGTCAATCAGGCCCCAATTTCTCAAACAAACTTAACTTAAAAACTTACATAAGTCAAAAATTTTTACGTAAGTTACATAAGGAGAAAAACAGAAAAACTTAAGTTCTTACTTAACTTACTTAAGTCTGCACTTTTGTTTCGAGAAATCGGGGCCTGATCTTCATAGATTGAAGGACTCTAAAACTCTTAACAAAAATTATTGATTTCATGGCCTAAAGATTGGGTCTAAGATTTTCTTCTAGAGAGTGTACTCCGATACTACAGTTACATAGGGAAGCATGGTTTGAGAACTATTTGTTTCCCTCAGGAAAAAGTTGAACTTTCTTATAATTATCTATTAATTATCAGTTAGAGATCACAGGGATATGGCGCAAATTTTCAACCAACACTATATAGACTATATATACATTGTATTAGAAATAAAAACAATAACGACTGACTAGTTCATTTATTTTATTTTATTCATTATAAATACATTGTATTTATATACATAGTGAAACAAATCTATGGTTTCTGAGCTACAAGACCAGAGAGGGAGACCAAAAGTGGTCAAACTGACCAAGATGTCTACAGTATTTTTCTTAAAATCCAGATATACTCAAATTTAATACTCATTGCAGATAAAAGTTTCTTTTTTCAAATACATTTTACTTAAAGAGTGTGTTTCTGAAATCGGGATATTAGGCTCTTCCCAAAGCAAGAAAATAAAGTTTATTACAATTATGTGTGATTACAGTGATGGTTATTTTATTTTGATATGCATCTGTTTGAGTCCAGAATGCTCCTTTACCAAAAAAGTCAAAATCTTTTTTAAGCATACATAACTCAAGTGACCTTTAAGGCCATTTTATCTTTTGTTTCCATAAAATTTACTAATAAAACATTTCTTACTGTTCAAAATAAACAAGGAAATAGAGTTTTACATTGTATTTATTCTAGCAAATTTTCTTTTAATAATGTCTATGATACAAATGTACTTGCCCCATGGGCCTCCAAACATTGTATGGAGAAAGTAGTCTATGGCTGCCATTTTGGATTTCTTGTTCATTTATTAACAAACTTTTACTAGTCGATTTTAGATGTTTATCATTATACTATATCAACCAAAGGCATAGCATAACCAACAAAATAACTTTTAAAAGATATTTGAGTTCCTTTTCAAACAATATATGACTTCACAAATTCTGAGGATTTGCAGCAAAATTTCAACAATTTTGTGGTACTCATTTCATTTCAGAAGTGTTTTTAAATAAATAGTTTACTCACATGGATAGTCTGTTTCCTACTGAACATTTTGGTATATAGAATATATGTTATATTTAAGTTTTTTAACTTGTAATTCTAACTAGAAAATCACACTCTTAAAAGGGACCTTCTACCTTAACTAATAAACCTGTGTCTTCCGGGTGGTATTAGGAGTTACCTCCCTTAATATAAGGTATCACGACAAAAATATGTAGGTTCTAGGCTTAGCTATGTATGAAAGTGGGAATGATGAATAAATCTCCTCCTGTGAGAGGACACATCATGTATAATGATTACATGCCTATTATGAATAAACTTTTATGTTAAAAAAAATAACCCAGTGTCTGAAATACATCATTTACTGATATAATTTTTCATCCGCGGTAACCCAGTTTCAGAAATACATTATTTACTGATATAATGCTATATCCTCGGTAACCCTGTGTCAGAAATACATCATTTACTGATATAATGCTACATCCTCGGTAACCCAGTGTCAGAAATACATCATTTACTGATATATGTCTACATCCTCGGTAACCTAGTGATAGAATACATCATTTACTGATATATGTCTATATCCTCGGTAACACATTTACTGATATATGTCTACATCCTCGGCAACCCAGTGTTAGAAATACATTATTTACTGATATAATGCTACATCCTTGGTAGCCCAGTGTTAGAAATACATTATTTACTGATATAATGCTACATCATCGGTAACTCAGTGTTAGATGTTAGAAATACATCATTTACTGATATAATGATACGTAATAGTGTATTTATGTCATACCACGCAATTAATGTATTGTACTCTATACTGTCTACAGTTAAATCGGTACGAGAAACTAACTATTAATGATTGATGTTTGCGCATTTTGATTTCAAAATAAGAGAAATACTAAAGACACAAGATAATACATGCTACTCATGCAGTCATAAATAACTATATTTACACTTGCTAGGCTTGGTCACTATACGCTAATACTAGCCGATTTTGTTTACCATAACTGCATGGTAACATTGAACTTTGAACTTGCGTAAGGAAATACTCTGTGCAACGTAAAAGGACTACTTTTAAAAAAAAAGAAACACATGGCTTTGTTTACATTTTGACGCAACATTACGTGTATATTGTTGTTTTTCATAGAATTTTGGAAAAATGTAAACAATATATACATGTTTTATATTTATATATGATTCAAACAATTTTTAAATTAACAATTGTATAAAGAAACGGAAAAATATCCCGACCGGGGCGACGTGCTTTCATTTTTGTTAAAAATGATGGGTGTCAAATGTAAACATTACCTCTGTGCCTATGTTCGTCCTACGATCGAGTCTTTGGGGTAGACGGGTGTGAGACCCTCTGATAGAGGTCAGTTATAAACATATCCTCTTGTCTTTGTTCTTTGAGTATTTAATCATGTGTATTATAAAACATGCACCGCTAATAATCCACGTGTTGACAGTTCCGCGTCACCACAAATACATTGTATCCATCGAACACAAGTGAATTTGTTTCATCTATCGATGGTAATATGGATCTAAGCGTAGATTATATAATCACATGGCTCCCAAGGATGTAAAACCGTCAAGTCAGACGACAATTCAAACACATTGAGCTACTTGAAAATCGGTGTTCGACAACTTCGGCAAACTCCAGTGTGTAAGCGTGCGTCAGCTTCGCCTCGCTGCACAATAACGGTCACCGAGTTCACACATGTGGCCGTGTACAAATTCTTTATGTTATTACGCTATATATTAACTTTTAGCAAAATTGAATATATATTTAAAGTTCTGATCTGATTAAATAAAATCATCTCTGAAATTTACTTTGTTTGTCATGTTTATTTTACACTAAAATATTGAACTTTTTTGTCGTCGCGGATGAATAATTCTACCTTACGTGAAGCGTCATCATTCGCTGTTCAATTGAGTAAGCTCCTCCCACTTTTGACCGACTTTTATTGAATAATTACGTCACTTTCAAATGACGATTTTATTGCATAAAATATAAATAAAAAGTCGTGTGAGTGTAAATATAGGGATTGGATTTCGTTTTTATGTTAACCATGCTTGTATGGAGCAATTCCTCTAAGAATATATTCTATGGGGCGCTACGCTAACGCGCCCCATAGAATATATTCTTAGAGGAATTGCTCCATACAAGCATGGTTAACATAAAAACGAAACCCAATCCCTATTTAGTAAAAAGTTTAGTTACATATTAGTAGCATTGCATGGTAGATGTTCAATAATTGTTTGGAACATTCTCAGTTTTTTAGTGTTCATGCACATGTTCCATAAAATCTCATGAAATTATTTACGATTATATATAATACACTTGTCAATGGAAAACAGTCACTAGACTGAATTCATTGATTACAAATGGATAGTAAAATTTGATATGACGCCCACATTAAATGAGGTAGGGAAACTCTAGATCTAGTACCATAGCCGGCCATCCGGACTATGTCATAGGCATGTGGGGATTCTGTCCAGAATTGAGGTTATATATATATATATATATATACCACAACATTGCGCATTATATCACTCGATGAATATATTGTACTCTATACTGTCTATAGTTAAATCGGTACGATAAACTAACTATTAATGTTGAATGTTTGCGCATTTTGATTTCAAAATAAGAGAAATACTAAAGACATAAGATAATACATGCTTTTTCATGTAGTCATTAATAACGCCACAAAGGGTGGGGGAAAAACCTCAGTTAACTCTAGATAATGAAGTACAAGTTTAATAAAATACATGATGTTATTTAAATATTAATAGTATTGCATTGTACATTTTAAATAAGTGTTTGTAATATTCACAGTTTTCCGTGTGCTAGACGTGTTCCAACAGAGGAAGTGAAGAGCAAGTCTTGACCATGTCTGCACAATACTGATGTCTGCACAATACTGATGTAAACAGTGTTTACCTAAACTGGTCATCATAACCTAATTAAGTTGTTGATAAGATTTGTTTAGCTAAGTTTGCCCTGAATTAGACAAAGACAAGTACATTTGTAATGTATTTTAAAGACTGGTGGTGAGTTATGTGTTATACCTTCACATTTTTGTAATGCTTTCTTCTTCTTCTTCTATTTACGGGACGCCGTCAAAGTATGACGATTATGTCCCGGGGGGACCTGTAGGGGTGCAAGGGTGTGAAAGGATTAGATTTTGTGATTTGATTTTTTTTAGTATATAGATAAAAGGTGTGTGCAGAACTAAGGTGTGAGGGCTTCAAGGGCTACGTTGGAAATATGCGCCTTGAAGTCCTCGAGTGTAGTGCATTGTACTGCTGCTACAGGGAGGAGATTCCATTGTGTTATTGTTTGTGGGAAAAATGAATATTTGTATGTGTCATTTGTAGCAGAGATTTGTCTGAAGCAGTGTGGATTGGAGTGTCTGGTTCTGTGGTCTACTGGTATGAGTATGGTCTGGTATTCGACGGCAACTATATTGTGTATTATTTTGTAGAAAAGTATCAATCTTGTGTGTAGCCGTCGTGTCTGTAATGTTGGACAGTTGAGTTGATGTATCATGTTTGTAACTGAACTGGTGTCGTGATATTTGTTGTGAACATATCTTGCTGCTCTGCGTTGTGTTTTTTCTATCTGTTGAATTTGGTGTGTGTTGCTCACGGGTGAAAAGGCATATATCGTATATTCACAAATCAATATAAACTACGACTCAATCTCTTTAGGACATCCTTCACATTTAGTCATATGTAAATGACATCTTGAAATCAGGCCATTTTACAATCACTACCCTTTGTTTACGTATTACGTCATATACCACGTGGATTTATTTCACTTGAACAAAAGAACCGCTTTCAATCTAAAATAGCTGATGTTTCTCATAGTCAGGTGACTAGTGTAAACATAACAACACAGTGTTATTTACAGCCATGTTGAAGCTACGAACACTGGTCTTGAGTCGCTCCCTTGAAAGTTTAATCACAATTGTAAATACGACTGGATATGGACAGCTTTCACTATGTGTGGAGAAGGGGTCAGTAACTAGACCGCTCATTGTTCTGATTGTTTGCGTACATAGTGCATAAATTCCCGACCGGAGACAAACTCGGGATACACATATAGTAGACCCGTACCTACCTAGATCTAGACAAGATGGACGTGATGGGATTTGACATCCCCTTGTGGGTTCTCCTGGTGCTACTGGCGATGTTATCCTATACAATGTAAGTAAATGATAACAGTAACATTTGATCAAAAGATGAGATAACTTACACATATACAGTACACGTATACATGTACATGTAACGACTTGTTTTGCTACGACCGTAGTCATTAGCACAGAGTAAGAATGATACAATTAATTTGTTTTGCTCTGGGTTCGACTGCCGCGTTAGCTTGCAGATTCCTATGTCTCGCTACAATATTCAAAGGTACTAGTGAGTATGGACAATGGACGACATCAAATTCATTTTACAGTTTTTTAATATTTAACATGTGTAAAGGCGACAACAAGAAATTAATACCCGCGTGGCTCAGTGGGAAGTAGTGTGTAATGGACAGTTTTGCTGCTAATATTCTCACGTTTTCGCTATCAGAATTAACTCCTACCCATCAATGAAAGACCAAGCACGTGGCGCTACACACCGGGCCGATTATCGATAGTTTAACCTCCAATTTCACAAACACCGTTCTCCAGCGAAGATTCTCAAAATATCTCCTTAACGGTTAACCCCGAAACTCAACACAGGAGGCTCCCACTCTTTTGCCTACCAACGGCTCTCAACACAAGAGTGAAGACTTTTAATTACTATCGAAACCCGTCTAAAAGCGAGACATGCCAAGTCCGACATCGCACAATTTCACAAGTATTTCAAACTCAAAAATATAGAAAAAATATCGACTGACAGCGAAAAATACACACACAGTAATGTTAATGCATTTCCATACTATACGATAACAGCAAATTAGGGAAAGGATGGGCGACAAATATATAAAATTTACTTAGGATTCAAAAACACAACCCTCACCTCTCAAGGCCCGGTAGAAAACTGAATGTCTCGGCGCAGTCCCGAGATCTCGTGCCCAGCAAATTCCCGCCAAAGTCTCGGTTAATATAATTTCCGGAAAATATAGCAACGAAGCGCACCGCAGCTTCGTTTCATACCCCCAACCACCTAGACAGGCTGCGACCCGTAGCCGTAAAACTGATCTAAGGGAGATAATTTTGGGAAAAAAATAAACCAAAAGTTCCTAACAAAAGTTGAAACATTTAAAGCCAAAAGTAAGATGCACAAATTTCGAATTTGGAAGTATCCAGTTCACGAACTCGAACTAAAATAAAAATAGAATGGAAAAAACCAAACTAAATTTTAAAGAACCTATCTATCCAGTTCACGAACTCGAACTAGAATAAAAATAGAATGGAAAAAACCAAACTAAATTTTAAAGCACCTATCTATCCAGCTCACGAACTCGAACTAGAATAAAAATAAAATGGAAAAAACCAAACTAAATTTTAAAGAACCTATCAAGGGGAGATAATTTAAGGAAAGAAAAACCTTAAGTTCACAAAGTCAAACATCTCTTAATAAAGAGAGGTAATCTGATGAAAAAAACCCACAAAATTTTGCACAAAGACAAACATGCCTTAATAAGGAAACGTCAGCTAAAAAAGAAAAAAAAACCACCAAGTTTGTATATTGTCCCCCAACCACCTAGACAGGATGCGACCCGCAGCCACAAACAACCTACTGCAAGAGAAAAAAAAATGTGAGAACTTCCTACAATTACAGAGGACGGAAATGCATCAACATACCGCGGCCATTCTAAACAGAAGATAAAACATGTCATTATCTTTAAATTATCCCTCACTGGCCAAAATCACAATCATAACAACAACAAAAACAAAAAAACAAAACAATTGTACAACAAGGTACCAAAAACAAAGGAGGTGGACTCTCTATATAACAATTATCCTGAAGTGGAATTGGGAATTAAAAAAATTTACAATCATCCCAATGCCAGTACACAATTAAATCACATCACAAGTATAGAGCCTGTACAAGTATCACCGATTAATTATCCCTTAAATGTTCAATATTAATATTTTTGCTAAATAACCACAATGCCAGTGCGTCAAAGGTTAAAACAGCGAAAGCATTATATTTCATCAAGGAATCCTGTGCAAATCTACGAATTTTCATTTGCAACCAAATTACACCAGTAATATTTCCTTATCTTTCATTTCTCTTATGGTTTTTGGGTTTTTTTCCCAGATATCTAATTATAACATCTTCATTCTGTAACACCACTGGTATGAACACGAAAACATCCACTATAAACAAACCTGTTGTATTAAATGTAGTATTATCAGAGACAAGCTATGAAACCCCCAGACAGCTCAGAGAGTCACATGAGTTACGTGCCCTTGGTATAGGTAGTAGCTGGTGGCTAGCAAAATTCAATACTCAGCTCACCTGTAATATCACTTATTTTCTCTACGAGTAACTCAATCACATCTGCTTAGTAGTGATTATATATATAGCTTAGGGCATGGTTGTTTTTCATTCCTTTTCTTTTGTATTTCTTTCTCTTTGTATACTTGTTTTACCGCCCTAGCAATCAACTGCAGATGCCTCGTATATATATATTGTACTACCACCTGACGTATGTACAATGCCAAGTGACCTCGGAGCAGACAGGAGAATTTCAGCGCAGAAATGGGTGCTAAAAGAATTGTAACAGGCACTCTTGCTTACTTTTGCAATAAATGTATATTAGAAGATGTTGTCGAGTATTACAATGGTGAGACCATAATAATTGTTATTGTGAAATGGACATCAATCAGCAATTGATTTTACCCCTAACATATATATTTGCACGCGTTACACATTCCGCTGTTCAAAGTTAGACACCACCAAATATAACTTAGAGAGTTGAATAATTTTTCAAGGCAGAAAAAATTTAAAGCTGACAATGCAAGTTAAAAACATGCATTTGAAATTTAAAAAAAAAATTATTAACGAAATATTTTTTTCAAAAATTGTTTCTGAGACATCCCCTAGTTATGACAGTGTGGTATCTAAGGAAGTGGCAGCCATTTTTCTTTTGCTCTGCTTAGTAACCTTCACTGGCCAACCCCCTATATAAAGCACGGGACACTTGACACACGTGTGTCATTCTAAACATGTCTTGTCTCAGATACACATGCCCCGATGTTGGAAATAACAATGTCAAATTGAAAATAAACATTGCACTAACCTGCCAATATTTCATTGAAGTAATAGATGAATGTGTTGTCAGCTATATCCCAACATATGTCCAATACGAACTAATAAAACACTTCAATATACACCAAGTTTTACACGTACATGTACATCGACACGTGTGTGTCCTTGATAGTTGTACGGTCAGTTGAGTGCATCGGGTACGATGACATACGTGGAGATATGTGGACGGATTATTGTTTGGATTTCTATTCACTTGCGTTGGAATTTTATTTTGAGAAACATCTAAATGACAACGTAGAGGAGTTGACATGTTAATTGCTAAAAAAAGGTCCCATATAGTTTTACAGGTGAGGGTTTTGTTTACCTAATTGTAGGTGATATATACTGTGGAACGCTAGGTGTATAGGTACATGAATGAGCACACGTGTGTCGATTCACGCGCTTTATATAGGGGTCGGCGAGTCGTCGGAATGTAAAACAAAAATGGCTTTAAGCTTTAAGCTCCATGTCCCGGAACTCCGTACACGAAAACTTTAAGATTATACATAAACGTAATAATCCCTTGCAGTCATTAACCTTGTGGGTTTCACAAGATTCCAGCATTTATAAAAAAAAACAGAACAATGTCCCAAGAGTCTTTTAACCAAGTTAAATTTCCTTGATACTTTTAGACAATTCCAAAATCAGAAAAGTACCCTTAGATAATTTTTTTTTCTGCCTTGGACACCACCTCCTTTTTACACGATTTTTAGAACAAAAGGAAAAAATGACATTATGGGGAAAAATACACAAATACAAAAACATACAATTAACAAAACAAAGTTTTCAATCGGGCCCTAAACGATCCTACAAGACTGGGGAAGCCACTCTTATGATTTTACTTAAGCCGACTCGAATGAAAATTTGGGGTCGACCAGAGACTTTTCCCGTTACCTAGTATAGCTCCCTCCCAAACTAATTAAGTCTGACCACGTGAGTACAAGACCCCAGTGTTGGTCGTATCAACTCTAACCACCAGAACCATAGTCCCCACAGTGGCCAGAATACCTAACAGCCAAAAATACTCTCCCCAACAATTTTGAATAGGAGCAGTCCTTGTTAGGGTTACCTCGAGGTGTTGGTTATTTCAACTCTTACCACCAGAGACACCCCCAACCACCTGGATCTTCTCCCTAACTAACTACAATTATACCTACAGTCCTATCAACATGCCCCTGGTCGCCCCCACCTATTACACTTAACATTACATACCACCAGTTCATCTACATAATAACCTCCCATTATATAGACAATATTACCAACAGCCCCCCCCCCCCCAACACTACATGACTATAGCTATATCTACCAATAACGAAACGAAAAAATATAAAACAGATATGAACATTTCAGGAATACTTATCAATACATTGAAATTTGAATGTTCACTATGCACATTATCCAATAGTTCTGATGCCTCCTGGGGGAAGGGATATTCAGGGGTCGACACTGTGTCCTCCAGACCCCTGTGCTGCGCGGTTCGGGGTAATTACCCTGCCCGATCGGGCCCAAACTATAATGTTCTCCTTGTGTTACACTGAAATTCTCCGGAATCAAGCACAGGGGGTTAACGTTGCTGAGCCCTACAACACCCCAATGTCCCGATACTTATCATACAAAAGTTCCTCGGCACTTTATATCTCACTTTGCACTTGCACCGGAATATCAATAAGGGTGTCTGGGTCCAGGCAGGGCCCCATGAGTTTTCCCCAAACCGCTTTGACGTTGTGGCACCAGCAATGACACAGGGGCCTGGGTCCTCTTCCTTGGTTCCTCCCCCAGGTCAGGGGCACCAGTATACAGCAAACATGAAAAAAAATTGAACAACAAATGTTAGTCCTATATATCAGCTTGTAATATCAATACTATTAAATAACAACAACTCCTCAAATATCCAAATTACAAGTTTGTATTTTCAGTACTGGCCTTATCAGTTTCGGAATTTAACTCACTCTAACCCCATATCAGTTACTACAATAAATCCTACTTAGTCCCTTTTACCCATGAGCGGCCTCCCCAGTAATACTGTCGCCCATCCTTCCCCTGTACCCTGTTACACCACAGGGGGCCAACTCAATGGAAATGGATGTTGTCATACGTTTTTTTGTATTTGGAGGATGGACTGATGAGTATATATGACAGTCATATGATTTTTTTTTCGAAAAAAACGAGATTTGAAAAATTATTAAAAAATCGGGATATTTACTATAAAACAGAGAAAGGAACGACAGTCGCCATATTGGATTTTTTACCCCCACCTCGATTAAAGTTAATTTTTTCACAATAGTATACCGTTTTAATATTCAAATTTTCCGCGAAAACAAACCTATCGGAATATCTCTGATTAAACCGATTGAATTACACTGCAGGGGAAGTCACTCTAATCGCTCTTCACTAGGACGTTGCTTTCGATGTCACAAGTCAGAAAGCGCCGGTAATTTTGGATTCAAATATTGCGTTTGACTATATAGACATCGTTTATATGCTTTTGCATGGTTTGTGTGTGATTATGGATTATCGGAGGACTGATGCGTGATTATGACTCTAGGAAAAAAGGTATACTTTTGTGAAAAAATTAACTTTAATCGAGGTGGGGGTAAAAAATCCAATATGGCGACTGTGGTCCCTTTCTCTGTTTTATAGTAAATATCCAGATTTTTTAATAATTTTCAAATCTCGTATTTTTCGAAAAAAAATCATATGACTGTCATATATACTCATCAGTCCATCCTCCAAAGACAAAAAATGTATGACAACATCCATTTTCATTGAGTTGGCCCCCTGTGAACCGAAACGTAAACAGTTCACCTGTATAAATTTCACAACCACTGGGACTCGTCACCCCGCGTAGTAGATAAACGAGTAAGTAAGTCAACAATCAAATATTCAATTGATTAGTTAATTAGGGCCCCACGTTGGGCGCCAAATTGTAACGACTTCTTTTGCTACGACCGTAGTCATTAGCGTAGATTATTTTGTTTTGCTCTGGGTTCGACTGCCGCGTTAGCTTGCAGATTTCTATGTCTCGCTACAATATTCAAAGGTACTAGTGAGTATGGACAATGGACAACATCAAATTCATTTTACAGTTTATTAATATTTAAAACCCAGCTAGTAAAGTTTCCTTTGTTGTATATGATCATTATATTACATAATGGACACCTAGGAGTCCATTATGTAACTCACTGTCCATTATTATAGGGCCCCTGTCCATTATTCCCCAAAATAATGGACAGTCTATTTTGAACAAAGGAAAAAAAACGCTGCTGTATGGAAAACTAAACATGTTTATTTGACTATCCAAAATTTTACATTTAAGTTCACTCCTCCATCGAAATTATTACTTCCCCTTCCTAGCTGTTACTGTTCTGAAAATAAAAAAAAAAAACATAATTAGATTCTTGCATTATTATTTGTTACATCTTTTTAAAACTTGTAATTGACGAGGAATAGGAACTCTAGATTCTTGACTGAGGTGGGATAATATGCAGTCTTTTAGATCAGATATCTCACAACCCTTATAACATATAATCTGATGATTATGGTTAAACATAATATACTTATGAGCGAAACCTGTCTAATCTGACACCTGCTTTCCCTATCCTATCTGTAACTGTTCCGTATTCAACAATAGCAACAATAGTATACAACAGTATCTGACTTTTCTACACCCTGAATAATCTGACCAAACACCCACGTGGTGTCGGATTAGACAGGTTTCATTGTATTCCAGTGCAATGCTATCATAGCAATCAGATATGGGTTTTTTTATCATATCTATAACATGCGTATGGTAGATTTTTTAGGAAAAACAGTTATGTTTAAATTGTAGCGAAAACTCGCCTTGCTTGTATGTATTTGATCACAGGGACTTGTAACGTAGGTTGTGAGAAAGTCTGTTGTGTATACGTGTGTACTATAGGCCTATATACTATATAAAAGGACAAGGGAACCAACGGCTCGCTTGGAAGAGGTACACCTGCCTCTACAAAAGTCGCCGGTATTCCGTCAAACATGGATAAATATGTATATATTTAATACTAATATATTCTTAAATAAATTTTCGATACGGAAAACACAACTTCAGACACGAAATAATATATTAACATACCTTTATTTCACTATGAACGCGGAAAATGCAGTCAGATTTCCTCACTGTTTAATTACTATCGAAACCCGTCTAAAAGCGAGACATGCCAAGTCCGACATTGCACAATTTCACAAGTATTTCAAACTCAAAAATATAGCAAAAATATCGACTGACAGCGAAAAATACACACACAGTAATGTTAATGCATTTCCATACTGTACGATAACAGCAAATTAGGGAAAGGATGGGCGACAAATATATAGAAATTACTTAGGATTCAAAAACACAACCCTCACCTCTCAAGGCCCGGTAGAAAACTGAATGTCTCGGCGCAGTCACGAGATCTCGTGCCCAGAAAATTCCCGCCAAAGTCTTGGTTAATATAATTTTCGGAAAATATAGCAACGAAGCGCACCGCAGCTTCGTTACATACATATGTGCGTCTGTATAGATAGCTGCTTAATGCAAATCGACGAAATAAAATCGATTTTACATTACTTGATACAACTGTACATGTTTGTGAAAGTCATATGTAACGATACAGTACAATGACGATTGTTTAATTTGATGCTACCTGTGCTGGTTATTTACGTATCCCACGTACGTAGTCGCACGTTAAAATTGGCAAGGAAGCGGTCACATGTCAAATTTAGACCCAATAAATTACGTTCCTAGGGTCCAGAGGTGGTAGTCCAACTTTCTATTTACAACGTCCTAAATTTCCGTTTATGACCGGTCAATCGATCAATATATATCTAAGGCCGTAGTCCCTAGCTTAAACCTGAGAATAGAATATAAAGGCACTAGAAATTAATTTGCAATATAAACAATATGTCGTTTATATTGAAACAGTAATTATGTCGCTTGGGAGTAATTCCAATCGTTTAGACAAAATAGATTGACAATTTTGCAACGCAGTCTGCACCTTTATTAAGATGAACGTATACACAAAACAAAACGATATTAAATTATTTATACTCCTACAAGATCGTTATCTGAATGCAACTTGATGTCGAAAAAAGATACAGGTATAACCTATGGACTATGGTAATTGACTATAGCCTGTTTGAATATTATAATGTTCATATGTCTGTCTCATTAATTAAGTTATTATTATTGGTATGCGTTTTTAACATGAAAAAAGGTATTTACTACCTAGCCTAGCCTATATCGTAATATGAACCGGTTTAATACCAGATGATTATTTACAGTATCATAAAGTATCAAAAAACGCTCACAATACTCAACTTTGTCCGATAGCCTTATTACTGATTTTTGTGTGTTACCTTGCATGTAACAACAAGCCAAATAAGTTTGTCTGTTTACCAGACTTTTATTTGAATATAACACATACATACGTATCCGTTAGATAAAGAAACCGTCACGGTTCGTTAATATGTTCCACAGATAGACGACTGATCAGGTCATTCAATGACTGTTATGTTCGCAATGTACCTCCCTGTACTAGTGGACATTCTTGTTCATTGTAAAACGTTATCTCACTTATTACTACCAAGACACCGAACAGCACACCCAACGCGACCGTCAACCATTCTTAACTGAATAATGAGTGTTTTAGAGAACCTAAGGGAAAGTTAAGAAAGATGTTACAATTATAATATTTAAGGAATCAATCATGAAATGTGTTCTCTTTAGCAAACGATATAATCCTGCACATTAGCAAAAACTATAAAAGCGGTCCTTACATAGATTCAACTTTATGCTTGGTTCTAATAGTCCTATGTAATGCGATCCAGTTGAATAGTAATTAGCATGTATCATATATACACTGTATAACATGACCTGTCCGTGAGTACTTATGTTCGTGGAATGAATAACCATACATTATACTTATTGTAGTTTGATGAGTCGGGACTTCCTTACATTCAGACGGATGGGCATCCCGGGACCAACACCTTTGCCTATAATTGGCAACTTGTTTGCCATGAGAAAGGTGAGAACGTATGCTAATAAGCCGTCTACTTCCTTACAATAATTCGTAACGTTTTTGTATCATATACTGCCTAGGGTAATGTATTGATTTTCCTGATAAATTTGACGTTAAATATTAATTACGTTTCACTTTCGGTTAAATGATTAAATTTGATACATTTTCAAATGTGGGTTTTGAAAAAAATATGGAGTTCTAACCAACAGTATTTGCATAATACTATTGGTTAGAAACTTGTGCCAGGTCCCTGTGAGTAAGAAGCAGTGTCTTCATGAATCTGTCTCCATATTCTACATGAAGACGATTTTTGCTCATTTTTGTCTCTGTTTATATGAATTTCTCTCGTGGTACGAGTCGAAGATTTCAATAGTCAATTAATGCGACTTTGTGTGTATATGTTTACTTAATGTTGACATTGTTAATTGTATGTATTGTTTGAATTAATGAGGGCAAGAGAGCCTTTAGAGAGCTGTAAAGAAGTTACGAAATAAAACAACTTGTCAAATAAAAATATATATGTATATATATTAGATAATATCTATTCAATTAATTATACATTTTTTGTAATTGTAATTAATGCCATTTTCCCTTTGTCTTTTTAGGGTGTCCGTGCCTTCGACACAGAGGCAATTAAAAGATATGGCAAAGTATTTGGGTATGTTATTTAGTTCTAATAAAAATGTCATTTGTTACTAAGATGGATCATTTGTAATCATGTATCCAATACATTAAACAAAATTACGTTAAAATACTAAACAAAGCAAAACATTCTGGTATCGCACATGACATAACATAAAATTGTATCAAAGAAATCAATCATAATTTCAATTATTATTCTAAAGTTAAATGATCTCCCGTTTTATTTTGTAGACATTTTGAAATGATTTCCTCGAATCTTATCGTAGCTGACAAAGAGATGTTGAGAGAAATCCTGGTGAAACAGTTTAATAACTTCTCGGATAGGCTGGTTTGTATAATACTTCAATACAGTCATGCTCATCAAGCTAACAATACTAGTTAGGCTATGTATAGATGCTCCACGCGCTCCCGACAAAACTTTTCGAATCACCGAACATTTTGGAACCACTGTAGACTTACCATATTCAGTACGTGTAGCGTCGCCTAGTGTGATTTCTGAGAATAATGTCCGACAACCAGATAAAAAACATTCGGACTTATCTGGGTTTATCTAATGATAATTTGCATATAATCTTCAACAACAAGTAACTAATAAACACTCGTAAATCATGTTGGCCAGTCAATCAAAGTGAACAGATTATTTATAACCACGTGAAATCCCAAAAACATGGCAGGCAAAGCGACCGATTATAAAAGCTATCATCAGATGCCATAGAGCATCTATGTTAAACATACCTGTTACCATGTACCTTTACATTTGTCAATATAATCATTATCCTCGATAATTCAAGAGTTACTATCACCGTCGTTACATCCGCCCCTGGGGTAACTGAAAGTTCTATGTGAGACATCTGATGAGACATGTATATTGGTCCCTATTTGTAAAAACTATCCGGAGATGCTGGAACAAAATTTTCTACTTAGGGGATATTTGTGGAACTGTATGCGCTAAAGTAAAGTACAGTTTTAACCGAAATGTCATGTTTGTTTCTATGCGTATATTATGTATTTTACCAACTTGTCCAAGTACATGTACATGTTATCAGTACAGTGTACATTAGACGGAAAACTTGTTAGCATTAGGAAAAAGCCCCACTACACCTTCTGAACAACCTTATCAAAAAATTTCATAACGCAGGTCGTATTATGTTTCCCGGCGTCGTCTTAATTATAACGCGTTAGTTGACTATCACTGCGCCAGACGGCAAAACGTCAACTTGTTTGGTGTTGTAACCTCATCTTTGGCCATCGTTATCAATTTTATTATACTACAATTGTTTTAAAGAGACTTTATTGTTTTGGTTTCTGAAAGGTAGCCTAGTTGCCCCTTCATTAATATCATGAAGTTGATTATCATTTACATTGACTATGAAAACATTTAAATTATCATTCTTCAAAAATGAATTGTTATAAGAACTATGACATCTAACTGTGAACAGAACAAGCTTTCCTATTATTGCTTCCTAATAAATAATGCTGTGTGGTAGCCTTCTTAGCTTTTTGGGAAGCTAATACTTGTATACAATCTATGCTGGGTTCACTGTGATGTGTGCTATTGTTTTACGTTTTGTAGATGATTGACGGTTTCAATGGAGATTTGGATCATAGCCTCATGTGTACCAAAGGTAACCAATGGAAACACGACAGAAGCATTATTACACCAACATTCTCATCTGGCAAATTACGAAAGGTAGGTATGTACTCTCTTTGGCACCACTCTCACTTATTATCACTGTCGTGATATGTATTGGACTAAATTTACTTAGCATTGGTAAGTCTGACATCCAATATAGACTGATATACAGAAAAGGGGACACAACTCATCCGTGATGTAGGAATGGGCTATTTAGTTCAAATTTAGGTGCTGTCAAATATAACAGGTAATCCCAACAGCGAAGGTTCTAATTAAAAGTTAAGATGTTATACTGAACTCTCTTTTTTCACATATTTTAAAAATTGATAAATGTTACTTAGTCAGATATGATCGAGAACCTGTATGCACACTAGAATGTATGTTCACTACACTAAAGCACGGTCCAGCCTACAATAACATGCTTTGACATAAACAAACTTGAGGTAAGAACAAAAACGTATCAACTTCGATAAAATTCTCCACTCGTATACCTTATATCGTGTTTAAGCATCGCTATTTATCCATATCAAGTTAACGACCATTCTGCCTACATTTCAATTTATGTAAAGTGAATCTCGTTGTCGTAGCAAACGAAGCAATCTTTGACTTAAATATCTATGTCTAGGCCATCCTTGATGACCCAGTGGTTACTATCACTGACGTTATATCCACTTCATAGCAAAGGCTATGTGACCGGTAGCTTGGCCTTTTATGATAGATTAGATATGAAATTAAAATATTCTGAACATGATACACTGTATTGTCAAATGTTTCTTCTCAAGCAATATCTTTTTAAAATGTCATTATATTATATATAAAGATGGTGCCACTTGTCCAACAAGCATGTGACGTATTGGTGAACACAGCCAAGAAGGTAATGAAGAATGGGGAGGATGGCCAAGTAGAAATGAGAAGGTAAAAACATTCACTGAAGGGTGTTCATGGCATTGTAAATTGGTCTTTGTATAATACCATTAAATGATAGTGTATGTTGATAGCGCTGACATGATTTGTCTGTGACTCAATTATTTATTAAACATTACGTGACATTGCATTTTGCATTGTGTATAGTACGACATCGAATACATAAACGTGCGTGTATAAGCACGAGACCTGGTTATATACCGCCTGGCGACCGGTTAGTAACATCCATGTATACCATTGACATTTGCAAACTATGCAGCATCACTCTTTTGTTTCCTCAAGATGTTTTCACATGTATAGAATATTTACAACATCAATTCTACAAATTATAGAGCATGTCATTACGACATTTGAATGAATTAAGCTACATTGAAAAAATGCTAACTCCATTCATTAGATATAAACTCATCATTCTACAAGTCTCATTTAAAGTCTCAGATCGATTAGTAATTGAGACGCCGTTGCGAAGTCGAATTCTAAAGATATTAAAATTCTAAGATAATTAGACTGTTCTGACTGAGATTTTAGGTCATTGCTTTTCACTAGAACGTATTCTGTAGCCCATACAAGTTCAAGTTTGTTTAATATAAATAATGAATGAAATTATCGTGATAGAAAGAAATATGGCTTGATAACGTTATCAATATATGTCAACTTTCAATTTTCGCTATGACACTGATTTCCGATAACCAGTTTTGATGTCCATTTATCACTACCGATGTGAAAGATTAAATCATGCATTACTGATGAAGTTGGAAGTGAAACAAGGCAAGTTAATTGTTTCAATCTTTTATTTATTCACTGATATTATATCGTTGCAGATTATTTGGAGGTTTTACTATGGACGTGATCAGCTCCACGGCTTTCGGTATCCAGGTGGATTCGCAGAATAATCCCGATGACCTCTTCGTAAAACATGCCAAACAAAATGTTCGACTTCGGTTTTACGTCATCCCCTGTGACCCTCCTTATTTGTGAGTTATTTTTTCTTATATTATCTCCTGTAGTCCTCCTAATTTGTGAGTTTCATTTTGTCGTATCTCAATTTCAGTAGCCCTCCTTATTTGTGAGTTTTATTTTGTCGTATCTCATCTCCTGTAGTCCTCCTTATTTGTGAGTTTTATTTTATCTGATATGATCTCCTGTGGCTCTCCTTATTTGTGAGTTTTATTTTGTCGTATCTCATCTCCTGTAGTCCTCCTTATTTGTGAGTTTATTTTATCTGATATGATCTCCTGTGGCTCTCCTTATTTATGACTTTTATTTTGTCGTATCTTATCTCCTGTAGACCTTCTTATTTGTGAGTTTTATTTTATCTTATCTCATCTACTGTAGCCCTCATTATTTGCGAGTTTTATTTTGTATCTCATATTCTGTGGCCCTCCTTATTTGTGAGTTTTATTTTATCTTATCTCATCTCCTGTAGTCCTCCTTATTTGTGACTTTTATTTTATCTTATCTCATCTCCTGTGTTCCTCCTTATTTTTTTATTTTTTTTTATCGTATCTCATCTTCTGTGACCCTCCTTATTTTTAATTTTTATTTGATGTTATCTCATCTCCTTTGGCCCTCCTTATTTGTGAGTTTTATTTGATGCTATCTCATCTCCTGTGGCCCTCCTTATTTGTGAGTTTTATTTTTGTCGTATTTCATCTCCTGTAGTCCTCCTTATTTGTAACTTTTATTTTATCGTTTTCGCCGCGAATACAATACATGTGGAGACATTTATCTATTACTGGGATAGCTATTTAAACTACATTTCGGTGCAATTTTGGAAACATGCAATTTAATTGGATTATGCAATGAATATTTTTGCCTGGTTTCCACCAATTGTATCGAACGGTGGCCCAATCGATTTATAAATAAATAATTGAACATATTGCTCGAGTGATTTGTCTTTAAATAGATTGGGAATTCCCCGGGCCGGTGTATTACAGCGTCGAATTCGTTACTTCAAGTATTGTTAATATATGTAAAATACAAATATAGTCATTCAAACTAGACAATTTTACGGTTTTGATGCAGTGTATAATAAAATCCAAGCAAAATTATTTTGCATTTTGAATTAGGTCAATATATGATTTTATTTACCAAAGAAACCATATTAATATTGGACATTTGTTGTTGATTTCAGTGTTTTTTCCTGCACTGAAACCACTGCTTAAGAAAATGGGTTTTGCTGCTTTTCCCAAAGAAAGCATGGTTTACTTCCGTAAACTTACCACACAGCTGTTGGAGGAGAGGAGAAAAGACAAAACGGTATATTTGGATTTTTTTATTATGACGACAGCTCGCGTTAGCTTGCAGATTTCTTATGTATCAGCTACACATATTCAATAGGTACGAGTGAGTATGGGACAATGGGGACAAACATCAAATTCATTTTACAGTTTATTACATATTTAAAACACCAGCTAGTAAAGTTTCCTTTGTTGTTATATGTTCATTTTTATTACATAATGGACACATAGGAGTCCATTATGTAAACTCAACTGGTTCCCCACCCAATTATATATAGGGCCCCTGTCCATTATTTCCCCAAAATAATGGACAGTTCTATTTTGAAACTAAAGGAAAAAAAAACGCTGCTGTATGGATAATACTAAACTTGTTTATTTGTGGGACCCTATCCAATAAATTTACATTTAAGGTTCACTCCTCCATCGAATTTATGTACTTCCCCTTTCCCTACGCTGTTCTACTGTTCTGAAAATAAAACAAAAAAAATACATTAAATTATGTATTTTTTGCATTATTATATTGTTACATCTTTTTAAACTTGTAATTGACGAGGAATAGGATATCTCATAGATTGCTTGGACTGACGGTGGGATAATATGGCTGTCTTTTTAGATCATAGATATCTCACACAAACCTTTATAACATTATACATCTGATGATTATGGGTTATATACATAATATACTTATGAGCGAAAAACCTGTCTAATCTGTCACCTGCTTTCCCTATTTCCCTGATCCTGTAAACTGTTCCGTTATTCAACAACCCTATAGCAATACAATTTAGTATACAAACAGTATCTGGACTTTTCATACATCCTGAATAATATCGACACACATAAATCCTCACGTGGTGTCGGATTAGGGACAGGTTTCATTGGTTATTCCAGTGCAATGCCTATCATAGCAATCAGATATGGGTTTTTTTTATATATCTATAAAACATGTCGTTATATGGTTGATTTTTTAGGAAAAAAAAAAGTTAATTCTTGTAAATAAATCGCCTTTTTAATTACTATCGAAACCCGTCTAAAAGCGAGACATGCCAAGTCCGACATTGCACAATTTCACAAGTATTTCAAACTCAAAAATATAGCAAAAATATCGACTGACAGCGAAAAATACACACACAGTAATGTTAATGCATTTCCATACTGTACGATAACAGCAAATTAGGGAAAGGATGGGCGACAAATATATAGAAATTACTTAGGATTCAAAAACACAACCCTCACCTCTCAAGGCCCGGTAGAAAACTGAATGTCTCGGCGCAGTCCCGAGATCTCGTGCCCAGAAAATTCCCGCCAAAGTCTTGGTTAATATAATTTTCGGAAAATATAGCAACGAAGCGCACCGCAGCTTCGTTACATACATATGTGCGTCTGTATAGATAGCTGCTTAATGCAAATCGACGAAATAAAATCGATTTTACATTACTTGATACAACTGTACATGTTTGTGAAAGTCATATGTAACGATACAGTACAATGACGATTGTTTAATTTGATGCTACCTGTGCTGGTTATTTACGTATCCCACGTACGTAGTCGCACGTTAAAATTGGCAAGGAAGCGGTCACATGTCAAATTTAGACCCAATAAATTACGTTCCTAGGGTCCAGAGGTGGTAGTCCAACTTTCTATTCACAACGTCCTAAATTTCCGTTTATGACCGGTCAATCGATCAATATATATCTAAGGCCGTAGTCCCTAGCTTAAACCTGAGAATAGAATATAAAGGCACTAGAAATTAATTTGCAATATAAACAATATGTCGTTTATATTGAAACAGTAATTATGTCGCTTGGGAGTAATTCCAATCGTTTAGACAAAATAGATTGACAATTTTGCAACGCAGTCTGCACCTTTATCAAGATGAACGTATACACAAAACAAAACGATATTAAATTATTTATACTCCTACAAGATCGTTATCTGAATGCCACTTGATGTCGAAAAAAGATACAGGTATAACCTATGGACTATGGTAATTGACTATAGCCTGTTTGAATATTATAATGTTCATATGTCTGTCTCATTAATTAAGTTATTATTATTGATATGCGTTTTTAACATGAAAAAAAGGTATTTACTACCTAGCCTAGCCTATATCGTAATATGAACCGGTTTAATACCAGATGATTATTTACAGTATCATAAAGTATCAAAAAACGCTCACAATACTCAACTTTGTCCGATAGCCTTATTACTGATTTTTGTGTGTTACCTTGCATGTAACAACAAGCCAAATAAGTTTGTCTGTTTACCAGACTTTTATTTGAATATAACACATACATACGTATCCGTTAGATAAAGAAACCGTCACGGTTCGTTAATATGTTCCACAGATAGACGACTGATCAGGTCATTCAATGACTGTTATGTTCGCAATGTACCTCCCTGTACTAGTGGACATTCTTGTTCATTGTAAAACGTTATCTCACTTATTACTACCAAGACACCGAACAGCACACCCAACGCGACCGTCAACCATTCTTAACTGAATAATGAGTGTTTTAGAGAACCTAAGGGAAAGTTAAGAAAGATGTTACAATTATAATATTTAAGGAATCAATCATGAAATGTGTTCTCTTTAGCAAACGATATAATCCTGCACATTAGCAAAAACTATAAAAGCGGTCCTTACATAGATTCAACTTTATGCTTGGTTCTAATAGTCCTATGTAATGCGATCCAGTTGAATAGTAATTAGCATGTATCATATATACACTGTATAACATGACCTGTCCGTGAGTACTTATGTTCGTGGAATGAATAACCATACATTATACTTATTGTAGTTTGATGAGTCGGGACTTCCTTACATTCAGACGGATGGGCATCCCGGGACCAACACCTTTGCCTATAATTGGCAACTTGTTTGCCATGAGAAAGGTGAGAACGTATGCTAATAAGCCGTCTACTTCCTTACAATAATTCGTAACGTTTTTGTATCATATACTGCCTAGGGTAATGTATTGATTTTCCTGATAAATTTGACGTTAAATATTAATTACGTTTCACTTTCGGTTAAATGATTAAATTTGATACATTTTCAAATGTGGGTTTTGAAAAAAATATGGAGTTCTAACCAACAGTATTTGCATAATACTATTGGTTAGAAACTTGTGCCAGGTCCCTGTGAGTAAGAAGCAGTGTCTTCATGAATCTGTCTCCATATTCTACATGAAGACGATTTTTGCTCATTTTTGTCTCTGTTTATATGAATTTCTCTCGTGGTACGAGTCGAAGATTTCAATAGTCAATTAATGCGACTTTGTGTGTATATGTTTACTTAATGTTGACATTGTTAATTGTATGTATTGTTTGAATTAATGAGGGCAAGAGAGCCTTTAGAGAGCTGTAAAGAAGTTACGAAATAAAACAACTTGTCAAATAAAAATATATGTATATATATTAGATAATATCTATTCAATTAATTATACATTTTTTTGTAATTGTAATTAATGCCATTTTCCCTTTGTCTTTTTTAGGGTGTCCGTGCCTTCGACACAGAGGCAATTAAAAGATATGGCAAAGTATTTGGGTATGTTATTTAGTTCTAGTAAAAATGTCATTTGTTACTAAGATGGATCATCTGTAATCATGTATCCAATACATTACACAAAATTACGTTAAAATACTAAACAAAGCAAAACATTCTGGTATCGCACATGACATAACATAAAATTGTATCAAAGAAATCAATCATAATTTCAATTATTATTCTAAAGTTAAATAATCTCTCGTTTTATTTTGTAGACATTTTGAAATGATTTCCTCGAATCTTATCGTAGCTGACAAAGAGATGTTGAGAGAAATCCTGGTGAAACAGTTTAATAACTTCTCGGATAGGCTGGTTTGTATAATACTTCAATACAGTCATGCTCATCAAGCTAACAATACTAGTTAGGCTATGTATAGATGCTCCACGCGCTCCCGACAAAACTTTTCGAATCACCGAACATTTTGGAACCACTGTAGACTTACCATATTCAGTACGTGTAGCGTCGCCTAGTGTGATTTCTGAGAATAATGTCCGACAACCAGATAAAAAACATTCGGACTTATCTGGGTTTATCTAATGATAATTTGCATATAATCTTCAACAACAAGTAACCTATAAACACACGTAAATCATGTTGGCCAGTCAATCAAAGTGAACAGATTATTTATAACCACGTGAAATCCCAAAAACATGGCAGGCAAAGCGACCGATTATAAAAGCTATCATCAGATGCCATAGAGCATCTATGTTAAACATACCTGTTACCATGTACCTTTACATTTGTCAATATAATCATTATCCTCGATAATTCAAGAGTTACTATCACCGTCGTTACATCCGCCCCTGGGTCAACTGAAAGTTCTATGTGAGACATCTGATGAGACATGTATATTGGTCCCTATTTGTAAAAACTATCCGGAGATGCTGGAACAAAATTTTCTACTTAGGGGATATTTGTGGAACTGTATGCGCTAAAGTAAAGTACAGTTTTAACCGAAATGTCATGTTTGTTTCTATGCGTATATTATGTATTTTACCAACTTGTCCAAGTACATGTACATGTACATGTTATCAGTACAGTGTACATTAGACGGAAAACTTGTTAGCATTAGGAAAAAGCCCACTACACCTTCTGAACAACCTTATCAAAAAATTTCATAACGCAGGTCGTATTATGTTTTCCGGCGTCGTCTTAATTATAACGCGTTAGTTGACTATCACTGCGCCAGACGGCAAAACGTCAACTTGTTTGGTGTTGTAACCTCATCTTTGGCCATCGTTATCAATTTTATTATACTACAATTGTTTTAAAGAGACTTTATTTTTTTGGTTTCTGAAAGGTAGCCTAGTTGCCCCTTCATTAATATCATGAAGTTGATTATCATTTACATTGACTATGAAAACATTTAAAGATATCATTCTTCAAAAATGAATTGTTATAAGAACTATGACATCTAACTGTGAACAGAATAAGCTTTCCTATTATTGCTTCCTAATAAATAATGCTGTATGGTAGCCTTCTTAGCTTTTTGGGAAGCTAATACTTGTATACAATCTATGCTGGGTTCACTGTGATGTGTGCTATTGTTTTACGTTTTGTAGATGATTGACGGTTTCAATGGAGATTTGGATCATAGCCTCATGTGTACCAAAGGTAACCAATGGAAACACGACAGAAGCATTATTACACCAACATTCTCATCTGGCAAATTACGAAAGGTAGGTATATACCAATATGTACTCTCTCTGGCACCACTCTCACTTATTATCACTGTCGTAATATGTATTGGACTATATTTACTTAGCATTGGTAAGTCTGACATCCAATATAGACTGATATACAGAAAAGGGGACACAACTCATCCGTGATGTAGGAATGGGCTATTTAGTTCAAATTTAGGTGCTGTCAAATATAACAGGTAATCCCAACAGCGAAGGTTCTAATTAAAAGTTAAGATGTTATACTGAACTCTCTTTTTTCACATATTTTAAAAATTGATAAATGTTACTTAGTCAGATATGATCGAGAACCTGTATGCACACCAGAATGTATGTTCACTACACTAAAGCACGAAAGCCTACAATAACATGCTTTGACATAAACAAACTTGAGGTAAGAACAAACGTATCAACTTCGATAAAATTCTCCACTCGTATACCTTATATCGTGTTTCAGCATCGCTATTTATCCATATCAAGTTAACGACCATTCTGCCTACATTTCAATTTATGTAAAGTGAATCTCGTTGTCGTAGCAAACGAAGCAATCTTTGACTTAAATATCTATGTCTAGGCCATCCTTGATGACCCAGTGGTTACTATCACTGACGTTATATCCACTTCATAGCAAAGGCTATGTGACCGGTAGCTTGGCCTTTTATGATAGATTAGATATGAAATTAAAATATTCTGAACATGATACACTGTATTGTCAAATGTTTCTTCTCAAGCAATATCTTTTTAAAATGTCATTATATTATATATAAAGATGGTGCCACTTGTCCAACAAGCATGTGACGTATTGGTGAACACAGCCAAGAAGGTAATGAAGAATGGGGAGGATGGCCAAGTAGAAATGAGAAGGTAAAAACATTCACTGAAGGGTGTTCATGGCATTGTAAATTGGTCTTTGTATAATACCATTAAATGATAGTGTATGTTGATAGCGCTGACATGATTTGTCTGTGACTCAATTATTTATTAAACATTACGTGACATTGCATTTTGCATTGTGTATGGTACGACATCGAATACATAAACGTGCGTGTATAAGCACGAGACCTGGTTATATACCGCCTGGCGACCGGTTAGTAACATCCATGTATACCATTGACATTTGCAAACTATGCAGCATCACTCTTTTGTTTCCTCAAGATGTTTTCACATGTATAGAATATTTACAACATCAATTCTACAAATTATAGAGCATGTCATTACGACATTTGAATGAATTTAAGCTACATTGAAAAAATGCTAACTCCATTCATTAGATATAAACTCATCATTCTACAAGTCTCATTTAAAGTCTCAGATCGATTAGTAATTGAGACGCCGTTGCGAAGTCGAATTCTAAAGATATTAAAATTCTAAGATAATTAGACTGTTCTGACTGAGATTTTAGGTCATTGCTTTTCACTAGAACGTATTCTGTTGCCCATACAAGTTCAAGTTTGTTTAATATAAATAATGAATGAAATTATCGTGATAGAAAGAAATATGGCTTGATAACGTTATCAATATATGTCAACTTTCAATTTTCGCTATGACACTGATTTCCGATAACCAGTTTTGATGTCCATTTATCACTACCGATGTGAAAGATTAAATCATGCATTACTGATGAAGTTGGAAGTGAAACAAGGCAAGTTAATTGTTTCAATCTTTTATTTATTCACTGATATTATATCGTTGCAGATTATTTGGAGGTTTTACTATGGACGTGATCAGCTCCACGGCTTTCGGTATCCAGGTGGATTCGCAGAATAATCCCGATGACCTCTTCGTAAAACATGCCAAACAAATGTTCGACTTCGGTTTTACGTCATCCCCTGTGACCCTCCTTATTTGTGAGTTATTTTTTTCTTATATTATCTCCTTTAGTCCTCCTAATTTGTGAGTTTCATTTTGTCGTATCTCAATTTCAGTAGCCCTCCTTATTTGTGAGTTTTATTTTGTCGTATCTCATCTCCTGTAGTCCTCCTTACTTGTGAGTTTTATTTTATCTGATATGATCTCCTGTGGCTCTCCTTATTTGTGAGTTTTATTTTGTCGTATCTCATCTCCTGTAGTCCTCCTTATTTGTGAGTTTATTTTATCTGATATGATCTCCTGTGGCTCTCCTTATTTATGACTTTTATTTTGTCGTATCTTATCTCCTGTAGTCCTTCTTATTTGTGAGTTTTATTTTATCTTATCTCATCTACTGTGGCCCTCCTTATTTGCGAGTTTTATTTTGTATCTCATATTCTGTGGCCCTCCTTATTTGTGAGTTTTATTTTATCTTATCTCATCTCCTGTAGTCCTCCTTATTTGTGACTTTTATTTTATCTTATCTCATCTCCTGTGTTCCTCCTTATTTTTTATTTTTTTTATCGTATCTCATCTTCTGTGACCCTCCTTATTTTTAATTTTTATTTGATGTTATCTCATCTCCTTTGGCCCTCCTTATTTGTGAGTTTTATTTGATGCTATCTCATCTCCTGTGGCCCTCCTTATTTGAGAGTTTTATTTTGTCGTATTTCATCTCCTGTAGTCCTCCTTATTTGTAACTTTTATTTTATCGTTTTCGCCGCGAATACAATACATGTGGAGACATTATCTATTACTGGGATAGCTATTTAAACTACATTTCGGTGCAATTTTGGAAACATGCAATTTAATTGGATTATGCAATGAATAGTTTTGCCTGGTTTCCACCAATTGTATCGAACGGTGGCCCAATCTATTTATAAATAAATAATTGAACATATTGCTCGAGTGATTTGTCTATAAATAGATTGGGAATTCCCCGGGCTGGTGTATTACAGCGTCGAATTCGTTACTTCAAGTATTGTTAATATATGTAAAATACAAATATAGTCATTCAAACTAGACAATTTTACGGTTTTGATGCAGTGTATAATAAAATCCAAGCAAAATTATTTTGCATTTTGAATTAGGTCAATATATGATTTTATTTACCAAAGAAACCATATTAATATTGGACATTTGTTGTTGATTTCAGTGTTTTTTCCTGCACTGAAACCACTGCTTAAGAAAATGGGTTTTGCTGCTTTTCCCAAAGAAAGCATGGTTTACTTCCGTAAACTTACCACACAGCTGTTGGAGGAGAGGAGAAAAGACAAAACGGTATATTTGGATTTTTTTATTATAGATAAATGACAATAGATTCTGTGTGTTACAATGATGGATGATGCATGATCATACATCCTGAATGTTGTTTGCAGGATACCAAATCACCCTCTTATGTTACCCATTCCATATATAAAGCTTGAAAGATTAATACCATAGATACATGCTGAGTTTATTTTTTTATGATATTGTTAACTTGTTTCTGTATGACTAGGGATAACAAAAATCTGATTCCACATCGTGTCTTGGCCTATTCATATGGTAATGATTGTTTACTAATATCCAATTTACTCTGAACAATCAATTGTTGCTAACGTTACAGACAAGTCGTTCGGATTTCCTCCAATTGATGATAGACTCCAAGGAGGATGGAAATAAATCAGAGGATACCAATGACACTGCCAATCACTGGGATTCTAAACAGAAAGGTGATTTCTATTAGTGCCATACGTCTCAAAACATTATCTTATTCTATTTACGATGATTACGATGAATGTGTATCAAATATATTTCAATTATGGACCCTTGTTGAGGTCAATGTGGTGTTATATTACCCGAGTAGAATAAATAATGACCGAGGGGGAAGCCCAAGATCGAAATTCTACAAGGGCAATATAACACCACATTGACATCAACAAAGGTCCATAATTGATATATATTTGATACACATTTAATAGGAATATCGACTCGGTTGTGACGTCACAATAGGAAATATTGATTCGGTGTTTCCAAAAAACGGAAACATCGAGTCAGTATGCTTTCTAAAAATGGAAACATCAAGTTGATATGCTAAATATCGCCCTCCACGTGACAGTGTATCAGCCAATGAAAGTGTCTGAAAATTGGAGCATATCTAATACATTGATGTACATCCACACCTTCCTTGGTGGTCACCTCTTTATAAAGACCATCTATATAACAAGTCCACTTTCATTGTCAAGGTCTGCAAGAGGTAAATTCCAACAAAATTTGGGCTGTGAAGAAAGATCAGTTTGCTATAAACACTCTTTTTGTCTGGTCCATTGGATGATCTTTATAGACATATTTATCTGTAGCTTAGTTCTGTGTGGTTTGGCGTCACTTTTTCATTAACCAGTCAGTATTTTTTTAAGGATTTAAGGATTTAAGAGGTAAAGGAAGTCAAGAGAAAAAAAAAACACCGACATGTGTCAACTACCTCTCATAGGTTCCCAACTCGAGACCCAGATGTAGAGGCTGCCATCGGGTCCACTTGATATGATTTAATTACTTTATGTTTATAATATATATCACATATATTAGATAGCTCCAATTTTCCACTATTTTCATTGGTTAATATACTCTTTTGTGGAGGTCGATATTCGACATTTTGACTCGATGTTTCCATCTTTAGAAAGCATATTGACTCGATGAATGTTACTATTTTTATAATTACCGGGTCAACATTATTTTTGTGATGTCACTACCGGGCGATATTTCTATTGTGACGTAAAAACACCCCGACGTCGATCTCTTCGGGAAGAAGTAGTCGAGCCATTTTCCATGTATTTCTATATTACTTACAGCACGAAGCAAACATTTTATAATAATTATTGTATCTAATATAAGAATTATAAATGTCAGTATATTATTAGTTATATAGTCTATAAAGGCAAATAGGGTCAGTGAGATTTATAGAGAGCAAGGGCGTAACTCGAGCCTCTTATACTTCTTTATGACTCTCTATGCCTTTATAGGGGGTGAGTAACTGACTATATAACGTAATTATCGCATCGAGGACCATAATTTTTTTTTTCATTTGGTCTGTGTTTCCTTTTTGTTTTGTCAATAATCTGACATCAAACTTGAATCATGCTGGCGAATGATACAAACCATCGACGCATCACAAACAAAAGTGACACAAACATCCATCAAACATTTAAAGAGCAATCTCCTTGATCATCTTTGCATTCTCGCTGAGACAATCACTCAAAAGTCATGCCGATGAATTGATTGTAGAGTGAGGATTCACTTGTACGAATCCCTCCAAGTATTAGATGATTTTTACGGTAATAATATGATGTATTTACTGGAAGAGAATGTGTTAAAATTTTGAAGCGAAGGCGACAGCCGCCATATTGCACCATAATAAAATTTACTGACCCTATAAAGTGTTAGAAGGTCACACCATGGCGGCTCTCCGCCAGTCATTTGGGCACATTTCTGTCCGAGGTGCGATAAATAATATTATATTACATACATTCTACAAATATCGTTTACCCTATCACCCGAGATAGGTTATCTACATACTTGTTGTGATAAAGTAACATGAGTAAGAAAAAAGTGTGTTTCTTCATCAACATCATAACATCCATGTCGTTACGTTCAAAATATTTACATACCGTCTTCTCCCACTTTTTTACAATGTATGTTCATATTTGATTTATTGATGTTAGGAATAACATTCGAATCAATCCTGGGGAATGCTGAACTATTCTTCGCTGCCGGTTACGAAACTACGTCCATCACCCTTACAATGACTGTGTACAACCTCGCCACCAATCCAGATTGTCAGGACAAACTGCGTCGGGAACTCGAAAAGGAACTCGGAGCGGTAAACAGCTGTGATAATTGCATATGTTCAACTGATGTAACCGCTTTTGAAAACAGAAGGCACCATTGTAACGCTAGCTATATACATCTTAGTCTGAAGTTATAAAATACATAGGGCCAATTCCGTATCGCTAGTTGCACTTTGGATTACATCATTTTCTAAAAGGCCAAATAAGAAGCGGCAATCATAGTTTAGAAGTCATTAAGAATAAAACAGTCTCGTAAATTCTAAAAACAAAGTTTTGAAAAATAATTAACCAAATGGTCTACATGTGTTTGAATAGGATACACTACAGTTTCTTTATTTTTCATTAATAAAAATAATAAATTTTGATCGTGTGAATATACGCTGATTATGTATTTTCTTTTAAAGGAAAATATCGATTACGAGAACGCTCAGAAGCTACAGTACCTGGATATGTGTATAAATGAGACTCTAAGGATGTACCCGCCAGCAATGAGGTGGGTGCCCGACTTTATGTGTAATTTTTTTCACCTTGAAATTAATTTTGAATACGATTTTATATAAGAGATAATCTATAAAATCATAACGTGTATTTGTCGCAACATGTCTGTATGAACATATTCATATTTTGATTAGAGCTTTCAATTAAGATTGCATTAATGTAATTGATAATAAATCTTACATTATAAAATTCGGAACGATTTTGCAGAAAAATATATAGATAACACATTATTTGTAGATTTGAGAGAATGTGCGTTAAGACCACCAAGGTAAAGGACATTACGATTCCAGTCGGAATGAGTGTCTCTGTGCCAGTATACGCAATGCAGCATGATCCAGAAGTTTGGGAAAAGCCTGACGTCTTCAATCCAGAGAGGTATATATTATTTAAGATTAGCACATAGTCCAAATGCTATCGTTTCAGGCCACGTGTTTGATGAAAATTTTCTTGGAAAATTGTAACGTCATATGGAGTTAGAAGAGAGGTTGATGTTCATGAACTAGTAATCCTTCATAATTAATTTGTCCGAGAAAAGCGCGAAAACCGACGGTATCGTGACATCACAAAAGCGAAACACTACTCCCCGGAAAAGTCAAATGAATCGTATATTAAGCTTATTTCGTTTACTAAATAGTCTTAAAATAGTTAAAAGCATTGGTGTGACTCTTTTTTTCACATCCCGATGACATAAAAAATTGACATCAATGCATTATTATAGTTGCTAAAACAATACACAAGAGAACTGTTAAAAATAAATGTTAGCATATCTTAAGACACAATTTTAGCATGCAAATTTTTGTCATTGACTTTTCCATTTATGTTCATGTCAAAAGCATATCTGTAGACGGTAAAAGTGAAACTTGAAATATATCTTATTAATACTAAATATGTTTTAGTTTTGTATATGTAGGTATAGATATTGCAATAATGTAGCAGTAGATTAACTTGGATAAATTGAATCAATTTCATTTATACGGAATATGGAGGAGTTTTGTATATTTTCGTTTTGCTATAATTTGTTTTTATTGTTTTGTTCTCATTTGTAAGTATGATATTCAATTAAACCTTATTGCTTCCTTACATCCACACACAAGGGATCGATAACAAAACATACAGGTACATAACACACTGTAGATCGAAACAACAACTTAAACATTCATCAAGCCAGCTTTCCTCAGTTCAAATGACTTTTTAACAAAGAGGCCTAAATCCTGTAGAAGTTTTATATCATTCGAAGACAAGAGTTGTAAGAATTTTTCAAAATCTGTTAGATGGTGGTTAATTACATCTTTATGACTACTAAAGAAAATTGTTTTCGCTGTACTGTTTATGGATCATTTAAAAATGAAGTGGGTTTCATCCTCAATCTCATTAGAAAATTTGCATAATCGCATAGGACGGGGATTTTTGTTTACCCTACTCGCCTCAATTTCTAAACTGTTATGTAGTCTTCTTTACTCAACTCGTATACGGCCGATAGTCTTCATTTAGATATTAACTCTTACAATATTTAATATTGACAACATAGATATAGACCTGTCTGTTTGATATGTATTTTTATTATTATCACTTTAAGGTTCGCACCTACTGAGAAGGCGAAATATGATCCCATGGATTACATGCCATTTGGACACGGTCCACGGAATTGTATTGGTATGAGGCTGGCTTTACTGGAGGCAAAGATGGCACTTGCTGACTTTGTGCGCAACTTCCGGATAAGTGTTGGCAGTAAAACTGACGTATGTCATTTTTCATTCACTTAATTAATAATGTTTTTCAGCGATGTAATTAATTTTACTTCTAATTTATTCATACAATTAATATTATCGATAAACAGGTTATTGTCTAACAGATAAACAGATAATCATATATCTCTTATTATGTTTAACAGAAATAGTATGAAGATTTAAAAATAATTACCTTCTAAAGCAATAACATTTTATGGTTGTCTCTGTTTTAGATACCACCAAAAATGGAGGATGAGGAAATCTTGAAACCTACGTGTCTGTGGCTTAAGTTGGAAGAAATAAAATGAGCTTGAACATTCCTAATTTATGTCGGATCGTTCGATGGAAAAAGTTGTGCATGTCAATCATCGAAACAATTTAGATATTTAGACATTGTTTCTTAAGACGATTATTTAAATGCACTATCGCTACTACAGCTTAAGTCAGCTTCATATACTTCTAAGAAACTTTTTTTTAATTCATGTGATATTACGATATTGCTTTTGTTGATATCTAACGGTATAAATCACCGTTTCTATGCATAATTAATTGATAAATTTTGCAATAATATGAGCATAATTACAGAATGTATATTTAGCGGCCGAGTGGTTAAATGTCCCGACATAATTCCACAAGTCGTCCACTTCTGGAATTAATTACGAAATTAGATTAGAAAATATTGAAGAACAAATCATGTATTTTTATTTGATTTATCTTTTAATTCTTTGTCGCTATTCCATATGTTTAAATGTAAACAGTAAGAGTATTAAATAATATTGAAATATTTCATAATTGTAAAAGTTTAGTTGCATTAGTGACTGGATTCATAGGATTTGTAAGCACGTATGCCTAGGAAGTAGTAGAAAATCATTTGGGGTAGATTGTTTCAAAAGCATATTGCATTGTTTCATGTTTTGCAAACAAACTCTTTTACTTCTACCGGAATTAAGATTCGGTATATTTATCGCATACTATCCATTGTATATTGTTTCTTTAAGCATTCTACAAGTTATACAATTTATTCATATTGTGACTCATTTTTACGAAGTACTTTACAATAAACTGTGATGAACATCTTAGCATATTTTTGTTCTCAGTTGAAATAGAAAGAAATATTTGAACTCAGTTTTGTGTTGTCTTTTATCATAGAAACCGATAAAATCAATATAGTGCTGTTTTGCCATAATACTATTATACATATAGCTGAGCTTACATAAGTGATAAGTATGTAATATGTATAAGTAAAATTCATTGGCATACAAGGTATCATCAATTAAAGTTAACCTGGGGTTTTTGGAAGGGAGGTTACTCGTAACTTCTGATTGTGTGAGTTTTGTTTTATCTATTTATCTATTTCATGCATTCCTTTATTTATTGATTGCTTTCTCTCAATATGCAGTTAACGGTGATCACGGATATTTTTCTGTTCAAACTGTCGCTACCATATCAGAAAAAATGATTACAATTTAGTATTAATTACTAAAACACAAAAACATTTTTTGATAACATTTTTTGATTTTTTGATTTTTTTACAGTGTAGTGTTGTAAGGATATTATTGTACCAGTACTTTTTGATGCAACAGTATTTTTTTTTGTTATTATTACTGCCAGAAAACAGCTTCAAACATCCTTTTAAATTTGCACAGTAACAGAGCAATGCTAATCAAAGCAGTGTTCCCCGTACTGTTATAGGATAGCGAGATGAAATTGGCTTACTTGTATTTTACCCGATAATCCAACCGATTAACATCATATGTGTTTCATCTTATACAAAACAAATGTAATGTATGGCAGTGGTACAGGCCATTTGCATATAAAATTATCATACACGTTTACCTAACGTTTTGTACGATATAAATGTTAAGTGTAAAGCTATCTAAATGACAACAGCAACCAACCAACATAAAGACTGGGCAAATTTAATAAACATTTACACATAAAATTATTACAAGTCAATATCCATTGACAGTAAAAATAAAATAAATTAATTGTACATATAGAGAAAAATTGGAAAGTTGAAATGTCTAAAAAAAAACTTTAACCCCCTACATTATATGGAGAGAACTATCTATAGTAATACTACTATGGAGATAGGAAGCAATGCGAATAATATTACCCTAGTGGGCAAAGCAAAAGGGGATGGGAGGGTGGGTTAAAAGATATTTAATGGCCCACCAAGCGTACTCCCATACTGCATGGAGCTATGCGTTGTAACAGCTTGCACATGGCTGTAAAACTGTCTACTACTTAGAGAGCATGGCAAGGGGGGTAACTCTAACCGCAATGTCCGGAAAAGGCCCCATAGGCCTGCATGTATTTACAGTCTTACAAAATTTATTTTTACCAAAATTATCACTTTGTGCGATATAAATGTTAAGTGTAAAGCTATCTAAATGACAACAGCAACCAACCAACATAAAGACTGGGCAAATTTAATAAACATTTACACATAAAATTATTACAAGTCAATATCCATTGACAGTAAAAATAAAATAAATTAATTGTTCATATAGAGAAAAATTGAAAAGTTGAAATGTCTAAAAAAAAACTTAAACCCCAAGCCCAGTGAAAATTGGTTGATTAATGAAGTAATTGGTTATGGAGAAAAAAAAAGGGGGGGGGGGGGTTATAGTATATGTACAAATGGAAAAATATGGAGGCAGCCAGGCGTGGTTACCTTCTGCACAAAACATCAATTCAACGCAACTGATTTTGTAAATTCTTGCATAGTACGCAATTTTACATCATTGTCATGTTCTATATATATCTAGAGACAGCTTCACTGAACCAAAGACCAATATGCTTGATAACGTCCACAGGAACACCTAGTTTGTTGAGCCACGTGGCTCCACCTCTACGGAAAGAATGTCCTTTGATATTCGAGGATGGAATGCCGGCCTTTGTCAAGCAGCCATGAAGCAAACTGAGAAACGTTCTATAACACAGGGCCGACCCATCGTTCTGAAGAAACAAAGGGCCCATAGGGTCTGCAGACTTGGAGAACTGTAATAATACTAGAATAGCACTTGCTAGACATAATACACTAGATTTTTCTAATTTGGGGAGGTACACTTCCACTACCTTCTCCCTATATTGAATTGTCTTTGTCCAACGGAGAAAAATGATGAACCCCCATTCATAGGCTAAAACATCCACTCTCCGTAGATCTCTATCCTTGTTGAAGGCTTGGCGAACTACCACATTACCTGGTCGTAGTAGGCCAAAAAAGCTACTAAGCATGCACACCAAAAGGATATGTCTTGTAGGTTGTCCATACTTAGAATTGAATGTATTGCTTGTAGAATTTGAGGTGTAATAACATCAACAGGCTTTTGCGCGACACCCAACACACGTTTAACTCCGGATTACTCCGTTTGCAGGTGGTAATCTCCCTTTAGGGGATCAGATAAATTTGAACACTTGTGAAAGTGAGTAATTATGTTGAGGTATTGTCTAGCTGTACTAAAACGAAAGTGCTTTACCGATACCAGATAGGCGATATACATCTGTAAGGTTGTAGACACAGCTGGAACAGGTGTTAGACGAAACTGCGCACAGAATTCCACATAGCACCTCAGATGTGTAGTATACGTCGCCGCCGTAGAATTAGCCCACGCCCTTCTTTTCAGGTCTTCGGCCACTCCATGGAGGGACTCTGCTGTTGAACCACCTGTAATTCACAAACGACAAAGACATATGGTGAGTAAGTTCCTCTACTGTGAATGGTTCAAATTGGAGGGATGGTATCAAATTGTACAGGTGTGTCAGTTTTTGTGGCTCATGTAACCTAGAACATGTGTCTGCAATCACATTATATACACCGGGGAAGTACACACACTTCAAAGTGAAATTGTAAAAGGCACAAAACCAGAAGAGAATTCGCAGTAGAAACATGCCTGTGTGGCTTCGACAAGATCCTTTATTAATCTATGCTGCTGCGGACCTATTGTCTGTGTAGATAAGTACTTTTTTGTCTTTTAATTGAGAACACCAGCGACAAATTGCTAGGTAAATAGCGACTAGCTCCTTCACATTAATGTGTTCTGATTTAAGTGGTGGTAAATCAAGATTCCAATTAGTATAATAATAGTCTCCACAAAAATAACCTCCCGCACCATGATCACAGGCATCAGTTTGTAATGAAGTTACAGGTTTTGTGTCTAGAATTTTGCATGTACCATTGAACTGGCTAATGAAGGTAGACCACCAGAATATGTCCTGATAAAACTCGGAGGATAGCAGCACTTTGTGGTGACGGTGTTTGATGGAATCTTTCATGCTGATGTGATACGTCATAAAAATGTGCGACCACCACAAATTACTTGAGCAGCCCAATTAAGCTTCCCACACAGTGTTTCGAGTTGGGCTTTACTAGCACGGCGCTTTCTTTGATACGACAATAAAAGAGTTGAGAACTCTGCAAGTTTGTTTGGTGGTAATTCAAATGTCATTTGGATGCTGTCGATGATGATACCAAGAAAACAAATCCTAGTATTTGGACCTGCTACTTTGGAGTAGTTTATGGAAAAACCTAATCTGCGTAAAACAGTGATCAGGCTATAGAGGGCTTTTGAACACGCCGAGAAAGTCTTCCCAAAGATTAGGAAATCGTCCAAGTACGCAATAACAGTAATACCATATTTAGCCTTTAAAATCCGACATACTGCACTGCTGAGTCGTTGAAAAATATGCGGGCTCTTAGCAACCCCAAAAGGGAGCCGAGAATCGTAAAGGTAGGTCGGAGATGAGTCACCTGTAAATGTTTATTTTAATCCTGTGGCGGAATAGTTTGACGGATGAATAGGTACAGACCTGTATGCAGCACTAAGGTCAACTTTGGCTAGGTAGCAACCCCGAGTTATGTGTTTATCTACTTCACGGAGGTCCATATATGAACAGGAACAGTCTGTCGTGATATGATCATTTAGAGAAAGACCTGATGGCCTGCTCGCATCATGAATCAGACGTATTTTGTTATCCGATTTTGGAATCGCGCCCAAAGCACTGATAATTCGCGGTTTTTCACTACAAACAACATAGTTACCATGGATAATCTCAGTGTGAACTTGTTTTTCAACCAAGTCATGGTATTTAACACATGATGAATAATTGTCATTTTCAACATCAATAATATTGTTCATGTCTAGCTCATTGTCGAATAAATCGAATCCATTTTTACACCACTTAATATGTAGTCCCTATCAAAATCATGCTGATCGAGTAAGTCATTCCAGCTACTATAATTCAGAGGACCTAAATTGTCACTTAATCTAGGCGCTGGACTCTGAATATCTACTTTTTTGACTCCGCGTTGACTGGGTGTTTAGTGGCCGGATGGTCTCGCGAGAAACACAGAGAACAATTATGAGCTAATTTGCAGTTTGTCGAAACACGGTCACAGTTCTCAATGTTAAATCGTCGACAAATTTCTTTGCCGTTGGGTAAGAATGGACCTTTCTGGCGTTTTGAAGCTGGAGAACGTCCATTTGGACTGTCTTGGTATAGATGTAATGTACCTGCATTAGGTTTTAGGATTAACTGGAAGTCCTGAATGTCACGACGTGGAGAACCCCAAGGGAAGCCGTCCTTGCACTGTGCCTCGCGATATTCCTTGTCATACAAGGTGACACTACCCCTGGCATAACGACTGAATAAACGCAATGTTTTTTGGGTGTGTTCGATGTATTGTACTACCTCTGGGGTCTTTATTTCATCCTTGTTGATCATGTGTAATAAAATTCCCAGGCTACCATATCCCCACTGTTCTACGGACAATTGGTGGACTTCGGGACGTAATTTCCGATTGAATTTTATGCCGTTGTCCGTTATGGTAATGCCCTCCTCGCGAATCGAGGGTTCTTCCATAACAAAATCTTTGACATTGTATGCTTTTATTGACTGACAGTTTTGGGGTGTTTCGTTGATACCTGACACACCTAACATATCACATAGTGTTTTAAAAGATTCAGCGTTAGTGAAGTGACCATTTTTGTCAACGCTTATCTGGCCCTGGGTATCAACACTTGGCCTACCTTGTTCAAGTTGTTGGGAGACTCTGTCCGACGTCTGGTCTTTTGTAACCAATTTGGTCTGCATATCAGCGATCCTTTGTTTTGTCTGTTCAATGTCCGACATTAGTTTTCATTTTTTTCCTCTGCTTGCAGATCTGCCAGTTGTTTTTCCAAAATGTCGGTTTCCCGCGTAATTGCGCTAGGCCTAGCCGGTTGAGAGTCATGCACCACGTGTTTTCCTCGTCCGAGGGATTTTGAAACTGGCCGAGGCAAAGTTTGTATTTTGGGGGTTACATCTTGCTCGGACCCCTTTTCCGCGTTGCACCTTGTCAAATTGAGGTGTTCCTCTTCGGATGTCTCCGAATCCTGAAGGGCCTCGTGTACCACGGCCGCCGCCATTTCAAAAAAAATTGTTCCGGTTTTGTCAGAATCAAACGCTGACTTTGGGCTTACTAAAACTCTAGATACACGTATTTTTTCCCGTGGTCTCAATTCCATGTCATAAACAGTTCATATTGGTGATACTTCTTTGAAAAACATCTTTAAAAAGATATTTAATGGCCCACCAAGCGTACTCCCATACTGCATGGAGCTATGCGTTGTAACAGCTTGCACATGGCTGTAAAACTGTCTACTACTTAGAGAGCATGGCAAGGGGGGTAACTCTAACCGCTATGTCCGGAAAAGGCCCCAGAGGCCTGCATATATTTACAGTCTTACAAAATTTAATTTTACCAAAATTATCACTTTTGGAAGGGAAGTAACTCCGACTTTTTTTCAATTCTCTTCATATGCCATCAAAGGCCCAATATCCGTATCTGTCTTATTTTCTTCATAACTTAGAAAAATTTTGAAGGAAAATATCCTGTTATAATCATGCAGAGACAGGACTAAATCGAAGTCAAGATGAGCGATAATGATTCGGAAACTTTTTATAAAAAAAAATATAGAAAATCGCTTGATGGGTCCCATTTAGTCAAACAAGCCGAAGTTGTAACGTCGTTGCTGAGAACGCCATGTGGCTACCTTAACTAAGCAACATCTGTCCAAACACTTCCGGGAACGGGTCATGGACTTTCGAACTTCCGGTCAGCAATAATGGTAACTTTCATGGCGACCAGTTTAAAATGAAGGCATGTTTACAAGTATTGACTTTCAACATATGCTGTTAAATATTGTGACAAATAACATTATAATTCACAGTTAAATTATCATTTCCGGATATTACGGCTCCGGACCCTTTTGTTATGTTGATGAATATACTTCCTGTTATTGTCGAGTTTTGCCGCGATTAAACGCTGTTTAGCTGAACTCAGCGATTTCTAGTCTAATTCTTGCTGTGACACACATCCTGACACAACAACTGGTAACAGAAGTGGTAATATTATTCTACGTTCATGTCGTGCTCGTCATACCTACATGTGGACCGAAGCTTCTCCAGGTATTGTGAGTTGGATTTGCAAGATCTTCTATGGGAGTTCCAGGACATTTTTGCCAAAGATGATTATGAATTGGGAAATTCAGTGGTGTAAAGCATAGGGTCTTAATTGAGGATTCCCAACCTATCAGACAACCACCAAGACGGACTCCTATAGGATTCCAGTGGGAGGAGGATGAGCATCTAGAAAAACTCCTTAAAGCTGGAATTGTCATTCAGTCCAGTTCTGAATGGGCATCGCCAGTAGTTTTAGTCCGGAAGAAGGATGGCACTGTCAGATGGTGCATAGACTACAGAAAAGTAAATGCTGTGAGTGTTAAGGACGCATATCCGTTGCCAAAGATTGAAAAGTGTCTCGACACTTTAGGTGGGACAACAGTCTTTTCAACGTTGGACCTCATGAGTGGATACCACCTGGTGGAAGTTGATGAGCGAGATAGGTCAAAGACGGCTTTTGTCACCAAGAAAGGCCTTTATGAGTACACGAGGATGCCATTTGGACTCTGTAATGCCCGTCCACTTTCCAAAGAGCCATTGAGTTAGTTCTTCGAGGTCTGCAGTGGTCTATTCTTCTGATTTACCTGGACGATGTCATCGTTGCTTCTAAATCCTTCTCGGAACACCTTTACCTTTCGTTCGACAGGTGTTTGCTCGTTTTCGTTCCCACGGGTTGAAGCTAAAGGCTAAGAAGTGTTGCTTGCTGAAAACGGAAGTCCTTTTCCTTGGTCATAAGATAAGTGGAGAGGGAATTTCCACCAACCCCAAAACTGGTATCGGATGTGATAGACTGGCCAACTCCAACGACAGTGCGCGAACTTCAATCCTTCCTGGGGCTGACAAACTACTACCGAAGATTTGTTCTTGGTTATGCGGAGATAGCACTCCCACTTTATGATCTCATGAGAAAGGGTGTTCGATTTGAATGGAACAATAGGCAGGCTGAAGCTTTCCAAACACTGAAACACGCTATCACCAGTGCACCTTTACCTTTCGTATCCCACAGAGGATGATGTTTTTATACTTGACACGGATGCGTCTAATCAGAGTATTGGTGCCGTTTTGTCCCAAGTAGCTGTGGTAGCCTTCTGCCATAATTTTAAGCATTATCTGCTAGGAAGAACATTCCTTCTTCGGACAGATCACAGCAGCTTGTCCTGGCTCTTCCGATTCAAGTCCCCACAGGGACAACTAGCTAGGTGGCTGGAAGAACTGAGTCAGTTTTCCTTCACCATCCAACGTCGGGCAGGAAAACAACACAGTAATGCTGACGCCCTTTCAAGGCGCCCTACAGAGGAATCCTGTGACTGTTACTATGCTGGAGCATCGGTAGCTTCTTTGCCGTGTGGAAGGTGCTTACATTGCTCTAAACTACAATAGTCGTGGGAAAGGTTTGAGAGCGATGTAGATGACATTTATTTCATTTCAACAAATTTTATTGCAAATAATATGCAAATGGATTTGGCAACAGGCAAAGCCTATATTAGCCATCTCCAAACAAATCCGGTATAGTACAATTATCAACAAAATATTTTTAACATTTAACATTTACATTACATTATGAATGAATATTATTATTAGTGTATCTCCCCAACCTATCATAGTAGAAAAATCTAAAAAAAATCTTTTAGTTTCAGATATATATTCTTATGCATTGCAATAAATATGTATTTTTTTCTTCATCACAATTGTCACAACCATGCAGTAGAGTTTTTGCGTTACAATGCGAGTGGGGGATATTAGAGTTATGTATTTTGGTTCTGAGTGATGATCTTTGTTCATTAAATAAAGGACATATGAAAAGATAGTGTTCGGCTGTTTCATTACCAAGGCCACAAGAACAAATTGGAGAATCTCTCAAATGATCGCGAAATAGGTCAGAATTTAGATTGCTAGAGGAATTTCTGAGCTGGCACAGAGTAATATTTATAATTCGAGAACCTTTGTTTATAAAGGTATTTGTTATATCAGGTTCCATTTTATTAATGTTAAAAAGGAGTGTTTTAAATTGTGCAAACAGTATTAACATTCGATAAGTCAAAGTTTAAAGCGAAAGAATTAAATTCTCTAAAGGTACTTGGAAAAAAACTAGTATAGTAACTTGCAGTTCTGCACATAGGAATATTAAAATATCTTGTCATCCTTAGTGGATATCTCTCATTTTCAGGCTGATATAAAAATGGTTGTACAATTTCAATCAAATGCTGTGGAGCAAATCCACGGAGTATCTTAAACATAAGAATAAGTTTGTGTTTTTGACGCCGATCAGAGAGAGATTCCCAAGCTAGTTCTTTATAAAGTATATCATGGGAGGTACCTCTGCGCAATCCCGTTATAATCCTAGCGGCTTCTAAGTGGACAGACTCTAACAGAAGTTTACATTGTTCAGTACAGTTATCCCATAAAACATCAGCATATTCTAAAATAGGTAAAATATAACTTTTATAAATGTTTAAAAGAGTTTTACGTGACACTCTTTTTTTTTTAATGTTTTTAAAATATTTATCCTTTTAAATGCTTTCTGGTATACATAATCTATGTGGTGAGTCCATTTACAGTCGTCAGAAAGTAGAACTCCTAAATGTCTATGTGTGCTAGCTGTATGAACCGTGTTATTGTCAAAGTATATATCGGGATGAATGACGTTTCGTTTCCTTGAAAATATTAATGATTCAGTTTTAGTGGGGTTAAACTTTATGTCCCATTTCAGAGCCCTGGTACTTATATTCGAAAGATTTTGTGAAAGTGTATGGGCAGCATAGATTTGGTTATTATCAATTACTTCACTAATCGAAGTGTCATCTGCAAACAATTTGCAATCACTAGTAACAATATTAGTTATGTCGTTAATATATAATAGAAATAAAAAAAGGACCTAAGACAGATCCCTGAGGGACTCCAGCGTTAACAGTTTTAAATGTAGAGAAAATGCCTTCAGTTTAAAACACGTTGCTTCCTATCAGTAAGATAATTTCTAAACCACCCTAATAATTTCCCTTTAAAACCATAAGATTCTAATTTAAATAATAGTCCATCATGCCACACTCTATCAAAGGCTTTACTTATATCACAGAAAACAGACCGGACTTCTTTTCCTTTGTCTAATGAGTTAGTGATATTATTGTATATCGAAAGAAGTTGGTTCACAGTTGAATCACCGGGAATGAAGCCGGACTGATGTTTGGTGATTACTTCACAGTCACGTAGGTAATTATAGAGATACTTAAAAATTACTTTTTCTATTATTTTACTGAAGCAAGAGGTGATAGAAATGGGTCGATAGTTGGAAATATCATTTACATCACCTTTCCCTTTGTAGATGACATTCTTCCGATCGCAATAAGGCAATGTGGAACTGATGAATCAAAGAACATAAAAAGCATTCAAAAACACTCTGAAGAAACGATTGAGTGTAATTGGATGGATACGATGAGCCTCCAGGAAATGCAAAATGCTCAGAAGGAGGATGATGACATTGCTTTACTGCTGGAAGTTATCCAGGGAAACACCACGTTCTCCAAGGATGAAGCTCACAGTCAAAGCCCAGAGTTCCGTCGATATTTGCTGCTCATTTCCCAGATGCGAATAGTCAACGGAGTCCTTTACTACGAATGGGTAGGGGATGCGGGGCAGAAGTCACTGCGACTCCTTGTACCGCATAGACTCAGGAGGAATATCATAGAGTTTTGTCATGACGCAGCATTCTCAGGGCATCAGGGAGAAAAGCGAACGCTCGAGCGGGTAAAACAGGGATACTTCTGGCATGGCATGTCCACGGACGTGTCAACCTTCGTTGCAGCTTGTCCTAAATGTGCAGCTTCCAAGAAGGACTGTCGGACCAAAAGAGCGCATCTACAGAACTACATTAGTGGAGCACCGATGGATCGTATTCAGCTTGATGTTTGTGGACCTTTTCCAGTGAGCGATTCTGGGAACAAGTTTATACTGGTGATAATAGACCAGTTCACTAAATGGGTCGAGGTATTCCCCATCCCGAGTCAAGACAGCGAACCTACAGCCAAGCGGTTGGTATTGGATTTCATTTCTCGATTTGGTGTTCCCTTTGAAGTACATACGGATCAAGGTCGCAATTTCCAGAGCAATTTGTTTCGAGAGGTATGCCGTCTCCTTGGTATCGCCCAGTCAAGGACCACGCCCTGTCATCCATCTTCAAATGGACAGGTTGAAAGATTCAACAGAACACTATTGCAGATGATCAGGTGCTATATGGACAAAGGACAAAGACACTGGGACGAGAACATTCCTCTTCTATTGGATGCGTACAGAAGCACTCCTCACCCCGCAACCGGGTTCACCCCGAACCTTCTTCTGTTAGGGCGTGAGGTATACCCACCACATGATGTGGTATTCAGAGAGCCTGATATACTACGGAATAATGAGGATGTTCCATCATTCTTGGAGAGACTGCGTGAGGGAAGCACTTAACCGAGTGTCTGGCTAGGAAAATGCTGAAGTCTAGTGCAGTGAGACAGAAAAAGCTATATGACTTGAAAATGCTGGAATGTCAGTACCATGAGGGTGATTTAGTCTTTATTCGAAATGAAACCCGTAAAGTTGGAGTTTCGCCAAAACTACAGTCAGTCTGGGATGGTCCCTACGTAGTAACACAAAAGCTTGGCCCTGTGTAATATGAGGTAACTGGTCGGAAGCGCGTCATCATCGTTCACAATGATCGTTTGAAGCCATACAAATCCGATGTGATCCCAGGTTTTGTGAAGAAGATCAAGCATAGCCTCACATCCTGGCTTGATTCTCTACCGGATATCCCGGAGTGCAAGGAGCAAGAAGATCCAGGCATAGTCGAGAACGACAAAACAGACAAAGATAATCAACCAGATTCTGAGGGATTTGACGAACCCCCACTTGAGGACGACGATTATGGAGGTTACCCCACGAAAGACGGGATTGGGTCACTGCGACCTTCATCTTGTCATGTCGTTTCACAGGGTGCAGTATCCCGTTACGGACGTTTGAGGAAAAGACCAGATCGGCTTGACCTTTGAAGTGAGTCAAAGGAGCCTGGAGGGGAATTTTGTGACAAATAACATTATAATTCACAGTTAAATTACCATTTCCGGATATTACGGCTCCGGACCCTTTTGTTATGTTGATGAATATACTTCCTGTTGTTGTTGAGTTTTGCCGCGATTAAACGCTGTTTAGCAGAACTAAGCGATTTCTAGTCTAATTCTTGCTGTGACACACATCCTGACACAACAATATCATTTGACATAACTTTATTTCAACTACCTTTACAAATACTTACAATATCGGGGTCGAATCTATCTTTGCATTTTGTTGATAGTTACGTATAGTGTGACTTTAATGATCTAAGATGTTTTCTATTTTTTTCATGTTTAATTTCATACTAAGTTACGCAAAATAGCTAGGGTATCACCAATACGTTTTTATTAACTATATTTTCATTAAATCAGAACAATAGTTACAAATCAACGTTTAAATATGACAATCTACGCTATATAAAAGACTGAAGTAATTTCATCACAATCATAATTTAATCATATTTGTTTATTTTATTACTAGAAAACAGTATCAAAAGTCTTTTGAAAATTGTTGCTGTCTTAAAGACTTTTATTCAAACACAATATAATTTATTACATACATCGATGTTCGTAATTAGTTATTCAGACTACTAACTAAAATACATATGTATTTTGATGCACGATTCCATTGATTTTTCAATGATTTTTTTTTTCAAACCAATACGTAGCATCAATATCTCTGTTGTGACGTCACTACAATGTTCTTGTTCTACACCATTGTCGACTTTTGCATGTAAATATTAATTAATGCTAAACTTCAATAGTACAAAGTTATGAAATAAAATCACTTGCTTGGAATTGTTTTTGACTTGTGTATTTTACGTTTTTACTAGTTTTCAAAATGTGTATTTCAATTCCAAAAATATACATTTCAACTCATTTTGATATTATATACAGTGTTTTCATTCGAGACCATATATGCTATAATTACGTTACATATATGATAAATATCACTATTATAAATTTTGGTTTGTTATAAATATTGACCAGGTTTAAACTATACAATTCGATTGAAGGAATCAACTAATAACATCATATAGATAAAGTCGGCCAATTAACATTAACCAGGATGTATGTATGTATGTATTACTCCATCTTTTCAACTCATTTCTCACCCTATCAGTCAATTAAAGAAGCCGCTTCTGTTTGTAATAAGTATGCGACTGAACGAGGTATGTATCTATGATTTATAACAATAAGGCAAGCGAGAGTTCCGTCAAAAGGACCCAACAGGAATATATCGCCATATGATTATCTCCCGAAACACACATACACAACATACATATAACGCCGCCACTTCCCATACAGGAAAAAAAGGGGGATGGCAAAACAAAACCATGTATATAGGTCATAAATGTAATAACTGTGAGCCCATCAAAAAGAGCATCAAAAGAAACTTAGATAGATCACATAACTACAACAAAACCATATATATAGGATCATAAACGTAATAACTGAGAGCCAATCAAAAAGAGCATCAAAAGAAACTTAGATACATCACATAACTACAGCAACATACATTCTGAAAAAAATTCAGCATCAAAATGTCCTGGAAATATCAAGCGTACGTCCTCGAATCCTAACTTGTGATAATACAAAATTACTACATGGGCGGAGTCAGTTGACAACATCATTGAAGTAATATCCTGTTTCAATGTTATCTTTTACTGATTTACATCATTTACTGATATAATGCCACATAACGGTAACCGAGTGTCAGAAATACATCATTTACTGATATATCACTACATCCTCGGTAACCCAGTGTAAGAAATACATCATTTACTGATATAATGCTACATTATCGGTAACCGAGTGTCAGAAATACATCATTTACTGATATAATGCTACATAACGGTAACCGAGTGTAAGAAATACATCATTTACTGATATAATGCTACATAATCGGTAACCGAGTGTCAGAAATACATCATTTACTGATATAATGCTACATACTCGGTAACCGAGTGTCAGAAATACATCATTTACTGATATAATGCTACATAATCGGTAACCCAGTGTAAGAAATACATCATTTACTGATATAATGCTACATTATCGGTAACCGAGTGTCAGAAATACATCATTTACTGATATAATGCTACATAACGGTAACCGAGTGTCAGAAATACATCATTTACTGATATCATGCTACATAATCGGTAACCGATTGTCAGAAATACATCATTTACTGATATAATGCTACATACTCGGTAATCCAGTGTAAGAAATACATCATTTACTGATATAATGCTACATACTCGGTAATCCAGTGTAAGAAATACATCATTTACTGATATAATGCTACATACTCGGTAATCCAGTGTAAGAAATACATCATTTACTGATATAATACTACATAATCGGAAACCAAGTGTAAGAAATACATCATTTACTGATATAATGCTACATCATCGGTAACCGAGTGTCAGAAATACATCATTCACTGATATAATGCTATATCCTCGGTAATCTAGTGTTAGAAATATATCATTTACTGATATAATGTTACGTAATAGTGTATCTATCTCATAACTACAAGTGTACTACCGGGTTATCTAATACAATACACCCATGTCCCCTGAGGCTATATTACATGGCTACACATACAATACGCTCATGTCCCCTGAGACTATATTACATGGCTATCCATACAATAAAGCCTCATTATGTCACGGTGTCAACACAGTATTATCATTTTATTTTTGAATTAGCATTATTTTCAGAAATTATGCTGTTTATAAAGAAAACGACACCTTAGTTCTCAAAATAGCAGGCTTTCATAATTGTGAGATTGTATTAAAACGTCTAGTCGAGGTATGAGAGAAAATACTCTTCCACGTGTGAATATGAAAGATAGGGATATTCCACCCTCGAGATCACAAAAGGCTGTAAACCGTTGCCAAGCCTCGGGTTATTACTACTTTTTACTACATTTTGTGAACCTAGTGTAGAATATCCCTATCCTTCATATCCACGCATGAAAGAGTATTATAGTATCGCCTGCCATACATTACATTAATAAGAGTGTTAGAGACTACGTCAAAAGGGAGAGTTTGTAATTGGGTTGTTTACGGAGTGAAAGAGGGGCCCTGGGGATATACATATATGTACATCAGTACGGGGTGGTATATTGAGTTCAATTGCGAAACATAAAAGGCTCACAAAAATAAAGAAGGCTTGGCCTCGTTCCATAAAATCTCATGAATTTGGAATTTCAACAAATTTTATTACAAATTAATATTTGAAAAAGGATTGAACAACAGGCATAAGTCTATATAAGTTCTCTCCCTAAATAACAACTAGTACATAGCAAAATATATAAGATATATAAGATAAGATATGCAGTGTTGTTTACAAAATATAACAGTATAAATATATTATAATTATCAGATATAAGATTTGAATGTCGAAGCTTGTAGTTACAGATATGTTTAATCATGTTTAATTGCTAAAAACTGTATGTATATATAAGATAATTGCCAGGTTTTAAAAGGTTATTGGTAGTGAATCCAGTATTCAATGAAAGGTTTCCCTCCACCTTTAGGATGCAGACCATTAATGTCCATATCGGCTTACTAGCCATTGGTCATCACCCATGAGTTTATGGGCCAGTCATGGATACTGAATTCTGTATTCAAAGTAAGATTGTCAAAGAGAGTAAGTCAGTTTTGCTGTGTTTATGAAAACATTTAGAAAGATTTTAAAAAGTACATATAGATTGAGCTACATTTAACTGTTATCTAATTATAGTGTTAGAAAATATGGGACATAATTATAAGATGATGATTGAATTAATCCATCTCCAGAAAATTCACATTTATATTTATAACTAATAGATAATTTAGTTATCACCTAAACAACACTGCATAGTAATTGTTATAATTAATACATAATGCATACAAGCATAAACTATTCAAAATATCAAACAAAAACACCCATTAGATCTATATGGAGGAATGGCAACCAGTGATCAGAGGCACAGTGATATGATTATTTACTATTGTGAAGTACAGTCGTTTTACATTACATGTTTAAAGTGGGATATTAACAAAACTGTTTTATGTACTGCATTATATGCTCGTAAATCTATATGTGGCTCTTACAAACTCAATAGTACACTCAAATATATATGTATTGGCCTGATCATCACATTCACAACAACCTGATAGAATCCTATCTAGATTGTAGTGGTTGTGATTATCATCAAATAATTTTTCTTTTAAGGTTCTGGGTGGATTATCATGTTTCACACAGTCAAGAAAATAATGTTGTACTGTTTCATGAGCATTACCACAGCTACAAGTTGGTGATTCAGTAAGATGGTCCATATAAAGATCAAAATTAAGATTACTTGAAGAATTTCTAAGTTGACATAATGAAATATTAAATTTCCTATCAACTGTATTTACAAATGTAGTGTTCCTAGTTTTATCTGTGGTAATGCCACTTACAGATCTTTTAGAAGTTGCTTAAATTGGTATAATGATGTGATATTAGTTAATTAAGTCAAACTTTGCTGCAAGTTCATTATAATCTCTAATTGTAGATGGTAACAAACGTTTTGCATATGCAGTTGTCATCCATACAGGTATTGTAAAGATTCGTTTATTTCTTAATAAATATGGATTTACATTATTTAAAAAGGGTTCTTTTAAGTAAGTGGGAGCAGCTCCTGTAAAAGCTCATGAAATTATTTAAGATTATATATAATACACTTGACAATGGAAAGCAGTCACTAAATTGAATTCATTAATTACAAATTGATAGTAAAATTTGATATGACACCCACATTAAATGAGGTAGGGAATCCCTTGTACCATATGCGGCCATCCGGACTATGTCAAAGTCATGTGAGGATTCTGTCCAGATTTGAGGTTATATATATATACCGAAACATTGCGTAATACATCACGCGATGACTTTTTTGTACGGTCTATAGTTAAATCGGTACGAGAAACTAACTATCAATGATTGATGTTTGCGTTTGCATTGTGATTTTAAAATAAGAGAAAAACATAAGACAGAAGATAATACAGGTTTTTAATGAATTCATTAATATACCTCCCAACGCCACGAAGGGTGGGGAAGAAACCTTAATAAACTTTAGATAATGAAGTACAACTTTGATAAAATGCATGATTTTAGTTAAATATTAATAGTATTGCATGGTCTATAAGTCTTTGGAATATTCTCAGTTTTTCGTGTGCCAGACTTATTCCAACAGAGAAAATGCAGAGCAAAAAATACATCATTCACTGTTATAGCCAAGTGTTAGAATTTCATCACTTAATGATCTAATGTTAGGTAATAGCGTATTTATCTCATTACAACAAGTGTACTACTGGGTTATCTAGTGCAATACACTCATGTCCCCTGAGGCTATATTACATGGCTACCCATACAATACACTCATGTCCCCTGAGGCTATATTACATGGCTACCCATACAATACACTCATGTCCCCTGAGGCTATATTACATGGCTACCCATACAATACACTCATGTCCCCTGAGGCTATATTACATGGCTACCCATACAATACACTCATGTCCCCTGAGGCTATATTACATGGCTACCCATACAATACACTCATGTCCCCTGAGGCTATATTACATGGCTACCCATACAATACACTCATGTCCCCTGAGGCTATATTACATGGCTACCCATACAATACACTCATGTCCCCTGAGGCTATATTACATGGCTACCCATACAATACACTCATGTCCCCTGAGGCTATATTACATGGCTACCCATACAATACACTCATGTCCCCTGAGGCTATATTACATGGCTATCCATACAATACACTCATGTCCCCTGAGGCTATATTACATGGCTACCCATACAATACACTCATGTCCCCTGAGGCTATATTACATGGCTACCCATACAATACACAGTCCTGAGGTATATTACATGGCTACCATACAATACACTCATGTCCCCATGAGGCTATATTACATGGCTACCCATACAATACGCTCATGTCCCCTGAGGCTATATTACATGGCTACCCATACAATACACTCATGTCCCCTGAGGCTATATTACATGGCTACCCATACAATACACTCATGTCCCCTGAGGCTATATTACATGGCTACCCATACAATACACTCATGTCCCCTGAGGCTATATTACATGGCTACCCATACAATACACTCATGTCCCCTGAGGCTATATTACATGGCTACCCATACAATACACTCATGTCCCCTGAGGCTATATTACATGGCTTACCCATACAATACACTCATGTCCCCTGAGGCTATATTACATGGCTACCCATACAATACACTCATGTCCCCTGAGGCTATATTACATGGCTACCCATACAATACACTCATGTCCCCTGAGGCTATATTACATGGCTACCCATACAATACACTCATGTCCCCTGAGGCTATATTACATGGCTATCCATACAATACACTCATGTCCCCTGAGGCTATATTACATGGCTACCCATACAATACACTCATGTCCCCTGAGGCTATATTACATGGCTACCCATACAATACACTCATGTCCCCTGAGGCTATATTACATGGCTACCCATACAATACACTCATGTCCCCTGAGGCTATATTACATGGCTACCCATACAATACACTCATGTCCCCTGAGGCTATATTACATGGCTACCCATACAATACACTCATGTCCCCTGAGGCTATATTACATGGCTACCCATACAATACACTCATGTCCCCTGAGGCTATATTACATGGCTATCCATACAATACACTCATGTCCCCTGAGGCTATATTACATGGCTACCCATACAATACACTCATGTCCCCTGAGGCTATATTACATGGCTATGCCCATATACATCATATACACTCATGTCCCCTGAGGCTATATTACATGGCTACCCATACAATACACTCATGTCCCCTGAGGCTATATTACATGGCTACCCATACAATACACCCATGTCCCCTGACTATATATTACATGGCTACCCATACAATACACTCATGTCCCCTGAGACTATATTACATGGCTACCCATACAATACACTCATGTCCCCTGAGGCTATATTACATGGCTACCCATACAATACACTCATGTCCCCTGAGGCTATATTACATGGCTACCCATACAATACACTCATGTCCCCTGAGGCTATATTACATGGCTACCCATACAATACACTCATGTCCCCTGAGGCTATATTACATGGCTATCCATACAATACGCTCATGTCCCCTGAGACTATATTACATGGCTATCCATACAATACGCTCATGTCCCCTGAGGCTATATTACATGGCTACCCATACAATACACTCATGTCCCCTGAGGCTATATTACATGGCTACCCATACAATACACTCATGTCCCCTGAGGCTATATTACATGGCTACCCATACAATACACTCATGTCCCCTGAGGCTATATTACATGGCTACCCATACAATACACTCATGTCCCCTGAGGCTATATTACATGGCTATCCTTACAATACACTCATGTCCCCTGAGGCTATATTACATGGCTACCCATACAATACGTCATGTCCCCTGAGGCTATATTACATGGCTACCCATACAATACACTCATGTCCCCTGAGGCTATATTACATGGCTACCCATACAATACACTCATGTCCCCTGAGGCTATATTAATGATTATACATGTCCCTGCTATACCCATACAATACACTCATGTCCCCTGAGGCTATATTACATGGCTACCCATACAATACACTCATGTCCCCTGAGGCTATATTACATGGCTACCCATACAATACACTCATGTCCCCTGAGGCTATATTACATGGCTACCCATACAATACACTCATGTCCCCTGAGGCTATATTACATGGCTACCCATACAATACACTCATGTCCCCTGAGGCTATATTACATGGCTACCCATACAATACACTCATGTCCCCTGAGACTATATTACATGGCTACCCATACAATACACTCATGTCCCCTGAGGCTATATTACATGGCTACCCATACAATACACTCATGTCCCCTGAGGCTATATTACATGGCTACCCATACAATACACTCATGTCCCCTGAGGCTATATTACATGGCTACCCATACAATACACTCATGTCCCCTGAGGCTATATTACATGGCTACCCATACAATACACTCATGTCCCCTGAGGCTATATTACATGGCTACCCATACAATACACTCATGTCCCCTGAGGCTATATTACATGGCTACCCATACAATACACTCATGTCCCCTGAGGCTATATTACATGGCTACCCATACAATACACTCATGTCCCCTGAGACTATATTACATGGCTACCCATACAATACACTCATGTCCCCTGAGGCTATATTACATGGCTACCCATACAATACACTCATGTCCCCTGAGGCTATATTACATGGTTACCCATACAATACACTCATGTCCCCTGAGGCTATATTACATGGCTACCCATACAATACACTCATGTCCCCTGAGGCTATATTACATGGCTACCCATACAATACACTCATGTCCCCTGAGGCTATATTACATGGCTACCCATACAATACACTCATGTCCCCTGAGGCTATATTACATGGCTACCCATACAATACACTCATGTCCCCTGAGGCTATATTACATGGCTACCCATACAATACACTCATGTCCCCTGACTATATATTACATGGCTACCCATACAATACACTCATGTCCCCTGAGGCTATATTACATGGCTACCCATACAATACGCTCATGTCCCCTGAGGCTATATTACATGGCTATCCTTACAATACGCTAATGTCCCCTGAGGCTATATTACATGGCTACCCATACAATACACTCATGTCCCCTGAGACTATATTACATGGCTACCCATACAATACACTCATGTCCCCTGAGGCTATATTACATGGCTACCCATACAATACACTCATGTCCCCTGAGGCTATATTACATGGCTACCCATACAATACACTCATGTCCCCTGAGGCTATATTACATGGCTACCCATACAATACACTCATGTCCCCTGAGGCTATATTACATGGCTATCCATACAATACACTCATGTCCCCTGAGGCTATATTACATGGCTACCCATACAATACACTCATGTCCCCTGAGGCTATATTACATGGCTATCCATACAATACACTCATGTCCCCTGAGGCTATATTACATGGCTATCCATACAATACACTCATGTCCCCTGAGGCTATATTACATGGCTACCCATACAATACACTCATGTCCCCTGAGGCTATATTACATGGCTACCCATACAATACACTCATGTCCCCTGAGGCTATATTACATGGCTACCCATACAATACACTCATGTCCCCTGAGGCTATATTACATGGCTACCCATACAATACGCTCATGTCCCCTGAGGCTATATTACATGGCTACCCATACAATACACTCATGTCCCCTGAGGCTATATTACATGGCTACCCATACAATACACTCATGTCCCCTGAGGCTATATTACATGGCTACCCATACAATACACTCATGTCCCCTGAGGCTATATTACATTGCTATCCATACAATACACTCATGTCCCCTGAGGCTATATTACATGGCTACCCATACAATACACTCATGTCCCCTGAGGCTATATTACATGGCTACCCATACAATACACTCATGTCCCCTGAGGCTATATTACATGGCTACCCATACAATACACTCATGTCCCCTGAGGCTATATTACATGGCTATCCATACAATACACTCATGTCCCCTGAGACTATATTACATGGCTACCCATACAATACACTCATGTCCCCTGAGGCTATATTACATGGCTACCCATACAATACACTCATGTCCCCTGAGACTATATTACATGGCTACCCATACAATACACTCATGTCCCCTGAGGCTATATTACATATTTACATGGCTACCCATGGCTATCCATACAATACACTCATGTCCCCTGAGGCTATATTACATGGCTACCCATACAATACACTCATGTCCCCTGAGGCTATATTACATGGCTACCCATACAATACACTCATGTCCCCTGAGGCTATATTACATGGCTACCCATACAATACACTCATGTCCCCTGAGGCTATATTACATGGCTACCCATACAATACACTCATGTCCCCTGAGACTATATTACATGGCTACCCATACAATACACTCATGTCCCCTGAGGCTATATTACATGGCTACCCATACAATACACTCATGTCCCCTGAGACTATATTACATGGCTACCCATACAATACACTCATGTCCCCTGAGACTATATTACATGGCTACCCATACAATACACTCATGTCCCCTGAGACTATATTACATGGCTACCTACATACCATACACATACACTCATGTCCCCTGAGGCTATATTACATGGCTACCCATACAATACACTCATGTCCCCTGAGGCTATATTACATGGCTACCCATACAATACACTCATGTCCCCTGAGACTATATTACATGGCTACCCATACAATACACTCATGTCCCCTGAGACTATATTACATGGCTACCCATACAATACACTCATGTCCCCTGAGACTATATTACATGGCTACCCATACAATACACTCATGTCCCCTGAGACTATATTACATGGCTACCCATACAATACACTCATGTCCCCTGAGACTATATTACATGGCTACCCATACAATACACTCATGTCCCCTGAGACTATATTACATGGCTACCCATACAATACACTCATGTCCCCTGAGACTATATTACATGGCTACCCATACAATACACTCATGTCCCCTGAGGCTATATTACATGGCTACCCATACAATACACTCATGTCCCCTGAGGCTATATTACATGGCTACCCATACAATACACTCATGTCCCCTGAGGCTATATTACATGGCTACCCATACAATACACACTCATGTCCCCTGAGGCTATATTACATGGCTACCCATACAATACACTCATGTCCCCTGAGGCTATATTACATGGCTACCCATACAATACACTCATGTCCCCTGAGGCTATATTACATGGCTACCCATACAATACACTCATGTCCCCTGAGGCTATATTACATGGCTACCCATACAATACACTCATGTCCCCTGAGGCTATATTACATGGCTACCCATACAATACACTCATGTCCCCTGAGGCTATATTACATGGCTACCCATACAATACACTCATGTCCCCTGAGGCTATATTACATGGCTACCCATACAATACACTCATGTCCCCTGAGGCTATATTACATGGCTACCCATACAATACACTCATGTCCCCTGAGGCTATATTACATGGCTACCCATACAATACAATACACTCATGTCCCCTGAGGCTATATTACATGGCTACCCATACAATACACTCATGTCCCCTGAGACTATATTACATGGCTACCCATACAATACACTCATGTCCCCTGAGGCTATATTACATGGCTACCCATACAATACACTCATGTCCCCTGAGGCTATATTACATGGCTACCCATACAATACACTCATGTCCCCTGAGGCTATATTACATGGCTGCCCATACAATACACTCATGTCCCCTGAGGCTATATTACATGGCTACCCATACAATACACTCATGTCCCCTGAGGCTATATTACATGGCTACCCATACAATACACTCATGTCCCCTGAGGCTATATTACATGGCTATCCATACAATACACTCATGTCCCCTGAGGCTATATTACATGGCTACCCATACAATACACACATGTCCCCTGAGGCTATATTACATGGCTACCCATACAATACACTCATGTCCCCTGAGGCTATATTACATGGCTAGCCATGCAATAAAATCACACACGTCACATTGTCAACATCATTTTATTTTTAAATTTTAACATTATTTTCAGAAATAATGCTGTTCATAAAAAATAAGACATTTTTTTCCCATAATGACTGGCTTTTATAATTGTGAGATTGTATTAGAACGTCGAGTTATGAGAGAAAAATACTCTTTCACTTGTGGATATGAAAAATATAGATATTCCACCGTCGGGATCACAATAGGCTGTACACCCTAGCCAAGCCTCAGGTTTTATACATTTTCATTCATATCCACGCGTGAGAGAGTCCTATACTATCGCCTTCTATACACAGCAGTATGGAGAGCTTGTATATTCGTAAGTACGGCGTCGTAGATTGAGTTCAATAGCGAAACATAAAAATAAGTCAATTTGCTAATTCGGTATTTACAAACATATCTCCATGAATTTCACCATAGCTCGCAAAAATAAAGAATTCTTGGGCTCGTTCATTAAATCTCATGAAATTATTTAACATCATATATAATACACAATGGAAATAACCCACTAGACTGAATTCGTTGATTACAAATGTATAGTTACATTTGATACGACATCCACAATAAATGAAGTAGGGAATTCCCATTTCCGCCCATTCGGAATATGTCATAGTCATGTGAAGTTTCTACATATCCAGAAATGAGGTTACATTGCGCAATATGTCACGCGATAACTATTTGTATTCTTTACTCTCTATAGTTAATTCGGTACGATAAACTAACTATTTATGTTAGATGTTTGCACATTGTGATTTCAAAATAAGAGAAATACCAAAGACGCAAGATAATACAGGTTTTTCATGAAGCCATTAATATATATAATAACGCCACGAATGGTGGCCCCGGGGGGGGGAACTCAGTTGACTCTAGATAATGAAGTACAAGTTTAATCAAATGCATGATGTTAGTTACATATTAATAGAATTGCATGGTACATGTTAAATTGTTGTTTGGAATATTCTCAGTTTTTCCGTGTTCGTGCACTTGTTTCAACAGAGTAAATGAAGAGCAAGTCTTGACCATGTCTGCCCATAAATGAAGAGCAAGTCTTGACCATGTCTGCCCATTGATCTGTTGATAAGATTTCTTTAGCTGAATTTGTCCTGGATAAGACAAAGACAAGTACATTTGTAATGTATTCTAAAGACTGGTGGTGAGTGATGTGCTATATACCTTCCCATTTTTGTAATGCTCACGTGTGAAAAAAACCATATATCATATATAAACAAATCTATATAAACTACCAATCAATCTCTTTAGGACATCCTTCACATTCAGTCATATGTAAATGACATCTTGAAATCAGGCTATTTTACACTCACTACCCTTTTGTGTACGTACTACGTCATACATCACGTGGATATATTCCACTTGAACAAAAGAACCGCTTTCAATCTAAAACAGCTGATGTTTCTCATAGTCAGGTGACTAGTGTAAACATAACACAGTGTTATTTACAGCCATGTTGGAGCTACGAACACTGGTCTTGAGTCGCTCCCTTGAAAGTTAAATTGTAATTGTAAATCAAGTTACATGGACAGCCTTCACTATATGTGGAGAAGGGGTCAGTAACTAGACCGCTCATATTGTGCTGATTGTTTGTGTACATTGCGTATAAATTCCCGACCGGAGACGCACATCCAGCATACCCGTACCTAGATCTAGACAAGATGGACGTGATGGGATTTGACATCCCCTTGTGGGTTCTGCTGGTGCTACTGGCGATTTTATCCTATACAATGTAAGTAAATGATAACAGTAACATTTGATTAAAAGGTGATATAGCTTACACATATATACAGCACACGTACATACGTGTGTATAGATAGCTGAATAATACAAAACGCTATATCACCGGGAAAAATCACTGCATACAACTGTACATGTGTGTGAAAGTCATATTTAATGATACGGTACAATGCCGATTGTTTAATTTGATGCTACCACTGTTTGTTGTTTACGTATGACCAGGAAGCGGTCACATGTCAAAGTCAGACCCAAAAAATTACGTTCCTATGGTCGAGAGTTGGTAGTCCAACTTTCTATTTTCAGCGTCAAGAATTTCCGATTATGACCGGTGAATCGACTGTCTACTTTTCAAGGCAGTCTGCACCTTTATCAAGACGCACGTATACATAAAACAAAACGATATTGAATAACTTATACTTCTACAAGACCGTTATCTGAATGCAACTTGATACCCGATTAAAATGCAGGTGTATCCTATGGACTATGGTAATTGACTATAGCCTGACTGATTATTTAATGTTCATATGTATGTCTGATTAATTAAGTTATAATCATTGGAATGCGTTTTCAACATGAAAAAAAAGTATTTACTACCTAGCCTAACCTCTACCGGTTAAATTACCAGATGGTTGTTTACAAAAATAAAACACTCACCAAACTCAGCTTTGTCCGATAGCCTTATTACTGATGTTTGAGTGTAACCATACACGTAGTGACAAGCCAAATGAGTTTGTCTGTTTATCAGAAATTAATTTGAATATAACACATACATGCATATCCGTTAGATAAAGAAATCGTCAGGGTTCGTTGATATGTTCCACGGATAGACGACTGATCAGGTCATTCAGGACTGTGATGTTGGCACAGTACCTCCCTGTACTAGTGGACATTCTTGTTCATTGTAAAACGTTATCTCACTTATTACTAGCAAGACACCGAACAGCACACCCAACGCGACCGTCAACCATTCTTAACTTAATAATGAGTGTTTTAGAGAACCTAAGGGAAAGTTAAGAAAGATGTTACAATTATAATATTTAAGGAATCAATCATGAAATGTGTTCTCTTTAGCAAACGATATAATCCTACACATTAGCAAAAACTATAAAAGCGGTCCTTACATAGATTCAACTTTATGCTTGGTTCTACTAGTCCTATGTAAGGCGATCCAGTTGAAGAGTCATTAGCATGTATCCTATATACACTGTATAACATGACCTGTCCGTTGGTACTTATGTTCGTTGAATGAATAACCATAGACATTGTAATTATTGTAGTTTGATGAGTCGGGACTTCCTTACATTCAGACGGATGGGCATCCCGGGACCAACACCTTTGCCTATAATTGGCAACTTGCTTGCTATGAGAAAGGTGAGAACGTTTGCTAATAAACCGTCCACTTCCTTACAATAATTCGTAACGTTTTTGTATCATATAATGCCTAGGGTAATGTATATTGATCTGCATAATAAATTTGACGTTACTCAATTCAATTTGATACATTTACTCAATGTCATTTTCCATTTGTCTTTTTTAGGGTATCCGTGCCTTCGACACAGAGGCAATTAAAAGATATGGCAAAGTGTTTGGGTATGCTATTTAGTTCTAGTAAAAATGTCATTTGTTACTAAGATGGATCATCTGTAATCATTTATCTAATACATTAAACAAAATTACGTTAACTTAAGATGCTAAACAAAGAAAAACATTCTGGTATCGCACTTGACATAACATAACATAATATAAAAGAAATTAATCATAATTTCAATTATCATTCTTAATTTAAGTGATCTCTCGTTTTATTTTGTAGACATTTTGAAATGATTTCTTCGAATCTAATTGTGGCTGACAAAGAGATGTTGAGAGAAATCCTGGTGAAACAGTTTAATAACTTCCCGGATAGACTGGTTTGTATTATACACTTCTTTTGGATTTCCTCTCCGTGTAGGGGTAGTCATGAACACGAGATAGACCGATAACAAAGCCTCGATATTTCAATGGTCACTATCTTTATTGTCATATCGACTCCTTACGTTTGTCATAGTAAAACTGAAAAGGAACTAGAAAAGATTTGTATAGGCTTTGCCTGTTTTCCAATCCATTTGTCAATACTTTATTATTTTTATGATTTATATTATAATTACGTTTATATTTCTTGTACATTATTAATAGCATATTTTGAAATTAGTAAACTTAAAGACAATTCGGGGAAAATAAATCCCTGACTAATCAAAGGTCTTCATATACTTCTTTTAAAAGTAATTACGTCAGCCTTAACGTCAAAGTCAATCAGTGTACCGTTATTCGATTGGTTTGATGTACAATTCAGGACCAACATGCATGTCTTACATAGACCTTTTAGTTGCCCCAGGGGCGGATATAAGGACAGTGATAGTAACCCCTGAAATATCGAGGATTATGATTCATTGACAAATGTAACGGTCCATGGTTACAGCAATGTTTATCAGAGCTGCTCTATGGCATCTGATGACAACCTTATTTCTTTCTATCATCCCTGGATTCATTGTTGCTATTTTAATTGGTCTCTTTGACTGCTATATTGTTGGAATTTCACATGGTTATAAATAATCTGTTCACTTTGATTGGCTGGCCAAAACGATTTACGTGTATTGATTGGCTACTGGTTGAATATTTCATATGTGAAAGGGGTACCAGTGGGAGTTTTTTTTTCAAAGTATCATTAGATAAACCTAGAGAAGTCCGAATGGTTTTTTTCTGGTTATCGGACATTATTCTCAGAAATTACATAAGGCGGCGCTACACGTACTGAAAGGGGTAAGTCTAGAGAGGTTTCAAAATGTTCAATGATTCGTCAAGTTTTGTTTACATTGCCGGGAGCGCGTGGGACATCTATATATAGTCTTTCTAGTACTGAAAGCGAAATGAACATGACCTACTTGTAAAAACACTGCCTGGAGATGCTGAAACAAAGTTAGACTTTATTTAGGGGGTATTTGTGGAACTGTATGCGCTAGAGTATAGTACAGTTTTAACCGAAACGTTATGCTTGTTTCTATGCGTATATTGTGTATTTCACCAACTTGTCCAAATACATGAACATGTTATCAGTACAATGTACATCAGACGGAAAACTTGTTAGCATTAGGAAAAAGCCACCCACACCTTTTGAACAACCTTATTAAATGAACAAAAATGTTAATTTTCATAACACAAATCGTATTATGTTTCGTCATAATTATAACGTGTTAGTTGACTATTATTACGCCAGACGGCAAAACTTCAACTTGTTTGGTGTTGTATCCAAATCTTTGGCCATCATTATAAATTTTATTATGCTATAATTGTTTAAAAAAAACTTTTTTGACTCGGAAAGGTAGTCTAGTGGCCCTTTCATGAGTATCATGAGATTGATTATCTTTTACACTGAATTTGAAAGCATTTACATTATCATTCTTTAAAAATGAATTGTCATAAGAACTATGACAGCTAACTGTGAACAGAACAATTCGTGAAACTTTCCTTTCATTGCTTCCTAAGAATAAATGCTGTATGGTAGCCAACTTAGCTTTTTGGGAAGCTAATACTTGTATACAATCTATGCTGGGTTCACTGTGATGTGTACTATTGTTTTACGTTTTGTAGATGATTGACGGTTTCAATGGAGATTTGGATCATAGCCTCCTAAGTACCAAAGGTAACCAATGGAAACATGACAGAAGCATTATTACACCAACGTTCTCATCCGGCAAATTACGAAAGGTAGGTATATACCAATATGTACTCTCTTTGGCACCACTCTCACCTATTATCACTGTCGTGATATGTATTGGACTATATTTACTTAGCATTGGTAAGTCAGACATCCAATATAGACTGATATACAGAAAAGGTTACGCAACTCCTCCGTGATGTAGGATTGGAAAATTGAGTTTTAGCGAAGGCTCTACTTAAAAGTTAAATTGGTATCTGAACTACTCTCCTTTTACATACTTTAAAAATTGAATCTTAGTCGGATATGAATGAGAACCTGTATGCACACTAGAATACCTGTTCATAACACAAAATACGACAACCTACAATAATATGCTTCGACATAAACAAACTTGAGGTAAGAACAAGCAGATTAACTTCGATACAATTCTCCACTCGTATACCTTATATCGTGTTTCAGTATCGCTATTTATCCATGTCAAGTTAACGACCATTCTACCTACATTTCAATTTATGCAAAGTGAATCTCATTGTTACATTGTATTGTCAAATGTTTCTTCTCAAATGTTTCTTCTCAAGCAATATCTTGTTAAAATATTATTATATTATATATAAAGATTGTGCCACTTGTCCAAAAAGCCTGTGACGTATTGGTGAAGACAGCTAAGAAGGCAATGAAGAATGGGGAGGATGGCCAAGTAGAAATGAGAAGGTAAAAAATTCACTGAAGGGTGTGCATGGCATTGTAAATAAGTCTATGTATAATACCATTAAATGATTGTGTATGTTGATAGCGCTGACATAAATTGTCTGTGACTCATTTATTTATTAAATAACACGTGACATTGCATTTAGCATAGTTTATGGTACGACATCGAATACGTACACGTGCATGTATGAGCACGAGACCTGGTTATATACCGCCTGGCGACCAGTTAGTAACATTCATGTATACCATTGACATATGCATATCTAGACGCCGTTGCGAATTCGAATGCTAAAGATAATAAAAATCTAAGATAATTAGACAGTTTCGACTGAGATTTTAGGTCAATGCTTTTCACTAGAACGGATTCTGTTCAAGTTTTGATGTCCATTTACCACCACCGATGTGAAAGATAAAATCATGCATTACTGATGAAGTTGTAAGTGAAACAAGACAAGATAATTTTATCAATCTTTTGTTTATTCACTGGTCTTATATTGTTGCAGATTATTTGGAGGTTTTACTATGGATGTGATTAGTTCCACGGCTTTCGGTATCCAGGTGGATTCGCAGAACAATCCCGATGACCTCTTCGTAAAACATGCCAAACAAATGTTCGACGTCAGTTTTATATCATCCCCTATAGTCCTCCTTGTTTGTGAGTTAATTTTATCTTATATTATCTCCTGTAGTCCTCCATATTGATGAGTTTTATTTTTGTCGTATCTCATCCCCTGTTGCCCTCCTTATTTGTGAGGTTGTTTTATAGTATCTCATCTCCTGTAGTCCTTCTTATTATTGAGTTTTATTTTACCTTATCTCATCTCCTGTGGCCCTCCTTATTTGTGAGTTTTATTTTATCTTACATGTATATCTCATCTCCTGTGGCTCTCCATATTTACGACTTTTATTTTATCTCATCTCTTCTCCTGTGGCCCTCCTTATTTTACTTTATCTCATCTCCTGTGATAGAGGTATAGTTGCATTGTTTTATTGATCAAAATATAGACGTCCATTATACCTGACAGTGATGAAGATGTTGGTATATAGAATTCCACTTGGTTTCCAGCTTTTGTATCGAGTTATGTATCAAAATTGATGACGTCATCTGCAATGCGCGCCGCAGATACGCCGTATGTATAGATGACGTCACGTTATTGTCTAGCGCGTGTGAGCTGTCTTACACCCCACTGTGTAAGATAGAGATATTTTTCCCTAGCAGGCAAGGAATATCCCTGCGAAGTATGAGAGACATTACCTACTGCTTGGGAGACATTATCTACTATCAGGGAGACATTATTTACTGCTGGGGAGACGTTATTTACTATTGGGAAGACACTATCTACTACTGAGGAAACACTATCTACTGCTGGGGAAGACATTATCTACTGCTGGGGAGACATAATCTACTGCTGGTGAGACATTATCTGCTGATGGGGAGACATTATCTACTGCTGGGGAGACATTATCTACTGCCGGGGAGACAGTATCTATTGCTGGACAGACATTATCTACTGCCGGGGAGACATTATCTACTGCTGGGGAGACATTATCTACTGTCGGGGAGACATTATCTACTGCCGGGGAGACATTATCTACTGCTGGGGAGACATTATCTACTACCGGGGAGACAGTATCTATTGCTGAAGAGATATTATTTACTGCTGGGAAGACATTATCTTCTGCTAGGATAGCTATGTAAACTACATGTCGGTGCAAATTTGGAAACATGCAATTTGATTAGAGTATGCTATCTTTATTTTTGCCTGGTTTCCGCTAATTATTTTGAACTGTGCTGCCCCTTATAGCCCGATCGATTAATAAAACTTGATTAAAAAGTTGCTTGACTGATTGGTCTATAAATAGATTGAGATACCCCGGGCCAGTGTATTACAGCGTCGATTTCGTTATTTCAAGTATATATTGTTAACACATCTAAAATACAATCATAAACATTCAAACCAGATATTTATATGGTTTTGATGCAGTGTATAATAAAACCCAAGTAAAATAATTTGCATTTTGAATTCGGTCAATGAATGATTTTATTGGCAAAAGAAACCATATCAACATTGGTCTACATTTGTTGTTATTTTCAGTGTTTTTTCCTGCACTGAAGCCACTGCTTAGGAAGATGGGTTTTGCTGCTTTCCCCAAAGAAAGCATGGTTTACTTCCGTAAACTTACCACACAGCTGATGGAGGAGAGGAGAAAAGACAAAGAGGTATATTTGGATTTTTTTTTTTTTTTTTTTTTTTTTTTTTGATTCATGACAAAAGATTCTGAGTGTTACATCGATGGATGATGCATGATCTCACATACTGAATATTGTTTGCCGGATACCAATTCACCCTCTTATTCCATATAAAAATCTTACATGATTAATAACATGAATACATGTTGAACTTTATTTTTATCATATTGTGAACTTGTTTCCGCATTACTAGGGATAATATTGGAGCGGCAAAAGTCGATTTTTCGGCAAAATCGTTGAAAGTGTGAAGAAAGCATGAAACTTGCATATGGCTTCTTTCGGACGTAAAGTTTCTGGAAAAAAATGGACCCCGAAAAATCACGGGCTCTGCCGGCCGTCATATTGGTTTTCAATATGGCAGCCAAAAACCACCTTCTGCGACCCATATATCGCGTTCTATACCAGCTAGACAAAAACTTTAAACGTCTATACCCATATTATTGATACTTAAGAACATTCTGGTAGAGTTAAACTTCATGTAATAGAACCGCCATTTTGTATTTCAAGATGGCCGCCAACTTTGCGAGCTTTATCTGTACATGTACCTGTATCTAAATATAATCATATTATAATGATAAATCAAAATCAAATGATTGGCTAAGCTGACTTTAAGTAAATAAAATGCCCCCAAATACATTGAGTATTTACATTTTGTAGTGTTTGATACAAAATAATTCTATTTTTATTTGAATTTCAAAATGACCGCCAATCTGAAATTTAAGATGTCCGACAGCATTAAATAAAGGTACATGAAATAACCAAACAGCTGGTAATTTACTTTAAAAAATCATTTAATACATAAACAATTTGATTCCTATATTAATTTCAACATAACCGCCATTTTGAATTTAAATGGCCGTGTAAATTAGTTTGTTTCCGTATTTCACTCTGTAAGTGATCGAGCTAAAATCAACTCTTAAAATGTTGTTACATATGACCTGCCTTGAATGATATTGAAATGGTATCTGAATTGCAACTTTGCATGCGTCAACAGTGGATCATCTTTCATGGGCTTCACCGACTCTTAAACTGGAACATCTTTAAAGTTGCGCCGCAAGTCAACAGCAATTGTCCAAATCTCTGCCCATCTGCTGATAACACCTAGCCCTCACTTTATCACGTCTACTGCATTCAAAAGGGCGCCTTCTCTCCTGTTTTTAGAGTTCCTAGTGGCACAACAAGCAGCCTGCACTATCGGTCCCACTTTTTTTCATATATCGATGTCATCCAAAACTAAATTCGGTAAGGTTCCAGATGACCACTTGTTTATACTCTCTATCATCTCTATTGTTTTGACTTAGTTTGAAGGCCTACTGTTCTTCTGTTCTTAATCGCTGCAATTTATTTTCACCCTGTCTATCGAGCCTTATGCATGCTTTATTGAAGCTGGCTATATGTTTCAGGTGGATTTATTTTGCATACTGTCCTGCTAGTATAGCGCTTCATATCTTTTAATTAATTCGACACCATTATCTGTCTCGCTTTCGCCATCTTCATCTCCTAAGCCAGTAATGAGATTGGGAGTTCTAAATCGAAGGCTCAGCTAACATATATAAACTTTTGAGATACTCATGACTATCTTCACAAGGACTTGTTTGTGGTTAATTTTAGTGCCACTACTGTCAAATAGATAGCCGTACCAGACGAGGTAGACATTCAAGCTTTGGCGGCAAAACCTTGCTATGAACAATCTTCTGGCAAACAATATCTTCCACTTCACATTCAAAAAGAAGATGATCCTCGATTTTTTTTTTTTTTTTTTTTTTTTTTTTTTGTTTCTTTCGAAAACACCTCCTCTGACATTTATGAGTCACTACACTATTTGTTATAAGGGTTAGGCACATCTTGCATTTGTAGACAATGTAAGGTATACCAATAGGTCATTGTTCTGATGAAGTGAATATCTCCTTCACGATACTTTATTTCCAATTACATGATATAGACGATTTCGCAGAGCAATTTGTGATTTTTTCTCTAATTAAATTTGAACTTACATTTTGTGTTTAAAGGTCTCTCCCAGTGGTTCTTTTAAGCGTAAAAGCATTAGAGTCTTTTATGATAGTTCTTACATTTAATTTAATGCTGCCAGACGTCTAGAATTTCAGAATGACGGGCATTTGAAAATACAAATAAGAATCGAATTCTTCTGTATCAAACGCTACAAAATATCAATACTAACAGTAATTGCAGATATTTTATTTGCTTAAAGTCAGCATAGCCAATGATTATATTATTATTATAAAGATAATCTTGGAATACAAAATATCGGTAATTATATGTTAACACTACCAGAATGATCCTTAAGGTATTGATAAGAATTAGCATCAATAATATCGGTGTAGACGTTTAAGAATGTAAACTTAATTTTTTGTTCGATCACCTACAGTATGAAATATGGTAACAATTTAAACCGCAAATTTGGGTTTAAAATAGCGGTCATTTTGAAATTGCAAGAAGAATTCAAATATTTATGTATCAAACGCTACACAATTATCAATACTCTTAATATATTTGCAGGTATTTATTTGCTTAAAGTCAGCTTGGCCATTAAGATGTATTATATACAAATACAGCTCGCAAAGTTAGCGGCCATCTTGAAATACAAAAAGGCGGTACTTCTACCAGATTGTTCTAAATATCAATAATATGGGTGTAGATGGTTTAAGGTTGGGTCTAGCTGGTATAGAAGAAAGTGGTTTTTGGCGGCCATTTTGAAAACCAATATGGCGGCCGCTAGAGGCCGTGATTTTTTGGGGTCCATTTTTTTCCTGAAACCTTATTTCCTAAAGAAGCCATGTGCTAAGTTTCATGCTTTCTTCAAACCTTGAATGTTTTTTATGCTCAGCCTGTATAAAACAAATCTGATTCCTCATCGTGTCTTGGCCTATACATATGGTAATTATTGTTTACTAATATCCAATTTGATCTGAACATTCAATTGTTGGTAACGTTACAGACAAGTCGGTCGGATTTCCTCCAGTTGATGATAGACTCCCAGGAGGACGGGAACGAACCAGAGGAGACCAATGGAACTGCCAATCACTGGGACTCTAAACAGAAAGGTGATTAGTACCATCAGTGTCAAAACAGCATCATGTTCTATTTAACGATGAATGTATATCAAATATATTGATATACAAACATAGTGGTCACCTCTTTATACAGACCATCTGCATAACAAGTTCACTTTCATTCTGAAGGTGCCCAAAAGGTCAATTTCAACGTGTAGAATGACCAGTGTGCTATAAAGACCTTTTTGTCTGGTCCATTGGATGATCATTATAGACATATTTGACTGTAGCATAATTCGGTGTGGTTTTGCATCACTTTTGCATTAACCACTCAGTAGGTTACAAGGATTTAATGTTTTATTAGGTAGAGGGAATCCAGGAAAAAACACACTGACATGCAGTCATTACCTGGCAACTACCTCTCATAGGTTCCCAACTGGAGACCAAGATGTAGAGGCTGTCATCGGGTCCACTTGAAAAAATTTAATTACATAATATATATATATAGATATATTAGATATTCTCCGATTTTCCACTATTCTCATTGGCTAATACACTCTTACGTGGAGGGCGATATTTAGGATATTGACTCGATGTTTCCTTTTTTTCAGAAAGCGAATTGACTCGATTTTAACTATTTTATAAACACCGGGTCAATATTCCTATTGTAACGTCACTCCCATTCGATATTGCGATGGACAATGTCACACTATTCCAACGTCGAGTTTTTCGCCCTCGGTCATATTTAATTCTACTAGGGCATGACGACATTATATGTACATCAGCAAAGGTCCATAATTGATATATAAGATTTATTACATACATTCTACAAATATCGTTTACCCGTTAACCCCAGACATTTACAAATATTACTTGTGTTGATTAAATAACAAGAGTAAGAAAACAAGCTACCGTTACGTCCTAGTCGTTCTGTTACTATTTTGCAATGTATGTTCATATTTTATTTATTGATGTTAGGAATAACATTCGAATCAATCCTGGGGAATGCTGAAGTATTTTTCGCTGCCGGTTACGAAACTACGTCTATCACCCTTACAATGACTATGTACAACCTTGCCACCAATCCAGATTGTCAGGAGAAACTGCGTCGGGAACTCGAGAAGGAACTTGGATCGGTAGGCAGCTAAGATAACGTTCATAATTGCATAGGTTCAACTGATGTAACATCTATCGTAAACAATTATAAAATACCTAAGGCAAATTCCGTATCGCTTGATGCACTTTGGATTACATCATTTTCCCAAAGGCCAATAAGGAGTGGCAATCATTGTTTAGAAAGTCATTAAGAATAAAACAGTCTCGTAAGTCTAACAAAGTTTTGAAAAATAATTATCCAAATGGTGTACATGTGTTTAAATAGGATATACTAAAGTTTCTTTATTTGTCTTTAATAAAAAGAATAAATTTTAAACGTGTGTGTATACGCTGATTATGTATCTTCTAATTAAGGAAAATATCGATTACGAGAATGCTCAGAAGCTACGGTACCTGGATATGTGTGTAAATGAGACTCTAAGGATGTATCCGCCAGCGATGAGGTGGGTGTCCGACTTTTTGTCTTTTTTTTATCTTGAAATTAGTCTTTTATATGATTTTATATAAGGGATAATGTATAAAATCAAAATGCATCTTTGTCGAAACATGACTGTATGAACATACATAGATTTCACTTAAGATAGCATTAATATATCTGATAACAAATCTTACATTATAATTTGGAACAATTTTACAGAAAAATATATAGAAAACACATTCTTTGTAGATTTGAGAGAATGTGCGTTAAGACAACCAAGGTAAAGGACATTACGATTCCAGTCGGAATGTGTGTCTCTGTGCCAGTATACGCAATGCAGCATGATCCAGAAGTTTGGGAAAAGCCTGACGTCTTCAATCCAGAGAGGTATATATTATTTTAAATTAGCACATAGTCCAAATGCTATCGTTTCAGGCCACGTGTTTTTTTGAAAATTTTCTCTGAAAATTGTGACCTTACATAGATTTGGATGAAAGCTCATGTTCTTGAACTTATTTATTAATCCTTCATAATCATTTTGTCCGAGAAAGGCGCGATAACCGACGGTATCGTGACATCACAATAGCGAAACACTACTCCCCGGAAAAGTCAAATGAATCGTAAAATATAGCTTATTTCGTAAATAGCCTAAAAATAGTTATAAGCATTGATGTCACTCTTTTTCATTTATCGATGACATTAAAATTTTTTACATCACTGCATTATTATAGTCGCTAAAACAATAGCAGATTTAATTTATTTTGATCTATCTCTTTTATTTCATGTTGATGCCATCCATATTTCATAGAAGTGAAAGGATTTATGTTATATATATATATATATATATATATATATATATTTGTATTAGACATCCTACAGTTTTCTATCATTCTCATTGGCTAATTACACTGACACGTGGATGGCGATGTTTAGCATATTGACTCGGTGTTTCCATTGTTAGAAACATCGAGTCGAAATTCCTATGGTAACTCATAAGGCGATTTCGCCAATGTGAAGTCGAGCCATTCTTCATGCTTTTCTTATTTTACACGAAGCAAACATTTGGTAATAATTATCGTATCTAACAAAAATTATGGACTTTTGATTCGGTTCATATGGTGTTATAATGACTTGAAATATATCTTATTAATACTAAATATTTTTATAGTTTTTATGTGTAGGTATAGATATTCCAATAATGTAGTAGTTAATTAACTTGGATAAATTGACTCAATTTCATTTTATACGGAAAAGGGAGAATTTTTGTCTATTTTCGTCTTGCTTTATTTTCTTCTCATTGTTTTGTTCTCATTTGTAAGTATGATATGTAGTCTTCTTTCTTTAACTCGTGTACGGCCGATAGTCTACATTTGGATATTAATTCTAACAATATTTTATCTTGACAACATGGATATCGACCTGTCTGAATTGATATGTATTTTTATTATTATCACTTTAAGGTTCTCGCCTACTGAGAAGGCGAAATATGATCCCATGGATTACATGCCATTTGGATACGGTCCACGGAATTGTATTGGTATGAGGCTGGCTTTACTGGAGGCAAAGATGGCACTAGCTGACTTTGTGCGCAACTTCCGGATAAGTGTTGGCAGTAAAACTGACGTATGTCATTTTCCAATCACTTAATTATAAACGTTATTGAACATTACTTCTAATTTATTAATACAATTAATATCATCGATAAACAGGTTATTGTCAAACAGATCATCATATAATCGTATAATCTCGTAGTATGGTTAACAGAAATAGTATGAAAATTTTAAAATAATTACCTTCAAAAGCAATATAATTTTATGGTTGTCTCTGTTTTAGATACCACCAAAAATGGAGGATGAGGAAATCTTGAAACCTAAGTATCTGTGGCTTAAGTTGGAAGAAATAAAATGAGATTGACCATTCCTATTTTAAGTCGCATCGTTCGAAGGAAAAAGTTGTGCATGTCAATTATCAAAACAATTGAGATATTTAGACATTGTTTCCTAAGACGATTGTTTAAATGTACTATCGCTACTACAGCTTCAATCAGATTCATATTACTTCTAAGTAAATTCAGTGGATTTTTTTTATTCATGAGATACTACGATACTGTTTTGTTAATATATAATGGTATAAATCTCCGTTTTGTGCATAATTAATTGGTGAATTTTGCAATAATAAGAGCATATTTATAGAATGTATATTTACACTTCTGGAATTAATTACGAAATTAGATTAGAAAATATTGAAGAACAGTACATGCATACCTACACATCATTTAGCGTTTGACCCATTTAGGGATGCCGCCATTTTTATTTGATTTCTTTTTAAAATTCTTTGTCGCTATTCCATATGTTTAAATGTAAACGGTAAGTGTATTAATTAATATTAAAACATTTTATAATTGTAATATTTTAGTTGCATTAGTGACTGGATTCATATTCTTTGTAAGCACGTTTGCCTAGGAAGTAGTAGAAAACCATTTGGGGTAGATTGTTTCAAAAGCATATTGCATTGTTTCATGTTTTACGAACAAACTCTTTTACTTCTACCTGAATTAAGATTCGGTATATTTATCGCATATTATCAATTGTATATTTTTTCTGTTAGCATTCTGTTAACAATTCATTGTTATTATAATTCATTTTTACGAAGTACTTTACAATTAAACTTTGATTAACATGTTAGCATATTTTTGTTCTTAGTTGAAATAGAGAAAAATATTTGAAATCAGTTTTGTGTTGTCTTTTATCACAGAAGACCGATAAAACCAATATAGTGCTGTTTTGCTTGTCATAATACATTTTTTAATACATTAATATATCTTTCTTACATAAACATCTATACATTATAATTTAAACAATTTTACAGAAAAAAATATATAGAAAACACATTTGATCTTTGTAGATTTGAGAGAATGTGCGTTAAGACAACCAAGGTAAAGGACATTACGATTCCAGTCGGAATGTGTGTCTCTGTGCCAGTATACGCAATGCAGCATGATCCAGAAGTTTGGGAAAAGCCTGACGTCTTCAATCCAGAGAGGTATATATTATTTTAAATTAGCACATAGTCCAAATGCTATCGTTTCAGGCCACGTGTTTTTTTGAAAATTTTCTCTGAAAATTGTGACCTTACATAGATTTGGATGAAAGCTCATGTTCTTGAACTTATTTATTAATCCTTCATAATCATTTTGTCCGAGAAAGGCGCGATAACCGACGGTATCGTGACATCACAATAGCGAAACACTACTCCCCGGAAAAGTCAAATGAATCGTAAATATAGCTTATTTCGTAAATAGCCTAAAAATAGTTATAAGCATTGATGTCACTCTTTTTCATTTATCGATGACATTAAAATTTTTTACATCACTGCATTATATTAGTCGCTAAAACAATAGCAGATTTAATTTATTTTGATCTATCTCTTTTATTTCATGTTGATGCCATCCATATTTCATAGAAGTGAAAGGATTTATGTTATATATATATATATATATATATATATATATATTTGTATTAGACATCCTACAGTTTTCTATCATTCTCATTGGCTAATTACACTGACACGTGGATGGCGATGTTTAGCATATTGACTCGGTGTTTCCATTGTTAGAAACATCGAGTCGAAATTCCTATGGTAACTCATAAGGCGATTTCGCCAATGTGAAGTCGAGCCATTCTTCATGCTTTTCTATTTTACACGAAGCAAACATTTGGTAATAATTATCGTATCTAACAAAAATTATGGACTTTTGATTCGGTTCATATGGTGTTATAATGACTTGAAATATATCTTATTAATACTAAATATTTTTATAGTTTTTATGTGTAGGTATAGATATTCCAATAATGTAGTAGTTAATTAACTTGGATAAATTGACTCAATTTCATTTTATACGGAAAAGGGAGAATTTTTGTCTATTTTCGTCTTGCTTTATTTTCTTCTCATTGTTTTGTTCTCATTTGTAAGTATGATATGTAGTCTTCTTTCTTTAACTCGTGTACGGCCGATAGTCTACATTTGGATATTAATTCTAACAATATTTTATCTTGACAACATGGATATCGACCTGTCTGAATTGATATGTATTTTTATTATTATCACTTTAAGGTTCTCGCCTACTGAGAAGGCGAAATATGATCCCATGGATTACATGCCATTTGGATACGGTCCACGGAATTGTATTGGTATGAGGCTGGCTTTACTGGAGGCAAAGATGGCACTAGCTGACTTTGTGCGCAACTTCCGGATAAGTGTTGGCAGTAAAACTGACGTATGTCATTTTCCAATCACTTAATTATAAACGTTATTGAACATTACTTCTAATTTATTAATACAATTAATATCATCGATAAACAGGTTATTGTCAAACAGATCATCATATAATCGTATAATCTCGTAGTATGGTTAACAGAAATAGTATGAAAATTTTAAAATAATTACCTTCAAAAGCAATATAATTTTATGGTTGTCTCTGTTTTAGATACCACCAAAAATGGAGGATGAGGAAATCTTGAAACCTAAGTATCTGTGGCTTAAGTTGGAAGAAATAAAATGAGATTGACCATTCCTATTTTAAGTCGCATCGTTCGAAGGAAAAAGTTGTGCATGTCAATTATCAAAACAATTTAGATATTTAGACATTGTTTCCTAAGACGATTGTTTAAATGTACTATCGCTACTACAGCTTCAATCAGATTCATATTACTTCTAAGTAAATTCAGTGGATTTTTTTTATTCATGAGATACTACGATACTGTTTTGTTAATATATAATGGTATAAATCTCCGTTTTGTGCATAATTAATTGGTGAATTTTGCAATAATAAGAGCATATTTATAGAATGTATATTTACACTTCTGGAATTAATTACGAAATTAGATTAGAAAATATTGAAGAACAGTACATGCATACCTACACATCATTTAGCGTTTGACCCATTTAGGGATGCCGCCATTTTTATTTGATTTCTTTTTAAAATTCTTTGTCGCTATTCCATATGTTTAAATGTAAACGGTAAGTGTATTAATTAATATTAAAACATTTTATAATTGTAATATTTTAGTTGCATTAGTGACTGGATTCATATTCTTTGTAAGCACGTTTGCCTAGGAAGTAGTAGAAAACCATTTGGGGTAGATTGTTTCAAAAGCATATTGCATTGTTTCATGTTTTACGAACAAACTCTTTTACTTCTACCTGAATTAAGATTCGGTATATTTATCGCATATTATCAATTGTATATTTTTTCTGTTAGCATTCTGTTAACAATTCATTGTTATTATAATTCATTTTTACGAAGTACTTTACAATTAAACTTTGATTAACATGTTAGCATATTTTTGTTCTTAGTTGAAATAGAGAAAAATATTTGAAATCAGTTTTGTGTTGTCTTTTATCACAGAAGACCGATAAAACCAATATAGTGCTGTTTTGTCATAATACAGGTATACATATAGCTGAGCTTACATAAGTCACAAGTATGTAATATGTATAAGTTATAAAAGAGTTTAAAAAATTGAAATGTCAAAATATGTTAGGAAATTAATTTGATCAATTACATATAATGTTATTGAGGGTGGTTTTGTAACGATTACTAGTTGTACATTAAATTTAATTTGACAATCTGATCTGTACTATGTAAAAAAAAGGTGAAGGCTTTTTAACACAATAGTATTTTTTTGTTTATTTAATTACTGATAGTAAGCAGTCTCAAGGCTCTGTTGTTTTAAATAGCCTCATTGAATGTTTTACTACATGATATGCCATTCTCCCAACATGCCACGTGTTTTTTATAAAACAAATGTGTTGCTTCGCAATAGTAAAATTCATTAGCATATAAGGTATCATCAATCAAAGTTAACCTAACGTTTTTGGAAGGGAGGTAACTCGTAACTTCTGATTGTGTGAATTTCATTTTATCTGTTTCTTTATTTATTTATTTATTGCGTTCTCTCAATATGCAGTTAACGGTGATCATGGGTATTTTTCTGTTCGAATTGTCGCAACCCTTTTTTTAAACTTATTTCATACTATGTTATACATACATGTAGCAGTAAGTTTTGCAAAAAGTAATTATATATACAGTACTTTTTACACCAAATCGGAAAAATGATTACAATTTTAGTTACAATTATTTTAAAAATCAACGCTTAATTCAAACAATATGAAATGCAATATTTAAAAAGTTGAAAAGCATTTTTTGATAACCTGAGTTGTGTTCCAAGGATATTTTGTATCGGTACTTTTTGAACACAACAGTATTTTATTGTTTTTATTACTGCCATAAAACATCTTCACACATCCCTTTAAAATCTATATTTTAGAAACAATTCGTATATCTACAGTGACACATGGCAGTGGTACAGTTCATTTGCATATAAAATTATCATCCACGTTTACCTAACGTTTTCTGAAGGGAGGTAGTTCCGGTTTTTTTTCTCTGCTCTCTTCATATATCATCAAAGTCCCAATATACGCATCTGTCTTATTTTCTTTATGATTTAGAAGAATTGTGGAAAAATGTTATAAATCATGCAGAGACAGGACTAAATCGAAGTCAAGATGAACGATAATGATTTGGAAACGTTTGTGTACCATTTAGTCAAACAAGCCGAAGTTGTAACGTCTGTCCGAATTCATCCGAGAACGGTCATGAACTTTATGACTTCCGTTCGGCAATAATCGTAACTTCTATGGCGACCAGTTTAAATTGAAGGCATGTTTAAAAGTATCGACTTTCAACATCTGCCGTTCAAAAGCAATTAAACGGACAAATAAGTGAGTCTAATTCTGTTACGTAACAACGAGGCAAAACATGGCAAAAATGTTGTATATTCTTATGAAACATGTAACATCGAATGCTGACAAATTCCGTGTCATTGTTAAGTTTTTTAATTGATATCGTTTTGAAATTACAAATGGTATAGCACTACGATTAAGCATGTACAACATGTACGCTGTACCCACACCCGACCCAAATGCAATACATAAGCACCAGGATACGTTTACACTCTGAACGCATAGATGGAGATTTATTATACAACTTGATATATCTAAAAGATGCGAGAAAAAAATAAATATGTAAGTGACGGAGATCGGATTTGAGATGTGAAAAGTGTCTCAAAAATGGACATGCTATATACATACATATGTTGGCGCAATGAAACTTCAGTACAAGACTGATGTTGAACAGGCATGCGATTGGACAATTATGCATTAGTACATTTGATATAATTGATATACCAAATATAAACTTTATTTATTTCACATAACATCAATTTCGATAAGACGCATACAAATCACTTTTGATGACTCAGATGAAAGCGTACGAGGGGTCTCGAAGTGGGAAGAAACCGGAATGTACGGAGAAAACCCATTTTCAGATTGCGATTACAGTCAAACATTGTTAGATAGATAGATAGATAGATAGATAGATAGATAGATAGATAGATAGATTTTAGATAGATAGATAGATAGATAGATAGATAGATAGATAGATTTTCTTTATTTCCTCTTTTCAGAGATTTCATACCTATTTTACATTTTAATTAAAACAAATCGATATTCAGTTTAGAATTTCAAAATCACATTTTCAAAGTAAAGTGTTCATATGTACAATTAGTGATGGAAGTAGGTCAGCAATGTTTATCATCATCATTTCCCATCTATCATGATCAAGAGGAATATCCACCTGGCTTCCCAGTAGAAATTGGCATTGCTTTTCCTCTGAAAGGTGGTCGAATGTTACATATTCTGTAATTTCTAGGAAGTTTACAAGAAAGTCTAATATTTTATCGCGACTATAGAACAGTGCCGGGCACTGGATAAGAAAGTGCGTAGTAATATTGCCAGAGTTCTTCCCACACAGTCTACATACTACAATACTACGTTCGTACCAATACGAGAGTTTGATTAACTCGCCCATTTTCCATGTATGGTTAGGATAAACAAGACTCAGTATCCAGGGTGGATTAGGAACACAGACAGAGTGGATGCTGGCGTAGGTTTTGAGCACAATCGAATTATTCATAGCGTCCGCCCATTTATTGAAGTAAAACTCTTCTACAATTCTCGTGGTAAAGTTTCGCCAGGAGTTGTGAGTGGGACAAAAACCATCGTATAAAAAGTCAAACAGAGCTGATGCTACATTAAGCCTGTGTGCGGTTGCAAATATATCTTGAATAAAGCTTTCCGCGAGGGGCATCTTGTTTCCGAATATGAAAGCACAAACACGAATAATGAAGAGAGTTTTCCACACGTATTTACTACTTGCAGCACATAGTTTGTTCCAATATAGCATCTTCCTTTTATCAACCTCGCCAGCAATGTCAAGTCGTCCAATAGCGCGACACACGCGATTGGACTATACTTTTGATAAGCTTGCAGCTTATCAACGGATTCATGCCGCCACCCTGAACACGAACGCTTATCAATGAATTCAGTGATTGTCTCCCATTCTGACAAGCTTTTTTATGCTCTCGTCGCAATGCAAATTCTGAGTCAAGTTTATACCGGCGTATTCCTTGGTTGTGACCCACGGAATAGGTTGCCCTCCGAATGCACATTGAGTTCGTGGAACGCGCTTTGTGTGGCCCCTTTGAAACTGTATTAGAGAACTTTTCTCGGGGTTGTAATTAAGACGCCATTTTCGCAAGAAGCTATACACTAAGTCTAGGAGACACTGCAAGTTCCCAATGGAACAGTCCATAAGTAAAGTGCCATCCGCTAGAAATATTGCTGGTATGTGTAGAATATGAATAGTGAGTCCAAACGGACACGAGTCAAGCTCTAGAATAAGGTTGTTGATCATGACTAGAAAAAACATGCAGATAATGTCCGACCTTGACCCACGCCTTGCTCGACAGGATATGGACTTCCTGTTCTGCCTTCATGCAGTACGCATAATGTAACACCCTTAAAAGAGTTCGCTATGATCCGCCATATCTTACCATTAAAGCCAAGATTGAAGACCATTTATCCAGACACTATTGAAGGCTTTCGCGTTGTCTAAAAACGCCGCGTACACTTTCGAGTTACGTTCAAGATGATGACTTACAGCTTCCCTTACCGTGAAGGCAGCAACAATATTACCACAGTCTTCTCTAAACCCTTGCTGAAGGCGATGATGAAAGCTTATCTCGGAACAAACTTTAGCTATTCTTTGGTAGAGTACTTCTTCAAATAGTTTTTGTAGGACCGGGGTAAGGGTTATGTCCCTGTAATTGTTCATATCCAATCTACCCTTTTTTCCACCTTTGAATAGTAAAATAACGATACCATGCTTGAAGCTCACAGGATAGTCTTCAATGTCAATAATGGTGTTATAAAGACATGTATACCTTCAAAAGATGTTCTTCCCCATATCTAAGATGTTCTGCTACGAGGTAGTCATGCCCACTTGCCTTTCCATTGTTCATGTCTTTCAAGGCATTTGACACCTCTTGTTTGGTTATGCGCTCCATAATACTTTGTCGGGGTTAAAATAACTGTTACTATGCAACGTTCTGATTTTAGAGTCAGTTTCTAGCTTATGTTCAGCATCATAGTGATCGTTTTCAGATACCCGAACAAGCTTACTGTAATGCTCCGTCCTGAACAAGCGATTTGCATCCACGTCACGTGAAATTGCGCTATTAATTCGCAACTCTGAGGATTCATGACATTTTATTTTTATCGCCCAGACCGCCTTGTAAAAAGTTCCGCTATCAACTTCAGCTGATTTTTGGAGTCCATCCAGCTGGTCCTGCTCGTATTGGTGTCGAGCGGCCGAGAGTGCCTTTACGAAGGCACGCTTACATTGCTTTTACTGTTGGTAAGACGCAAAGTCCATTCCGCAAGGAAGACCCTCAAGAATCCATTTTGAACGTTTTTCGCGCAAAGTTGAGTGTAAGCTTTTAACTTGACCATAATTCCAATAGGGTTTTAGGAATGGTCGGAACCTTTTCTGAGGAAGAGTTTCGAGAGCGGCTTCGTGTATGCAGCTAGAAACGAGTTTGAACTTCTCCTCAAGAGAAAGTACATCACATGTCCTATCATGAAGGGATTCTACGCGACAAAGTTTCTGTCCCAAACAGTTTTCCGTAGTCAGCCCTTTGCTTAGCAGAACATGTTTTCCAATTGACGGACTGCATGTTGTGTTCATATTTGATAGTCACACAAGGTACGTGGTACTTCAAGCGTATGGGGAGATGATCAGAAACGTTCAGGTAATGATCGTCGAGAATAGCACAGTCACTCACACAATCAACTTTATTGTTCTGGACAAAAACATGATCAATGAACATTTCACGCCCGTCTTTGAATATATAAGTTGCGGAGCTGCCCTTAGCCCAGGCTTGGGAGTTCACCGAAACTAGGTTACGATCGCGCACGAAGCTTTCTAATAGAAGACCTCTATTATTTGCAATGTCGTGATTCTTTGATCCGAATTCTTTACTCATTTGCGCGTTGAAATCGCCTAGCAGAATAACATGTCCCTGCTCTGAGAAACGGTCGTACAAATCCGATATACATCTGAGAGTGTCCATGTATATCGCAATAGAAGTATTAGTAGATGGTAACAATGTTCCAATTACAAATATGTGTGACTTGTCAAGAAGCTGAACAGAGAAACACACTATTCTATCGTTGCATTCGTCCACAATCGGCGACACATTGATATTGTTTCTCCATAACACAGCTATACCACCGAATCCTCGACGACAAGGCCTCCTTTCAGGTTCCAGAGGAATACGATTATCGCATATTCCGAACGCTCGGAAACGACCGTCAATGGTATTCAGGAAATTTATCTGCTCTGGAAGGAGCCAGTGTTCAGTTATATCTGCAATGTCTGTTTCATTTAACAACTTAGATAGCATTGGGGTTCCGTACATAATACCCCTTATATTCCAAGAGCAGAGCAATCATTATGAATGATAAACAGACTCGATATTTATTCACTACTGTCACTGCTATGATGGTTGGTTGTTAGCACACGCATTGTAGTTGAAGCGGTCGCGGTGTTCCCACTCACGAACAAGAACGTTTTCTGGCCAAAATGAAGGATCCGTCACTCGGTCGAAGTCTTGTTCGCGAACATTGAGCCTGGCCGTGTACGTTCGTTCTTTTCCTGCCCAGTACTTTATCACTTTCATATACGTTACCTTCACACTTTTGTTAGCGGCATAGGTGACTATAGAACTGATTACTTCGTCCTCAGAAGCGTCGGCAGTAATCCTTGACATCAGGAGCTGTTTTGTACCTGGCTTACGTTTTACCCCGCGGAATTGGTATGGAGGTAAATTGTCGTCGGTCGATCCAAGTTGTTGCGTAGTATTATAACCAATGAAAGTAACATTCCTGTGTTTACCGTTCGAACTTTCTTTTGTATTACATGTGACAGATAAAACACTCGAATCGTCGATATCAATTCCGGCACTCGGCACCTGCGTGACATCTGCGTTCGAAAGTGTAGGCTTGACAGTATGGTTGGGGTTATCTCTAGCCTCCTGAAGTACTTTCAGCACTTTGATTTTAACAACATCAGTGTTACTTGCAGATGGGTCGTCACTTTCTGCCGATACCGACTTCCCGCGGTTTGTCAATTTTAGATCCTCCACGAAAAATGTAGTTGAAATACGTATATTCGAAGTAAATATTCATCATAACTGTTTTGGAGTTCTTAACATAGATCCATATTATTGTGCAGTTTATTTTATTTTAAATGCGCTAAACATGTGTTAGAAATGAAAACGAAAACGCCAAAACCATACATTCCATAAATGCAGTTTATTGATACAATACAATGACTAAAATGTTGTATACTAAAATGAAAATCACTTTACATATATGTAGTTTACATTTTACTTTCAATACGTATTGAACGTTGAACGCTAAAAAGGACTAGACGGCTTTTCAACGAAATGTTTGTGGTTTGTACAATGATGTTCATGGTGGATATAATAGATTAGAATAAAGATGTATCAATGCGTTCGATATCATTCACAACCAATACTGATCAACACAGACCGTGGATAAGAGTTCCGGTCGCCATGACGATCTCACAGAGAAATGTTCTCTTTCCAAAATGAGTTCACAGTTTTCTGTACCTACCAACGTTGTTTGCTGGTTTCGATAAATATGTACCATATTTTACATGAATTTGATGTGAACTATTCAAACAAGATAAAAAAATAATTTTATGAAATTTATCTACATTTCAGGATTTTCCTGAAGTCTTGTAGTAGGAAAGCATACATGATTGGGTTAGTTATAACAGTGGTGGATGCCAGCATGCCACAGCCAAACACAACAGCATCTGACAGGGGTAAAAATACCATCAAAAATCCAACAACGCTTTGAGCTGTCATCGACAACACGAATACTAGGAAGATCACAGAGACAATCCGAAAGGCTTCCGCCGCCCTTGGTTGAGCAGGTGAATCTGGTTTTCCGTGTTTGCCTAGCTGAACTGAGCCAACGGATACGTGGGTGGCGCTCCGTCTGACTGTTACGATTTCGTTGTCGATGGTATCCAGAGTCTGTGTTGACGTTCCAGGTTTGATAATACATTGCAAGCGAGGATTACTGTGAGCATATCTGTCATCGAGTGAACTGTTCACACTTACCGAAATGTTACTTCTACACGTGTTTACTTCTAACACGTTTATCATGGTGTTTGTCTTAGGTTTAATCTGTCTATCATTTGACATATCGTTGCGTGGAGAGATCCTCCCGGCTGTTTCTAAATTAAATGTTTTGGAGCTTGTTGCTGTGTTGTTACGAATCATATCTTTTGTTTTGAAGTGGCTTCTTTTCAAAGCATGCGTTCTTTTCACAATGTTTCTGAAGTTCTTTGCTGTAATGCCGTATACTATAATCGTACATATCCATATAAGGAATGTTATGGACCTTACAGGGGCTGTCGCAAACGGCATGTTTTCCTCAAACAGCAGTGTCACTGCACATGACTCTATCTTTTCCTTTTTCACTGTAAAAAGGTACGGTAATCCGAAAACCACAGAACACATTCCCATGCTCCCAAATGTAATTATCTCTCGTTGCCGTAGAGAAAATGCCTGACTTGGTGTAGGTTTTGTACTGAGGTAGCGTTCTATACAGATGGTCAAAGTATTGACAAGGGATGTCACCATTCCAAGTTGAAGCAGGAAATATGTCAATCCACATATCCAAGTTTGCCGTAATGATGCCATGCCGATCAAGGAAATTAGAAACATAGCTAGACTTGATAAAAGGTCGCTACAACTTAACAGGAGGATTGACACCACGAATGGCTTCTTTCTTAATGTTTTGTTTACAAGTAAGATTGTAATTATTGCAAAATGCTCCACAAACGCAATTATCGAAATAAAACATAATAGGATTTGGACCGCCAATAAAATCCGTGCGTCTATGTCGATTTTCACCTCGCTTGCATTGTTAGTAAAATTGTCCATTTTCATGGATATGTCAACCACCTGTGAAAAATAACCAAAACACAAAATATTATTTAGTACTATTTCAAAAGAGCCTCTAGCGCGATATTTTGTGTGTTTCAAAACATTAATGAGGGAAATCAAGGATGTACTCCTCTGAGAAGTCAAACATTTCTTGTATTAAACTTTTTTCTCATACAGATTTTTGGAAATAGAAGTTCATACCATAAAAGAAAATGGAAGAATAAACATATGTTCGTGTGCTCGTTTTTGAGCTATTGTCACTCAAAGATACCTAATTGACAAAATATTGGATTTTATGGGAATTTTGCCGTTTTGACCATATACACAAGAGATTAAATAATTTCCTAATGAGACGTTTGATATGTATGGATGTTTGCAGAATTAATTTTCCTGTAGCATTTTAGCATTAAATGTAAAAATACAGTGACAAAAGTGTATCATTTCACGCAATAATGCTCATTATTTTAATTACCACGATCCTAGTAAAGATTTACAGCAAATATTAGCTCCATACAGCTAAAAATGCTGGCGTAGTGATGATTTAAGTAAAAACAATTTCAGTAAAAAATGGTAAAACTGTGGCTCTACCCAAAGCAAAAAAGACACAATTTTAAAATGGCCACCAAATGGGCCATTTCTTAAAATCCCTGTATAAAAAATCTGCTAAATATAGAATGTAATTTTTTGACAAAATTTGCATCTGGCAACTTGCTACAGATATTGATAAATCGTATTTGAAAATCTCAAAACTTCTTTGATCTTTGTCGAAACGAGACCTCAACGGGACTGAAACCTCAGAAGAATTCATTCTTAAAGGAAAAGATAATATAAAATAATACTGGAGAGAAACGAAGCATCATACTGTAAACAGAAGTTACCGTGGGAGTTACTCTCGCGAATTTTGCGATCCAGGTACATTCGCAAAAGTTTATCTCACCGAATTAGCAACTACATCAGTGGCACTGACAGCAATGGCCAGTCATTTTCAAATCCGCGAATGGTTATCTTAACGAACATATTTTGAAATGGAAGTCGCAAATTTTATATCCACGAAAGAAAGTTAGTTTACAGTATACAGCATTCATGAGAAAGTGTTGCGAGCGTTTGTAGCAAAAATACAATTTCTTAAAAACTGACTTTTTTGTGTCATTTGATTTGTTATATATTTAAACCGAATAAAGTCGGTGTTCGTATATAATTATATGTTGGTTCAAGATTTATAGGTGCATCTGACATTCATGATAACATACAATATTATATTAGCAATGACGTAAATCGGTTTCAGCATATCAGATTTACACACACACATGAATTTAAAAGCATTTCTAACCGCTGATTTAAGAACTATCAATATCTGTTCTAGCTGAAACGATCCAAATATCAAGATAAGTAGCATAAAGTATTTAGAAATTAAAAAAAAAATAACAAGGTTTATTACAGAGTTCTTGAAAACGCCCTATGTGCAAAGTAAAGGTACTGAATTTGTAATTATCAATAACTGGATAATTGGCAGCGGAGATAGTGAAATAATCTTATTAATTACCAAGCTTGTAGTTAGCTGCCTTTACTCTTTATGCTTTAAGTAAATATCATTGCTCAATAATTTACGATGGAGTTATAGTAACTATGTCTTGTCAATTAAGCTTCTCCTTTTACGACTGAAATAAAGTGGATATGAATGATATGACTGTTCATATGACGCTTTTTGATAACATTTGGCACCAACTGTGACGTACACATATATCAGTTCCATTATGGTATATTTATACACAATGTAAATCATTTTTTCAGATTGATTTCGTAATGAAAATGTTAATCAGTTATACACTGGAGTTGTACCCGATTAAAACAACATTTATATATAAGTAACAAATGTTACGTATATTAATTTTAGGGGAAATCATATCATTACAATATCAATGCAGCAGCTGCTTTTTTGATATAGTTAAAAAATACTCACCACGGAATGTAATGTGAAATAGGTGCGCTTTGCACAGAGAATAACCCAACGTCTTTATCCGTAGCTAAAGGTTTGTTGAAAATGGTGGGCGGCGCCTGATTTATTGTGTACAGGGAAGTAAGACTGATCCATCATCAACATATATTTATGGCTGATGATAACGTCAAGGAGGGTTTTATATTACATTTAATTTTCGTTTTTATCTTGTGCTGATTAGAAAAGTTATTCATGTCTGTAAGACGAATGACAATGTATTTTGTTGTTAATATGAAAATACCAACAAAACATATTTTTATTATAGGACAATTTGATTAAATTCTAATGTTAATGGCTTCGTTTATAAGTATTACGCTTGATTGTATCAGATCACGGTTACTCTCGGATCTTATCACTACATAACGTACAGTTGTGAGCCAATCGGAATACTTTGCATGATCTGGAATCCTTTAAACAAATAAGCGTACTTTAATAATATATGCTATTGAAAAACTCGATATATTGTGTACACTGAAGCTTGGCAAGGCCTCCGACGGGGATTTTACAGTATATTTGTATCACATGCTAAGAACACTGTTTGTTTTCCTTTAGATTTGTTTAAATATGTCTTTAGGAACTAGCAAGACTTTATCCATACAGTTAGTTGAAAACTAGTAAATGTCGTGCCAGTATTCAAAAAGATTGATAGACATTTCCCATCTAACTGCAGGCATATCTCTTTACTACGTTCTGTAACAGTTGTAAACGTGTTTGAAAGCGTAATCTATAACCATCTGTATAATTATTATTTTGAAAGCCCATCTTTTAACATGAACATACCACAGTCTCCCTAAACACGCACCTCGCCCTTCACACACACTACACACTGCATACATGGGAGGCCGTCCTTACATGACCCTGGCTGTTAATAGGACGTTGAAATAATCAAACAAACAAACAATAATGTTAGAATCACCAATCGGGTTTTATGCATGACCACTCTACATTGCATCAGCTTATAGATATTTATCACCACATATGCACTGCCCTTGAGGAACAAAACATATAAATATAGAGTACATTGTGATATATCGAAAGCATTGGTGACGTTTGGCACATAGACTTACTGATAAAATCAAAATCATATGGAAATACAGGCGAGTGATATTCCTGGTTAGAAAACTATTGCTCATAGAATTATATAGATTTCAAAAGATATTTTTAAACAATACATACTCCTCTATTGTTGAAATTGAAGCTGGAATTACTCTAGGTTCGACACTTGGTCCTCTACTATTTAAATATTCATAAATGACATTCGGATATATTCAATTTGGTACGTCATTTTGAAAATCATCAAACTCTCGTTATGAAATTCCGCAAGCATTATATAATAATTTAGATAAATTAAAGCTATATGCTAAAACTTGGTTAGTATTATTTCAAATTCTATGGATGTGATGAGGATTTGACGGAAATATTCTCAATTTCACAGAAAAAAATTGAGAAATGTTTTTCGGAAAATGAAATTAGTAAAAAAAAGCACTATTTAAAAAATATACAAAACATTTATCTTACCGGTACTTGACTATACATGTGGAATGGATGTTAACATTTTGAATCAGAAAAGTTAGAAAAGGCTCAATGATATGCTACTCGAATTGTTATCGGTCTTCCTATTCCTTGTATATGGTCGTATAGAAACTTGTGTATTTTGAAACTGGTCTTAAAACTCTTTCAGATCGCAGAAAGCGTAGAATGCTTTATCGATAGACCATATGAGCGTATCCCCAATCGCGGTACCTTGAGATTTTTGTTACGAAGGTTACGAACAAGCCGTGGACAGATGATGTTTACTAAAGAGATAATTCTGAACAAACATTGCAAAATACACTTTTTTTCTAACATCACTAATGAACAATTTTACTATATTCGAAGGACTCATTAACGATTTTAATTGATATCGTAGGAATTCCTAATCATCTAGTTATAGGGTACCCGAGCTGGATTTCCGTCAGGAAACCCTAACCCTACAAATAAATAGCTACATGGGAGCCTCTTAATTAGAGAACATGGTTGTTCACCTGAAATTGTACGCTAATGTAGGAGTGAACGGAGGAATTGTAAACAGAAGTGATTTCCTCCACTGAGATGTATTGTCATCAATGCGGGCGAACGTTGCATTGACTGTGAACTAATTATTAGATCCCTGTGGTTGAACTGCAGACAATGACTACAATAAACAGGTGCGGGTATATGATTTTTGAACTGGTTTAGTTCAGAAATAAAAGACACAACTTCCATTGCATTCTCATGCATGTCCCTTTGAAATGGTGACTCGGCTATAAACTTGTACATATACAGACACAAATGAATGTGCAATGCACAATTACGCTTCATCTGTGTGTCTATCATTGCTATTGTTATTCCACTGACTACTCGATAACTTTTATAAAACATAATTATTCATACCTACACGTGTAATACTGTCTGGTCTCTCATACCTACACATGTAATACTGACTGGTCTCTCATACCTACACATGTAATACTGACTGGTCTCTCATACCTACACGTGTAATACTGTCTGGTCTCTCATACCTACACATGTAATACTGACTGGTCTCTCATACCTACACGTGTAATACTGACTGGTCTCTCATACCTACACGCGTAATACTGGCTGGTCCCATACCTACAGGTGTAATACTGACTGGTCTCATACCTACATGTGTAATACTGACTGGTCTCATACCTACACGTGTATTTGGCTGTTCTCTCATACCTACACGTGTAATACTGACTGGTCTCTCATACCTACACATGTAATACTGGCTGGTATCTCATACCTACACGTGTAATACTGGCTGGTATCTCATATATACACGTGTAATACTGACTGGTCTCTCATACCTACACGCGTAATACTGGCTGGTCTCTAATACCTATACATGTTATACTGGCTGGTATCTCATACCTAAACGTGTAATACTGGCTGGCCCCATACCTACACGTGTAATACTGACTGGTCTCATACCTACACGTGTATCTGGCTGTTCTCTCATACCAACACGTGTTATACTGACTGGTCCATCTCATACCAACACATGTAATACTGGCTTGTATCTCATACATACACGTGTAAAACTGGCTGGTATCTCATACATACACGTGTAATACTGACTGGTATCTCGTACCTACACGTGTAATACTGGCTGGTCTCTCATACCTACACATGTAATACTGGCTTGTATCTCATACCTACACGTGTAATACTGGCTGGTATCTCATATATACACGTGTAATACTGACTGGTCTCTCATACCTACACGCGTAATACTGGCTGGTCTCTAATACCTATACATGTTATACTGGCTGGTATCTCATACCTAAACGTGTAATACTGACTGGTCCCATACCTACACGTGTAATACTGACTGGTCTCATACCTACACGTGTATCTGGCTGTTCTCTCATACCAACACGTGTTATACTGACTGGTCCATCTCATACCAACACATGTAATACTGGCTTGTATCTCATACCTACACGTGTAAAACTGGCTGGTATCTCATACATACACGTGTAATACTGACTGGTATCTCGTACCTACACGTGTAATACTGGCTGGTCTCTCATACCTACACATGTAATACTGGCTTGTATCTCATACCTACAGTCGAGGTATGCGAGAAAAATGCTATTTCATATATGGAATAAAAGGAACCCTCTGCAAGGTTCGGGTTTTACAACTGTCAAACAGTACTCGTAGATAGGTGTGAACAACCCAAGTTTCAAGAATATATCTTGATTATATAGTTAGGAAGATATTTAATATGGATTTTAGTATCGTTCTTTGCTAAAACATTTCCTTTTTATTTTTTTCACATTTTTCATTTAAACCAAATTAATAAAGATACTTGATGATATTAAAACTGTACCATTTTGGGTTTTTTTCACGAGTTCGCAGTTGTTATGTGAAAGGAATATGCCTTTGCACAACTGCAACATAAAGTTACATAGCAATTTGCTTTGCATATTTGTGGAGAAGGAAAACTGAATACAGATATGTGGGAATTCAACTTTAAGAAAAATACACGTGTGGAATCGGTATCAGTATTTTTATGAATATAACCATCACAGGCAGATTATCGTTTACCTCGAGGTACTACCCACTTGATTTGATATTTCAAACAATCGCTTCAATGACATCATTTAGAGTACATAAAAGTAAAAAAATTATCTGATTTAAAAAATCGATATTAAATATTGAATTTGAAGATGAATATTTTAAACAGAATTAAAAATACACAGATTGAAAAACAGTAAATATAAACACTGAAATAAGTTTTGAATAAAGCATCTATGATAAAACTTGATAAAAGTAATGATGTTGATATCGTTGTGAAATTATTCAAAATCATCGTTTGTCAAATTAATTCTTTTCATTTTTATAGGAATAAAAATATAGAAAATAAATGAAAGAAATGAAACTTTACAATGTCATACAATAAAATGTTACAATGTATCTACGGTTAAAATACACTGGAATACAATGCTAGAGCATACGTTCTTACCTGGTCTATGTTGATGATGAATGGCTGGGAATGATAATACAGCAATGTAAATGTGGATCTGTAACTAACATTAACGCCTAATTAACACGAGCGGGTGCGGCAGGGTGACTCCATTGTTGGTAATTAAGGTTCAATTCTCCCATTACACTTGTTTTTACAATTGCTGATAGTCTTTTGTGACGTCAAAATATTTTACGACTTTGTGTTATCCCGGTATTTGTATATGTTAAACAGGGATATTCCTACAGGTCGTCGCGAAATGTAATGTAAACCCGATTTGTTTTCGTGGAGTTTTCTATATTTTACTATTCCGTTGGGTAAACGTGATTTATTTTCGTGGTTTTTTCTATAATTTACTATTCCATGAGGTCAACCCGATTTACTCTTGTGGGTTTTTCTATGTTTTCACTATTCCGTGAAGTCAGCCCGATTTATTTTCGTGGAGTTTTCTATATTTTCACTATTCCGTGAGGTCAACCCGATTTGTTTCCGTGAGTTTTGATACATCTTTATCATTATGTGTGTTATGCAAAATCCATTGCTGACAACCATTTCAAAACTCAATATATTTCCTTTTTGACAGAGTGTCACCATTGTTAGTCTTCTGAGCACTGGAGGTATTCCAAACCGTTAGGGTATATATTTTGCGGCCGTTTTATCGATATAGGTCACGCGGACACCTGTCGCATTACACAGGGCGGGAGTACGTAGCACAATTATAAGTACATGTATGTGATAATGAATCATTATTATATGACAATTTGACAAACAATTTTGCACACCTACCGACAGTGATATAGCACACCTACCGACAGTGATATAACACACCTACCGACAGTGATATAGCACACCTACCAACAGTGATATAGCACACCTACCGACAGTGATATAGCACACCTACCGACAGTGATATAGCACACCTACCGACAGTGATATAGCACACCTACCGACAGTGATATAGCACACCTACCGACAGTGATATAGCACACCTACCGACAGCGATATAGCACACCTACCGACAGCGATATAGCACACCTACCAACAGTGATATAGCACACCTACCGACAGTGATATAGCACACCTACCGACAGTGATATAGCACACCTACCGACAGTGATATAGCACACCTACCGACAGTGATATAGCACACCTACCGACAGTGATATAACACACCTGCCGACAGTGATATAACACACCTACCGACAGTGATATAACACACCTACCGACAGTGATATAACACACCTGCCGACAGTGATATAACACACCTACCAACAGTGATATAGCACACCTACCGACAATGATATAGCACACCTACCGACAGTGATATAGCACACCTACCGACAGTGATATAGCACACCTACCGACAGTGATATAGCACACCTACCGACAGTGATATAGCACACCTACCGACAGTGATATAACACACCTACCGACAGTGATATAGCACACCTACCGACAATGATATAGCACACCTACCGACAGCGATATAGCACACCTACCGACAGTGATATAACACACCTGCCGACAGTGATATAACACACCTACCGACAGTGATATAACACACCTACCGACAGTGATATAGCACACCTACCGACAGTGATATAGCACACCTACCGACAGTGATATAACACACCTACCGACAGTGATATAACACACCTGCCGACAGTGATATAACACACCTGCCGACAGTGATATAACACACCTACCGACAGTGATATAACACACCTGCCGACAGTGATATAACACACCTGCCGACAGTGATATAACACACCTACCGACAGTGATATAGCACACCTACCGACAGTGATATAACACACCTACCAACAGTGATATAGCACACCTACCGACAATGATATAGCACACCTACCGACAGCGATATAGCACACCTACCGACAGTGATATAGCACACCTACCGACAGTGATATAGCACACCTACCGACAGCGATATAGCACACTTACCGACAGTGATATAACACACCTACCGACAGTGATATAACACACCTACCGACAGTGATATAACACACCTACCAACAGTGATATAACACACCTACCGACAATGATATAGCACACCTACCGACAGCGATATAGCACACCTACCGACAGCGATATAGCACACCTACCGACAGTGATATAGCACACCTACCAACAGTGATATAGCACACCTACCGACAGTGATATAGCACACCTACCGACAATGATACAGCACACCTACCGACAGTGATTTAGCACACCTACCGACAGTGATATAGCACACCTACCAACAGTGATATAGCACACCTACCGACAATGATATAGCACACCTTCCGACAGCGATATAGCACACCTACCAACAGTGATATAGCACACCTACCAACAGTGATATAGCACACCTACCGACAATGATATAGCACACCTACCGACAGTGATATAGCACACCTGCCGACAGTGATATAGCACACCTACCGACAGTGATATAGCACACCTACCGACAGCGATATAGCACACCTACCGACAGCGATATAGCACACCTACCAACAGTGATATAGCACACCTACCGACAGTGATATAGCACACCTACCGACAGTGATATAGCACACCTGCCGACTGTGATATAGCACACATACCGACAGTGATATAACACACCTGCCGACAGTGATATAACACACCTACCGACAGTGATATAACACACCTACCGACAGTGATATAACACACCTACCGACAGTGATATAGCACACCTACCGACAATGATATAGCACACCTACCAACAGTGATATAGCACACCTACCGACAATGATATAGCACACCTACCGACAGTGATATAGCGCACCTATCAACAGTGATATAGCACACCTACCGACAGTGATATAGCGCACCTACCAACAGTGATATAGCACACCTACCGACAATGATATAGCACACCTACCGACAGTGATATAGCACACCTACCGACAGTGATATAGCACACCTACCGACAGTGATATAGCACACCTACCGACAGTGATATAACACACCTACCGACAGTGATATAGCACACCTACCGACAGTGATATAGCACACCTACCGACAGTGATATAGCACACCTACCGACAGTGATATAGCACACCTACCGACAATGATATAGCACACCTACCGACAATGATATAGCACACCTACCGACAGCGATATAGCACACCTACCGACAGTGATATAACACACCTACCGACAGTGATATAGCACACCTACCGACAGTGATATAGCACACCTACCAACAGTGATATAGCACACCTACCGACAGTGATTTAGCACACCTACCGACAGTGATATAGCACACCTACCAACAGTGATATAGCACACCTACCGACAATGATATAGCACACCTTCCGACAGCGATATAGCACACCTACTAACAGTGATATAGCACACCTACCAACAGCGATATAGCACACCTACCGACAATGATATAGCACACCTACCGACAGTGATATAGCACACCTACCGACAGTGATATAGCACACCTGCCGACTGTGATATAGCACACATACCGACAGTGATATAACACACCTGCCGACAGTGATATAACACACCTACCGACAGTGATATAACACACCTACCGACAGTGATATAACACACCTGCCGACAGTGATATAACACACCTACCAACAGTGATATAGCACACCTACCGACAATGATATAGCACACCTACCGACAGTGATATAGCGCACCTATCAACAGTGATATAGCACACCTACCGACAGTGATATAGCGCACCTACCAACAGTGATATAGCACACCTACCGACAATGATATAGCACACCTACCGACAGTGATATAGCACACCTACCGACAGTGATATAGCACACCTACCGACAGTGATATAGCACACCTACCGAGAGTGATATAACACACCTGCCGACAGTGATATAACACACCTACCGACAGTGATATAGCACACCTACCGACAGTGATATAGCACACCTACCGACAGTGATATAGCACACCTACCGACAATGATATAGCACACTTACCGACAATGATATAGCACACCTACCGACAGCGATATAGCACACCTACCGACAGTGATATAGCACACCTACCAACAGTGATATAGCACACCTACCAACAGTGATATAGCACACCTACCGACAATGATATAGCACACCTGCCGACAGTGATATAGCACACCTACCGACAGTGATATAGCACACCTACCGACAGTGATATAGCACACCTACCGACAGTGATATAGCACACCTACCGACAGTGATATAGCACACCTACCGACAGTGATATAACACACCTGCCGACAGTGATATAGCACACCTACCGACAGTGATATAGCACACCTGCCGACAGTGATATAACACACCTGCCGACAGTGATATAACACACCTACCGACAGTGATATAGCACACCTACCGACAGTGATATAACACAACTGCCGACAGTGATATAACACACCTGCCGACAGTGATATAACACACCCACCGACAGTGATATAGCACACCTACCGACAGTGATATAACACACCTACCGACAGTGATATAACACACCTACCGACAGTGATATAGCACACCTACCGACAGTGATATAGCACACCTACCGACAGTGATATAGCACACCTACCGACAGTGATATAACACACCTACCGACAGTGATATAGCACACCTACCGACAGTGATATAACACACCTACCGACAGTGATATAGCACACCTACCGACAGTGATATAACACACCTACCGACAGTGATATAACACACCTACCGAGAGTGATATAACACACCTACCGACAGTGATATAGCACACCTGCCGACAGTGATATAACACACCTACCGACAGTGATATAACACACCTACCGACAGTGATATAACACACCTGCCGACAGTGATATAGCACACCTGCCGACAGTGATATAGCACACCTGCCGACAGTGATATAGCACACCTAACGACAATGATATAGCACACCTACCGACAGTGATACAACACACCTACCGACAGTGATATAGCACACCTACCGACAGTGATATAGCACACCTACCGACAGTGATATAACACACCTACCGACAGTGATATAGCACACCTACCGACAGTGATATAACACACCTACCGACAGCGATATAACACACCTACCGACAGTGATATAGCACACCTACCGACAGTGATATAACACACCTGCCGACAGTGATATAGCACACCTACCGACAGTGATATAGCACACCTACCGACAGTGATATAACACACCTACCGACAGTGATATAGCACACCTACCGACAGTGATATAGCACACCTACCGTCAGTGATATAGCACACCTACCGACAGTGATATAGCACACCTACCGACAGTGATATAACACACCTACCGACAGTGATATAGCACACCTGCCGACAGTGATATCAACCCAATTGCATTGTATTAAAGGTTAAAAACAATCTGAAATGTTTATTACAAGCAGACTCTAAATTGAAATGAAATAGGATTCTACATCAGACACATTGATGTTTAAAAAGGAAAGCGTTTTATTAGATGGTATATAAACACAAAATATCCGGTAAACTGAATGATATTGAATATGTGTTTTAACAAGTTTAACAAAATCCTAGTTAACTAGCATTTTATCAAATTGGAGAACAACGTTTTCTAGGAATGAAAATTTAGTTTAAGGTTTAAGACTCCGTTTAAACTAGTGATATGTGTATACCTATATATCAATTCTTAGGCGTACTTGAACATAACTAAAAAGTATCTATGTATCCGTCTTAACCTTAGATATTATTGATGTTATGCCTAAGAAGTGATATATAGGTATATAAAATATCTATAGTTTAAACCTAGTCTTAAACCTTAATGCTAAGCGTGTAAATAGTTTTGTTCGGATTATCGGCGTTGAAGGCGTCAGCTATGGCGTCATTTGGAAATAATAGTTCATGCTTTTTTTAGATTATGTTCAAGGTACTAGGATCATATATACGAATATAGTTTACTCGCGAAACAGTTCCTTTGAATACCGCAAAGCCTTATTTCATGCAGATATCTTTTTTCAGATCATTGTACATAGTGCCATAACGTAAGCTCTTCTATGTGACCTATATCCACATGTTTCTGGTATAAGAGCGTGACCGATAAAATTTTTGATTTGATTAATGTTGATGGTCTATCTACTCTTTCAGTTAACTTCATATAAATTCCTCACATCGAAACCAGCGCTTTTCCGAGATATAATTTAAAATCACAAATAATTTATGATAAATCTAATAAATAATCTTAAGGTGATGATACGACCGAGATCAACACATACTGGGAAACCTTTATAAAATAAGAAAATATACAGGTATAACAGAAAATGCTATTACTAATAAGATCATTGTTATTCCTTAACGCTTACATATTACCAATGAAAAGAACGTGAAGGTACGATTTCTTATGAGGAACCTCTCAAAAGCTGCCCCACCGACCAGCGGTCAGTAAAAGGACGTCCTTATATGACCATGACTGTTAATAGGACATAACACTAAACACACCAAACCAGATACAAAAACATATGACAAATATCATCACTTCCAGTTACACAGATTGAGGTTGGCATAAGGGCCCCGTGGATTATGTTATATTTTCAAAGTATGACATTTTTTGTGACCATTACACATCATGTTCTCGTCTGTAATAAATTCTATACAGCCGTAACAAGGCGAATTTCACAAGGTACATGTACTTAATATTTTTTTTTACATTTTATCAATCCAAGCTTTCTTAAGAAATAGATTTTTATGTTGTTGAGGTTATGAGGGTATAATGATAATGGGGCACGTGTAAATTATGTAACCCTGGCGAAGCCAGGTTACATAAATTTACACGGGCTCCATTATCATTATACCCTCATAACCTCAACAAAATAAAAATCTATTCCTTATATTTACAGCTTTTCACGTAAATGAATATTATTTATTCTCGCGACAGTTGCATATTTTTTATCAAAATACCCATATTTTTACTCTTCCGTCATCGTCAACGAATTCGATTGAACAGCTGATTGGAATCGAGTCATTTATACGTTCCCACAAAAAGTGAGGTCATGACCCCACGTTGCTACGCCATCGACTATTCCCGTAACAGTGGAATCGCCGCACGTGTTGTACTATCATTATATACTGATAATGAAAATACTAGAAAGCATGGTTATTGAGCCCATGTCAGTGCAACTTGTAAATATATAAATTTAACTGTTTAAAACCATTCACAGGCTATGACAAACATGTTGTATGCTTTATAAACATCAAAAATAATTACATTTTCACTTTGATCCACCTCGAAGAAACTAGTAAACTCATATCACTTCATTTCTCATTGAAGATACGGGGTCACGCGCCGACCTCTGACCGGCGTGAGAATACATTTTAACATTGTTTACATTATTGTGACATAGTCAATGAACCTTTTGCGATGCTGCCTAAAGTAATATCACTGTACATATATAACACAGACAAACATGCTTGATATAAAGTGATATTAGAAATCGTCATTACAATGCAGATAAATAAGAAGAACACGCATACTTTGAAGAAACGTTGACTTAGGCCCAAGCCCCCGGGAAGTGCTGAAAATAACCAACGGCGTGAGGTTCACCACGCATCTGTGTCAAGTGGGCATGATCGAACGCGAATCTTTACGATAATAAACAATACAATATACATTTGGTGACATACATGTAGAAACGATATATTCCATGAAAAAGACACCCAACCTTTAAACAGAGTTCATTGGCATTAGGCCTAACCGTACATTATCAAAATCCACCACAATTCAGGGTCGTTAGTGACTGCCAACATTTCAAATCGATTTTTCTCTACTTACGTCATTCAGAATTTAATCCTAAAACTCCGGTTGACCATGAAATTATCAAATTTCAAGAATAACACAGAAGCCTTCCAGTGATGCCCTCCGACAAAATCCATCATTAAACACATTTTATTGATCACCAAAAGCTTATGCTATTTGACTGCATCGCATACCATAGACACAGGGGTTGTGTTTTACACTAAGTTTAGTTAATAAATATTTAAATGTCAGCTACAAATAATTACTATGCGAAAATACCACACTCATTTACAGTCTATAATTATTGAAATTGAGGTTAACATGTTTCATTATGTGTACAGATACAAGCTGTTTGACATTTCACTAGTCGTCATTCTTCAAAACTGAATTCCTTATTCACTGCACTATCAGTACTGCTCATTAAGTTCTATATTGAAAGCGACATACGAATATTTGTATGATAAAATGTAAGCCAATAATTCTTGTAAATGAAAAAAAAATCAAATCTTTTATTTCAATCGGAATAGCGTCATCTTCTGAAGAATGAAGCTATTTCGGAACTATATTTTGTGTTGCCGTGACGACGAGAAGAACATAAATAGCATATTAACGATTCTTCCTGATTCTACAATTTGCAAATTACAGCACGTATAACTTATAAAGAAACCGTCAATGAACCCTGAACAATACGATGATTTTCATCAGTCAAATGTTGCAAAAGCTGTCAAAACGACAACACCATTAGTGTTTGCGCAACTTAAGAGCAGAAGTAACAGACATTCTTATTTTCATGTATGTCAAAAGTAATAACATTTTGAGTAGCATGATATATATAATGTTAATACAATCGCCATCTTGAAATTACATGGCTTGGTCTGGGTACAAAGGCAAATTATACACACATCAAAGTATTTGTTTGCAATCTTTGTAATGTAAATAAAACACTTTTTGATAGGATAACTTAATATGCACATTTTCCCTAGGAAAGGTAAAGGAAACTCTACATGTTACAGATATATACATACTTACCGACGCTACATAATAACACTAATATCGGATCACACGTTAGTAACTTAAATGGCTAATCATCATTTTACCACCATGTTGTTAGCAAATGGGGGAATATTTTGACAACGTCTGTTTTATTGTTCGATTGCCTCTAGCTTCAACCAGGCTTGCGTGGGCTTCAGTACTGCCTTCTCTTCCATCTTTGGTGGGACCTGTAAAAGGCACATTCGACTCAGATCCCAAATGGTATATCGAGGGCTATGTCTCTTTAGATTTTATTAAAGTTTTATCCAAATACTTCTTTCATGTATTTTAAGAACCATCATTTTGCGTGTATAGCAGAATAGACTTTAAAATTTGGTACTGACATTGAGTTACAATTACGATACATGTCATATTTCACATTTTGAGTGTTAATAAAGTAGCGAAAATTTTATATACTTACATCAGTTTTAGTACCGACACACAACCGGAAGTTTCGTACCATGGTCGCAGTAGCCATTTTGGCCTCCATTAAAGCTAATCGCATACCAATACAGTTTCGAGGGCCATATCCGAAAGGTAGATAGTCCAAGGGACCGTGGTGTTCTCTCTGAGATGGTGAGAACCTTTTATACAATAAATTACAATAGAGCTAGAAACCAGTATCGGGAAAAACGTTGTATCCATGGATGATCAATCATTAGAATGCAAAATAAGTCAGAAAAATAAAAATAATACAGGAGAACCATGATGACATTCTGTCATCTATAAGTCCATATTCATCCGGAGTGACATTATAACAATCAACATCCACAGTCTGCTGACAAAAAATCATCATACAAAAATAGAGCAAACATATTCATCAATTTATTCCAAACCTGCAATCAATGATATACCTTTCTGGATTGAAAACTTTCGGATTCTCCCACACTTCCGGATCATGATGTATTGCGTACACTGGTACCATAACCGCCATCCCAGCAGGTATTGTAATGTCCTTGACCTTTGTAGTTCGCACACACATTCTGTTAAATCTGTAATAACAACATTTGCCTGTGTACACCACTTTTTTTCTTTCTGGCTACATTTAACATTGACGTTTTCTGTTAATGTTTTGCAAGACTTTTGTACCTTTGATATAAAAATTTTTTACCTTGTGTTGGTATTCTCGACATGGTAAATCGTGGTAAGACTTTGGAGAAATATCCAAGTATCGTGTCGAATCGAGCATAGTTTCCAACTATGTGATCAAGGTCATTGTGTTTAAAATGTGGTTTATTATAATAAAATAAATCTTACTTACTATGCCCACCACTCTAACATTACATTACATTCAAAGCTTAAAACTATTAACACATACATGTAACAACTTCGAAATACATACAAACAAGGATTGAAATGATGAAAATATAGCTAACCACACATTATGTGGTACCTTGAGACTTATCTTACGTTCATAATTACCAATAACGCTGAAAAGGCTTTTGATATGTTCCCGTGTATACGTTTGTTGATATTTTGTATTCATTATCCGTGTGATTAAGATTAAATTTGAATTGAATTTAAATTGCATAGTGTCATTAATCAAATTTGCCTGAAGATATTAGACTGAGCACTGGTATAGCTCATGTAAGGGAAAAGTTCGAAGAGACATACAGCAAATCGCTAGTAATCGACAGTATAATCACTAGGAACCATACAGTCAATTTCGTGTCGACCAGCTATAAACTATACAGAAGCCCCCGAATAACAGACATGATTGTGGAAATTCTAAATAGTAATTTCTTTTATACATTGTAAGGATAACTCTGTCTTTTACAAGGGTACGGAAAAGACAGGCGTCTTTTGTCGGCGACATTGATTTTGACGCACTACGACGTCTTATAATGGCGGCGCTTTGGAAATGTTTCTAAAAAATGCATTTTTATAATGCTTTGTTTAAGTATGGGAAAAAAATTGGGTATATATTAACCCTCGTGAAAGATTTTGGCCGCCAAAATCTTTCACGTCCGTTGAGATATCCCTGTCCACTTGACAGACCCATGCAGGATTATTGTTCTCCCATAATTAGAAAGACAATTAATGGCGTCTCCGCATCTATCGATGACATTATTGTTAGGCGCGTGTGAGCTGTCCTTACCACGGTAAAAGACAGAATTATATATTCCCTATCAACCGCGGGATAACCCTGTCAAGTATGGGAGAAAACCCTGTCAAGTAGACAGCCTTCTTTAAATAAAGTGTTAATCACGTGCAATCGTTCTATTTCCACAGTACTGACAGAGATCTGGTTACTACAGTTGTCAACCATTTTTCCGTGAGGTACAATTTATCGCCTAATTTCGCGACAGAGCTGAAACGTGATTTCAAATATTTTTATTTCGTGACCTACCTCATGGCTGGAGGATACAGTCTGAGGCTCTCGTTGATACACATGTCGAGATACTGAAGTTTTCTGATGTTCTCAAAGTCAATAGCATCCTTTAAATGAGTCAAAGGACATAACATTCGAGTGTTTCATACATTTCACTGAATAATTACAACAGTATGCTCCAGGTTATATTTATACATGAAAATGTCGTTCTATTAAAAGAAGGTATCAGGTAGGTTATATTTATACATGAAAATGTCGTTCTATTAAAAGAAGGTATCAGGTAGGCGTTTTCACATATTATATATATATGGATATCTCTGAACTAATAATTTTTAATTAATTTAAGACTATTCCATTTTTATGTAAAACCGTGACTTACGGATCCAATTTCTTCCTCAATTTCCTTGCGCAGTTTTTCCTGACAATCTGGATGGGTAGCGAGGTTGAATGCAATCATTGTCAGTGTTATAGCCGTAGTTTCATATCCGGCAACAAAGAACAATTCGGAATTCCCCAGGATTTCATCAAACGTTAAACCTGAACATATGCATGGACAGTTTCAAGACATGATTAAGTACTTATGTGTAAACAATGTTTTGCAATATGGCAGCCATCTTTAAGTTTGAACGATCAGAGAATAAAAAAATACTTGTCTTTTTCAGTATTATTCCATACGATGTGTAGCGAAATTTTGAAAATGGTCTTATTCAAGAAAATTATGATTGCATATTCATCTCATTACATGTAAATGACGGTTGTAGCTGCCTTGTGTCGGTGCTCAAAAATGTCTACACTGAGCCGCCATCTGGGCTATAAATTCCGACATTAAAATAATACCACATGGCTAAGGCACCCAGTAAATTGCCATACTAGTTTCAATTCATTTCGTGAAAGGAAAGAAATTTAAAAGTATATCCCACGGTGGCTATAAGTTAGATAACTTGATGCATCTAATTACAGCTATTCTGTGCCCCATTCAATCTTCTCACTGAAAAACATTTCGACGAACTTTCAAAGAGTTTTTGATCATGTCGGTATTCTACATACTTTTTTAAAGCCTGTGGTTTGGTAAGAGACTTGTTAAATAATTTAGAGTGATTAAAAGTATCCTGTACCTTTGTGGTTATTTCTATTTAACAACATAGCATCGTCTTTATCTTCCTCATCCTCAGGATCTACCTCCAGTCTACCTTCCTGAGCGTCAACAGCCAACTGTAAGAAGTCCTTCCTACCTTCCTGTAGTATTTATAAAACATTCTGTTGCTTTTTGCTTGCTTTTTTTTAAATCGAGTCCTTCTGGCATCGCAGAACAAAAGACCATGGAATGAAAGATTATTTTTCTTAATATGAAGTTCGAAATAGCATTCATTAACTTGGGAATTATCTATGAATAGTATATTTTTAAAATTAAAATTTGAAATAGAAAAATATCAGAATAACTTAACATTTATGTGTTGGACGAAACTATAATTTCCCTGTTATTTCCTTACCCCTTTGCTACGTTTTTTTCTATCATTAACAAGCCCGGTAGTCAATTTACGAAAGTAAGCCATGCTGTCTTTTGGAAAAATACTGATGCCGAGTTTGCCTAGCAATGGTCTTAGCATAGGAAAGAATACTGAAAATGAAAAAGGAAACATGTTTTGTGGCTTAAAGTAAACAACGCACGATTTCAAAAGATCAAATATTTTAGATTTCACCACGTGACGTCCACAAACTGAGATAAGGGTTAATGCAGTCATATGTCGGTTATTATTCAATATACGAATCATAGTTTGTCGTTTACGTTACGACACTTAGTTCAAAGGTCTGTTCGGATCTCCTTTTCAGATATGGATTTCGTTGAACAGACATTACAGAAGAAGAGAGCAACGTTATATATATGAATACTGCGTTTCAAGGACGACACGAACGTTTAGTGTGCAGTACTGAGTTTTGCGTTAATAAGTTAAGTAAAATATGAAGACTGAAAAAAACAACTTTTAGTTGAGATTCTACTCACTGGCGACAAGCATCCAGGGTTTAGTCACTGATATATCAAACATCTTCTTGGCATGTATAACAAAGAGGTCGTCAGGGTTACCTTGGGAGTCCACGTGGATACCAAAGGCCGTGGAGCTAATGACATCCATGGTGAAGCCAGCAAATAACCTGTACAACGGATTAATATAAGGCAAAAAAATAATATGTCTGTTTAGGGTTACCCGACCGACCCTAATTTTTTACCCCTGACCCTATTTTTTCAACTTTTCTAGGAATTAAAAAAAAAATCAAGATTTCAACCTCAGACTCCGGTTTCGGCCATTATTTTAGAGTGAAAGACACAATTAAACAAAATAAAATAATAAAATAAAAGCATCCGGACCTACCGTGCCTATTTTTTACCCAATGTAACCCTAAACAGACATATTGTTTTTTTCGGCCTCATCAATTGGGGAATACTTCATCAGTGGACGATATCATCATTTTTTTATTGCTAAAAAGACTACAACTTTTATACTTTTGATCGAGATCGGCTTTATCAATGTGAACAACAAACATTTTTTCATCACATAGAATAGTTATTTTTTTAAACGGTCGGTGAAAATCTTTCCATGCAGAAATCAATTCATGAGTATACAGTATCTTTGCTTCCTTTTAAGACGCTGTTACGGTAAGTAGGGTTGTAATATCTATTTATTTTGACCATAATATTTAAGCAACATTAAGGTCATTGTTTTGTCTTCATAATGAACAACTTTGGTTTAGCATGCAGTGTCAATATACTAACGTTAATATCCAACGAAAACGTGTACGATACATGCAAATATTTCAACTTGTTTTGACAAAGTCACCTTCTCATTTCCACTTGGCCATTCTCCCCAGATTTCATTGCTTTTTGAGCAGTTTGAATAAGAGTTTGACACGCTTCCTGGATCAAAGGCATCATCTGAATAAATGCAAAAATTTGGACGCTTAAGATTGGTCAATTAATATGTATTTAATACTTACAAAATGATAAATAAAGTGTTATATTTTTCTATATTCTTGAAATATGTGTTTGTAAACAAGTAATAGAAATCTTCTAGAGCGCAGAGAACGCATCTTTTGTGGCTGTTTCGAGATATTAGACATTGGCTGTACTGTCGATTAGTCCCACATACCAGTTTTATGACGTCGCAATTACGGTTTCGAAGTTGATATATAGTTTTATGAATTTAAGTGTCTTTATAATGTACCTTAATTATCATAAGATGAATACACACCTGCTTAAGTTTTCCTGATGAAAATGTTGGAGTGATAACGCTCCGGTTTTGTTTCCAGTGGGAACCTTTAATATTTGTGAGTCCATGCTCTAGATCGCCACCGAATCCTTCAATTGTCTAGTTTTAAATTGTGAAAAAGTTTATAGAAAATTAAACATTTACTGAAAACTTAAAACATTACTCGAGCTTGAAATCATGTGAATGACCCTTTTAAGGCTACAAAGATGATTCTCGAAAATAAACCTCAGCGAATAAGTTCCGATCAGTAAGTCGCGAAATTTTATTCCCGTTAAAAATACGAACTATACAGTGACTTACCCGTCGGTCTGTAAAGTTATTGAACTGCTTCACCAGAATTTCTCTTAACATCTCTTTATCTGCAACCACTAAGTTCGTAGACATTACATCAAACGTTCTACAAAAACATAGCAAAACGTGAAATCAACAAGATATGAAATTCCTAAGGATATACTAATGGCAGCTATGTATTTAGTATCATTCTGTGTTTTATAAGGGTGCAGCCCTTCGTGCCCGAAGATACAGATACACGAAAATAAAAGAAAAACACAATCTTCAAAATTCAATCCTACACACTGACAGCTTCAGTTTACGGCCGCCATTTTTTCATACATATGGGGAGGTTGTGCGTTGCTCCGGTACTGCTCTCCCCAGTAAATATATATTTAACTAGTGCAAATGCATAACAGGAGTAATTAAACTTTTTTTTTAAATAATAATAATAACACTTTGAAAGTTAAAAGCTATAGAATGCAGTCAAAATCTCCACCAAGGAATCATGACGTCACATAACCTCAACAAATGGCGCGAAATCATAGGATTCGCTTACGTGGCACTCCAGGCCTTGAATGGACACAAAGAAATCCAAATCTTTGAGTTCATTTCTTTGAGTTTATGCTATATACTTCTATAGTTTAAAGTGCGTCCTTTTATTTCTAAATTATGTCTTCTACATGAAATAGAAGATAAGATAAACAAGTAGAGCTTCGCTCTTCCTATGTCGTGTATGATTCATATTAAAACATCTGGATGTGCCCTTTAAGGCCTTGCCTTCAGTCATATTACAAAACACTTACCCAAAAACTTTTCCGTATTTCTGAATGGATTTAATGTCAAATCCACGAATACCCTGTTTAAAAGAAGTTTTAAAAGTAATAATAAAAACGAAGAATAACTTGTACAATATTTAATTATTCACTATGCATTTTCTGGTTTAGAAAAAACCGTCATTTCATCCCCAATTAAATCCGTTTTTCCTGAGATTTCAATCTGCTTAATGCTCATTTCCTTTGGCGGTAGATTAGTTAAAGGATTAACCTATTACTTTGCTTAGTTTATGAGATGATAAACCCAGTGGAGCAGGAAGCATTTACGTACAATTTACCGACTGCTCTATTGGGTTTATCATCTCATAAACTAAGCAATGTAAGTGGTTAATCCTTATATTTACAATATTTACTTAAACAAAAATATCAACCAAAACGTCAGATACGATCATTTACCTGTGCTATTCGCCGTCAAAATTATACTACCGTCATGTTTATCCATAAACAACAGCTATTCAAAAAAGCACGCTGTTGACTGATAGCTTAATCCCGCCCATTCTTCCATGACGTCACAAAAATAGTTCTCATATAGCAACAATACATACAAAAAATAAACGTGTTTTATTGTATGTCTTCGATTGTCTCGTACATGTGTTATTTGTAAACATTAATACGTGATTTTGTGGAATGTCAAAGGAAGTCCGCCAATGTTTACAGGTATTCATACGTACCGAATCGGGTCACGTTCTGCACTCAAGTTATTGGGAAATAAAAAATATGTCGCAACATAGTTTATCGATACGGAAACATTGGCAATTATAAACTAGATTTGATCGCGATCAAAACACGGGATTTCCACCTATGTAATGATATAAGTAACGTTAGCGAACAGACGATTGGTTGAACGAACGGACGATCTCACTCAATATTAATCAGAGAGCGTTTCTTACGAAAGCAGTCTGGTTCAACCGAAAAACAGATTTAGGGGAATCCCCCTTTGGGCACAAGATTTCATAGAGAGGTGAATATATAGGAGCCTGCTGATTGGATATATTCAGGGTACATTAGTTAATGGTTAATGTGTGGGTCGGGCAATAGATGTAGATGTAAAATTTGTAAAGAATTTTGATGTGAATTTGTTTGGTTCTGTGGTTGCAAAACTGCCGTGTATTTCCCCAACATAGCACCGGTTTTGCTTAAACAGCCGGTGTCACATGTGACAGCTCTGCCACACACATAAAAGGTTTTGAAACTGTCAGTTATTGGGTTTGTGCATTACCTTTCTTTGATTAAATGTACATCCTATTAATAGTTAGGTTCACGTAAGGACGGTCTCCCATACATGCGGTGTAGCTACACATGTACATGTACGTGTATTAACGCAAACATGGCGATTGTGTACATTGTTCATGCAGAACTTAAAACATCTCGAAATTATAGTATTCAAGTTGGGTATAGGTAATAACCAGCCAAATGAGAAAAAAAGACCTTCGAAACGGCCCGTGTGTTACGAAGATTGAGCCCAGGACAGAAATTTAACCCGGCCGCTGATTGGCTGGCTTATTATGAATTTCAAAAGTAAAAATGTTTTCTGACAGGTAATTATTCCTTGATAACCATGATATGAATTTGGAAATTCAGATTGAGATTTAGGTTCAAAATATCAATTTTGATAATGAATAGGTAAAAACATTAGAATTTCAGGTTTTTTAAAAGTGCAAAAATTCTCCTTTTCTTATGAAGATCTTGGACCAATGCGGAATAACACGTACAGTTAGAGTTTTAGTATTATATACCGATTATCTCCCTTTGGCCACATGCCACATCATGTAATCACAACTCAAAATCGCTGAAAGTTCTATACCTCCGCCATTTTGAATCATATGACATTGAAATTGGTCATTTTATGTGTCTGAAAGCATGATCTTTCACATCCAATTCAAAACATTTCACCTTTGAATTTTCATGAATTACGCTAAAATTTTACGTTAAAAAATGAACGAAACGCCATATTCGGAGGTCTATATTTCCGCCATTTTCAAATTCATGTCTTTGAAATTAAAAACCTGTACAGACAATAGGCTAAAGCTAACATTTACAAAAAATCAACACCCTACATGAGACGATAAAGGCCCTACGAGCTCACAAACAACGGACAAAAATAAGAAAATGAAACAAATTGCCATATTTGGAGAGCTATATTTTCGCCATTTTTCTATATAACTTCTTTAAAATAAATAACTTTTGAAGACAAAAGTTCATACAACATAGGTATGAAAAATCAACACTGTACATACAGGTTTAAAGGCGCTAAAACGTCTCGGGCAAGGACAAATATAAACTAAAAATTCGATTTTTGATGTCCTATATCTCCGCCATTTTTGATCATATGACCTTGAAATTGGTCATTTTATGTTCCTGAGAGCATGATCTGTCATATGCGCTATTCAAAACTTTTCTGTGACAAATTTCGTTTTTGACCTTTGTTTGACCCCGTAGCGAACTCTTGACCTTGACATAATCTCTGATAACATGGCATGGGAAAAGCACGCGCAATGTCAAGATCTGTCTGAATAACTAAACGTGAACCATGTACAGCGTACGGTAAGGAAGTAATGAGCGTTTAAACTTCGTTCCGAAAAATTTGTTTTTTACGTCTGTGACCTTGACCTTGAACCTTATCGTACAAAATCGAACTTACGTTTCAAGCTCTCATGTACATACATAACGTGTCCAAATTTGAGCGCCGTACCTTGTTCCGTTCGTGAGAAAGAGTGTTAAGATGGTTTCGTGGAAATAATAAGAATAATAATAATAAGAAAAAACAGAACAATAACAATAGGGATTTCCATCCTTAATGGAAATCCCTAATAATTAAAGGATATTGCAATATGTTTTAATGTGCAGCTTTTTTAAAACGCTGCATTCTGCAAGGTGGCGTTCTTTGACCAATGCTTTTCAATTCGATGTGAATATAGAAAAAGTGGTGTTGATACATCTAAACACATGTGTTTTTATTTACGGTGATGTGTACAAAGAGTAAATGACTAAACGGCACTGCTTATCATTTATATAAGGGACTTTAGTGGTCATATAAAATTGAGTGTTCGATATAATGGCAAGGCAATCAACGCTATTTCAACGATTTGACTGTTTTATGTAAACAGGGTCAAGAAAAACGTGTAAACATGTAATACAACACCAATATCAAGTAGTATCAACATAAATATGTTGTCAAGGAAAGGTGCTTTAAGGTAAACTCAGATAAAATATACTGACCTGTTTCACCATGGAAACCAGGTTACCAACAATGGGTCGAGGTGTCGGTCCTGGTATCCCCATCTTCTTAAACGTCCAGAAGTCACGGCTCATCATACTGTAAGTAGATCAAGTCATTGATTTGGATTTCGGAGTTAAAATGTGATTATATGTTAAAATGTTCCTTATCTATGACTTATTCAAATATAATTAGGGGCTTTTGCTATTGCCTTTACATCATATACCATAGACGATAAATTCGAATAGATCCATATACATTTAAATAATATTATTTTTTTTAAGTATTATCTCACTTTATTGTATCCGATACTCATAGTGATATATTCTGCATGCAAAACCAGTAAAGTATCTACAGCATACGTACCCGTACCCAAGCTCAAACTGCATGTTAAAAAGCGTGTGGCTAAAAATATATTGCGTATCTCAATTACAACACTGAAGTTTGATCTCCTATAGAAAACCAATGAACCTTTATTTACACAAACTCTGTAGCTCTTTATCCCGGCATGACACAGGACCCATATCAGGTCTCTATGTCTCTTGGATAATAAGAGGTCGTTTAAAGATTTTCACCTTTTTGACCCCTGTGACCTTGAATGAAGGTCTAGGTCATTCGTTTGAACGAAATTGGTTGCCCTTCATCCAAGCATGCCACACATCCAATAGCAGGTCCCTAGGCTTCTTGGTTATTAAGAAGAAGTCGTTTAAAGATTTAGGCCTATACCATTTGATTCATGTGACCTTGAATTAAGGTTGTAGCCCTTCATCCCAGCATGTCATAGATCCAATATCATGTCTCTAGGCATCATAGTTATTAAACAGAAGTCGTATAAAGATATGTCAGCCTATATGACCCCAGTGACCTTGAATAAAGGTCAAGGTCATTCATTTAAATAAACTTGGCAGCCCTTTATCCGGGCATGCCACTGGCCATATTAGGTCTTGGTTATTAGGATGAAATTGTTTAAAAGATTTTAGCCTATTTAATTTGATTCATGTGACCTTGAATGAAGGTTAAGGTCATTCACTTGAACAAACTTGGAATAATTCGTTTAAAGATTCTCACCTTTTTGACCCATGTAACCTTGAATGAAGGTCAGTGTCATTCAATTAAACTAAGTCGGTAGCCTTTTATAGCGGCAGGTGAGCTAAAAATAATCCTATAAACAACAGTATTGTTATATCCTGAGTAGATCAAGACCAACATACTCGATCATAACGCAGGCAAAACGATGTTATTCTTAACATATACATTATTGTTATACATAATTACTTACTAGGTATACAGAATGATAGCCACCAGTGTCAGTATCACCCAGGCAGGCACACATATCCCGAGGACGTCCATCTTAGCTGGTCCTCAAATAACAGTATTACCTGGTAATACCCCGGTGTTTTATCTCCCGAACAGCCTTGAACTTTTACATGAACAGATATGCGACAACACGATACAGTACACCTTCCTAGGTAAACCTACTCAGTTGTCATATTACAATGTTACCTAATACTGCATGTTTTATTTTGGGGCACAGAACGTCGTTGTATTTTTCCATTTTTCAAATATATTTCGGGTTGGCTTTTCCATGTTTGAATTATTTCACTATGATAAGAAGTTTAAAAATATATTTGTAGGATACCTTAGAAGCTGGTTGGTTTAGTATAAAAAATAATTGTTGTTTTTCATACAGACCTAAGTTTGTTTTGTAAAAGCCAATCAAAGTACTCAAAGTACTGCAACTACAACGTAGCAGAAAGAGAAAAATTACAATGAAATCAAATGAATTTGATGAGTTCAGTAGTCTGCCACATTTTAATTTTAAGCTCGGTTGATTATGGGACATTTGATACATTATACGCCATTCTGGATTTGTGAATAAAAAAATGTTTTTTCCTTATTATACATATCTGACTTATTCATTATAAATCATCAAGCTGTTAGGCAGATGTCCCCTTCCCCAGAAAACATGCACATACCGTATGTCTTAGAAACTTCAGCTGAATTGAAGGCTTTGTGTATCTATATATGTATCAGCAGTCTAATGTGGCTGGTGACTGGGTGTAACCGACTTTGATATCAAATTTATCAGTTATATTCAACTGATCACAGAAAATACATATATAATGTATGTGTATGTTTTGTTTGACATGTTTTTCAGTTAAAATTTCTACATAAAATAAACAATTTCAAAATAAAGAAAGCTTTTAAGTCTTATATTCATTAAAAATTAGTATCTGTCTTACACTCTAGACTCTTGTGTCGCACACCTATGTAGGTAAAACATGCAAACATGAGGGCAGCCTGATCAATAAACATTTAAAGCATTATTTTAATGTACACAGGAAGAAACTCTGATAAGTTTACTTTTTAACTCTGGGGTTTTCATTGTCATTAACAGAGATTATGTAAGTTAGACACAGGAGTCACCACCTGTGTGTACAGACAGTCAGGGAGTAGGTGTATGTATATTCTACACACAGGCTATGTGAATTCCACCAATCAGAAGGCAAATGCAGTAAAGGGAATGCCACCTTTTGATTGGTCCAAAGGAATATTATTCAATGGATATTGAATTTATGAATTGAAGTTTAGGAATAAAATGGTTTTCAAGAGGTCATCACTAGATGTCATTGTAGGGCAAGTCCTATATGTACACATATATATAGTATACCATATAGCAACATTACAAACGTTAGTCACGTTTTACTTAACATAAAGTCGCCACAAATCACAATTTGATAACATGTTTTTCTTGACCCTTCAAAAAGTCAAAATATGGATATTTGGTTAATTGGGCAAATATTGATTTAAATGTTTATCATAAGATAGTAAACAATTACTGTAAGACAAGAGTTGGAAGTTGCATAATTTATGATCCTATAACAGTCATGTAAGCTTTTGTTGGATTGCTAAGAAATTGTAATATTAAAAAATACCTTTTATACGCTTTTGGTGGAATCTTTTGAAATAAGAGTTGTTGATTAAGGCTTTACAAAACATTTTATATTCACTCGATGAGATAGCATGGTTGCTCAAATTTGGTCTGTTGACCTATTTAAAGGTAATGATAAAGTCAAAATTGAATAATAGATATCTTTTTTTATGCAGAATATGTTCAGGCAATGCCGTGCTCAGTTACTTAGATAGTTGTTTATTCATTTTCTATGTGGCTAGGTTGTCCATACCTAAACGATACAACTATTATTACAACTGTATATTAAGATATCCCCAAATATGAAAGACGTGAGGTCGATCAAATACTCATTTAGAGCAATTTTTAATTTTCAAACTGGTCCTTTAGTTGAAACATAAAAATGTGAATATGTATTTTGTGACTCAGATTTCAAAATCATGGTTGCGGATATTATCACCATCAGAAAGCATTTTTTATAAAGTGAGATTTGACCGATTCAAAAGTTTCTATTTTTTCATATAAAAGAGATATTAAATTTTATATATTTTTCACATACATGTAATTGGAAATTGAACTTTTAGTTAATTTCAACATTTTATTGCTCAAAATCATCACTGTTATGATTGTTTTATTAGTAAAAATTAATAACAATAGAATTAAGTATGTCCGAAAGATATTTTTGTCTTGCAGAGTTATGGACTTAATGGGAAAAGTAATAATTTAAGACGTAAAATGTAAACTGACTATTGTTATTGCATCAGTTAAAGTTGTTTATACTAAACTAAAGTTTGTCTTACTATAGGCCTCCCGGTTTCATATTTCAAGTATTAAAACAATTTCAGATATTATCGTCAATCGGATATCATTTCGCGCAATTTGGCTGTTCAATGCCGAAAAGATACTTTTACAAAATTAACTGCTGTACATGATTCAGCGCTTCAAAGACATATCAAAACGCGCTAAAATAAGTACATTAACAGTACTACTTTTTCAAAAACCTCATAAAATGTACATGTTTTTGCTGCGTTTAGAGCAAACTATTTAGAAAAAAAACATCTACAAACACAAACATGTACGGAGTGACAGAGCAACAATACTACAATACGTGGAGCGACAATGTGGCAAATAAACCCCTCCTCCAATATATGGTTTCATTTTGTTATTATCCAACTGTATGAATTATTTAATGGGACCTACCAAGGGAGATTGAAATATAGGTAACAGTTGGTCTCTTTATTGAATCACTCTTTTCTAAAAGATTACCGATTATAAGTACATGTACCAGTAAATATTTTATAACTCCTTTGAAAATGGACCACGACATCAATTACGATGTTACCCAGTGCCCACTGTAGGATTCTAAGAGTTGGTTTAACAGTTTTACGTCATATTAACAGGGCCATTCAAGGACATGACAGGTCTAGATGAAGGAAAACTTACATATGTATGTACCCGGAAAAAAAATCCCGACCAGCAGTCAGTATCCGCCAACTACCCCAAATGAGATTCAAATTTGCGACATCGAAATGGAGGGCATGTGGGCCAAATCGGCCCCTCTAAAGTAAAATTCAACCATTGTTGCACATCTGTATACCATCGGCAATTTCCATATGTAATTTAGCAAAACAATAAACCTGATGGTTTTGAAGAAAATCTCTTGAGATGGAACCATAAGAACAATCAATAACAAACACACACTTTCTTTATTTCAATGTTTTTAATGTGTCAGATTATTATTGATTTATCACAATTTGTAACATCTGTTGGCCTTTTAGATAATGTAATAAATTCCACTTTGTTTTTTCTATATAACATTTGTACCTTGTATACGTAAAATGATTTTCAGTTATTGAATGATAACCAAGAGTTTATATGGCCTAATTCTACACCTTATTTGGATATGGTATGGGCTATGAGTGATATCACACTCTTATTGAGCATTAGATAAAAATACTTCATAAAGATATCGTGAGATACTGATTATAATTGAGAGAATTACACTTCCATAGAAAAAAGATCTTAAGTACATACATGTAGGTATACTATAGTATTGCCAACTCACCTGATGGTCCTGGGTTAGTCCGTGTTTTAGATATTTTAGTATACATAACCTGACTGATCAACCAGGCCATCAAAAGTTGAGGTGAGATCAAGCCATTGTAATGTCATTATAATAACACTTTAAAAGTTGCATCAGGCCTTTTTGTAGTTCAGAAAGCTGTGGTCTGTGTACACAAACTTTGACAAAAGTGTTAACTTACATCAAACATATTATGTACGTTCCATGATCGTTTTCAAACCAAGGTACAGTTTCATTAACATTCTTTTATAATAGGAAAGCATTTCTCCATAGAAAATTATTACATAAGTTACAGGAAAAAAATTGAGATAAGTCTTTAAGTTCTACAATGATTTGGAGAATCTAATATCAGGGAATATAGTAACTTAAAATTCAGGAATTTGGATGAAACTTGGACGAGATTGAAGTGATGGGGAAAATGTTATATACCCATCCACCTTTGTTGTCAAAGGTGATCACCCGATTTATCATCACTCAGAGGTTGGCAATACTGATACTAATACATATCAGGTATATTGAATTATAGGCTCTGTATATAATCTAAAGGCACACACATTCTGGCCTAAACTGGTGTTTAATTAATTAAGAAAAGGCAAAACATGAAAAGGCATAATTAACAGCATGAATTTACCCTGTTTTGGAATTCATATTTGAGGAAGATAACTATGGCTATATATATGGTTTTTAAATGCATAATCATATCTACAATAAAATACTGAAAACAAAACCATCAACATTGAATATAAATGGAATTATAAGCTAAATTATACTTGAAATACATTTTGTGCAACGGAATTGAGCAATTACTACAAAAAAGCACATATTTACAAGATACTGAAACGGATTTTTAATCGAAAAATTAACACAAAAACATTTAGGTACAGTAGATTGTCATATATATATTGAAAACCAATATGTCCTACAAAAGATTTATAAACATTGATGTTGTATAGGATGTAATATGGCAAGACCATAAGGCAAAGCTTATTTGTACATATATACAGAGAATTATGCATATTAGCATTTTAATATTTAATAATTCCATCAACATATAGCTTATCATATCAGCTTATAGTGTGACATGACCAATTTCATAAATGTTCAACACAGATGCGTGATTCATAAAATGTTCAAAAGGAACAAACAAAACAATATAAATTCATCAAACTGTAAAATCTGAACAACTGAATCATTATTTTGTGTAGTTGTTTATGAAAAAGGTAAGGCTGTAGATAAAATTGAGGTTATGTAAAAAATCATACACAATGGACGTGGTATTAAATTGTGGTAACAGACAGACTACATATGATGCAATGGCTTGAAGTCACAATGCAAGACCCTTTAAAATTTAGGTATAATGCTTATATGGTAATGACTATGAAGCTCCAGAGATCTACTGCAGAATCGTCTCAGATACAGTCATAACAAAATCATAAGTCTAGGCACAAAGGACTTTTCTTTTTTTTCAAAGTAATCTTCGTTCATTCAAAATCAGTTGGATTGCATAGATTTTTATTCACAATTTCCTGGAGTAAATTCAATGCCTTTGGCTTTATCACAGAACAAACTTTCATTAACCATTTTTTGGGGAACTTTGTTTGACATCATCACATTAGATGGGGCCATCTGAGGTCTGAGAGAACAATATAACAGAGTAAATAAGATTTATCTCAAACATTGATGAATAAAGCAATTATAAAGTGACCTTTTACTATCCCAATTTCTTGAAACACACGTATGAATCTAACACAAACTTGAGTCAACAATATTCACATACACGCAAGTTATATAAGGAGAAAATATAAGTTTTGACTTAAGTCAATGCTTTTTGTTTTGAGAAATCAGATACTGTTATTCATCGTTCTCATTCTGAGACATTGAAACATATATCTACATATTAACACCGGTTGAATCATTGATAATAAATATAAGCCAGGAATGTGTATTCATCAGATACTCTGAAGTCAACGATAGTGACAATTACATTATGTGTGTTGAGTTTTGCAGAGGCGTGAAAGTTTATTTACAGTTTCTGGGAAACTTTTGAAATATTTTGGTGAAAAACATAATAACTTTGAGCTAATTGTTTGAAAAGATACAATGAAATATCAATTAATGGTGCTATAATAGGTTTTTGTTACATGGATTTAAAATCAAAGTTTCACTTTGTTTTTTAGTAGCTAATGAACTTTTACAACTTCTCACTACAACGTACGAAAATGTATGAGAAAGATCCTTTTCACATTGTCTGGTTGGACATAGAAAATATTAACCGACACACGTCAAAGATTTTCGATATTACCGATTTATATATATATCATAGTTTAAATTCAAAACCCAGTTATAATGAATCCCAGTTAATTTAAAGTAATGAACTTTCCTTTCATCCTTTAACCAATGACTTCGATAAAACCAGGTTTGACAGACTGCTATTAAAAGCACATATATATATATTTTTCTTATATGTGTTTTGATGTTCAAGATAAAAAAAATTAGCATGAAAATTATAACAAAGCTATTTCTGATGATTCCTTTCTACAGTATCAATGTTACAAACAATAGTTATAATGGAACCATATTAGAGTGGCCTCCCTTTCTACAGTATGTGAATGAAGTGGAAAAGTCCTGAAAGCCAGCCACTTATTGTGTAGGTGTCCTGAAAGCCATACCACTTATTGTGTAATGTCCTGAAAGCCAGACCACTTATTGTGTAGTGTCCTGACAGCCAGACCACTTATTGTGTAGTGTCCTGAAAGCCAGACCATTTATTGTGTAGTGTCCTGAAAGCCAGACCACTTATTGTGTAGTGTCCTGAAAGCCAGACCACTTATTGTGTAGTGTCCTGAAAGCCAGACCATTTATTGTGTAGTGTCCTGAAAGCCAGACCACTTATTGTGTAGTGTCCTGAAAGCCAGACCACTTATTGTGTAGTGTCCTGAAAGCCAGACCATTTATTGTGTAGTGTCCTGAACGCCTGACCACTTATTGTGTAGTGTCCTGACAGCCAGACCACTTATTGTGTAGTGTCCTGACAGCCAGACTATTTATTGTGTAGTGTCCTGAACGCCTGACCACTTATTGTGTAGTGTCCTGAAAGCCAGACCATTTATTGTGTAGTGTCCTGACAGCCAGACCATTTATTGTGTAGTGTCCTGAAAGCCAGACCACTTATTGTGTAGTGTCCTGAAAGCCAGACCACTTATTGTGTAGTGTCCTGAAAGCCAGACCACTTATTGTGTAGTGTCCTGACAGCCAGACCACTTATTGTGTAGTGTCCTGACAGCCAGACCACTTATTGTGTAGTGTCCTGAAAGCCTGACCACTTATTGTGTAGTGTCCTGACAGCCAGACCATTTATTGTGTAGTGTACTGAAAGCCAGACCATTTATTGTGTAGTGTACTGAAAGCCAAACCATTTATTGTGTAGTGTACTGAAAGCGAGACCATTTATTGTGTAGTGTCCTGAAAGCCAGACCATTTATTGTGTAGTGTCCTGAAAGCCAGACCATTTATTGTGTAGTGTCCTGAAAGCCAGACCACTTATTGTGTAGTGTACTGACAGCCAGACCACTTATTGTGTAGTGTACTGAAAGCCAGACCATTTATTGTGTAGTGTCCTGAAAGCCAGACCATTTATTGTGTAGTGTCCTGACAGCCAGACCACTTATTGTGTAGTGTACTGAAAGACAGACCACTTATTGTGTAATGTCCTGAGAGCCAGACCATTTATTGTGTTGTGTCCTGACAGCCAGACCATTTATTGTGTAGTGTCCTGACAGCCAGACTATTTATTTTGTAGTGTACTGAAAGCCAGACCATTTATTGTGTAGTGTACTGAAAGCCAAACCATTTATTGTGTAGTGTACTGAAAGCCAGACCATTTATTGTGTAGTGTACTGAAAGCCAGCCAGACATTTATTGTGTAGTGTCCTGAAAGCCAGACCACTTATTGTGTAGTGTCCTGAAAGCCAGACCACTTATTGTGTAGTGTCCTGAAAGCCAGACCATTTATTGTGTAGTGTACTGAAAGCCAGACCATTTATTGTGTAGTGTACTGAAAGCCAAACCACTTATTGTGTAATGTCCTGAAAGCCAGACCACTTATTGTGTAGTGTCCTGAAAGCCAAACCACTTATTGTGTAATGTCCTGAAAGCCAGACCACTTATTGTGTAGTGTCCTGAAAGCCAAACCACTTATTGTGTAGTGTCCTGAAAGCCAGACCACTTATTGTGTAGTGTCCTGAAAGCCAGACCACTTATTGTGTAGTGTCCTGAAAGCCAGACCACTTATTGTGTAGTGTCCTGAAAGCCAGACCACTTATTGTGTAGTGTCCTGAAAGCCAGACCATTTATTGTGTAGTGTACTGAAAGCCAGACCATTTATTGTGTAGTGTCCTGAAAGCCAGACCACTTATTGTGTAGTGTCCTGAAAGCCAGACCACTTATTGTGTAGTGTCCTGACAGCCAGACCATTTATTGTGTAGTGTACTGAAAGCCAGACCATCTATTGTGTAGTGTCCTGACAGCCATACTGAAAGCCAGACCACTTATTGTGTAGTGTCCTGAAAGCCAGACCATTTATTGTGTAATGTCCTGAAAGCCAGACCACTTATTGTGTAGTGTCCTGAAAGCCAGACCACTTATTGTGTAGTGTCCTGACAGCCAGACCATTTATTGTGTAGTGTACTGAAAGCCAGACCATTTATTGTGTAGTGTCCTGAAAGCCAGACCACTTATTGTGTAGTGTCCTGAAAGCCAGACCACTTATTGTGTAGTGTCCTGAAAGCCAGACCACTTATTGTGTAGTGTCCTGAAAGCCAGACCACTTATTGTGTAGTGTACTGAAAGCCAGACCATTTATTGTGTAGTGTACTGAAAGCCAGACCACTTATTGTGTAGTGTCCTGAAAGCCAGACCACTTATTGTGTAGTGTACTGAAAGCCAGACCACTTATTGTGTAGTGTACTGAAAGCCAGACCACTTATTGTGTAGTGTCCTGAAAGCCAGACCACTTATTGTGTAGTGTCCTGAAAGCCAGACCACTTATTGTGTAGTGTCCTGAAAGCCAGACCATTTATTGTGTAGTGTCCTGAAAGCCAGACCATTTATTGTGTAGTGTCCTGAAAGCCAGACCATTTATTGTGTAGTGTCCTGAAAGCCAGACCATTTATTGTGTAGTGTCCTGAAAGCCAGACCATTTATTGTGTAGTGTCCTGAAAGCCAGACCACTTATTGTGTAGTGTCCTGAAAGCCAGACCATTTATTGTGTAGTGTACTGAAAGCCAGACCATTTATTGTGTAGTGTACTGAAAGCCAGACCATTTATTGTGTAGTGTCCTGAAAGCCAGACCATTTATTGTGTAGTGTCCTGAAAGCCAGACCATTTATTGTGTAGTGTCCTGAAAGCCAGACCACTTATTGTGTAGTGTCCTGAAAGCCAGACCATTTATTGTGTAGTGTCCTGAAAGCCAGACCACTTATTGTGTAGTGTCCTGAAAGCCAGACCATTTATTGTGTAGTGTCCTGAAAGCCAGACCATTTATTGTGTAGTGTCCTGAAAGCCAGACCATTTATTGTGTAGTGTCTTGAAAGGCAGACCACTTATTGTGTAGTGTCCTGACAGCCAGACCATTTATTGTGTAGTGTCCTGACAGCCAGACCACTTATTGTGTAGTGTCCTGAAAGCCAGACCATCTATTGTGTAGTGCAGTTAAGAGAGCAAAATGTATTAAAACAGCTTTCAGATTTGTAGGAATAAAGTTTTTAAAAGTTAGGCGTAAGCTTAAAACCAATATATCACAATAATATCATATCCAAGGGTAAAAACACAAAACATTACAATAATTAAATACTTCAGTATAACAGATAAAAACAATTACAGGTAAGAGCACAAGCATTCACACTAAAAATCATCAAATCAAATTGTCTTCCTCTTATTGAAACAGTACTGGTGTACATAATTTGTATATGTGTTTGGCATTACTGAGTGGGGAACATACATTCATGTACTTACGTAGTCCGCTAAACCTGCCTATATTATTAGGCTTTTTAAATTTTTTTTTTTTTTTTTTTTTGCCTAATATATAGTCAGCTCGCGGTACCTCTTAAAAATGTGAAAACGGCAGCCAATCAACTTCGCTTCCGGTTTTTGTTTTTAAAAAAAAAACACGTGTAGTTGAAAGATAAAGAGAAAGTGATGCGGTACCAGCAATAGTCGTGTTCAATTTGAATATTTGACAACATGTCGTGTATGTCGACCATAATTTCACAATAAAAACTCTAACTGGCTAGCATTTTGTTTATCTTTCAACTACACGTGGTTTTTTAAAAATAAAACCGGAAGCGAAGTTGATTGGCTGCCGTTTGCTCTACTAAATGTGTATACGGCGGCCATTACAAATGTGTGAAATAGAAGGGTCTCGGAAGTATTTCATTGTGCAGAGTTGTTTAATTTCATAAATGGGATGTAACATGGGGGCAGTGGAGTACATAAGATCCCAATATATAGGTATGTGTACGTTTTCCCGGCATTGCATGGACGATATATTAGAAATATGCCGCTGACGTAGCGTAGGCCAAATCTGGCCTACGATTTCACATTTTGAAGAGGTACCGCGAGCTGACTATATATTAGGCAAAAAAAAAAAAAATAAATAAAAAAAAAAAGCCTAATAATATAGGCAGGTTTAGCGGACTAGTACTTACGGTATTCAACTTCAAGTGCAGATCTATTAAGAACAAGTCTTTTTGATGTTACTTAATACTTTTCGAGACATATTTTCAAGATAATTTACCTAACTTTAGAAAAGTTGTGTTGCAACATCTAAACAACAAAATTCAAAATATGTAGGTATGATCTATTCACATTATTTTCCCTTGTTTCACTCTGTCAACTAAGTATATTGTATATAGTTCAGAGCTCAACAGTCAATGGGAACAAGTACAAATTATCTGTAGTGTATAACTAATATATATCTTACAGTATGTGTTGCGTAAGCAAAATAAAATGTAACAATGGCTACATATACACACCGCTGGAGATCAATTTCATAAAATTAGAAAATCATTTAAACAAATCAACAAGAAAACGTTAAATGGCAGTTATAATTGTCTCTATATAATATAATTAAAGCTATTTTAAAGTCATATGCATATATCATTTGTTTTCATTCACCCAACACCTTAGAATATTACTTCAAATGGTAAAACAAACAGGTCAAGCGTTCATATCATACCGTGAAACAATTCCTAACAAAACAATCACAGTAGCCACTGGTTATCTGGCAGTAGATTAAATATGATTTTATCACTAAGAACTCACTTACCCCTGAAATGTCCTAATGGCCTGGTTTAGTCTTTGATTTAGAAGAATCTTAATGTGTTTTCAGGGATGAATGAGTTCAAGATGGCTTCCCACATAAGTACCCTCAATGATCATGTTCTGCACAAATTGTATTTCTCTTTTTGTTTTTTGTATTTTTCCTTGGTTTTATTCAAATTTGTCTGCGGAAAATGAAAATTTAGTACAAATACACAGGAAGCCATCTTTACATTGAACACATGTAGTATTGTCTTCCTTATCTTTCTGTAAAGTCTCTATCACCAATATTATATTTCCAGTCCTCATTTCAAACTCTGAAGTCGCTCCTTCTGATCAAAGTAATTCTCACATCGAAGTAAAGCATATTCCTACAATAGATACACAATCAATTGAAATGTGATGTTTCACAAACAACCAGCTAGTGCTCAGGGCCCAGATTCATGAACACTCCTTAAAGGAGGAGTGTCAATTTGGGCCCTCTGGTGGCCATGACTGATAAGCATTTTTTGTTGTTTACTGAATTGGTTATAGGACATCATGATATGACATACCGTATTTTCCGGACAATAAGTCGCACCTGTGTACAAGCCGCAGAGGCATTTTTTACGATTTTTTCAGGTTTTGTACACACATAAGACGCACCGTTACATAAGCCGCAACCAAAAGTTAGGCCCATGCACCCACGCAACCCTCTGTGTACGATCGATCTCTAATGAAGCACGGTAATGCTTATCGATCGAATTAGAATCACGAAAACTGTCTGTAAACTTGTTCTGTAAATGTATAACAAATAAAACTCAGAATGATGTAAATATCTTTAGCAAAATTGATTTGGTCATGTTTCTGTTCGTTGTTTACTCTGCCATTACGTAAGACTTCTTGTGTGTAAACAAACATGGCGGCCGTACGAATTCACGCTTACTCTCTCTCATATTTCAACATGCCGGTTAAAAATACTTTCCTCAATATGCATACGATTTTCTTTTATATCTATTTTGATATACTTCGCGTATTAATTATATTGATGTGTATAGGATTACTTTATTATCAAGACTATCATTAACCTAAAATTGACTTCGTTTAGAGTGTTCTCTCTCAACTTGGCATCCCATGATGCAATTCACCGAAGCCTTATTTTTGTAAACTTCCGGATATGATTTCGTGGTGTTTGCCGCTGCAGAGATCGATTAAATGATGTTTTATACGACTGTTTGGTGCTTTTTAACATCGCTATAATGTTCTATATTACATGTAATTCACACTATAAACTTGACTGCCGATTATTTCATTGAAGTCACAGCGACAGGATTCTGAGAAATACACATGTTGACCGTGTGTAACACGTGTGCAAGTTATATTTAGCAGTCATTCAGAAGATTGTTTTTTCCCTGTCTGCGGACATTTCTTTCACTCAAATAATATTTAAATAATATATTTAACTTATTGTTTGATATTTGATGGTTTTTGACGTTTTAGTTATTATTTTCTTGGTAACGATCCTGCAGCAAATCGATATCCAAATCAGTCCGCCATTGTGTTGTGACTGTAAACAACCACGCTTCAGTCGGCCGATTTTCCAAGAATTAAACAATTTTACGATTGAACATGTATCTGGTACGTTATTATTTTTATCTTTATTATATTTTCATCACATATTATATCGTTTAAACACTTTTACAGTGATATTTTCGATGTATAACTTTACTAAACCGCTATTGTGTTGCGCTAGTAAACAAACACGTTTCAGTCGGCGGATTTTCCTTGAATTAAACAATTTTACGAATGAATATGCATCTGATATGTAATCATTTTCATCGTTAATATATTTTCATTGCATATTTTATCTTTTAAACACTTTTACAGTGATTTGTTCGATGTATAACTTTACAAAACTGGCGAGTAAAACTTACGATTTTCACATGTGAATCACGACGTAATAATGCAAAAACATCGTCAGATTTTGGTTTTCGTCCACAGATAAGTCGCACTGGTGTATATGCCGCACTCCCGATTTTCAGGGAAAAACTGAATTGGTTATAGGACATCATGATATGACATATGATTAAGGTCAGGTCGGAGTCCCTTGTGAGTTATGGGGGGTTGAACAGGAGGGACAATTTTTTTATTTTGTCCTGTTTCGTTAGAACCAATTAAATGATATATTTTTGAATGATTTTTCATGAATTGTGATGCATTTATATGTTGAAAGCAAAACATAATGGAAAATATAACTTAATGTTAAAAAATAGGTCACAGTGACCTAATTTTGTTAAATGTCTATTATTCAAGAATAAAGTTCATCTGGTACCATAATATACCAGGAAAAATGTTATAAACATTATATTAGATTGCATTGAGCAATATAGTTGCATGTTATAAACTTAGACAAGAATATTTTGAATGAGATCGGATTGGGGAGGGGGAGCAGGGGGGAGGGGGGAGAGGGGTTTTTATTTTTTAAACTTTAAACTTAAAAGCTCAAATACTTTGCTATAAAATTTTGAAATGCAATAATGATTTTGTAAATATTTTAAATGTGCATTTTATTATATATAATTAAATTCCCTCAAATGCCATTCATTTGAGAAAAATAGTAATATTGAGCCAGTTCTTAATTCTGAACGTAACAATACATTTATAGGTGTTTTAGAGTTTTAATATTTTTTTTTTTTAAATCCTCCTCCCCCCCACCTGCTCCCCCTCCCCTATCCCATTCCATCCAAGATATTCTTTGCCTAAGATTACAATATGCAAATATATAACATTTTTTTCTGGTATATTGTGCCACCAGATGAACTTTATTCTTACATAATTGACATTTTACAAAACAAGGTAAAAGTGACCCATATTTTGACACTAAGTCATATTTTCCCAAATGTTTTATTTTCAACATATAAAGGCATTATTAATAATGAAAAATCATTCCAAGAGATCATTTGGTTCCAACAAAACTGGACAAAACAGAAAACTGCCTCTCCTGTTTAACCCCCCCCCATAACTCACAAGGGACTCCGACCTGACCTTAATCATATGTCATATCATGATGTCCTATACCCCAGTTATCAGTAAACAAAAAATAATGCTTATCCGTCATGGCCATCAGAGGGCCCAAATTTAAGTAATTCCTTAACTTCAAATTCTCCATAGGAAAGGATTTCAATTTTTAAGAAAGGCTCCTTAACTTTCCTTAACTTCTATAATTATTTCCTATGGAGAATTTTAAGTTAAGGAATTCTTTAAAGTTGAGGAATGTTCGAGAATCTCAGTCTCTCGTCATGGCATATTCTAAATACCGAAGTGGAGAATTTTTCTTGAAACGTGTATTATTCTCATTTAAATTCATGCTATCAAATCTGACCATGGTGTATGCGGGATTTATTAAATAATAATGACTTTTCACTTGTTGACATTTACAATGTACGTAGAGTAAATCCATAAATTGTCTCTTAACCATGACATGTGAAGGGTGCATGCATATTGTGTTTCCAATGAAGGCATGTCCCATCACAACCTGCCCATCATGTCGCATTGCATTCTGTCCAGATTTCAGAGGAAACCAGAGACATTTACATATACAGATATCCTATGCAGGTATGTTTTCTAACAACCATATTTTTACTCACCAGATAGCCAAACTGTATCTCTGACATCTCTCTCTGTATGATGGACCAGAGTGCCCAGAAGAAGTGAGAGGCGAGAGCAAACGTATTAACTTCCAGGTACATCTTCTGGAGGTACTCCTCAGTGGGCTCCACCTTGGAATTCTCCGATAGGTAGTGACGGAAAAAAGTGAACTGGAAACAAGGATATAATGGTAAGCAATCTCTCCCTATAAATGGAGAATTTTCATTCTTCGCTTCAGGCAAAAAAAAAAAAATTAGATCACACTTTTCAACTTTTCTAACATTAGTTTTCAAACAGAAACTATTTAAATTGACTGAAATGCCATTTCTTTCCATTATGAATATATTTCATTCTATATTATTAATATTGTCTTTGCATATTACAATTTAGCTCCCTTGCAGGTGGGTATCCACTCTGACATTATTACTTAGTGGGCATACACAACTCATGAAAAATATGACGTTACGTATACACTTGCAAACACATGGCATCACAATCACAATCAATACCTACCCACAAGGACAGATAATTCTGTAATATGTTTAATACAGAATATCCCTTCGACGGAAAGATTTTACTAGAAGTGTAAAAGCAGATTAGATAACCTGATTGACTGTACATTAATTTGTAGCTCTATACAAGAGACTTACCACACGGTACTTACCTGTTGTTCTCTTGAAGGAAAATTTTCCCTTGTGTAGGAGAAATAGGGATAATCAGGATGACTATAGTCGTAACACCACTCACAGAAATGGTTTCCAAAGTCAAAACCTCTGTAACAATAATGTTCAATATTCACAGCTGTAGTTATTACAATTTATACAATTACATTGTAACTGGATATCATTTAAGTTAAAAATACCTGTAAGACATATCAATACCCCAACTTCCATATGACATTGATAAACAATGGTTTAAACTAATTTCTAAGTCAAATTCCTTCTATGGTTTTGTATACTGTCTTTGAAAATTACAGATACATATATGTAACTCTCTTGCAGATAGGTATTAATTGTGACATCATGGTGTTGTGTGCAAAATTCACGCCGTTTTCTCTAAATAGTATGACATTATGCTTGTAAACCCATGACATCATAATCAATACCTACCCACAAGGGCAGATAACTCTATAATATGCAAATACAAAAAGCAAATGAAATCCTTATCTACCCTACGTATTCATCCCACAACAGAAGTGTTTGGTATGATTCCTTGCCATGCAAGCCCAATCCATAATAAGTAATGATTTAAGTTTGCACAAAATTAATCCCTTTTTCCGACGGATACTTCAAACTCAAGTTGACAAGTTCAGGGAATTGAAGTTGCTGGCAGAAACAAATAAGATTATTGGTTTCTCCCATTTACTCTGTAGTAACCTTTGACCTAAGAAATCTGGTCCAAGCAGGCATTAGTTAGCATGATGAACATGAAGTTTGAGCTTGATAACCCCAAAGACATTCCTTATTGCAAGGAAATTTTCTATATACAAAGTTCAATGGAACTTATATTATTGCAAAGAAATATCAAGTTAAACTTGACCTTTGGACCAAATAAAATGCATACCATACCATTTTTAATAATTAAGGAAACATATTATGACATACATGTATATTCAAGTTTTAACTGAACAGGTACAAGGGAACTGCATGGATTTATCCTAATTTAATGATCCTTTTTTATCAACTAAAGTATCTCTCATCGTTAACCTTTATAGAATTGAAAAGGGATCACAAACAATGACTGTGTTCTGCGCATGGAGTTTGGCATTAATTGGCATGGTAAGATATAGTTAATTGGGACGACAACAATTAAAACCTTTAACTTTGCTTCTAAAACAAACATACATTGTAACAATATATATGAGCCTGGCAGCTGTTACAGTAACCTTAAATTTACTGACATATACGAACACTGGTATATGATGCATATATTCATTTCCCAAATAAATACACATATCCCGTTTTGTATCAATGATCTTTATTACCATCTGAAGGCAATTATATGTACAGTGAATGCCATCAGACAATTATAATGTGCTCTATAGTGTGTATGTGACACAGTCTGTGAAGTAAGAGTAATGTACAACAGCAGAGACTCCCACTATACGACAAGGTCTAATTAACACAAAGTAACAAGGAAATGTTATAAAATTAGTGTCAGGACAGCTGACTGCTCCAAAGTCCTGTTACAGGTCCTATCACAACTCATGTCTTTTTTTTATATTTAGGGCTAATAATTTAAAATTCTACCAGAAAAATGAAATGAGTGACAATTGCAGTCCGTTTTGATTTCAAGTTAAAATATTCATTCAGTAATATTTCCATTTGCTCGGAACTGATACTACAAAACCTTACCAACCAAAAAAGGGAATTTATACAAATAATTCTCCTATAACTCCTGTTGGTGTAGTGATATGTTTAACATGTATTGTGACATTGTTATTATAACTATATTAACCTGTAATTGTAACTATATTTACCTGTAATTATAATTATATTTACCAGTAATTGTAACTATATTTACCTGTAATTATAATTATATTTACCAGTAATTGTAACTATATTTACCTGTAATTATAATTATATTTACCTGTAATTGTAACTATATTTACCTGTAATTATAATTATATTTACCTGTAATTGTAACTATATTTACCTGTAATTATAATTATATTTACTTGTTATTATAACTAAATTTACCTGTAATTGTAACTATATTTACATCTAATTATAATTGTATTTACCTGTCATGTAAATGTAACTATATTTACCTTTAATTGTAACTATATTTACCTGTAATTATAACTACAATACTCCCAGTCAATAAAAGTCATCTTCCTCTCTGGAATATCACAGTCTTCAAGGTAAAGAATATTTCCTGCAAATTAATCATAAATATTGGTAAGCTATAAACTTGTACACTGCATATAATGCTGACATTTTGTATTTATTGTTTATATCCTTTCAAATTTCTCCTTTTCTTTTCATCACAAACTTGTTATTTATAACCAGATAAGCTGTACACATGCATTTATCATATTCCTTTAATTCAGTTGTAATATTATAAATTTTGTTTCAATTTGATCCATGCAGCTTAAATTTACCTTCTTGCAAATCGTTGTGGGAAAAAACCACAGGTGAATCAACAGCTCCTAAAATAACTCTAGAAAAAAAAAGAAACATTAATGTTTTTCACTGAATATAATTGCCTTATGATTTAACTTAAAATAAGTTTATGTACTGTAAATCAAACAGAGAATCAATCAGACCAGAGAACATTCAGTTAACAAAAAATTATCTCATCTGACAAAAAGTTAAGTATGTTAATTAAATTCAGAACCAGTCATTCAAAGCTTATGAATGGAAACTGATGGTAAAATGTTGTAAAACAAGTTCAATGTGTTTTACATTGATAAATGTAAATATACATGTTTTCTAGGTACATGTAATCCTTTTTTAGCCATTCACACTAGGAACTACGCATCCACAAAAGTATTGTGCTATTAAATTCTTATTATTGGGGATATGTGCGAATTCATCATCACACTTTTTCAAAATCTAATTTGCACTAAAATTTGATAATCGCTGGTTGAATTATAAGGCTCAATTGAAAGCCTGAAATTTTTTTTATATTTAATGAATTAGCTAGGTAAACAGTATACATGTACTTTATTGGTTTTACATTTTTATTTTATTTTATTTTTGCTTTTTTTTTTCAATTTTTTATCGGGTTGGAATAAATATTATATATGTGTTTAAAGTGTACTTTAACTAAAGTAGATGATAAAATCATGACCTGAACTCAGCATCCTACCACTGGTGAGATTAATGTTTGTGACAAAAAATAAATTTGAAAGACTTTTTAAAGTAGATTAATTATTTTTATAAGGTATTAAACTGTCTAGCTGTAATATATTCAAAATGACCGAAAGTGCTTATTAGATTCATCAGAATGCATGTTTACGCATACATTCACAAAAGAACATATTCCATACAGGAACATTAGACAGGAAACAACACATTATTTTTCTCACTATAATTCTGGTACTGAGAGTTGATATTAAAATACAAAACTTATGCACATACACAGAAGTATGATTTAAACTAAGCATTCATCAGATATGAATTGATATGGAATTCACTTTAAATTATTTACATTAAAATCTTATATAGTTGCATATCTAATAAAAGAATTTGATCAGCTCAGCAGTGTGTAATCTTAATTAAAATTCTATCACATTTTCAATTTTTTTTTAAATGAAATCATTTGATGTGCCTGTGGATTTTGTCAATAGCAAGTTGAATGAATCATGACGCAATTTGATGGGATACTGTATTGTTGGGATCTGGACAAGGATTTGATTTTGAGAAAAATGGGTTAAATAAAATGCCACAGTATATATATCATCTTTTGTCCTTGCTAAAGGGAGACAATGCTAACCTAATATCATTAGCCATACTGTAAACATTGATACAACATACATTTTGAGGTGATTTATAGCTTTCCTTGCGTGATTAAAGAAAACAGTTTTTATAATTATAACAATGTATCATATTTGAACCAATAAATATGCCCATCTTTATAATATGTAGCGCCCTTCCTACTTATTAGGCCTCCATTCAACTTACTTTGACATAAATACAGCCTACATGAATCTATAAAAACTTTGAAAGGTTCTCTATTTGATTCCTTCTTTAAGGCTTAATACGTACTCCGTGCAATCATTTAATGGCTTACGTACTCCGTGCAATCATTTAATGGCTTACGTACTCCATGCAATCATTTAGTGGCTTACGTACTCCGTGCAATCATTTAATGGCTTACGTACTCCGTGCAATCATTTAATGGCTTACGTACTCCGTGCAATCATTTAATGGCTTACGTACTCCGTGCAATCATTTAATGGCTTACGTACTCCGTGCAATCATTTAATGGCTTACGTACTCCGTGCAATCATTTAATGGCTTACGTACTCCGTGCAATCATTTAATGGCTTACGTACTCCATGCAATCCTTTAATGGCTTACGTACTCCGTGCAATCATTTAATGGCTTACGTACTCCATGCAATCATTTAATGGCTTACGTACTCTGTGCAATCATTTAATGGCTTACGTACTCCGTGCAATCATTTAATGGCTTACGTACTCCATGCAATCATTTAATGGCTTACGTACTCCGTGCAATCATTTAATGGCTTACGTACTCCGTGCAATCATTTAATGGCTTACGTACTCCGTGCAATCATTTAATGGCTTACGTACTCCGTGCAATCATTTAATGGCTTACGTACTCCGTGCAATCATTTAATGGCTTACGTACTCCGTGCAATCATTTAATGGCTTACGTACTCCGTGCAATCATTTAATGGCTTAGTACTCCATGCAATCATTTAATGGCTTACGTACTCCGTGCAATCATTTAGTGGCTTACGTACTCCATGCAATCATTTAATGGCTTACATACTCCATGCAATCATTTAATGGCTTACGTACTCCGTGCAATCATTTAGTGGCTTACGTACTCCGTGCAATCATTTAATGGCTTACGTACTCCGTGCAATCATTTAATGGCTTACGTACTCCGTGCAATCATTTAATGGCTTACGTACTCCGTGCAATCATTTAATGGCTTACGTACTCCGTGCAATCATTTAATGGCTTACGTACTCCGTGCAATCATTTAATGGCTTACGTACTCCGTGCAATCATTAAGTGGAAGATTAGTATAAATATTGTCCATATAATAAGCGTCCCTTAATTTACCTGGTATAAATTTGTTATCAGCTCTGAGCGTTCATTGGGTCAAATACGGTAATATGCATATGGTATAATCAATTCCACGCCTGCATGGACTCTCTCCCTCTCAATCTTATCTCAATTGAACCACACTTTGCTGGTCAAAGTCTAAACTTTACTTGACTTATTGAAGGTTATTACACAGTTCTAAAGAGCCTAAAAGCATTGGATCTTGATCTTATATACAGGTACACTAAAAGGATTTCAGTAATACTGTTTTATTGTTTCTTTGAATCTGATGTTACTCTGCAGTGAAAAGTACATCCAAAGGAGAACTTATATCGGTGAAAGTGTCTGAGGTCCAGTATATGCATATGGAAAAAAATCCGGGTAATATTATAACTCATTCACCCACAATCGCACAGTGGAACCTATATCTATTACCGGGTAGCAGCAATACAACACTCAAGGACTTCAATTCACACATCACAGACCTTGGAGCCTTCACAACAAACTAGATTTTACATCTTTTTATTCAGTTTTTACTTTTAGACTGCACAAAAAACTAACAAAGACATCCTTCACTGTACACTGGTTTGGTTTTATTAGTTTAACATCCTATTAACAGCCAGGGTCATGGAAAGACGTGCCAGGTTTGATGGTGGAGGAAAGCCAGAGTACCCGGAGAAAAACTACCGGCCAGCAGTCAGTATCTGGCAACTGCCCCACATGGGATTCGAACCCGCATCCCTGAGGTAGAGGGCTTGTGGTTATATGTCGAGGCATCTTAACCTCTCGGCCACCGCAGCCCCCCACTGTACACAACCGTCACACGCCACTGCTCCCAACCCCAGACAACCACAAATCGTCAGTATTGACAGACTGGCTGGAATACCAAAAAGAGGAAGACCCCTAAAGACATAGTTGGACTTTTCTTATTCTGAAGCTGGAAGGGTTTATCATAAAATTACAGGGATTATTAGGTACATAAGTACTGATAGTATTGATATCAGTCCTTATGTCAAAGTAGCATCAAAGTGAAGCCAAGTGCAATGTCTCATTACACAATTTATGTAGCAAAAGTGAAATGTTATACATTTATCGTACCATAAAGCAGTAACGACTACCACAACATTATCACAAACACTCCATGGACATAACCACCAAACTTGTGATGTACAAAGTAGTTCTATGTCTATAAATAGGATTTTAGATTTGATACTAGCTAATTTAGATATAGAACATATTAAGTAAGGCTAGGGGAAACAACTATTGAAATTTTAAATAGAACGGCTCCATTTCCTCACTGTTTTTCTCTCTGTCACCATGATAACCACAGCTACCCTAATCCACCTCCCTACCTGGTAAAGGTGAATGTGGCACATTCATGTAAAACATTCAAATCTGACTAAGTACTGCAGTTACTTCATCCAACGCCATATATTATAATAGAGTCACAAAACAATAATAACTGTGAGTACCGACAATAAAAAGTCTTTTATCTGCTCACCGTATATATACATACAGTTAATGTGTACATTTGCACCAGCTGGGCTTACATATAGACATTGTAGCTGAGACAACAATCTTTATGTTTCACACTTCAAATATATATATATATACATTTCCCCTATTAAATATTCTGTAGATAAATTTAAAGGACCCTGTTCCACACAAGTCATACAGATGTGTGGATACTGTGATGATACATGGACATTTCAGTCGCATAATCTAAATGTTATACAATGTATTTGGTAGCATCAAATGGTCATGGCATCTAGTATACAGGGTGTCCTCAGACAGCAAGGGAAGTCCATGGCCAATGTTCCCCAGCAAGGGAAGTCCAATATTCCCCAGCATGGGAAGTCCAATGTTCCTGGTACTGGTTGGTGACCAGCGGAGTTGACCTCTACAGACCTCGGACAGCATGGGAAGTCCAAAGTTCCTGGTACTTGTTGGTGACCAGCGGAGTTGACCTCTACAGACCTCGGACAGCATGGGAAGTCCAATGTTCCTGGTACTTGTTGGTGACCAGTGGAGTTGACCTATACAAACCTCGGACAGCGTCGGAAGTCCAATGTTCCTGGTACTTATTGGTGACCAGTGGAGTTGACCTCTACAGACCTCGGACAGCGTGGGAAGTCCAATGTTCCTGGTACTAGTTGGTGACCAGAGGGGTTGTTCCTGGTACAGGTCGGTGACCAGTAGGGTTGTTCCTAGTACTGGTTGGTGACCAGTGGGGTTGTTCCTGGTACTGGTTGGTGACTAGTGATGTTGACCTCTATAGACCTCGGAGAGCAAGGAAAGTCCAATGTTCCTGGTAATGGTTGGTGACCAGTGGAGTTGACCTCTACAGACCTCAGACAGCATGGGAAGTCCAATGTTCCTGGTACTGGTTGGTGACCAGTGGAGTTGACCTCTACAGACCTCAGACAGCCTGGGAAGTCCAATGTTCCTGGTACTAGTTGGTGACTAGTGGGGTTGACCTCTATAGACCTCGGACAACAAGCGAAGTCCAATGTTCCTGGCACTGGTTGGTGACCAGTGGGGTTGTTCCTGGTACTGGTTGGTGACCAGTGGGGTTGTTCCTGGTACTGGTTGGTGACCAGTGGGGTTGTTCCTGGTACTGGTTGGTGACCAGTGGGGTTGTTCCTGGTACTGGTTGGTTACCAGTGGGGTTGTTCCTGGTACTGGTTGGTGACTAGATGGGTTGACCTCTATAGACCTCAGACAGCAAGCGAAGTCCAATGTTCCTGGTACTGGTTGATGACCAGTGGAGTTGACCTTCACAGACCTCAGACAGCCTGGGAAGTCCATTGTTCCTGGTACTAGTTGGTGACTAGTTGGGTTGACCTCTTAAGACCTCGGACAACAAGGGAAGTCCAATGTTCCTGGTACTAGTTGGTGACCAGTGGGGTTGTTCCTGGTACTGGTTGGTGACCAGTCGGGTTGCTCCTGGTACTAGTTGGTGACTAGTGGAGTTGTTCCTGGTACTGGCAGGTGACCAGTGGGGTTGTTCCTGGTACTGGTTGGTGACTTGATGGGTTGACCTCTTTATAAAGACCTCAGACAGCAAGCGAAGTCCAATGTTCCTGTAACTTGTCAGTGACCAGTGGGATTGTTCCTGGTACCGGTTGGTGACCAGTGGGGTTGTTCCTGGTACTGGTTGGTGACCAGTGGGGTTGTTCCTGGTACTGGTTGGTGACCAGTGGGGTTGTTCCTGGTACTGGTTGGTGACAAGTGGGGTTGTTCCTGGTACTGGTTGGTGACCAGTGGGGTTGTTCCTGGTACTGGTTGGTGACCAGTGGGGTTGTTCCTGGTACTGGTTGGTGACCAGTGGGGTTGTTCCTGGTACTGGTTGGTGACCAGTGGGGTTGTTCCTGGTACTGGTTGGTGACCAGTGGGGTTGTTCCTGGTACTGGTTGGTGACCAGTGGGGTTGTTCCTGGTACTGGTTGGTGACCAGTGGGGTTGTTCCTGGTACTGGTTGGTGACCAGTGGGGTTGTTCCTGGTACTGGTTGGTGACCAGTGGGGTTGTTCCTGGTACTAGTTGGTGACCAGAGGGGTTGTTCCTGGTACTGGTTGGTGACCAGAGCGGTTGTTCCTGGTACTGGTTGGTGACCAGTGGGGTTGTTCCTGGTACTGGTTGGTGACCAGTAGGATTGTTCCTGGTACTGCTTGGTGACCAGTGGGGTTGTTCCTGGTACTGGTTGGTGAACAGTGGGGTTGTTCCTGGTACTGGTTGGTGACCTGTGGGGTTGTTCCTGGTACTGGTTGGTGACCAGTGGGGTTGTTCCTGGTACTGGTTGGTGACCAGTGGGGTTGTTCCTGGTACTGGTTGGTGACCAGTGGGGTTGTTCCTGGTACTGGTTGGTGACCAGTAGGATTGTTCCTGGTACTGGTGGGTGACCACGGTGTTGTTCTTGGTACTGGTTGGTGACCAGTGGGGTTGTTCCTGGTACTAGTAGGTGACCAGTGGGGTTGTTCCTGGTACTGGTAGGTGACCAGTGGGGTTGTTCCTGGTACTGGTTGGTGACCAGTGGGGTTGTTCCTGGTACTGGTTGGTGACCAGTGGGGTTGTTCCTGGTACTGGTTGGTGACCAGTGGGGTTGTTCCTGGTACTGGTTGGTGACTAGTGGGGTTGTTCCTGGTATTGGTTGGTGACTAGTGGGGTTGTTCCTGGTACTGGTTGGTGACCAGTGGGGTTGGTTTCTGGTACTGGTAGGTGACCAGTGGGGTTGTACCTGGTACTGGTTGATGACCAGTAGGGTTGTTCCTGGTACTGGTTGGTGACCAGTGGGGTTGTTCCTGGTACTGGTTGGTGACCAGTGGGGTTGTTCCTGGTACTGGTAGGTGACCAGTGGGGTTGTTCCTGGTACTGGTTGGTGACCAGTGGGGTTGCTCCTGGAACTGGTTGGTGACCAGTGGGGTTGTTCCTGGTACTGGTTGGTCACCAGTGGGGTTGTTCCTGGTACTGGTTGGTGACCAGTGGGGTTGTTCCTGGTACTGGTTGGTGACCAGTGGGGTTGTTCCTGGTACTGGTTGGTGACCAGTAGGGTTGTTCCTGGTACTGGTTGGTGACCTGTGGGGTTGTTCCTGGTACTGGTTGGTGACCATTGGGATTGTTCCTGGTACTGGTAAGTGACCAATGGGGTTGTTCCTGGTACTGGTAGGTGACCAGTGGGGTTGTTCCTGGTACTGGTAGGTGACCAGTGGGGTTGTTCTTGGTACTTGTTGGTGACCAGGTTGGTTGTACCTGGTACTGGTTGATGACCAGTAGGGTTGTTCCTGGTACTGGTTGATGACCAGTAGGGTTGTTCCTGTTACTGGTTGGTGACCAGTGGGGTTGTTCCTGGTACTGGTTGGTGACCAGTAGGGTTGTTCCTGGTACTGGTTGGTGACCAGTGGGGTTGTTCCTGGTACTGGTTGGTGACCAGTGGGGTTGTTCCTGGTACTGGTTGGTGACCAGTGGGGTTGTTCCTGGTACTGGTTGGTGACCAGTGGGGTTGTTCCTGGTACTGGTTGGTGACCAGTGGGGTTGTTCCTGGTACTGGTTGGTGACCAGTGGGGTTGTTCCTGGTACTGGTTGGTGACCAGTGGGGTTGTTCCTGGTACTGGTAGGTGACTAGTGGGGTTGTTCCTGGTACTGGTTGGTGACCAGTGGGGTTGTTCCTGGTACTGGTAGGTGACCAGTAGGGTTGTTCCTGGTACTGGTTGGTGACTAGTGGGGTTGTTCCTGGTACTGGTTGGTGACCAGTGGGGTTGGTTTCTGGTACTGGTAGGTGACCAGTGGGGTTGTACCTGGTACTGGTTGATGACCAGTAGGGTTGTTCCTGGTACTGGTTGGTGACCAGTAGGGTTGTGCCTGGTACTGGTTGGTGACCAGTGGGGTTGTTCCTGGTACTGGTAGGTGACCAGTGGGGTTGTTCCTGGTACTGGTTGGTGACCAGTGGGGTTGTTCCTGGAACTGGTTGGTGACCAGTGGGGTTGTTCCTGGTACTGGTTGGTCACTAGTGGGGTTGTTCCTGGTACTGGTTGGTGACCAGTGGGGTTGTTCCTGGTACTGGTTGGTGACCAGTGGGGTTGTTCCTGGTACTGGTTGGTGACCAGTTGGGTTGTTCCTGGTACTGGTTGGTGACCTGTGGGGTGTTCCTGGTACTGGTTGGTGACCATTGGGATTGTTCCTGGTACTGGTAAGTGACCAGTGGGGTTGTTCCTGGTACTGGTAGGTGACTAGTGGGGTTGTTCCTGGTACTGGTTGGTGACCAGTGGGGTTGTTCCTGGTACTGGTTGGTGACCAGTTGGGTTGTTCCTGGTACTGGTTGGTGACCAGTGGGGTTGTTCCTGGTACTGGTTGGTGACCAGTAGGGTTGTTCCTGGTACTGGTTGGTGACCAGTAGGGTTGTTCCTGGTACTGGTTGGTGACCAGTGGGGTTGTTCCTGGTACTGGTAGGTGACCAGTGGGGTTGTTCCTGATACTGGTTGGTGACCAGTGGGGTTGTTCCTGGTACTGGTAGGTGACCAGTGGGGTTTGTTCCTGGTACTGTTTGGTTACCAGTGGGATTGTTCCTGGTACTGGTAGGTGACCAGTTGGGTTGTTCCTGCTACTAGTAGGTGACCAGTGGGGTTTGTTGCTGGTACTGGTTGGTCACCAGTGGGGTTGTTCCTGGTACTGGTAGGTGACCAGTAGGGTTGTTCCTGCTACTGGTAGGTGACCGTGGGGTTGTTCCTGGTACTGGTTGGTGACCAGTGGGGTTGTTCCTGGTACTGGTTGGTGACCAGTGGGGTTGTTCCTGGTACTGGTTGGTCACCAGTGGGGTTGTTCCTGCTACTGGTAGGTGACCAGTGGGGTTGTTCCTGGTACTAGTTGGTGACCAGTGGGGTTGTTCCTAGTACTGGTTGGTGACCAGTGGGTTTTGTTCCTGGTACTGTTTGGTTACCAGTGGGGTTGTTCCTGGTACTGGTAGGTGACCAGTGGGGTTGTTCCTGGTACTGGTTGGTGACCAGTGGGGTTGTTCCTGGTACTGGTTGGTGACCAGTGGGGTTGTTCCTGGTACTGGTTGGTGACCAGTCGGGTTGTTCCTGGTACTAGTTGGTGACTAGTGGAGTTGTTCCTGGTACTGGTAGGTGACCAGTGGGATTGTTCCTGGTACTGGTAGGTGACCAGTGGGGTTGTGCCTGGTACTGGTTGGTGACCAGTAGGGTTGTTCATAGTACTGGTTGGTGACCAGTAGGGTTGTTCCTAGTACTGGTTGGTGACCAGTGGGGTTGTTCCTGGAACTGGTTGGTGACCAGTAGGGTTGTTCCTGGTACTGGTTGGTGACCAGTGGGGTTGTTCCTGGTACTGGTTGGTGACCAGTGGGGTTGTTCCTGGTACTGGTTGGTGACCAGTGGGGTTGTTCCTGGTACTGGTTGGTGACCAGTGGGGTTGTTCCTGGTACTGGTTGGTGACCAGTGGGGTTGTTCCTGGTACTGGTTGGTGACCAGTGGGGTTGTTCCTGGTACTGGTTGGTGACCAGTGGGGTTGTTCCTGGTACTGGTTGGTGACCAGTGGGGTTGTTCCTGGTACTGGTTGGTGACCAGTGGGGTTGTTCCTGGTACTGGTTGGTGACCAGTCGGGTTGTTCCTGGTACTAGTTGATGTGCCTGGTACAGGTAGGTGACCAGTGGGGTTGTTCCTGGTTCTGGTTGGTGACCAGTGGGGTTGTTCCTGGTACTGGTTGGTGACCAGTGGGGTTGTTCCTGGTACTGGTTGGTGACCAGTGGGGTTGTTCCTGGTACTGGTTGGTGACCTGTGGGGTTGTTCCTGGTACTGGTTGGTGACCATTGGGGTTGTTCCTGGTACTGGTAAGTGACCAGTGGGGTTGTTCCTGGTACTGGTAGGTGACCAGTTGGTTTGACCTTTAGTCATTTAGAGGCACCATGATAACAACAGACTGTAGCTGTATAGTATGTTTGTGTTTTGCCACTTTGTAATAGTGGAATGAAGACTTTTACGTGGCATAACGTAATCATTTCTGGGCACGCCTTGTAATAATGGTACTTTTGTGCTTTTTATAGTGCTATCAATACAGAACCAACATAACTCACCTTGTCACATTATACTGACATTGGACAAAGCAGTCGTCCCACTCCCTTTATGCTAAGCAGAGACAGAATCTATCAGTAATCACTTTTATATACGATTGTATGTCTTGGCCAGGAGGGAACATAATCAAAAGCCTAACAAAGGCAAAAGCTCGACTCGAGGCAAAAAAGTGAGGCAGTATGAGTTAGCTTTTACGATCACGCAATGGAAGTAGCAGGTAGAATTTTAACCCCCTACCTGCAGAGCAGCAGGGTTACAGAGAAAAGACAAATTTGACTTTCAAAAACTCCCTGTCTTTGTGCATTCATATCAAATACAGTAAAACCCCTATAACTCGAACTGCAGGGGACCAGGTCAATAGTTCGAGGAATACGGGGTATTCGACTCATCCGAGGTTGGTCAAGATCGACAGTTAAAATGTCCGGTTTCAAACTATGACAAACAATGCACGGCAATGACATTTTAATTACCCTATCTTTCAGCATTTTGGATTTCTTTATTTAAGTGTTGTATTGATAGCAATATCAAGTTGAAAAAATGTATAACATAAATTTAGCGTTTGGAAAAGCTAATGAGAAAGCCCTAAATCAAATGTCATTCACATCAGAGTAAGCGCTCGTCATCTAGGTTAATGTACAATATCCATATTGGTCAACAAGGAGTACATTTTCTATTATTTAATTATCACAAATTATTTAAAACATTTACAAAATACATACTCACAATAAAGTTATTAACCAGCATATTTACGGACATAAGGAATGATATCTATAGATGTCTATTTAGTATTTACGAGTAAAGTTACAAAATACAATTTACATGAAAAGATACGGAACGCACTGATAAAATGTACTTTGCATATATCGTTTGTTATCGTTTACATCTTTCGGCAAATAACATTGTGTTAGCCTGTCGAATGAAACCAACGAAGAAATTTAAAAAAAAAAAACTTTTATAATTAGGCGGACGTCAGCAATATCTTCCGCCTCTTTTGTCATTTCACAATGCATACTTTCTATTAACACGGATCAACAACTTCCGTATTTACAACGAAGATTATTACGAGAGAAACATTAATAACTTAATGCCTTTTCTGAAATATTTAAATAAAGTTAGCATTAAACAACGGCTTGCGATCGTGTAGGTAGGTAATAATGACACCGTTAATCCCTTAATTACCTAAAGGCTTGACACGCCAATTGTATAAACACAAGATCATGAGCAATTATCCATGTTGGTCGGTGCAGTCAGGTGTGACACAGGTAAAAAAAATCTCGAGGGCCGAACACCTGTTCGACGAATACATGGGTAAATACTATGTATTTGATGCAACGGGGACATATTTCTGTTCGAGGAATAAGGGGTATTCGACGAATAGCTGTTCGAGCTATCCGGAGTTTTGTTACTTAGATTATATAGAGAGACGGTCGGGACCGTACGACCAGTTCGACGAATAGGGGGTATTCGAGGAATCCGGCTTCGAGTTAGAGGGGTTTTACTGTATACATGTCAAATATTTATATAGTACCAAAAGCTTTGATAAATTAACTCAACCGACTTATCACTCAACATATGTTTTTTATAAATTTATCTAGGTCATCTCATAGCATATATACAGCACTAACAGGTTAACTGTTTTACTCTAGGATAGGAATCCAAACATTTTTTTTTTTTTTATACAAATCTGCAGTCAGGTGTAGAAAAACATTAAAAACTTTTAGACTAGCATGCACGACCTAAATAAATATGATATGATGAGAGAAAGAGATTTTACAGGTAGTTGTGTAGACATACTTAAAATGAAGTTCTAGCTTATAATTACTTTAAAAATTGAACTTGTAATGCAAATACCTGGTATGTACAGAGAATATCAGGAAAGTCAAGCTAATTCATACAAGGATTCATGTACATGTTAAAAATAAAACACCAAAACAGTGAGTCCATGACCCGTTTCAGTGTACATTGTAATGTAAATACAGATATTTGATGATTCTTTAATCTTGTCCTTTCTGTCGTAGCACTTATTTGCACATGCTTGTTAACTTTTATCCACCTCTTTTCTACAACTATAATAATATTTACCTTCATACTACTTTCCAGAAGAGGAGAGGGACACTGATTGGGGTAATGGTGCTAATAACAGTGGATTTTAATGCATAATCAAGCTCAATAATTTTGTCCACAATGATGCTTCCAGAGTTTGATTTTCTGCATTCACTTATTCAGTTTGTATCAACGGGAGAGTTAATGTGTTCTAGCTTGGACTGTTTGATTAAAGGAATAGATCATTCTTTTAACAGTCCACCCATACAATCTGTCACATTAATGACACATTCGTGTTATAAATAAAACAAATTATGGTTAATTATAAAGGCAGTGAATGACTTTGTTCAAACTATCTCTATTTTTTGTGGGTAAAAATTTTCACACAGCAATCAAATCAGAATTATACATGTCCTGGTAAATGGCCCATTGTATACTTACAGTAATGTCTGTAACTCAGCTGATAAGTTGAAACTCTTTAGTTTGGTCAGCAATCGTTGTGAAGCTACATCTTTTTCTGTTGCTATGTTATTTAATATATTTTCTACTTGTTCCATCCAGCTAAAATAAACAACAGAAAATCAGATTTGAAACTCTTCTTTGAAATAATTCCCCCAAAAAATACACCTGTCCCAACGATCTTCAGGATATTAAAAAGAACTGTCGCCAGAGTGGCCGACTTACACACCACCAACCCCCCCAACCCCCAACTATTGCACAACCATTATACATAAATAGTTTACTTAACTCCCCTACATGTCAGGGTGGCGGCTGTGGCGGCCATCTTGGATTTCGGATCGACCCGAAAAATAACAAAACTTTGTCGGGACCATGTCAGGATCATTTCATGCAAGCTTTAGCCAAATCACACCAGTAGAACTTGATAAAAAGTTCAAAATGTGTTTTCAAGATGGAGGCTGTGGTGGCCATCTTGGATTTCGGATCAACCCGAAAAATAACAACACTCTGTCGGGACCATGTCAGGATAATTTCATGTAAGTTTCGGCTAAATTGTATTGGTAGAACTTGCAAATTATTAGACAAGAAGTTCAAAATGTGAAAAGTTAACGCATGGCCAACAACAGACGGCACACGGCGCACGACGACGGACGAAACATGGGATCAGATGACCTAAAAATATACACATTAAAAATTGTTACTCTGAACTTCTCACTTTTAATTAACTCCTCTAATAGTTTCAATATCACACAGAGACACAACATCAATATATTGTACACCCTAAGCACATCAACTGTACATGTATTTATATCCACCGTTAGAAATGTGCCTCTCCTTTAAGTAACCCTCCTCTCTTCTAGAGAAGGAGTTGAAGTTATATAAACATCCCTCCACCATCACATTAAACTTCAACTGTGTGATACTTATAACATCAACAATGTACATGTATCCAATATTGCAAGTAATTCATATTATAGTATATTTATAAGCCTAAGCCTTTCACATGTAATCACTTAATAATGTGTCAGCATATACATATACATGTGTCCTGTGATTGATTATAACGTGCCATCAGTATAGAGAGAATTAAATTATGACTACCGGTAATGTTTCTCCTTTTGTATGCCACTTTTACATCTTGGTTCCCTAATAAACGCCCCATTTGTTACAACTGCATGTTTAAATACCCTGTGCGTTTGTTACGGCGAATATGGTATGTATGATACATAAACACCACTAGTACTGGTGTGCAGGTCCTGAAATTACGTTTTAGCTGTTGACAGGGAATATTATTAACCCAAATCAAATACAAAAGTATGAATCTTGATAGGCTACACCTACACATACTACATTGTACACAGGGTGCAAGTCCTGAAATTACCTCATATCACTGTATATTGTAACTATTGACATAGGGAACAGCAATAGAAAACCAAAATCTAGGCATGCACAAAAACATGAATCACAATTAATTGCTTTATAATTTGACACGGATGTGTAAAAACATACACAAAATTAACTTAAAGGGACAATTCAGTCTAAGAGAACATTAAAATGTGTACATATATCAAAAAACCCAGTTCTAATGCACGTCAGATCAGTCGGTTTTACTGTGATATGTCTGAAAAGCCAATGGTTGTGACATGTGTGTAGATGTTCAAACTCGCTCGCTGTCCACCATTACACATTGTGGTCGAACTTCTTGTATACCGAACCCTGTCCCTTGCTCATAGAGTAATGCAACTTTTGTCTAGAACTGCTCAAATCGCTCTGACAGTAGTGTGTTTAATTTATTAGGTGAGTTGTCGTGCCTAAAAATCATTTTATCACCTTCTCAGTGGTTATGTAGTATTTCATATTGATCAACGATTTGATATTTCAACGATATTAATTAAAATACTAAACAATGACGTGGGATTTGTCAATATTTTATGTTATATGTTTCATAAGAAATGTAGAACAATACATTTATGCCATATTTTGCTTCTTGGTTATGTAAAAGAATTAGCCTGAGTGAATTGTCCCTTTAATGATATCAACATCAAATTTCATTCAATTGATTCAATCCTTAGACGCTACAGCGCTGACGAATGGTGGTTTATCAAATACAGGGGCAGACTAACTTGTACTTTTCTTCAGTTACAAAAGTTACTTACTTAACATCATAACCATCATTAAAAAGTTTGAGCTTTTTAATTAACTCCTGAAAAATGTCTATGGCACTATGCCCTATATTTAATGAAGTACTGATTGTACATGATGTACATCCACCAAAACCAAGCATGATTAAACACCAATTATTGTTCAAATCATTAGCATCATTCCTACTCCGGTGTGTTGGAGGTGGAGCATCTTTGATTTTATACCTAATGATATCATCATCAAATTTCATTTAATTTGTTCCTTAATTTTATACATAATGAGATAGCAACATCAAGTTTCATTTAATTTATTCCTATTTTATAAAGGTTATTTTTTTTAATCTTTTTCTCTATTTTTTTTTCAGTCGTTTTATTCATATTCTGAAGCCAAAGAAATTACCAGGTGTAAACACACTGTCATGTATAGTATGAATACCCTTACATTTCCAGTACCTTATCTACAGGTATACAGAGAGAACTTGTGAAGTACAAAGTAAATATATATCCAGCAGTTAATTACATCAAATTAAATGTGTTTTTGTTTGTCATTCACATCCCCAGACCCTTAATACTGGAATAATTATCATACAATTAATAACACTGTGTAGCGATAAGTAGTGACCTGCCTCACACATGACGTACATTGGTACACTGGTTGGCACCAGCCAGTACACATACATATATATATCACCACTTGCAATATCCATTACTTTTGCTTTTCCACCAGGTAGACATTTTGTTGTATAAATCGACCTAGATCTACTCAGATATAAGCTTGGTTAGGTTTGAACTTTGATAAGCATAATGTAAAATATGAACATCCATGCAGGGTCATTTAATATTTTAAGGACATTCAAGGTTTAAATGGAGAAGAAAAACTGGAGTATCTAGAGAAAAGCCACCAACCAGCCGTCAGTAGCTGGAAACTAAACCACATGGGATTCAAACTCATGATCACGACCCAGAGGTGGAGGGCTTGTGGTAATATGTTGGGAGATCTCTTAACCATTCAGTCATCGCAGCCGTTACACCATTAATGATCACTAAATGTTACAAGAGTTGTTAACTGTTCCAGTGACTATGATTAAATAATTCCAATATATAATTCATCTGAGGGTAAGTTGTTAACAGTTCCATTGACTGTGATTAAGTAATTCCAATATATAATTCATCTGAGGGTAAGTTGTTAACAGTTCCATTGACTGTGATTAAATAATTCCAATATATAATTCATCTGAGGGTAAGTTGTTAACTGTTCCAGTGACTGTGAAATTCAATAATAATTCTCAAATATAATTCATCTGTGAGGACATATCATAGGTAAGTTGTTAACAGTTCCATTGACTGTGATTAAGTAATTCCAATATATAATTCATCTGAGGGTAAGTTGTTAACAGTTCCAGTGACTGTGATTAATAATTCCAATATATAATCATCTAGGTAAGTTGTTAACAGTTCATTGACTGTGATTAAGTAATTCCAATATATAATTCATCTGAGGGTAAGTTGTTAACAGTTCCATTGACTGTGATTAAGTAATTCCAATATATAATTCATCTGAGGGTAAGTTGTTAAAGTTCCATTGACTGTGATTAAGTAATTCCAATATATAATTCATCTGAGGGTAAGTTGTTAACTGTTCCATTGACTGTGATTAATAATTCCATATATAATTCATCTGAGGGTAAGTTGTTAACAGTTCCATTGACTGTGATTAAGTAATTCCAATATATAATTCATCTGAGGGTAAGTTGTTAACAGTTCCATTGACTGTGATTAAATAATTCCAATATATAATTCATCTGAGGGTAAGTTGTTAACTGTTCCAGTGACTGTGATTAAATAATTCCAATATATAATTCATCTGAGGGTAAGTTGTTAACAGTTCCATTGACTGTGATTAAGTAATTCCAATATATAATTCATCTGAGGGTAAGTTGTTAACGTTCATGACTGTGATTAATAATTCAGGTAAGTGTTAACAGTTCATTGACTGTGATTAAGTAATTCCAATATATAATTCATCTGAGGGTAAGTTGTTAACAGTTCCATTGACTGTGATTAAATAATTCCAATATATAATTCATCTGAGGGTAAGTTGTTAACAGTTCCATTGACTGTGATTAAGTAATTCCAATATATAATTCATCTGAGGGTAAGTTGTTAACAGTTCCATTGACTGTGATTAAGTAATTCCAATATATAATTCATCTTAGGGTAAGTTGTTAACAGTTCTATTGACTGTGATTAAGTAATTCCAATATATAATTCATCTGAGGGTAAGTTGTTAACAGTTCCATTGACTGTGATTAAGTAATTCCAATATATAATTCATCTGAGGGTAAGTTGTTAACAGTTCCATTGACTGTGATTAAATAATTCCAATATATAATTCATCTGAGGGTAAGTTGTTAACAAGTTCTATTGACTGTGATTAAGTAATTCCAATATATAATTCATCTGAGGGTAAGTTGTTAACAGTTCCAGTGACTGTGATTAAATAATTCCAATATATAATTCATCTTAGGGTAAGTTGTTAACAGTTCTATTGACTGTGATTAAGTAATTCCAATATATAATTCATCTGAGGGTAAGTTGTTAGTCCATTGACTGTGATTAAGTAATTCCAATATATAATTCATCTGAGGGTAAGTTGTTAACAGTTCCATTGACTGTGATTAAGTAATTCCAATATATAATTCATCTGAGGGTAAGTAGTTAACAGTTCCAGTGACTATGATTAAATAATTCCAATATATAATTCATCTTAGGGTAAGTTGTTAACAGTTCCATTGACTGTGATTAAATAATTCCAATATATAATTCATCTTAGGGTAAGTTGTTAACAGTTCCAGTGACTGTGATTAAATAATTCCAATATATAATTCATCTGAGGGTAAGTTGTTAACAGTTCCAGTGACTGTGATTAAATAATTCCAATATATAATTCATCTGAGGGTAAGTTGTTAACAGTTCTATTGACTGTGATTAAATAATTCCAATATATAATTCATCTGAGGGTAAGTTGTTAACTCTTAGGGTAAGTTGTTAACAGTTCCATTGACTGTGATTAAATAATTCCAATATATAATTCATCTGAGGGTAAGTTGTTAACAGTTCCATTGACTGTGATTAAATAATTCCAATATATAATTCATCTTAGGGTAAGTTGTTAACAGTTCCATTGACTGTGATTAAGTAATTCCAATATATAATTCATCTGAGGGTAAGTTGTTAACAGTTCCAGTGACTGTGATTAAATAATTCCAATATATAATTCATCTGAGGGTAAGTTGTTAACAGTTCCATTAACAGTTCCAGTGACTGTGATTAAATAATTCCAATATATAATTCATCTGAGGGTAAGTTGTTAACAGTTCCATTGACTGTGATTAAGTAATTCCAATATATAATTCATCTGAGGGTAAGTTGTTAACAGTTCCATTGACTGTGATTAAGTAATTCCAATATATAATTCATCTGAGGGTAAGTTGTTAACAGTTCCATTGACTGTGATTAAGTAATTCCAATATATAATTCATCTAGGGTAAGTTGTTAACAGTTCCAGTGACTGTGATTAAGTAATTCCAATATATAATTCATCTAGGGTAAGTTGTTAACAGTTCCAGTGACTGTGATTAAGTAATTCCAATATATAATTCATCTGAGGGTAAGTTGTTAACAGTTCCAGTGACTGTGATTAAGTAATTCCAATATATAATTCATCTTAGGGTAAGTTGTTAACAGTTCCAGTGACTGTGATTAAGTAATTCCAATATATAATTCATCTGAGGGTAAGTTGTTAACAGTTCCATTGACTGTGATTAAATAATTCCAATATATAATTCATCTGAGGGTAAGTTGTTAACAGTTCCAGTGACTGTGATTAAATAATTCCAATATATAATTCATCTTAGGGTAAGTTGTTAACAGTTCTATTGACTGTGATTAAGTAATTCCAATATATAATTCATCTGAGGGTAAGTTGTTAACAGTTCCAGTGACTGTGATTAAATAATTCCAATATATAATTCATCTTAGGGTAAGTTGTTAACAGTTCTATTGACTGTGATTAAGTAATTCCAATATATAATTCATCTTAGGGTAAGTTGTTAACAGTTCCAGTGACTGTGATTAAATAATTCCAATATATAATTCATCTTAGGGTAAGTTGTTAACAGTTCTATTGACTGTGATTAAATAATTCCAATATATAATTCATCTGAGGGTAAGTTGTTAACAGTTCCAGTGACTGTGATTAAATAATTCCAATATATAATTCATCTTAGGGTAAGTTGTTAACAGTTCTATTGACTGTGATTAAGTAATTCCAATATATAATTCATCTTAGGGTAAGTTGTTAACAGTTCCAGTGACTGTGATTAAGTAATTCCAATATATAATTCATCTTAGGGTAAGTTGTTAACAGTTCCATTGACTGTGATTAAGTAATTCCAATATATAATTCATCTGAGGGTAAGTTGTTAACAGTTCCATTGACTGTGATTAAGTAATTCCAATATATAATTCATCTGAGGGTAAGTTGTTAACAGTTCCAGTGACTGTGATTAAGTAATTCCAATATATAATTCATCTGAGGGTAAGTTGTTAACAGTTCCATTGACTGTGATTAAGTAATTCCAATATATAATTCATCTGAGGGTAAGTTGTTAACAGTTCCAGTGACTGTGATATAATTCAATTTAGGGTAAGTTTGTTTTGATAAGTAATTCCAATATATAATTCATCTGAGGGTAAGTTGTTAACAGTTCCAGTGACTGTGATTAAGTAATTCAAATATATAATTCATCTGAGGGTAAGTTGTTAACAGTTCCAGTGACTGTGATTAAGTAATTCCAATATATAATTCATCTGAGGGTAAGTTGTTAACAGTTCCAGTGACTATGATTAAGTAATTCCAATATATAATTCATCTGAGGGTAAGTTGTTAACTGTTCCAGTGACTATGATTAAGTAATTCCAATATATAATTCATCTGAGGGTAAGTTGTTAACAGTTCTATAGACTGTGATTAAGTAATTCCAATATATAATTCATCTGAGGGTAAGTTGTTAACAGTTCCAGTGACTGTGATTAAGTAATTCCAATATATAATTCATCTGAGGGTAAGTTGTTAACTGTTCCAGTGACTATGATTAAATAATTCCAATATATAATTCATCTGAGGGTAAGTTGTTAACTGTTCCAGTGACTATGATTAAGTAATTCCAATATATAATTCATCTGAGGGTAAGTTGTTAACAGTTCCATTGACTGTGATTAAGTAATTCCAATATATAATTCATCTGAGGGTAAGTTGTGATTTAACAGTTCCATTGACTGTGATTAAGTAATTCCAATATATAATTCATCTGAGGGTAAGTTGTTAACAGTTCCATTGACTATGATTAAGTAATTCCAATATATAATTCATCTGAGGGTAAGTTGTTAACAGTTCCATTGACTGTGATTAAGTAATTCCAATATATAATTCATCTTAGGGTAAGTTGTTAACAGTTCCATTGACTGTGATTAAGTATTCATCTGAGGGTAAGTTGTTAACAGTTCCATTGACTGTGATTAAGTAATTCCAATATATAATTCATCTTAGGGTAAGTTGTTAACAGTTCCATTGACTGTGATTAAGTAATTCCAATATATAATTCATCTGAGGGTAAGTTGTTAACAGTTCCATTGACTGTGATTAAGTAATTCCAATATATAATTCATCTGAGGGTAAGTTGTTAACAGTTCCATTGACTGTGATTAAGTAATTCCAATATATAATTCATCTGAGGGTAAGTTGTTAACAGTTCTATTGACTGTGATTAAATAATTCCAATATATAATTCATCTGAGGGTAAGTTGTTAACAGTTCCATTGACTGTGATTAAATAATTCCAATATATAATTCATCTGAGGGTAAGTTGTTAACAGTTCCATTGACTGTGATTAAATAATTCCAATATATAATTCATCTGAGGGTAAGTTGTTAACAGTTCCATTGACTATGATTAAATAATTCCAATATATAATTCATCTGAGGGTAAGTTGTTAACTACAGTTCCAGTGACTGTGATTAAATAATTCCAATATATAATTCATCTGAGGGTAAGTTGTTAACAGTTCCATTGACTGTGATTAAGTAATTCCAATATATAATTCATCTGAGGGTAAGTTGTTAACAGTTCCATTGACTGTGATTAAATAATTCCAATATATAATTCACCTTAGGGTAAGTTGTTAACAGTTCCAGTGACTGTGATTAAGTAATTCCAATATATAATTCATCTTAGGGTAAGTTGTTAACAGTTCCATTGACTATGATTAAGTAATTCCAATATATAATTCATCTTAGGGTAAGTTGTTAACAGTTCCAGTGACTGTGATTAAATAATTCCAATATATAATTCATCTGAGGGTAAGTTGTTAACAGTTCCATTGACTGTGATTAAGTAATTCCAATATATAATTCATCTGAGGGTAAGTTGTTAACAGTTCCAGTGACTGTGATTAAATAATTCCAATATATAATTCATCTGAGGGTAAGTTGTTAACAGTTCCATTGACTGTGATTAAATAATTCCAATATATAATTCATCTGAGGGTAAGTTGTTAACAGTTCCATTGACTATGATTAAATAATTCCAATATATAATTCATCTTAGGGTAAGTTGTTAACAGTTCCAGTGACTGTGATTAAATAATTCCAATATATAATTCATCTGAGGGTAAGTTGTTAACAGTTCCAGTGACTGTGATTAAATAATTCCAATATATAATTCATCTGAGGGTAAGTTGTTAACAGTTCTATTGACTGTGATTAAATAATTCCAATATATAATTCATCTGAGGGTAAGTTGTTAACAGTTCCAGTGACTATGATTAAATAATTCCAATATATAATTCATCTGAGGGTAAGTTGTTAACAGTTCCATTGACTATGATTAAATAATTCCAATATATAATTCATCTGAGGGTAAGTTGTTAACAGTTCCATTGACTATGATTAAATAATTCCAATATATAATTCATCTGAGGGTAAGTTGTTAACAGTTCCAGTGACTGTGATTAAATAATTCCAATATATAATTCATCTTAGGGTAAGTTGTTAACAGTTCCATTGACTGTGATTAAATAATTCCAATAATATAATTCATCTTAGGGTAAGTTGTTAACAGTTCCATTGACTGTGATTAAGTAATTCCAATATATAATTCATCTTAGGGTAAGTTGTTAACAGTTCCATTGACTATGATTAAGTAATTCCAATATATAATTCATCTGAGGGTAAGTTGTTAACAGTTCCAGTGACTGTGATTAAATAATTCCAATATATAATTCATCTTAGGGTAAGTTGTTAACAGTTCCAGTGACTATGATTAAATAATTCCAATATATAATTCATCTGAGGGTAAGTTGTTAACAGTTCCAGTGACTGTGATTAAGTAATTCCAATATATAATTCATCTTAGGGTAAGTTGTTAACAGTTCCATTGACTGTGATTAAGTAATTCCAATATATAATTCATCTGAGGGTAAGTTGTTAACAGTTCCATTGACTGTGATTAAATAAATTCAATTATATAATTCATCTAGGGTAAGTTGTTAACAGTTCCATTGACTGTGATTAATAATTCCAATATATAATTCATCTGAGGGTAAGTTGTTAACAGTTCCATTGACTGTGATTAAGTAATTCCAATATATATATAATTCATCTGAGGGTAAGTTGTTAACAGTTCCATTGACTGTGATTAAGTAATTCCAATATATAATTCATCTGAGGGTAAGTTGTTAACAGTTCCTGATGAATAATAATATATAATTCACTAGGTAAGTTGTTAACAGTTCTGACTGTGATTAAGTAATTCCAATATATAATTCATCTGAGGGTAAGTTGTTAACAGTTCATTGACTGTGATTGTAATTCCAATATATAATTCATCTGAGGGTAAGTTGTTAACAGTTCCAGTGACTGTGATTAAATAATTCCAATATATAATTCATCTGAGGGTAAGTTGTTAACAGTTCCAGTGACTGTGATTAATAATTCCAATATATAATTCATCTGAGGGTAAGTTGTTAACAGTTCCATTGACTGTGATTAAATAATTCCAATATATAATTCATCTGAGGGTAAGTTGTTAACAGTTCCATTGACTGTGATTAAATAATTCCAATATATAATTCATCTGAGGGTAAGTTGTTAACTGTTCCAGTGACTATGATTAAATAATTCCAATATATAATTCATCTTAGGGTAAGTTGTTAACAGTTCTATTGACTGTGATTAAATAATTCCAATATATAATTCATCTGAGGGTAAGTTGTTAACAGTTCCATTGACTGTGATTAAATAATTCCAATATATAATTCATCTTAGGGTAAGTTGTTAACAGTTCCATTGACTGTGATTAAATAATTCCAATATATAATTCATCTGAGGGTAAGTTGTTAACAGTTCCATTGACTGTGATTAAATAATTCCAATATATAATTCATCTGAGGGTAAGTTGTTAACAGTTCCATTGACTATGATTAAATAATTCCAATATATAATTCATCTAGGGTAAGTTGTTAACAGTTCCATTGACTGTGATTAAATAATTCCAATATATAATTCATCTTAGGGTAAGTTGTTAACAGTTCCAGTGACTGTGATTAAGTAATTCCAATATATAATTCATCTTAGGGTAAGTTGTTAACAGTTCCATTGACTGTGATTAAGTAATTCCAATATATAATTCATCTGAGGGTAAGTTGTTAACAGTTCCATTGACTGTGATTAAATAATTCCAATATATAATTCATCTGAGGGTAAGTTGTTAACAGTTCCATTGACTGTGATTAAATAATTCCAATATATAATTCATCTGAGGGTAAGTTGTTAACAGTTCCATTGACTGTGATTAAGTAATTCCAATATATAATTCATCTGAGGAAGTTGTTAACAGTTCCATTGACTATGATTAAGTAATTCCAATATATAATTCATCTGAGGGTAAGTTGTTAACAGTTCCATTGACTATGATTAAATAATTCCAATATATAATTCATCTGAGGGTAAGTTGTTAACAGTTCCATTGACTGTGATTAAGTAATTCCAATATATAATTCATCTAGGGTAAGTTGTTAACAGTTCCATTGACTGTGATTAATAATTCCAATATATAATTCATCTGAGGGTAAGTTGTTAACAGTTCCAGTGACTGTGATTAAGTAATTCCAATATATAATTCATCTGAGGGTAAGTTGTTAACAGTTCCATTGACTGTGATTAAATAATTCCAATATATAATTCATCTTAGGGTAAGTTGTTAACAGTTCCATTGACTATGATTAAGTAATTCCAATATATAATTCATCTGAGGGTAAGTTGTTAACAGTTCCATTGACTATGATTAAATAATTCCAATATATAATTCATCTGAGGGTAAGTTGTTAACAGTTCCATTGACTATGATTAAGTAATTCCAATATATAATTCATCTTAGGGTAAGTTGTTAACAGTTCCATTGACTGTGATTAAATAATTCCAATATATAATTCATCTGAGGGTAAGTTGTTAACAGTTCCAGTGACTGTGATTAAGTAATTCCAATATATAATTCATCTTAGGGTAAGTTGTTAACAGTTCTATTGACTGTGATTAAATAATTCCAATATATAATTCATCTTAGGGTAAGTTGTTAACAGTTCCATTGACTATGATTAAATAATTCCAATATATAATTCATCTAGGGTAAGTTGTTAACAGTTCATTGACTGTGATTAAATAATTCCAATATATAATTCATCTTAGGGTAAGTTGTTAACAGTTCCAGTGACTGTGATTAAATAATTCCAATATATAATTCATCTTAGGGTAAGTTGTTAACAGTTCCAGTGACTGTGATTAAATAATTCCAATATATAATTCATCTGAGGGTAAGATTAGCTCAGAAGTAATGAAAACAAGTATCAGTATCATGATATTTGTGAACATTAGGGCTGAAACGATTAGTCGAATAATCGGAGGCGATTAGATTAATGAAGCTAATCGCTGATAATCGATTAAAGATTTTATTAATCGTTAATCGTAACATGCATAGCAAGTGCATTGTAAGCTGACTAAACACATTGACAGATCATGGATTTCTGAGTAAGCCATTCCGACTGGAGTTTCATCTCTTTATGTGCATGTTTTGAACTCAACAAAGCATATATGATGTGAGAAATACTTGTTAAATTACGTCTCTGTGGAAGTTAAAGTCATTAATCAATGAAAAAGTGGATGTCATGGGAAAGCTTGCACGCTGTTCGCCAATTTTCACTAGCGATCGACTCCATGTTGTTACGTCACGGAGGCCTAATCGACGCCAGGACGGTCGGGAGCGGAAGGAGCAGTAATCTTGAACATTTAAATTTTACTATTGCATGTGTTTATCATATAAAAAGAATGTTTTTGTTCATATTCTAATTGAAGATAAGAGTTGTTGATTTATTTTATTTTTTTCATCACGGAAATAAAAAAGTTTATTGACGAAAATCTGGTCATGTCGCTCCGTGGCGATCCAGATTTGGTTGATTAGTCTTACGTGTGAAGGTCACATCAAAACAGCGGGTTAGCAGACTTGATTTAAACGATGTTACGGAAGACGATACAGGAACAGAATTCAGAGCTTATTTCGGATAAAATAGTTTGTTTTGTCAATAAATCTATTCTTATTTATTGGTAGGCTTACATTATACAAGGCATGTCCTCTGTCATATTGTACAGTAGGTGTTATTATTAGGCCTAGTTGATAACAAAACATGGCGGACGTTTTCAGTAGTCATTAGTGAAACAATATAGTTGCCTTCAATTCAAACGATTAATCGATTAGTAATCGATTACATGTGACCGAATAATCGAATACAAAAATTACTAATCGTTTCAGCCCTTGTGAACATTCTTGATCACTACTCTTAATTTCAAAATGAACTGATCTGACTTTTTAATAAGAATAATCCAAATGTGTTCAGAGTGATGATGGGATATTTCAACAACTCAGTACTTGGTACAAGTTCACATCTCTAAAGCTACACTACAGAGTTAGCTAGAGGTTACCAAGGTCACATCTCTTAAGCTACACTACAGAGTTAGCTAGAGATTACCAAGGTCACATCTCTAAAGCTACATGTACACTACAGAGTTAGCTAGAGGTTACCAAGGTCACACCTCTAAAGCTACACCACAGAGTCTCTAAAGCTACACTAAAGAATTAGCTAGAGGTTACCAAGGTCACATCTCTAAAGCTAAACTACAGAGTTAGCTAGAGGTTACCAAGGTCACATCTCTAAAGCTACACTTCAGAGTCTCTAAAGCTACACTACAGAGTTAGCTAGAGGTTACCAAGGTCACATCTCTTAAGCTACACTACAGAGTTAGCTAGAGATTACCAAGGTCACATCTCTAAAGCTACATGTACACTACAGAGTTAGCTAGAGGTTACCAAGGTCACAGCTCTAAAGCTACACCACAGAGTTAACTAGAGGTTACCAAGGTCACATCTCTAAGCCTACACTACAGAATTAGCTAGAGGTTACCAAGGTCACGTCTCTAAAGCTACATGTACACTACAGAGTTAGCTAGAGGTTATCAAGGTCACATCTCTAAAGCTACATGCATGTACACTACAGAGTTAGCTAGAGGTTACCAAGGTCTCACCTCTAAAGCTACACCACAGAGTTAACTAGAGGTTATCAAGGTCACATCTCTAAAGCTACACTACAGAGTTAACTAGAGGAACTACCAAGGTCACATCTCTAAAGCTACACTACAGAGTTCTCTAAAGCTACACTACAGAGTTAGCTAGAGGTTACCAAGGTCACATCTCTAAAGCTACACTACAGAGTTAGCTAGAGGTTACCAAGGTCACATCTCTAAGCTACACTACAGAGTTAGCTAGAGGTTACCAAGGTCACATCTCTAAAGCTACATGCATGTACACTACAGAGTTAGCTAGAGGTTACCAAGGTCACACCTCTAAAGCTACACCACAGAGTTAACTAGAGGTTACCAAGGTCACACCTCTAAAGCTACACCACAGAGTTAGCTAGAGGTTATCAAGGTCACATCTCTAAAGCTACACTACAGAGTTAACTAGAGGAACTACCAAGGTCACATCTCTAAAGCTACATGTACACTACAGAGTTAGCTAGAGGTTACCAAGGTCACACCTCTAAAGCTACACTACAGAGTCTCTAAAGCTACACTAAAGAATTAGCTAGAGGTTACCAAGGTCACATCTCTAAAGCTAAACTACAGAGTTAGCTAGAGGTTACCAAGGTCACATCTCTAAAGCTACACTTCAGAGTCTCTAAAGCTACACTACAGAGTTAGCTAGAGGTTACCAAGGTCACATCTCTTAAGCTACACTACAGAGTTAGCTAGAGATTACCAAGGTCACATCTCAGACATGTTAACCTTTGGTGAGCAAAAAGAGGTAGATTTTTGACTCAAAAGCGGTAGCATTACACGCGGCATTTTTCGCGACGCGTCAGAGATGTATAAATATCAATAATATGCAAAATAATTGCAAAAACATATTTTGTTAACAAATTATGATTTAACTTTAATTATTACCATAGGCCTTGCATGGTGGCTCATTTTGTATTTTTTAAATGTTAATTAAGGCTTACATTAGATTTAGAAGATGAAAAATGCCAATAAATACATTGTATATTTTTATTTCAATGCTATTTATCACCTTTTTTAATTATACATTTTGTCTATTTGTTTTGGTTTTTTTTCACTTTTTTTTTTTTTTGTAATACATACTGGACTCATTTTCTTTTGATTTATGCAAGAAAAAATACAAATATTTGTTTCTAAAATTTACACCAATATTCTAGAGAAATTATCACCCTGAAAAAAATAATAACTTTTTTTTAGTGATATCCTGAAAAAATATACCAAAATCCGGATCCTTTATTAGAATCACCCCATTCCAAAATGGCGGCCATTACGATTGCAAAGTTTATGATTTTCAGCAGACACTGTATGCCTATTTTACATTAAAAACGTGAGTAAATCATTTCAATTATATGTAGTGTTTGTTTTTGAAATGATGCTTACTAGTTTTAAGCACAAAATTTATTGAAAGGCCAGATGATTGTTTCCTTACGGTAGGCCTACCTAAACACACATCGTTACACTCAGACACAAGTGACACCACCAAGCCAAGGTGGAACTAGCCCCAGGCTGCTAATTAGCACCAGTGGATGTTGGTCAGGGAGTGTTCACACCTCCTTTGTTTACTTAATTATGAAGCAAGTCAGCCTACTTAGTCTGGTATGCATTTTGAAGCCACCATGGCAGCCCCAACCGACTATGAAAATTCAGAAATCGGAAGAAAAAAAAAAATGAAGACGATGTTTTGCAGAAATCGGAATATTTGGATATTAAAGCGGTAGGCGGAATATCAGTCTCAAAAGCGGTAGACTTCCGCCAGAATCGGTAGGGTTAACATGTCTGGCAAGGTCACATCTCTAAAGCTACATGTACACTACAGAGTTAGCTAGAGGTTACCAAGGTCACACCTCTAAAGCTACACCACAGAGTTAACTAGAGGTTACCAAGGTCACATCTCTAAGCCTACACTACAGAATTAGCTAGAGGTTACCAAGGTCACGTCTCTAAAGCTACATGTACACTACAGAGTTAGCTAGAGGTTATCAAGGTCACATCTCTAAAGCTACATGCATGTACACTACAGAGTTAGCTAGAGGTTACCAAGGTCTCACCTCTAAAGCTACACTACAGAGTTAACTAGAGGAACTACCAAGGTCACATCTCTAAAGCTACACTACAGAGTTAACTAGAGGTTACCAAGGTCACACCTCTAAAGCTACACCACAGAGTTAGCTAGAGGTTATCAAGGTCACATCTCTAAAGCTACACTACAGAGTTAACTAGAGGAACTACCAAGGTCACATCTCTAAAGCTACACTTCAGAGTTAGCTAGAGGTTATCAAGGTCACATCTCTAAAGCTACACTACAGAGTTAGATAGAGGTTATCATCTAACCATCCTTTGATACCCTCAGTTTATCCAAAGTTTGCTGAGCTATATTACAAAGCTTTATGAACAACAGTTACAACACATGTACATAACTAAATCAGTATATTAATGAACATGTATTACCAGAACATCTTTTCTTCTAAGAATTTTGGCTCTTTATGTAAAGGCATGTCGTCTATTGCATGAAAAAGAGCCATTTTTTTGGCAATCTGTTGGGAGAGGAACGGATTCTGTAAGTCCCGTGTACTTAACGGCTTTGTCTGAAAAATAGAACAAGAAAAAGAAATCATTTTTTTGGAGAAGAATAATCAAAGATCATTTTAAAGTATGTCAGCTTCCTGATCCCTTATGCTAGGGGAAGGGAGAACATTCTTTTAACCTAATTTACATGTTAAGTAAGAAATCTTGATTTTTACTCTTTAGTAGCTAGGGCCAAAATAAAGAACAAAGCTGCATGCATATGTATGAAGTTAAGAGAACTAAAACTATCCACAACATGTATAAGTGTCTAATGTATACTGTATATATTCCACGATGAGAAAATGTGTACAGACCCCACATATCTTTAACCCAGTCCCAATATCCCTATGATATATATATATCTATCTCATTTTCTTCATGATTTTGAAGAATTTGAAGTCAAGATGGGCAGTTATGATTCAGAAATTAAATTTTGATAAAAATTAAAATAAATATTGAAGATAGCTAAATAGGCCCCAATTTTCAAAGAAACCAAAGTTAGCCAACAACGTAATGTTGTTACCGAGAACACCATGTGACGACCGTAATTACCTGACGTCTGTCCAAACTCTCCCTTTGACGGGTCATGAACTCTCCGACTTCCATTCGGTAACATTCTATATAGCGAGACATGTCATGGAGACCAGTTTAAATGAAGGCATATTTACAAGAAGTGACTTTTAACAACTGCTGTACCAAAGTTATGAAGAAACCATTACACATATTCTTGATATTGCTTAATTTTAACTACATCTAATAATATTAGCAATATCGGGTCCAAATCAATTTGCAGCTATAGTTACATATTTTGTGACTTTAATCGCTTTGTCCATCATCTTCCAGTCAAACCATGACCAGTAACTTGGTAATATTTATAAGTTTTGAATTATACACGACTTGAACACCAACAGCCACTCTGTAATATTACTTCAATCTGAGATTCTTAACAATTGCCTTCCATATTTCATAGCTCTTAACTCATTTCCCCCTGGAGAGCTCACATGAACTTTTCTTATTCAGACGCTGGAATAGTTCATTATGAGTATTCAGGGGTAATTGAGTTAAACTTTTAATTACATTAATGTACCTGGTAAATCAAATTTGCATATACATGTTAAAACAAAACAACTTTTTTCATGAGACTCAATTAACATATTGAAAACTGTTATTGTCTGGTAAGACTTGTAGACAGTATAAAACTTTACAAATTCTACAAGCTGTTAAGTGATGGTTTTAAAAGTAACTGCAGTGCAGTGCATTGCCACATTCCTAAAAGCCAGTGCTATTTAAGTGCTTTGCACAGTGTAGTTTGTATTGTACGTTATTAATGTACAAATTAACATAATCATAATCCATCCCTTAAACCCCGATGTCTGATCAGTAGACCAAAGGACAGATGGCAGGATGTCTAATATATTAGTCATTATTTTCATTTATTTTAAGAATCGATATCAGAGTAAAGAAACTTAAAATGAAACATGCTAGAATTGCAATGTCATATCTTCTAGGAAATAATTTAAGTTTGATGACAAATATTATGTGCAAATGATAAATCAAACATATCTACAAAATGTATAGCATATGATCAATCTAAAATAATAACAAGAGGCCCATGGGCCTTAACGGTCACCTGATTTCAGATACAGAATGAAACAAAGACATGCATATAAACACTATATATTGGCCCATCAGGCCATTGAAGTCAGTCAGTGATTTTATAATTTTGACTTTTTAATCTATGAAGATTATTTGGTTCCATCAAATGTGTGAATTCAGAAGAAAGATTTTTGAAATTCTTACCCCTTTTGGCCCCAACCCTCTGGCCCCTGGGGGTCGGCCAGGACCAATATGGATATGATGTTAAAATGCTATCTCAGGCTAATAATTCTTACCCAGATTGACTAATTTCCTATGAAAACTAAGCTAATAATGTTCCTAAATGTGTTTTTTCTACATAAACTATAGTAAATTTGACCCCCTCCCCAGGGGAAAATCGGAGATCCCAGGGCCACGAAATTCACAAATCTTTGTAAAGGGCCTTAAGACCTTCCAATCTATCAAGAGTATCTGGTTCCATCAAATCTGTGAATTCAAAAAGAAGATTTTTGAAATTACCATTTTGACCCCTTTTGGCTCCGCCCCTCTGGCCCCTGGGGGTCGGCCATGACCAATATGGATATGATGTTAAAATGCTATTTCAGACTAATAATTCTAACCCAGTTTGACTAATTTCCTATGAAAAATAGGCAAATAATGTTCATAAAGTGTTTTTCCTATATAAACTTAAGTAAACTTGACCCCCTCCCAAGAGGGAAACATGAGACCCCAGGGTCATATTATTCATAATTTTTGTAAAGGACTTTAAGACCTTTCCATCTATGCGGAGTATTTGATTCTACCATTTCCAGTACAGAGGACTCCACATAATCGAATAACGGTTATTCGAATATTTCGGTTATTTGCATAAAATTCTGCGGTACCGATTTTTTCCTTCTTTATCTTTGTTTTTCAACTCCGTGTATTTGCATTGACTTTTACATGACCTCCGGTTATTTGAATAAAAATATTTGGGAAATTCTGAAAATAAAATCGAATATTTTTCAATTTTGCAATATATTTTTAGCGAAATTCGCCGATATATGTTTCAAGATACTTCGCTTTTACTAGACATCATCCTGGTAACAGATTAACGTTATAGTATGGCTTGTTATTTTATGCATGAATCTGCAAAGGTATTCGACGCTGTTACGATTTACATTAGCAGCGGTTGATCATAACTTTAGTATAATCACTGACTCAAACGTCTAATTAAAGCATCTGCACTTTCAAATATGTTTATTTATTAACGTAACGTACCTTAGTTCGCGATCGGTTGGAGAAACCATGCTTCTTTACAACAATCGCCATTCATAAGTAGTCTCGTTCAACCAGAGTCTTGTTGACTACGACAGACATGTACGACAGACATGTGCGTATCAAGCGTCTCGTTGAACGAGACAAAAAAGCATGCAAAGTCGGCGTACAATGACTACCGCAAGTTTCGTACAGTATGTAAGCTTAGGATACAAAAGATACTTGCTACGTTAATTGTTTCATTGCTACTTGAATATGAATTAATTTCTGAAATGTTATCAAGCTATTCGCCGTATAGATCAACAATACAGGGAGAATTCTCAAAAGACATTTAGGTCGAGTGAACGCATGGCTTCATACCTGCCGCCATTTTCGAATTCATATGCACATGTGTAAAAGCAACACTACTAGTTGATCGGCACTTTGAAGTTTAATCACGATCGTAAGTTCATTTTGCCAGGCAAATGTACGTAAATTTGTTTATTATTTAGGTTCAGAATTGTAGACACAAATCCAATCCTGTTTAGTAGAATCTAATTGCATTTGATATCGATCGTTTAGCTGTTTCTCAAATATTCACGTGTCGATCTAACGTAAACAAGAATCTAATATTTTTTGTTATTAAACAATTAAAATCGATTTACAACTTCGAAAATAATTACTTGTGGTTCGTTTTAAGTGTAAATAATTTACGTATTTATCAAGTAAACGAAACGATATTTATTTGCCTATTCACATACATATGTGTGGGGTCAAACGGAGGTGCAAAATGTCATCTCCGCCTATTCGAATACTCCGGTTATTTGCATATTTTCTTCTGGAAAATGACCTATGCAAATAAGCGGAATCCTCTGTATATAAGTAGTTGATTTATGCACCATTACCTATTTGCCCCTTTTGGCCGCGCCCCTCTGCCCCAAGGGGGTTGACCAGGACCAATATAGATATAATATTAAAATGTTATCTCAGGCTAATAATTCTAAACAAGTTTGACTCATTTCCTATGAAAATTGAGCAAAAAATGCTCATAAATGTGTTTTCCCTAAATAAACTAGAGTAAACTTGACCCCCTCCCCAGGGGGAAACGTGAGACACCAGGGTCATATAATTCACAATTTTCATAAAACACCTTAAGACCTGTCCATCTATGAAGAGTATTTGATTCTACCATTTCCAGAATTTCAGAAGATTTTTGAAGTTATAGCCTATTTGACCCCTTTTGAACCCGCCCCTAGGGTTCCCTGGGGGTCAGTCATGGAAAATTGGTTAATAGGATTCAATGGCCATTTCATACTGATAATTCTGACAATATTTGACTCATTTCCTTTAACAAATTCATTTAAATGATCAAATAATACTCAAAAATGTGTTTTCCCTATATAAACTATAGTAAACTTAAACCCCTCCCCAGGGAGAAACCTGAGACCCCAGGATCATATAATTCACAATTTTTGTAAAGGACCTTAAGACCTTTCTATCTAAGAAGAGTATTTGATTGCACCATTCCATCACATCTGTGAGTGGAGAAGAAGATTTTTGAAATTTTAGTCAATTTCACCCCTTTTAGCCCCTCCCATAGCTCCCTGGGGGGTGGGGACCATATAATTCACAATTGTGATTGGCCTTATGCCTTAGAAGGTTTGTGCAAAATTTCATTGAAATTGCTTCAGTAGTTTTGGAGAAGAAGTCGAAAATGTAAATTGTTTATGGACATACGACGCACAACGGACGACGACAGACAAAAGGCGATTAGAAAAGGTCACTTGAGACTTCGTCTCAGGTGACCTAAAAAAAGAATTCAAATATTTTGTTAACAGTTCAAAACTGATCGAATTACTGCTTTTATATACCTACCGGTATGTATTCCTCGATTCTCCCTTCTGCATGTGCAACATAAAGTTTTGGTCCAAGATTTCTAGTGGAAAGTATAGCAAACACTGCTGTATTGCGTACCAGGAATTCCTGGTCTTTAGCAATGTCCCCGTAAACACGTAACAACACCTGAGTGGGTTCATTACCCTGTTGTGGGTATTTCTTTGGCAGTGAGCACAAGTAGAGGTAATTTGTTAACCCTCCACTGAAAAATAGAAAAGATTACTCAAATTCAATAATTCATGATCATCTTTCCCACAATTTCAAGTACAGAAGCGAAGTGAACAAAAATATGCCTTGCTTCCATTTCCATATTTTGTATTTAAAGTTCTCTACTCATTTAACCTTTGACCTTAACGTAATTAAAGGTCAACATGACTTTGATCATTATCTTTTCTTTTTGCAAAATACATACTTGCTAGGCTCTGCTAAATTACAAAGAGATAAATATTGATAGGCCTATTTATATTTTAATACCGCAGCAACATCTCATGTTTATGCCTTACACTACTGTACGTCAATACCTTGAAAAAGCTGTGAAATACACATGAAAATGCTATGAAATTTCATAAATACCAAGAATTTGGCCATGAAATTTTGTTATTTTTTTTCATGTGTACTCCTGAATTGTTTTAAATGCCATGAAAAATCAATATCAAGGCCATGAATTAATTAAATATCCCATGACTATTGACAGTGAATATATCAATAATCAATGAAATTATCATTGAAATATATCCGTCTGAGTTAATGGCTATGAATTTCTGTAATGATCACTTTTTCATGTGACATTCATGGCCATTAAGTTGTCAGTGATGACAAGGAATTTTAGATTTGATGAAAGGTATTATTTCATGGCCATTGATTTAATAATGATGGCCATGAATTAATAGGAGAGCTAAAGTGGAAAGTATTCCATGGCCATGTTTTTAGGATGATAATGAAAATGAAATAGCTGATGATTCATGGCCATGAAAATTTACAATTATGGAAATTAACCTTAATTAGAAATTAGCTAATAAAGATACTCACTAGTAATTTCATATCCTTGCCTTAATTAAGATGAGTTTTTGTTTGTCAAAAGTCAATAATTAAAGTCAAATGACTCCCTTTTTTCTAAAACTTGAGACACATGGCTTCTGTTTTTCTATTATTAGAGTCATGTGACTTCTATATCTTAATACTTGAGTCACATGACTTGAATATTCCCGCCTAAACAGAGGAAATCCAAAATGGCTGCTGTGTCTGTTGATGTATGACTAGGAACAGAATTTTCATGCTCATAATCTGTTATACACTCTGTAGACAAGTGCTGAATTTAATCCTGAGTTCCTAAAGGTACAGTAAACAATTTGAGATAAAATGTGATTCCTTGAAATTAATGAAATTGCATACACTGGGCGGCATTACCAAATTCTCACAATCAACTACATGACAGTGTACAAATTTATTTGCCATGTGCCTGCATGTTGAATGCTTTATATGTTTTGTTAATGCTAATTGAACTTTCAAACTGAAGATTGTTTTTTTCATTGTATTTCTTTATTTTAGAATACATTAAAGCAGAGAGTTTTTGATGACAGATTTAGGAAAACTGATCATATCATGCCGAATGTAACATATTTGTACTTTAATTCCTTATCATAAAATTCATAGCCATGAATGATAAGTATGCATTCTAATGTCAATTTCATGAAAATCAAAACTATGTGATTGTATTATTTCCATGGGCATGAAAATGGTTAAATCACATCAGACAAGCAATTCTCATGGGTTGAAAATCCATTCTAATGTCAATTTCATGAAAATCAAAACTATGTGATTGTATTATTTCCATGGGCATGAAAATGGTTAAATCACATCAGACAAGCAATTCTCATGGGTTGAAAATTCATGGCCATGAATTATGTTCCTTTTAAGGGGAATTTCATGGCCATGATGCAAGAATATTTATGATTCATTGGATAATCATGGGTATGAAAATCCCCATGAAATTATTCCTAGGTTTCATGGCCATGAAATTGAATGATGACATAATTCAATTTCATGGTCAAATATTAACATGCATTCATGGCATTTTCATGTTTCTTTATTCAAATTCACGGCTATGAATAATGATCCTTTTAAGGGTTTTTTCATGGCAAAGTTTCATGGAATTTTCATGCATTATTTTCATGGGTAACTGTTCATGGCAAATTCATGTACTGGCAATGCAGTAGTGTACGTTACGAGGCCTGTCAATTTGACTAAATCTACATAACATATGATGCCAGCTGACATCATAAATATTTGTGCAAACACATCGTACATTGCATAATAATATATATAATCTGTCTGTTTTCAAGTGTATTTTTTCAGGTGTCTCTTGCATGAATATGTCACTTTAGTGTAAACAAATTGCTATTTAACATCTCAGCATTGCTCACTTGCAGCATTACCACGGTATATATATCATTTATGATAAATATTATGTAATTTCTATGACACCTGAAATAAATAATAAGTATTTTAGCTTTAATTAATAGCTATCCTCCAGTTCTTTTGTAGTTTTTTTCTTCTCCACAAGTAATTCTAATTTTGAGCACAATTTACTCTCAGAACATGTTAATCCTCTTTGTATTTGAGATTTATAGAAGTGTATATATAAGATTAATCCTACAAAACTTGTTGCTATGTAGTCATACATTAACGTAGTCTTTACATGTAATGGAAAGCTCCTTAATTTACATGCATCACTATAACCTTGCTGCGGTATATATTTATATATGTGTGTGTTTTAAGTTAGCTCCATACTTTTGGGAAAACCCATGTCATTTTTGTTTCTTACAGGTCTTATTTTCTTGCATTTTTCATGCAGATTTCAAATCTGTGAAGAAAAATGGATGTTATCGAACTACTTTTCGTGGTATTTGAGCTTGAAATATACCATGCGTGCAAATTTGCTGCCCTAAAATTAATAGAAAAATTCATTAAATTATGCTTTCTGTAATATTAGGGTGAAAGTAGTCTTGGTCCTATTGTTTTTTGTCCTAAATTTCTAGCGACAGAACAATATACAAAACACTTGTATTTTTACAAATGCTAATTAATTTTCATTATTTCCCAGGACATATTTTCGCCCCTAAAAGTCAATGAATAGGCCAAAAAGGAAATGAGAAACGGGGGGTTAAACCCATGTCAATTTCACAATATCTGTATATGATATGCCTAAGGTAATATTTTTTCAAATATCATAATTAAAAAAAAACATGGGGGTCCCCGAACAAAATCTTCACATTTTAAGCTTGAAATTTGTAACTCACAACTCTACCGTATTTCATCCAGTGCTAAGATAGGTTATATTGACTATTTTTTTTAAATGATCATGCGGCAAAAAAAGTTCCACATCAGTTCATATGTTTTTGTGATATCATATCTGGTTCATGTCCATTTGTTATTATGATTTTTTCAAAATTTTGAATTTTAAAGAAATCTGTATGCAATTTTTTTAGAATTCCGGAATTTCCGTCCAGACAGGTCCCCTCTTATCACTTATTGCGACAAACGTTACATCCGGTGTTTGAAAATCCATTCTCATTTACAACAGGGACCGCAAAAACCTCAGAAATATCGTCTAATTTTCACTTCATCGCTTTTATTTGATTTATTTAATGATTTTAAACATTCAATATTATGTAATAGGAGCGGGCCGGTGTGGTTTGTACATAGTGTTAAATACGGTCTCTGTCACTCAGCTGACAGAGCATGCTTCTTTGGCTCAGCCGGTAGAGCTGTAGATTTCCAAGCTAAGCCGGAGACCCAGGTTCGATTCCTGGTCGGGGCACTTGACAGGAATGCGTATTTTCCTTGTCTTTTACATTGGCGCCCAACTCAATAACCCATGGAAGATGGTTAAAAAGTCTCTGGTTGAGATTAAGGAAATCTCAAGAAAAATAGCGGGAATAGTGTAAAAGGAGCAGGTCGGTGTGGTTTGTATATAGTGTTAAATACGGTCTCTGTCACTCAGCTGACGGAGCATGCTTCTTTGGCTCAGTCGGTAGAGTCGTAGATTTCCACGCTGGAGACCCGGGTTCGATTCCCGGTCGAGGCACTCGACAGGAATGTGTATTTTCCCTGTTCTTCTACAATTATATGTAGACAATTTTCACCTATTAAAAAAAACATCCAAGTAAAATGTCATAGCGCATCGGAAACCATTCTGGAAATCAAAATGACCTCCGCAACTTCCGGTATAGCCCCAGATACCCTGGTCCTGACACCAGACTTAGACATTATGACAGATACATAAAGATATCTGGTGTAGGCTGGCCAGAGCGCAGTGGTATATATCAAAAATTATATAATAAATAAATGTTGAATATCCTTGTGATGGAATTTAAATAGAAAAGAAACAAAACTAAAACAAATCTGCTATTGATCATTAACGCTTCCCAGCTGCCGCTGTTCTTCAGGAGATGTTTTTTTTATGTTGATAAAAATTCATATACATGTACATATATCATTTGGTATTGAATAACATTAAATTCTCAGTGTCCGGTATCATTTGCTATTTACATGTATGTCTGGTTTTGATAATTAAAGGATCAAAGAACTTCATTCTTTCACTAGTTGATCCAGTACTAGTTTAATTATATATACAGTATACTAGAAAAACATAACTCATGTATATACATATGTACAGAATGTATGTATTACACATGAATGTTTACAATCACACACGTGGCATTTAACTGTAATATGGTGTGACATAGTAAATGATAACATACCCAGTATACAAACTAAAGTGATTCCAGTTAACTTTAGCACCTGGTATCTTTGTACATGTACTGTTAAAATCACTCTTTTACATTGTCATTACCTAGTACAATGTTTTGTTTGATGCTCTACTGAATTTATGGCTACTGTAAGAAAAATGTGTACAGTTTATTTTTGGTAGCTTGATATATATAGTAAAATACTGTTGACACCAAGGTATTACAGAGATTCATTTAAACAAAAACAAGATAAAAAATGGGATACACGCCAAGCCCGATTTTGAAGGACAGGCCTAACATAACTTTATAGTACAGAGTAATTTACATTGTATGTACATGTATACTATGGCATCTTGTGCTTATTACGTCTAACCATTAAAGACGGACAGATAGCTGTATCGGCCATGTGTGTTTACCTGTACACGTTGTACAGAACACATCGTCTGTATTTATAACACTCACATGACTGTTGTTAAAACTCGAAAAATCGTAAATTATTGTTTATATTAAATAAACAGGATTTATTACCTTACGATTTTAAACCCACTGTCAAATTGATCCTCTGCTAAGTTAGCCCACGTGCCTCCAACAGATTCCTTACACCACTTGTAACCCTTTCTACGGTTTTTCAACTCTCGGTCTTCGTCCATTTTCAGTCCTAGTCCGATAAACAAATGTTTAAAGATAACGAGGACTTTACTCCACACATATACTAAATACCTATGCATCTGTGTCATCTGATGTTTATCAACGGATAACATAAGCTTGGAAGAAGAGTTATTGACAACAGCTATCACTGAGTCGCGTCGCATACTACTCACGCGGACTTTGTTTACAAACTAACGAGGGTTCGGTCATGCCTATCTATATTTCGAAACCCCGTCGAAGCTCCGGATCCCTAATTACATCACTTCCGGTACAAGTATATTCTAATGTTGCTGATGCTGGAAGAGGCTGCAGGCTGGTAAATTCCGGATTTACTGACTCTCACAGCGGTCTATTTATTTTCTTGTACTTCTTTATGTTAAATTTCTGACGCAAATAGGCATATACATATATAGAACTTTTTCATTATATGTAAACGACATGCCTCTCCATTGTAAACAATGTGAACTTTTTATGTATGCTGATGACACATCCATACTGGGATGGGATTTCGCTTGTATGGAGAAATTCCTCTAAGAATATATATCGCTAACGCGCCCCGTATTGAATTTATTCTTAGAGGAATTGCTCCATACAAGCATGGTTAACATAAAAACGAAACCCTATATTAAAGATGCTCCACCGCCGACAGAGCATAAATGATACAGTGTATTAATCACATGAACAATAATTGGTGTTTAATCGTGTAAATATATGTTTAATTAACACAAAAATAATATAAACTAATTTATTTTGCCCTTAGTACATGCGTAATCAGTACTTAATTCCATATAGGATATAGTGCCACGGAATTTTTTCGGGATGCAATTAATTATTTTTTGTAACTTCAACTTGAAGTAAAATTAGAAGCGCAAACTTTTCAATGGTGGTAATGGTGTAAAGTAAGTAACTTTTGTAACTGAAGAAAAATACTAAATCGTCTGCTCGTGTTTTTGATAGTGAAAAAATACCATTTGTCAGCGGTGCAGCATCTTTAATACTCACACGACTTTTTATTTATATTTTATGCAATAAAATCGTCATTTGAAAGTGACATAATTATTCAATAGAAGTCGGTCAAAAGTAGGAGGATGATGACTCTTCACGTAAGGTAGAATTATTCATCCGCGACGACAAATAAGTTCAACATTTTAGTGTAAAATAAACATGACAAACAAAGTAATTTTCAGAGATAATATTATTTAATAAGACCAGACCTTTACATTGATATTCAATTTTGCTAAAAGTTAATATATAGCGTAATAACATAAAGTATTTGTACTCGGCCACAAGTGTGAACTCGGTGACCGTTATTGTGCAGCGAGGCGAAGCTGACGCACGCTTGTAAACACACAGGGGTTTGCTGAAGTTATCAAAACACATGTGTTCAAGTAGCTCAATGTGTTTGAGATTGTCGTCTGCCTCGGGTGCCATGTGATTATTGTTACCATCCTGGCAGGATGGTAGCTTTGCTTTTATAATCGGTCGCTTTGCCTTCCATGTTGTTGGGAAGTGGAGAGTTTTACGTGCCGTCACGCTATCGTTTCGGGGCACGTCATTCAATGTTGTTGGGATTTCACATGGTTACAAATAGTCTGTTCACTTTGATTGACTAGCCAAAACGATTTACGTGTGTTGATTGGTTACTTGTTGTTGAAGATTTCATGTGTGTAAGGGGTACCAGTGGGGAAATTTTCACAAACAAATTATCATCTGATAAACCCAAAGAAGTCCGAATGGACTTTTCTGGTTGTCGGATATTCTCAGAAATCACACAAGGTGGCGCTACACGTACTGAATAGAATATAAGTTCTCAATCGGATCCCCTTGGAGAAATTGACGGAAATTACCCCGATATGTCGCGATTGTGGAGGCGTGTGTAATACACGCCTGCCATCATGGAATCACTCTGGTTTTCAATGATCACCGGAACACTTTACCTTGGTAATCCTATCGACAGTTTCCGGAGCTACGGGAGATAACTTTACACTGTGTATTGCAACGTCCGTTGTGTACAGCAGCCTATACTAACTGTCAGAGGTTCTCCGTTTATCATATGTTTCAGTCACATTCTTGTTTCAGTCGCATTATAATTTCCCACTTAATTACTTCAGACTTATTTTCAATGTCACAATAAGGTATTAATTATTCTCACCGAAAGTGTGTCTCAATATCGGTACTTATACCACAGTGGGCCAACTCAATAAAAAAGGATGTTTGTATTTGGTGGATGGACTGATGAGTATACATAATAGTCATGTGATTTTTTTTTTCAGAAAATACGAGATTTGAAAAATTCTTTAAAAAATTGTGATATTTACTATAAAACACTCTCACTGTTTTTATAGTAAATATCCCATTTTTTTAATAAATTTTCAAATCTCGTATTTTCTGAAAAAAATTACATGACTGTCATGTATACTCATCAGCCCATCCACCAAATACAAAAACTGTATGACAACATCCATTTTCATTGAGTTTGCCCCCTGTGACTTATACTAGTGAGTACGCTGCATCTGTTAGCCTTACTAACCTACGGCAGACTAACTTCAAACCGCGAATCTAACAGTAATTGCATATAAACTTGTTTGCAAGAAAAAATAATCCAACTGACAATAAATGAATTTTCAATTACGGGTATTTATTCGAATATTGCTAGACCTATCCACTAATATTTTACAAAAATGAACTAGAATTCCCCCAAACTGACAAACACGTCAACAAGAACAGTCCGCACAAAAGGAGACAACTGTTACAAACTCTGCCGACGCACTACCATGCAGAGTGTTACTATATAAAACTCAGAATAAATTAACCGAAAAAATAACACATGTGTTCACTGCTTCACTCATATTACCGGGGACCCCATCATAGCTTCTGCTGTTGATATTACGGCATATATGTGTAATTATTAGTGCGATGTCATGGTATTTAAATATCAGAGGCCTAAAAGGATATAATCTGACAATGATTTAGACAATGTTTTATTCAATTTGACCGAACGAGAATCTGACGTTCATCAGAAACATATATACATATATATATAAAAAATAAAAGTCAACGACTTTCCTCTTGTACATTCACCATTTCATGATGGCTCTTCAGGAGTAGAAAAGTAGAAAAGTAGGATTTTCTACTCCTGAAGAGCCATCATGAAATGGTGAATGTACAAGAGGAAAGTCGTTGACTTTTATTTTTTATATATTCAACTCTACATTGACACGTACTTTTTTCTTGGTACATATATATATATATATATGTGTGTTTCTGCGTTCATGAAGAACGACGAGGTCCCGTACTATCGCCATTACCTGACGCCGTGTTGGTCCTGGAATGGCTGGCGAGTTTACAGCCGTGATTGTTGATTATTTTGTTAAAAACTTGTTGTCAAAACTTCAATAAAATTTTAATATACTTCATTTAAAGTTGATAAGATTATTTTCGTGCATTTTTCAACGGCAAATAATGTACTAACGTCCTACAATAAACGCACTACTCGGAACGATAGAAAGTGAAAGAAGCGGTAAACGGGCGGTGAACCGGCACGGACAAAGCAGAAATAACAGTGTTTTACAGAGTAAATATATTGATGGAGCAACGATACAGATATTAATTAGTTTGTTTACGATATTTCAGGTAATTTGTGCATATTGTTTTTTAAGTTATAAAAAATCGGCAATGTTTTGAATATTTCCGTCAGTGAAAATCGCCCATTTTTCTGACATGTAAACGTATTTATTAATTTTTGAAGTCCTCATGTCGAATAATATTTGGAAATGATAGCATCACTGTGTAGTTTGATTCATTCTGAAGCAACTTTATTAACAAAACATTTCTCAAAAATAAACATAAAAGTAAATAAATCCAACTCTAAAAAAGTATTATCAATCCAGACTGAAAACTCTACAAAGTGCCATTGAGATGGTGCATACACTTGACAGATGTTGCAACAATGTTCGTGTTGAACATTGTATACTTTCCTCATGGAAGCATGATGATGCAGTCTACTAGTTTACATGTGGTAAAGGGTTATCTGCTGATGTGTTCACTTGAGAGTTGATGTAGATACATGGTATGCTTGAATGTCATATGATTAGTTAAAAGCTTATCCGACTTGAGTTACTTGACAGGTAAATCTGTGAAGACAATCACTTGTTTATCTGCAGTTGTGTTCACTTGATAGTTGATGTAGATACATGGTATGCTTGAATGTTATATAAGTTAAAAGTTTTATCTGTCTAAAAAAGTCACTCGATATGTAAAACTGTGAAGACAATATCTTGTATATTTTCAGATGTTGTATATTCTATACAAAGGGATATTCCGTTTAGATATTAACTAGTACTTTCATTGCAACAAAATGTAATATTCCAATCCAGTTTTAACTTCTGTAAATTGAAATCAGGGGTATCAATGTTTATACCTAATATCCTGAGTTGGGTTAGATGTTTTAATGGAATATCCCTTGAGAGAAAATTGTTGGACATTGATTTCAACTTCACCTTATACTGTTGTTGACAGATTGACACTGGATTTGGCAATATTTGATTGTTGGGTTCATTAATGGCATGGACGGCCTCCAATGTATGTTGTGTGTAGCATGCACAGACTGCGCTGTATTTGTTGGGTCTTCTTGTATAGTGGAACTCTTGCCCTTTCATTGTGCTACATGTATAATGATATCACTGGAACATACCGCTGAAGACACCCAAGCATCCCAACACACCTGGTCACATTAAACTGACAATGGGTCAGCCAGTCATTCTACTGCCAGTATATTCTGAGCTCAGCAGGAGCATAACTACCACTTTCATACACTTTGCCCAGTTGGTAGAATGTTCAAACCATGATTAAAATTTAAAACATGTAAAAACCAACACAAACTTTCAAAAGGAATATACATTAGTCTTGCATCATTTTTATTCTATATATCATTATTCATTGTTCATATTAATTTCTCATACAATATTTTCAAGATCTTTGGAGCATTTATTTTTAACAACCTTATAAGATTAAACATTTCCATTATTAACCAATTATTAATATTCAATATTGATTGAAAATAACCTGAACATGTACTATTACCTCTATTATGATCTATCTTTAATATTTCAATATATCATTACCCTGTCTAGAATCTGAACTACGCCGCCTTCAGTACTTTCAGTACTTTGATTTGTACAGTTTTAATCGAAATGTTATGCTTGTTAGCTCACCTGGTCCAAAGGACCGAGGTGAGCTTATGGGATACCGCAGCGTCCGGCGTCCGTCGTCCGGCGTCCGGCGTCCGTCAACAATCGACTTCTTCTCCATAACCGCTGGTCGGATTTCAATAAAATTTGACTGGTAGCATCCTTATGGGCTACTAACTGAAAATTGTACAAATGATGGGGCTGACCCCCCGGGGGCCTGAGGGGCGGGGCCAAAAGGGGTCAATTTGGCTATTTCCATATAAACGACTTCTTCTCTGAAACCGAGCATGGGATTGCACCCATAATGCAATGGTAGCATCATTTTAGGGTGGGGATTCAAAATTGTACAAATGATGGGGCTGACCCCCGGGGGCCTGAGGGGCGGGGTCAAATGGGGTCAATTTGGCTATTTCCATATAAACGACTTCTCCTCTGAAACTAAGCATGAGATAGCACTCGTAATGCAATTGTAGTATCGTTATAGGGGGGTGGGGATTCAAAATTGTACAAATGATGAGGCTGACTCCCGGGGGGGGGGGGGCTGAGGGGCGGGGTCAAAAGGGGTCGATTTGGCTATTTCCATATAAACGACTTCTTCTCTGAAACCAAGCATGGGATAGCACCCATAATGCAATGATATAATCCTTTAAGGGTGGGGATTCAAAATTGTACAAATAATAGGGCTGACCCCCCGGGGGCTTGAGGGGCAAGGTCAAAAGGGGCCAATTAGGCTATTTCCATATAAACAACTTCTTCTCTGAAACTAAGTATGGTATAGCACCCATAATGCAATGGTAGCATCCTTATAGGGTGGGGATTCAAAATTGTGCAAATGATAGGGCTGACCCCCCGGGGGCCTGAGGGGCGGGGTCAAAAGGGGTCAATTTGGCTATTTCCATATAAACGACTTCTTCTCTGAAACCAAGCATGGGATAGCACCCATAATGCAATGGTAGCATCCTTATAGGGTGGGGATTCAAAATTGTACAAATGATGGGGCTGACCCCCCGGGGGCCTGAGGGGCGGGGTCAAATGGGGTCAATTTGGCTATTTCCATATAAACGACTTCTTCTCTGAAACTAAGCATGAGATAGCACTCGTAATGCAATTGTAGTATCGTTATAGGGTGGGGATTCAAAATTGTACAAATGATGGGGCTGACTCCCGGGGGGGGGGGGGGCTGAGGGGCTGGGTTAAAAGGGGTCAATTTGGCTATTTCCATATAAACGACTTCTTCTCTGAAACCAAGCATGGGATAGCACCCATAATGCAATGATATCATCCTTATAGGGTGGGGATTCAAAATTGTACAAATAATGGGGCTGACCCCCCGGGGGCCTGAGGGGCGGGGTCAAAAGGGGCCAATTTGGCTATTTCCATATAAACGACTTCTTCTTTGACACTAAGTATGATATAGCACCCATAATGCAATGGTACAATGTAGCATCCTTATAGGGTGGGGATTCAAAATTGTGCAAATGATAGGGCTGACCCCCCGGGGGCCTGAGGGGCGGGGTCAAAAGGGGTCAATTTGGCTATTTCCATATAAATGACTTCTTCTCTGCAACTAAGCATGGTATAGCACCCATTATGCAATGGTAGCATCCTTGTAGGCTGGGGATTCAAATTGAGCAAATGATAGGGCTGACCCCCGGGGGCCTGAGGGGCGGGGTCAAAAGTGGTCAATTTCCATATAAATGACTTTTTCTCTGCAACTTAACATGGGATTGCGCTCATAATGCAATGGTTACATCCTTATAGGGTTTGGATTCAAAATTTTGCAAATGATGGGGCTGACCCCCCTGGGAGTCTGAAGGATGGGGTCAAAAGGGGTCAATTTAGCTATTTCCATATAAACGACTTCTTCTCTGCAACTAAGAATGGAAGAGCACTTATAATGCAATGGTAGCATCCTTATAGGTTTGGGATTTGAAATTGTACAAATGATAGGGCTGACCCCCAGGGCCTTAAACAGCAATAGATGCGAGGTCAAAAAGGTCAATTAGGCTACTATTTTCATATAAATTACTTTGTCTCTGAACCTATGTATTGGATAGCATATTTGTATGGTATCAATAGCATCATTGTATGGTTGTGATTCAAAATTAAACTTTGGGAGTCAATTTTGCTTATTTTTCTAATTGTCAGATTTTTGTGATAATTACTAACAAAAAACCAGGTGAGCGATACAGGCCCTCTGGGCCTCTTGTTTTATGTATATGTATTACACCAACTTGTCCAAGTACATGTACATGTATATCAGTACAGTGTATAATTGAAGGAAAACGTGTTGCTTTTGCATTAGGAAAAGGCCCACTGCACCTTCTGAACAACTTCATTAAAATAAAAACGTTCATTTTCATAACACAGGTCGTATTATGGTTCCCGACGTCGTCATAATTACAACGCGTTAGTTGACTATTTCTGCGCCAGACGGCAAAACTTCAACTTGTTTGGTGTTGTAACCTCATCTTCGGACATATTATGTTATAATTGTTTTAAAGAAACTTTATTTTTTCGGAAAGGTAGCCTAGTGGCCCTTTCATGAATATCATGAAGTTGATTATTTTTACATTGAATGCGAAAGCATTTATATTATCATTCTTCAAAAATGAATTGCCATAAGAACTATATGGCAGCTGCATGTAACTGTGAACAGAACAATGAGTCAAGCTTTCCTATAATTGCTTCCCAATAAATAATGCTGTATGCTAATACTTGTAAAATCTACGCTTTGAATCACCGCCATCGATAGACGGAACAACTTCACTGTGTTCGATGGATACAATGTATTTGTGGTGACGCATAACTGTCAACACGTGGATTACTAGCGGTGCATGTTTTATAATACACACGATTAAATTCTCAAAGAACAAAGACAAGAGGATATGTTTATAACTGACCTCTGTCAGAAGGTCTCACGCCCGTCCACCCCAAAGACTCGATCATAGGCCGAACACAGACACAGGTAATGTTTACATTTGACATCCATCATTTTTAACAAAAAATGAAAGCACTGCACGTCGCCCCGGTCCCGTTTCTTCATACATTGGTAATTTAAGAAATGTTTGTATCATAAATAAATATAACACATATATATATATATATATATTGTTTACATTTTTCCAAAATTCTATGAAAAATAACAATATACACGTAATGTTGTGTAAGTAGCCCCTTTAAGTTGCATAGAACATTTTCATACGCAAGTTCAATGTTACCATGCAGTTATGGTAAACAAAATCGGCTAGTACTTGCGTTTAGTAAACAAGCCTAGCAAGTGTAAACATATGCAAGTAGCAGACAAGAAAACTGATGTTATGGAGTCTTGTCTACAATCGATATCTGACTTTGTAAATGTTAAAAATTGGTGTGAAACTAACAAAATGGTCTTCAACACTGAAAAAAAAACAAAGTTATGTTAATAGGAAGTAAACAGAAAAAACAAAGGGTTTCAAATGAGATTAATATATTATGTGATGTATCTAACAACAACAGTAAGTTAGAAAATGGCAAACATGAAAAATTACTTGGTGTTTGTATTGATGATACCCTTACGTGGGATAAACATGCCCAAGATGTTATAAAAAGGGTCAATTTTTAAATTTATCAATTATGTCGTATAAAGAATTTTTTACCGATTTTATAAAGAATTACGTTTTTTAACTGTTTCATTTTACCTTACCTTGATTATTATTCAAATGTTTGGGGCCATTGTAGCCAGCTGTACATAAACAAACTTGAACGAATGCAAAAGAGAATACTTCGTATTATTTTAGACGAAGATTATACCGTATCAGGTGAGGAACTTCTTTGCAAATCAAAATGGCTACCTTTTAGCAAAAGGGTAGAATGAGTGTATTCTTATGTTCAAAGTTATTAACGAATTATGTCCTAATTATTTAGATTGTAACAATTTAGTATCCAATGTTCATGAAAAGAAAACTAGATCAGCCCACTACAGGGAAATATTTATTACCTAGATTTAAAACAGAAAAAAATTAGAGCTCATTTAAGTATAGTGGACCATCACTATGGAATGATCTGCCAGAAAATGTTTCTAAAAATACAAAACTCTCTAAATTCAAATACGAATGCAAAAAACACTTTCTACATACATCTCAATAATCACTGTTTCATTTGCTTCTTAAAGTTGTATTGCTGTTAATTTCACTGTAACGAAATGTAACTTAAACATTTGATATTTAAACATTGACATGTAACTTGATGATTTAGCTCCCCAAAAGCATATGTCGGCCTATAAGAGAGCCGAAATCTAGGAATCATATATTCCTGGTTTTGAATAAAGCGCCTTCAATCACCGCCATGTTCAGTGACTTCGGGTTTTGTCGGATTCCTAATCGTATCACGTGACTGACGTTCGACACGACCTGCACGTGGTGAGCCAGGTAACTAGCGTAGCACACATGTGTTTGTTTACGTTTTCCTTCTGGCCTATATGAGCAAATAATGCTAATATAATATGTCCATAGATTGAGTATTTGAAACATCCAATTTACACATTACCGTAAAATGTTATGTGTATCAAATATTGTAATGTGCGAGCATTATTTTCTTTGTAGATAGAGTCTGATGAGGTCGACCACATATTTTGTTTATGAAAAATTGTTGATATTTTCTCTTGGTTTCACAACTCTCGTTTTACTTCGAGATTGTCGCGACGATGTTCGGAAGAGTTCAGAATGATTCGGCATCTTTCGAGCCTATTTTTCACGTGTACACGTTAAAAAGATTTTTTACTTTTATAATTAAAGATACTTCCAGTGCTGCAACTTTATAAAAAGTGGTAAAATTAGAAAGTTTAAACCTCAGACAGACGGAGAAAAATATGTATAACACTTAAACAGTTTTCACTATGACAAAAACAGCGAAAGTTATAGACCATACAACTTTAATATCTATTTTAGTAAACCCAGCACTTTTTGTTCTTTTATCCTCTTAGTAAACTATCGTTAATCAATCAAACAAAATCAATTTTGATACATGCTATAATAGCATATATATTCTGTATATTAGACACTAATTCATTAAATATGTATTTTTTTATTTTTCCATATATTTATGCACATGAGCTTTACGAGTGCCTTTTTAATTTTTAATACTATTTTCTGTGATAATCTGACTGCGAAATCCATTATTATAATACATGCAACGCTGTAATATGTATTGTCTATGATTTATTCCGTGTTGTAAATATGGTATATTTTTATGTCGACCACTTGGAAGACGAGTCTCTGACTAAAAGTGTTATCGACTCTAAATAAAGTCTATTTAAGGAATAGTTTTTTTTATTTTGTTGAGGTTATGAGGGTATAGTGATAATGGAGCCCGTGCAAATTACCGGGGTTACATATAATTTACACGGGCTCCATTATCATTATACCCTCATAACCTCAACAAAATAAAAAGCAATTCCATATATTTACAGTTTTTCACGCAAATTAATATCATTTATTCTCGCGAGAGTTGCATATTTTCTTTTTATTAAAATACCCATATTTTTCTCTTCTCCGTCATCATCAACGAATTCGATTGAACAGCTGATTGGAATCGAGCCATTCATTTGTTCCCACCAAAAGTGGGGTCATGACCCCACGTTGCTACGCCAGCGACTATTCCCGTAACAATAGAATCGCCGCACTTGTTCTACTATCATTATACACTGATAATACTAGGAAGCATGGTTATTGAGTCCATGTCAGTGCAAACCGTAAATATTATTATTGATTATTATTAGTATTATTAATGTTATGTTTTACTTTACCTAATTAACTAGTTATCAGTTTTTATTAGTACTACTGCAGTATTCAATGTACTTGTATTCTAGCTATACAGACACCTCTATACATATGTACATATGAAGTGTAACTTAAACTCAGAGACTATGGTACTACACGTAGAATATCCAGAATTACATTGGAACGTAAAGTATTTCACAACGAAATTGTAATATCGACCGTAAAACTGTCCATTGGTATTCACCAACCTGTATATCACAACCCTAACCCGTAATATATACAATCAAACCTCCAACTTAACCCCGCCCACCTCAATCTAATTATGTTTATGTATATATAGTGTATCTATATATAGATTTCAAATAATTGGTTAATTTGAAAATATAAAACGTAAAAGAAAAAGTCGACATCTATACAATGTCCGCAATCTTATATTGCAAGTTGAATCTTTTTATTATAATATATGAAGCTAATAAGTTACTGACCGGTTCACAGCTAAAATGGTATAGAAAATGTTGTGTTCTAATTTTGAAAACATCGTCACCTAAACAGTTTTATTTTAGAATGTGGCCAATAATAATATTGAGTACTCCATACATCCATACTGATTCCAAAGTTTTTAAGACACAATCCATTGTCTTTATGACTTGAAGGTCAAATCAACAGCACGCTCTAATCTAGCTGTGTCGTACGGCACTTTATCAGCACAACAACACAAACTTTACCTGGAGCGACACCCCATCAGGCATTTTAAGAACCACCTTGACCTTGGATATAAACGTAGCAAAGAAAGTATGTTAAAGCGTGCTTTGACAAGGCCATAGATATGATAGGAAATAATAGGGCAAATCGCCAGCAAATGGCAAAACACCAGCTGTTATATTCGACATGCTTGTACAACTGTTTGGAAGTTATGGTATAATTTTATATACGTCTAGGCCTATATTCCCATTTTTTTCATGATGTAGAAGAATTTTGAAGAAAAAAAACTACTATAAATCATACAAAAGTAAGAAGTAAAGATTGATGGTAACGGTTCGAAAACTTTTGATAAAATTCTACTGGTAGACATTCTGAAAACGTTACTGAGAAAGCGCCAAACTCGCTCGAGGTAATAATTAAATATTTTAATTTCCGCATGGCAACACTTTAGTTTCAATGGCGATTAGTTTGAAATCAAACATGTTTACAAACACCAAGTTTCAACAACTTCTACACCAATGCCACTAAGAAAGCATCATAAATATTCTTGTAGCTGCAATATTGTTGTTCTGAATTCGTTTCTACAGATATTTGTTTGTGACTGAAAGATATAGTGGGTCGGGTATGTGTTATTGTTCCAATATTCTTGGTGTAGCATAATTTTGACTAGATCTACAAATTATATCAACATCTGGGACCGATTTAAGTTCTGCAACTCGATACGAATATCTGAACTTTAACCCTTAATTAAAAAGATTGAACTGAAACATTTGTACAGAGTTCGCCGTTAAAAAGCAAAGAGTGAACAGCACATGTGATCCCAGGTATAAAATTAAGCGTTGTTTTATTCGTCCATGGTACCTTCCATATAAATTAAGGTCGCCTGGATTACAGTGCAATTTTAAAACCAACGAAAAAAGCAAAAATCAAGATTTCCTTGACCCCAGTGTCAAAGCGACACTTTCAGGCCTATACCAGGATTTGCATTTATGCCGTCCCAATATCATTTAAAGCATAGTCTGGAAATTAAAAGAACACGCATTTCTTAGAAAGTAGAAGAACCCCATGATCTATAAGAATGTGACCCCGTTCATAGGACACCTAACGCTAGCACTGTACAATGGTCACACACGAATACAACTACACTTTCAAACCATTTGGTCCTTATTGGTTTGCGTTGCGGCATTTCCTGTTTACGAACTAGGTAAACGAACACATCTGTTTCTAAAGCCGGAACGAGTTTTTAACATTTTGCAATGATGAAGTGATTCTTAAATCCTCTATATTCTGAGCTGGATTTGAGTCAACTTCATATATAATATATATAATGGGTTTCCCCTGAACTTTGAACCTTTATTGGTGAAATTATTGGTTGAATCTAGGCATTACCTAGAGTTTATTCCGATTTCTTAAAGTTACCCTTTGAGTAATAATGTGAAAGATACAGTTCTGTTGGGATTACCTTTATTTCTATAATAGAATTTATTAAATATCGCATTAATTTGCTTCTTAATGAGCCTCCCACATTCGTTCTCTTGAAGCAATGACCTTATCGCCAAGATCAAATAACCCCATGGGTTTAAAATACACGTCGGAAAATATTTCGTTATTACACACAAGATGAAATGATTTACAATGTAGTTTCTCATCCACCGACCCCTTAATTGGTAATTTCAAACTTTGGCTGAACGGATTTCGCTTTTAATATCAGTGTGATTGTACAAGTATACATGTAGATGAGCTTAATTATTAGAAACTTTTCATAACCTTGTAAATTGTTTGACATGGTATATTCTAGATGTGGATTTGATGATAGTGATGGTAACCCCTAAAGTTTCGAGGATGTCATTTCGTCGATCATTAAATTTAGCTTTTACCTTGCTCATATTGTTCTTTGATAGTTTTGTAAGACTCAATCCAAAACCAAGCAAATTCTCATTTTGTTTACGACGTAATCATGTATTGACATTATGTTCACATAAAGGTACGTAAATTTTATAGACAGACACAGAAAAGTTTTATGAACTCACAAGATAAACGAAAACAAACGAACTACATGGAAAGAGTTATAACCATTTTCGTTTCATCATTATTATACAGTTTCACAAAGAGACAAAAACACCAACACACCAACAAGTACTTACGTCGCTCATTCGCGCAACACATTGCATAGAGCACGGGTCTCCCATACACGACACTAACGGTTGATATAAGTGAACCAACCAAGCAATGTATTTCTAAACAACGTACAAAATAAATTAAAGCATTAAATTTAGATTGAAAACAAAGTATCAAGCATTGATGCAACTATTTTTTAATCAGAGTAAAAAGAAGAAATGGGTTGCAAACTGTGAATCCGCGCAGCATATTATGGATAGTGCGTGGTCTGATTCTGTTTGTATGCTTTAACTCATTTTATTTCTAATATTGTAAGTAAAGTCCCCGTTTCCTATATATAAATTACATAATTTCATTTAGAATGTAACATTCCATTACTATGGTCGATGCCCATCATAACCCTCTCATGACCTTTTGGCAAATGAAAATGAAATGACCTAATCCATGACTTATATCACAGTATTTTTGCACAGCGGCAAGTTGATATTGGCTCACGTGTAAAAGATGTATAAAGTTAGTATTTCCAATATATCAAATAGAGATTCAACATTATTTTGATTGTGTTAAAGTTGGTATGAACGCAATAAGATACAGACATTTTCAATGTAGCACATTAGCGAAGAATATGTCTGTATTCCATTGCGTTCATAATACAAGTACATGTTTCGCGTGAAGTAATGATTATTATAAACGGGCCATTCATGTATATATTCAACCAAATTTTGTAATTCGCCAACTGTGTTTTGTTCTATTAATGGACACCAGCGTATCATCTTTGCTTGTATGTGTTGTTACAATCTATTGCAATGGTAATGTAGTGATAATTAAAACAACTCAAACATCACAATCATAGTCAAGAAATAATTGCGACGAGGTTTATCAATGTATCTACCCTTTGAATTTTAATGTTTTTGTGTTTTACAGAAATTTATCCCACGATGACGTAATAAGAGGTATGTTTGATTCTCTGATGGAAAGACTGGACCATCAGGAAGATTCCATTCGTCAGCTGAAGAGGTCAGTGGCCGAGAAAGAAGAACGCATTCAAAGACTAGAAACTGAGCTCCATCAGTTGAAAAAACATGATGAGCTTCACAAAATGAAACAACCAACAACCCCAGAGGAATCAAACCAGGTGATAGACTCTGCAGCAGATAATGCTGAAACGAAAATAGACAAAGCAAGAGCTGTACGGGCATCTATTGGAACAAGTATGGATCCAAATTAATACGGCTAAAATATGACCATGCATCATATTACTTGTTTTCAGTAGACATAATTGATGGTAGTACAATAGTTTTGACAGTGTTTACCATGCTTTCTTTACTCTTGTTCATTTACATGTGACTGAATTCCCTGAATAGTGGTATCAGGTTTGTAGCAATGACGGAAAAATACCAGGGTTTCCCGTTATGTTTGCTTCTTTGATGCTTCAGTCCACACGTGGGTAAAATCACACATGAGGACCGCTTTGTAAAACATTTGACCCCAGTTTGTCAACTGGTAGATGTTGACAGACGATACTAATGCATTGTCATCTTATTTTCGTCGTTTTTAAGTGAATCTCTTCAAATCCTACTTAAGATATTCAAGTCCTTTACAAAATATTACTATAGATTGGTCTGCTGGAGATCTTTTGCGTGGGTAAAGTCATCAGAATTAAGTACATTGTTCTACTGCAGTATTATTTTTTTATTTTGGAAAGAAGAACCTGTTTCATTAGGATGAACATTGTTAAACATTGAATATATCTAAATATGTTACTTATTTCTCCTTGGTGTCGACAAGATTTACCTGGTATTCATCCGGTACGAAAGGACTCATAGGCTATTTTCAGACAAACACATGCATGTGTTCTATTTAAATATCTCTTTAATATGCATTTTTGTCGAAACTGTTTATATTTGAACAAGTATATCCATAAGGATTATAGATCTTTTAGTTTGTAGAAATTTTGTTAAATTAAAAAAACATAAAATGGACTTTAAATGTATTTCCCTTGATTGGATGCAGTCACTGCTATTTCTTTTACTAATGATATTTACATTTCTTGTTTTTATCATACGTATGTTCTAAAATTCTTTGAGTCTAACGCAGTTACAATTACCATACTAAAAATAGACGCTAATTTGAGTGAATGCTCGGAAATATCAATATCAATATTATAAAAAGTTATAATGACGAACATTATTAGAATTCCTTAAAAGACATCGATGTTGTTTATTATTCTTTTTTTCAAGATGTGGCATTTAGTACATCTATGCTGAACAGTGCAAGTATTCACGAACACGAGACGTTCATCTTTGGTCACCTGATTTTGGATGAAGGAAATGGGTACAACCGTGGAGATGGTATATATATAGTTCCTCGAAGTGGCGTGTATGTCTTTACTTGGTCCATTACATCGGAAACGAATCATGATGGTACCTATGACACATCCACACAGCATTGATGATAAATGGATCCCCCTTTGATGCTATAGATTCTGATGCGGATGACAAGAACTGGGGCAGTGCGACAGGGGTAGTTGTGGTGTCTGTGGATACTGGCGACCACGTATACATTCAAGTAATTACTGGCTCGTCGGGGACAATAGTAAGTCGAGCGGAGACAAGATCAACCTTTTCTGGATGGTGTTTGTTTTAGCCTTAATCTGAAAAGCCAAAAGAACACTTTGACTTTAATACCATTTGATGTTTAAATACAATAGAATCACATCATATCTTAATCATGTTCCCTAAATAAAGAAGCACCACATGCGTGCACAATAATGACGGCATAATGGGTTTTTTTCACATTTTAGTCACATCGGAAATATGCTTTCTGTCCCATTCATTTTATTTTTGTTTTCCTGTGTTAGAGGCAGAAGTCAACCGTTAGTATAGATAACATTAGTGTCCAGAAAAGGTTACATAAGCCGGTCATCTGGAAGACGTCGCTGAACTTTATTATGACTATATAGTAGTGGATCGGACTGAGACGAATGACAGGACAAAATTAACACGCTGTCAAGTTTTACCTCATCATCAATATTCCAGGGGTTACTATAACTGACGTTATATCCACCCCTGGCTATCTTATAGTAAAACTGGAGGTAGCCCAGGAGAAACATGTCTGCAAAGATTTCCTTTGATGATTATAAATTTTAGAAAGAGAGCGACGTTCAACTTCAAAGCAACACAGTCAACCACAGTGTACCGTTATACGACTCTTTTTTTCTGTTATATTAACCCCATGAGTATAGAGTATTGCGTTACCCAGATGTAGTTCATAAACGGTTTATGTGAAGACCGGTTCCAAGAAACGAAAACTGTTAGCATCATAAAAGTACGGTGATATATAGCAGTTACAGATCAACATTTTGTGTGATGTGAAGGATGGCAAAGAAATACCATTGATTAACGTATATTTGTATGTCTTAGCAATACATTATATTTTATTTTAATATTATTGATTCTTTTAAATTCATTCTAATATAATATCAGAAATATGCTACATGCTACCATTGCAACGGTCTATTGAGAAGGTTAGAAAATGTTGTTTTCAGAAGATGGATACTTTCACCACCAATACCCACCATGAAACAATATAACCTTTCATGGGGTTCTGAACCTGGTAGAGATAATAGGACCAGCGAAGTCAACACGATATATAGCTGACGATTTAAATGAATTTTAATCTTTTTGTGCTTTACAGTGCTATTTGACTGAAGCATATTACAGATGATATTCACCTGAATCACTTTTAAATATCTTCTCACTACCTATCCGTACCTTCATAAAACAATAGTTGGGCCCAAAGCTGTTAATTGGAAGAAACTGATTAACATCATTATAGTAATTAACATACTAACTGCCCATTTGGACATGTTTGTCAAATAACAACTTTAAGAACACTTCATATGATTTTACCTGCTGGAGGAGTAAGCTATTTTGTTTTTGTTGGTATAAAGTTAAATATTCGTACACAAGGTCTGATAAGAACTGATAGCTTAAATCGCGAGATAAAAGCAAAGAACTGTCAGCGTTTGCTATCCTAGTGTCAACTGAAAGCAAGGCTTTATACATCAGGCCCCAGGATCATAAAGCAGTTTTTGACTTTTGACATACCCAATCAACAATAATGTAACTGTTTATAACGGAATTAATGATTCACTAGGTCAGAACTTAAGTCTGTGGGATGATCTTTTCTGACCAGGTGCATACAGATCAGGTTTTACCCACGTCGTGATCTCGGTCGATTAACATTTCCTGTTAAAGATTATCTCACGTACACATTGTCTGACTTGTCGGATTATTCTGCAATGTTTAAGTCTGCCGAAATCTCCTATTATAATTAATGAGGCGTCTGGTAATCGGGAGGATGACTTTCCCGGATGTTAAAGATAATTCTATAGCTTGAATTGGTCTACACATCTGTATACTGAAGGCATAGCCCGTATCCAAATAATTGCGAATGACAGATTTGGTATATTTGCCGAAGCTATGGCATGTTTTCATTACATAATACTACAAAATATAATTTGTTTCTGTTATTTTGTGTAACCACCTGAGACGATGGTCCATTGTATCAAGAATGATCGGACAGAAAAAAAATCTTATATTAAATTCATGTACCGAAACGCTATCAATGTTCTTTTTAGCGCATCAACATTGGCTTTTATTCCAAACATTAATACCAGTAAAAGCTAACTGAACTTTGAAAAAGGCTTCTTTTATATTTATTAAAACAATTAATATAACATACTAATAAAACACAAAGCACCATTAATAGATACATCTTAATTAAAGTAGCTGTCACTAGCTACATACACACACATGACATGGACATATATGTACTTGTTATGAATGTTAATACTATAGCTTAAAGAACAATTGACAACTAACCGACATCTACTTCTCGTTTGAACCATATCCAGGGCATATCATACTCTCATTTAGTTAGCCTACACTAAGCAAAAGGGGTGATGAGGCGGGTATTAATATGCAGTATTTCTTTGGCTAACATTTGCATAATAAGAACCGCGCAGGTAACCCACCACGTGCACTATTCACGAAACACTTACACAGGTACGACAATTTTCACAAGTCCATTATAAAGCTAACATACATGTATACGGATCCACATACTAGCAAATAGAAACCAATAAGTTGCAAATTAAATATGAGCCACTTAACACGTATGATACACTCTTAAATGTGTTTATCAGTATCAAATATTACTCGTGACAACAAAATATTCTATTCATATGATGTAGTTCTACAGAGAATGGCTATAATAATTCTTTGGTTTGGCTTTTGACCTCACACACTAAGATTTTACAACTCTGCCCATAATATTGATTGGATTGTCATGAAAAACTACGATATCATGGTTATTGGGGATCACAGTGATGGTATGTAGTGGCCTGTAATCTTCTGCTTATGCAGGCATAATTGTCCCTGGAATCAGGTTCGACTTTTTCAACGAGAGAAACGCGAAGTGTTAGTATAGTCGAGTTCAATCAGACTTTTGTTGACTACGCATACTACGCCAGCCAGAGAGAGAATGTGTAATATCAAGCGTCTGGTTGAACGAGACAAGAGTTGGTGTAAAATGACGTCAGTTCAAAAGTGGTATTGATGACGTAAACAACAAAACGTTTCCTCCGAACATATAACTCTAGAACTAATAACATTGTCTTAAAATGTCACATCAACAATTTTGGCTAAAACATCACAATCAACAAAACAAATCAACAATAAATTGTTCTTATAATAATTTGGTCACATCATCACACTCAACAAGTACATCAAACTGACAAGTATATACAAATGAACCATTATGCAACTTGTATATAAAATTTCCCATTAAATAAAACAGTTTGTCAGTTTCACTGCTCTGTATAGGTTATATTTTAACATCTTATTGTATTAATTACACCATTACCATTATGATAACATAAATATAAATGATAGTCGTTTAAAACATACATAGTTCATGAAGACAAGTAATTTAATAATTTTGTTGAATGCTGATATCTGACTGTTGTAGATCTTTAAATCACCATTAAATGGTCTTTGTAGATTTGAAGTTTGTTGGTACATTGCGTATAATGATGTTGAACACTAATAAATATTAATTTTTGCCCTCTATTATTCACATATTAAGTATAAGGCAGTGGATATACCTCCGACAAGGTGAATCAGCTGAGAACCCTTGGGTGTTCAGATATACCTATATTATACATAAATAATGATATTCACCGGTAGTTTGATTCTAAAATGCAATTGACTTTCCTTATGTTCATTTCCTACAAAAATGTCGGTATTTAGAATTATAACAATGTAGATAATATAATGTAAAATCTCCGTATTATAGCTCATCATTTACACGTGTCAAATATTTCAAATGACACTAAACTTCAGTCGAGGAAATTAAATGTGGCAATTCAGTCTTTACGGTTATATATATGACTCAATGGTTTCTCAGTATTTCGTGGGTCACATTTTCTTTATCCTATAGCAATGTACCCCGAAATCATGAAAATAACACCCCCACGAAAATAGTCGGCTGTATCGTATGTAAATATTGTTGTAATCAGCAATATTTGGTTAGTTTGGGAACCATTACACTAATGCTAATGAAAACGTATATCGTAAGTTGGAATCCTTCATCTTGTCATTACACTAATGAAAACGTATACTGGAAGTTGGAATCCTTCATCTTGTCATTACACTAATGAAAACGTATACTGGAAGTTGGAATCCTTCATCTTGTCATTACACTAATGAAAACGTATACTGGAAGTTGGAATCCTTCATCTTGTCAGTACACTAAAGAAAACGTATACTGGAAGTTGGAATCCTTCATCTTGTCATTACACTAATGAAAACGTATACTGGAAGTTGGAATCCTTCATCTTGTCATTACACTAATGAAAACGTATACTGGAAGTTGGAATCCTTCATCTTGTCAGTACACTAAAGAAAACGTATACTGGAAGTTGGAATCCTTCATCTTGTCATTACACTAATGAAAACGTATACTGGAAGTTGGAATCCTTCATCTTGTCATTACACTAATGAAAACGTATACTGGAAGTTGGAATCCTTCATCTTGTCATTACAGTAATGAAAACGTATACTGGAAGTTGGAATCCTTCATCTTGTCATTACACTAATGAAAACGTATACTGGAAGTTGGAATCCTTCATCTTGTCATTACACTAATGAAAACGTATACTGGAAGTTGGAATCCTTCATCTTGTCATTACACAAATGAAAACGTATACCGGAAGTTGGAATCCTTCATCTTATCATCACAGTAATGAAAACGTATACTGGAAGTTTGAATCCTTCATCTTGTCTTTACAGTAATGAAAACGTATACTGGAAGTTGGAATCCTTCATCTTGTCATTACACTAATGAAAACGTATACTGGAAGTTGGAATCCTTCATCTTGTCATTACACTAATGAAAACGTATACTGGAAGTTGGAATCCTTCATCTTGTCATTACACTAATGAAAACGTATACTGGAAGTTGGAATCCTTCATCTTGTCATTACACTAATGAAAACGTATACTGGAAGTTGGAATCCTTCATCTTGTCATTACACTAATGAAAACGTATACTGGAAGTTGGAATCCTTCATCTTGTCATTACACTAATGAAAACGTATACTGGAAGTTGGAATCCTTCATCTTGTCATTACACTCATGAAAACGTATACTGGAAGTTGGAATCCTTCATCTTGTCATTACAGTAATGAAAACGTATACTGGAAGTTGGAATCCTTCATCTTGTCATTACAGTAATGAAAACGTATACTGGAAGTTGGAATCCTTCATCTTGTCATTACACTCATGAAAACGTATACTGGAAGTTGGAATCCTTCATCTTGTCATTACACTAATGAAAACGTATACTGGAAGTTGGAATCCTTCATCTTGTCATTACACTCATGAAAACGTATACTGGAAGTTGGAATCCTTCGTCTTGTCATTACAGTAATGAAAACATATACTGGAAGTTGGAATCCTTCATCTTGTCATTACACAAATGAAAACGTATACTGAAAGCTGGAATTCTTCGTCTTGTCATTACATTAACGAAAACGTATACTGGAAGATGGAATCCTTCATCTTGTCATTACACTAATGAAAACGTATACTGGAAGTTGGAATCCTTCATCTTGTCATTACACTAATGAAAACGTATACTGGAAGTTGGAATCCTTCATCTTGTCATTACACTAATGAAAACGTATACTGGAAGTTGGAATCCTTCATCTTATCATTACACTAATGAAAACGTATACTGAAAGTTGGAATCCTTCATCTTGTCATTACACTAATGAAAACGTATACTGGAAGTTGGAATCCTTCGTCTTATCATTACACTAATGAAAACGTATACTGGAAGTTGGAATCCTTCATCTTGTTTCATTACACTAATGAAAACGTATACTGGAAGTTGGAATCCTTCATCTTGTCATTACACTAATGAAAACGTATACTGGAAGTTGGAATCCTTCATCTTGTCATTACACTCATGAAAACGTATACTGGAAGTTGGAATCCTTCGTCTTATCATTACAGTAATGAAAACGTATACTGGAAGTTGGAATCCTTCGTCTTGTCATTACAGTAATGAAAACGTATACTGGAAGTTGGAATCCTTCATCTTGTCATTACACTCATGAAAACGTACACTGGAAGTTGGAATCCTTCGTCTTGTCATTACAGTAATGAAAACGTATACTGGAAGTTGGAATCCTTCATCTTGTCATTACACTCATGAAAACGTATACTGGAAGTTGGAATCTTTCGTCTTGTCATTACAGTAATGAAAACGTATACTGGAAGTTGGAATCCTTCATCTTGTCATTACACAAATGAAAACGTATACTGAAAGCTGGAATTCTTCGTCTTGTCATTACACTAATGAAAACGTATACTGGAAGTTGGAATCCTTCATCTTGTCATTACACTAATGAAAACGTATACTGGAAGTTGGAATCCTTCATCTTGTCATTACACTAATGAAAACGTATACTGGAAGTTGGAATCCTTCATCTTGTCATTACACTAATGAAAACGTATACTGGAAGTTGGAATCCTTCATCTTGTCATTACACTAATGAAAACGTATACTGGAAGTTGGAATCCTTCATCTTGTCATTACAGTAATGAAAACGTATACTGGAAGTTGGAATCCTTCATCTTGTCATTACACTAATGAAAACGTATACTGGAAGTTGGAATCCTTCATCTTGTTACGGTACACATTGTCGAATTCTTCACTCTGCGACACGGTGAACCAGTTCTTCCAATCTCCGACTTTACCTGCTCAAAACAAAGCAATATTGTAATACGAATATAAATAAAGTAATTATTTTGGGCTCACCATATATGGTAGTGAAGTTTAAAAAAATCCTCTTTTTGAATTTTTTAACTTTGTTGTCGTGTTCTAACGAACTCCCACCTTAATATCAATAAATAGATGATCTAGATAATGTTATGTTTCATAATCCTTTTACATAATTTTATAAAACTGAATTATGTGTCAATTGGTTTCCATAATACTTGTTATATAACTTAGATTTAAGTTTTATATTTTTTTTATAATAAATTTGTCACTTTACTGTGGCCATTTTCAATTAATTAAACTCTTTGTTTTCTGTATGTGAAGTGTGCATAAAAACAAAGTTATCATTTTCAGTAATATGCGTATAACTAGCTAAGAGATACTGAATTTTTCGAGCTAATAGTTGAAATTATAAAGTTGTGATAACTTTTTGTGATATTGGAGTGATTTTAAGTGAAATGGAGGTCTTTCTGTGATGACGCATATAGTCGTATATTATAGTTATGACATTTTAATAGAATATCTATTGCATAATGGATAAGTAGTTCACAACAAATATTTAAAGATAAGATTAGATCTAGATTAGTATCGAAATGTATCACTTTACCTTTTCGGAACATGAGCCCAACATCTATTTGTTGATTGCTACTGAAACTGTATTCCTTGGAAACGTTTGCAGTCTTCAGGTTTTTAAAACTACACTTTTCTGCAATTGCCGCAACAAATGTATTATCGAAAGGAACACCAAGAAAAGTTCCAATTTTTGCAATTTCTGCCAATGGGTCCTGAATAGGAAAATAATGAGAAATAGATATGTCATCAACATAAAAACAGCAGAGTACCTTACACTATAAAGAAATGTAATATACCTCCATAAAAATTGTAAGCTCAAAATTCAAGCAAAACAAATATTGGCGAGGCGTTTAAATAGAACACGAAACAATTATTCAAACTCCAAATGCAAAAGTTAATCATTATAATCTAATCCGTAAAATACAATTATTATGTAACATACAAAATAAAATCTTGTCAAAGCGAACCATGAAATAAAACAAGGATGACGAGAACAGAGGATCAGGAATAGCAAGCGACCAGCTTCTGTGTTGATGACAACAAACATCACTTTGTGACATATATGGCGAAAACATTTTATTTTTATTTGTTTTACATTTACATTTTACTTTGAAAAAATTAAAAGCCATTAGGTCATACAAATATATTAAAGATCTTCATGTGGTCTGGCATGCTTCATCAACTTATAAAAGACTAAATCCTTATAAATAATAAACCAATTCCCTTCAGTGTAACCTGTTTAAGGGACTACTAAACTGATATCGCTCTCACCTTAGTCAGATCCTCGTAGTATAAAGTAAGGAAGTCTATAGGAGGATTATCTGCTATCACCGCCTCCCATTCCTTGGTATACTGGAACCAGCCTTGGTAGAATACTGTAAAGGGACAATAGACAGGGATACAGACTACACCGTCTTTGTATATAATACAGAGGTAGCTCTCTTGAGGGTAGATATCCATTGTGACGTCATTATTTTGGGGGCGCAATTCACGTCGTTTTCTCCGAAACGTATGACGTTTTGCTCGCAAAAACATGATGTCACAATCAATACCTACCCGCAAGGGCAGATAACTCTGTATTATGCAAACACAGAATATCATGTGTATCATCAAAACAATTCAGCCAATTCATGTAATATCTTAATCTTTACCACATGCTATACTAATTAATACATAAACTTATAATTCAAATTATTTCTTAATCGAAATTAAATGGACAATATAAATGAAGGTAAACATATTAATAAAAAAATGTAATAGAACAATTTTAACCAAATGCTTATAATTTACGACATTTCATTTCTATTTTTTTCAGTATATCATAGTGTTGTTGCCATTTTTCCGTAATAAAATCGTTACCGTTATCTCTACTGACTTTAATCATCTCGCATTACAAGACTTTAAAACATTATAATCAAATTATTTCTTACTAGTTTCAGACAAAAACAGTTTCAGGTAATGCTCCCAGTCGCCATTGTAGAAGAGGTAGTCGAAGTTTTTGGTGTGGTTGAAGAAGGACACAGCTACATCCTTCGGATTCCTTTGTATAAAAATCATTTTACATTTCCTTCTCGCTATGTCTTTGGGTAAATGGCGGAAAGGTAAATGTGTGTTGAACACACGTGGCGATGGAATGGTATCAAACTCCTTTGGTAAATGAAATTCATTCGTGACAGTTTCCTTGGACTCTTTCTCATATTCTGTCGTTCCTTTTACAAGCATACGAGTTATCTCCCATACCCAGTGAGTGCCTAAGAGAAGAATAAGATATGATATAGTATTATACAAGATTAACTTCTGATCAATCATGACATGCTGACATAAACAAAATTCTTTTGTCAACAATACAATTATTTTTGCTTTGTTTTCATGTTAAATTCAACTATTAGATTAGCATATTGGTTTTCTTCTATTTGTAGGAAGAAAAAACCTCGGAAAAACCTTCGAATCATACGTGTAAACGTGCTATTTTATCTGAAAAAAAAATAATAAAAAGCATAGATGTCATAAGTTTGTTTGCAAAGTTTGTTTTTTGTTTCCATAACCCGATGAAATAAACACGCGGAATCAAACAGTTTGCAAATAATATATTTGAATGTGCTTGACATCTAGACAATCTATTATGTTAAGCTATGGTAACACGTGGTTGGACGTGATTGATGCAGATCATTGAATGTGTCTTCTCTTTCATCGAAACCAAAGTATGCTAATTAAAATACAGAAGTGACAGCAGTTAGTATTATCATGCACAAAATTCACGTTCAAATGAGAAGGTCGTTGGTTTAAAATAACTGTAACTGTATATCTGTGGAATAAGAGCAGTAAGAATATTGTCCATTACTAAATAAACTGTCAACAAGTAGCCATACTAAAACTTGCCATAGCGACCATATCTGTATAAAAGTCACGTGTTTAATTATACAACTTGCTTTGGGTCCAAATTGGTCAATTTCTACACAACCTTATAGTTTATAAAGACCACTTGGTTATATTATTCTGGGTCCCTTGGGTGGTATTTATAGACAGATTTTACTTTATACTAAGGCACTTAAAAAGGTGATCGTTTTGATCTGTTTTGACCACCATGAGTACCTGACATGTAGCAAAAAATGCATTCGGGGTATATTGAGCCTCTAGAATGTTATGCCTGATAATTTCGCAGAAATGTTTTACCAGTGACTAGATATCTGTCTATATAGAAAGTGAAATAGCACACAAAGGCAGAGTGGCATCAGTAGTATGTCAAAGAAAAATGAAGCACTACATCTGATGTCATAATGCTAGAGTCTGCCGTACTTTGTTTTACATATAATCAGCATCAACATGTAAAATAGAAAGATGAAGTTAAGATCAATACGGAACTACTTTTAATACCATTAATATTAATTAAAGTCATACTGGACCAAGATTTTATTTATTATTCTGATTTAATCTATATACCAGAACTTCTTTTTTCTGTCAACTCTAAACTTCAACTTATATGATTTATTTCGAAACGAGAATTGGTTTGATATATTTTGCAAAACGTATAAAAGATGGATGTAGCTTGATATAAACTTATTCGATAATCTCAGTAAATATTTGGCTTAAAAGTGGATATTAGTTAACCTAAATGTATTCTAATTATACTATGCCTATGCTATCATGAAATATTTGCTATATTTTCTTTGTCTTCAATTCTTTCCCCAGATGTTACACCTTTTCTATCTCATCAATCTACATTTATCAATTTTCCGACAATCTAAATACCGCGATATACCCCCGCTATATGTTTTTTCATATGTTTAAAATAGGAACACACAGTCGAATCAAATTGCTAAGCTAGGTCTCACTGTAATTATTTAAGTATATTTGCTATGGAAACTTAATGATTCGGTGATTTTTTTCTGGTACCAAAAAGGTGAGGTCGGGGTTCCATTTCTCTGTATGACGTGCTACAGAATGTGGTCCCAAGTTACCACAGCTCCTTAGAATAATAAGTCTTTCTAGAGATTGTTATTTGGCAAATTAACTTAAACTAACGTTATAATCACCAGAAATTTACACTAGAATCGTAATCAAACTATGTCATTTCCATTTCGCCTGCCGACTCGGTCTCCCCTCTTTTCCCTGATGGATTCAAATGGATTTGTTTTGATATTGTTATAACTAGTAGAATTAGTTTGAGTAACTAGGTTCCATCTAGCACTAACATCGAAGGTTGTTTCGTCCAATGAAACCACTTGTGAGTCAGGAAGGCTTCCGATTGGACAAGCAGTTAACTTAAAAGATTTTTTTTGTCCAGTGAGATCACCTGTTAGTCAGATAGACTTCTGATTAGACAAGCAGTTCGCTTATGAGATCGCTTGTTAGTGAGGAAGACTTCTGATTAGAAAAGTAGTTCGCTTAATTAAAAAGGATTTTTCTACAAATGAGATCGCTTGTTAGTGAGGAAGGCTTCTGATTAGACAAATAGTTCGCTTAAAAAGGATGTTTCGTCCAATGAGATCGCTTGTTAGTGAGGAAGACTTCTGATTAGACAAGTAGTTCGCTTAAAAAGGATGTTTCGTCCAATGAGATCGCTTGTTAGTGAGGAAGACTTCTGATTAGACAAGTAGTTCGCTTAAAAAGGATATTTCGTCCAATGAGATCGCTTGTTAGTGAGGAAGACTTCTGATTAGACAAGTAGTTCGCTTAAAAAGGATGTTTCGTCCAATGAGATCGCTTGTTAGTGAGGAAGACTTCTGATTAGACAAGTAGTTCGCTTAAAAAGGATGTTTCGTCCAATGAGATCGCTTGTTAGTGAGGAAGACTTCTGATTAGACAAGTAGTTCGCTTAAAAAGGATATTTCGTCCAATGAGATCTCTTGTTAGTGAGGAAGGCTATTGATTAGACAAGTAGTTCGCTTAAAAAGGATGTTTCGTCCAATGAGATCGCTTGTTAGTGAGGAAGACTTCTGATTAGACAAGTAGTTCGCTTAAAAAGGATATTTCGTCCAATGAGATCGCTTGTTAGTGAGGAAGACTTCTGATTAGACAAGTAGTTCGCTTGAAAAGGATATTTCGTCCAATGAGATCGCTTGTTTGTCAGGAAGGCTTGTGATTAGACAAGTAGTTCGCTAAAAAAGATGTTTCGTCCAATGAGATCGCTTTTTAGTGAGGAAGGCTTGTGATTAGATCACTTCAATACAGTCAATACGTTCAATAGTTGAATCTTTCACACCCTATCATCATCAGCCATATGCATATGGTTATTCATTAAATAAGTTATAAAATCATTACGATACTTTTTACGGACCTTGACATTACCTGATTTAGGGTATGCACATATAAAAACGTCACTTTCCCTGCACGCCATTCCTTGTATTCGCTTGATATTTGACCGGAAGTCAGGTACAGCTCCTAGTTTTAGCTCATAGAGAGGCTGGTGTAAACCGTCATATTCTACGTACTCTACGGTGTTCCCCGCGTCATCAGTGAACCTGGTGACGTCATCGTCTGTAATTTCATCTAAAATAAAGCATCTTAAGAATAAATGGCTGCATTTTCGGGAAAAACCCGTCTTAAGAAAATTAAGAAAAATAATATCTTTCATTACAAACATTATCCCTATTCCTTACTATTTACGATATGAACATGATATTCGAATCGAACACATTATCTTATTCTTCACACCATCATATTAATAGGAAAAAGACTAAAAACAGCACAGGATTCATAAACAACGAAGTTTAGGTGACACATGTCACATGTATTATGTGGAAGCATCGTCTATGCTTGTAATAGATTATATGTTTGGATTTATAAAAAAATATATGTCACTATAGATCATCTTTCACTACAGTAGTAGAACAATGTATTAAGGAACTATTAAAGGGGGTAAATAGATAAGTCTGAAATCATTCAAAATAAAAACAAAAGTCTTAGATTAGTCCTTGAACATATTGGGGTTTTTTTCACAAAAGAAAGCTATTCCTTTAATTCAGTCTGTAATTAAGTAATAATTAAGTGATGAGACACATACCTGCTTGGTATACATTTCCTGACTCCGACATCTTGGTTCATCCACAGAATCACCTACAAATAGAAATAGATCCCCAGTCAGCACGACTTCAGCTCAACTGTGGATGCCTAGGCGTGGTAACTGTCGCTAACATCCGGGTACCTTATATATCAACGCATTTTAATGCTGTGTTAGATACATCATATGTATATTACTAGCTACACACATTCTAGTGAGAATTTATAATCGTATATTATGTTACAATGCACATTATTATTTATGTATTTGAGTAACATTATCAAATATCAATTATATTTGATTTCCAGATTTCTATAAATGCAAAATTGCACTTGATTGGTAGATCTATATATTGCTGAATACAAAATAAATGGTAAAACTGTAAGTGTTCCGACATGTATGACTCAACAACGAACCGAATCAACGAAATCGAGTGAATCAAGTAAGAAATTCCTGTATCTTACACAGTACGATACAATGCTGAGGTATTCAAAATAACCGATTTTCTTTATAAACTATTTAAATCTTTTAAATTATATATATATATATATATTTAAATATTAAATTCTATGAAAAAAGTATATTAATTTTAAATATAACCGTCAGTCTTTTAAAATAAAAAAATCGTTTGTTTTGCATTTTGAAATATAATGCATTTTTGAATTGAATGGGATTGAATGCATATCATCCTTTTCACCAAATGTTTTGTATCGTAAGTCTATGAATATTTTTAACCGTCAATTTAGAAATAGCGAAGGCAAATGTTACAAAAGTTTAAAATATTTGTTATAGAGAATCTTCAAATAAGAACTCGGAAATAAATGATAACCAGTGAAAACATGTTTACATGTTACAGTAAGACGGACACTGTCATACACTGATCATGGGTGATGGGTGCAGATTTCCTGTCTATGTAGCCCATAGGAGATTGATATACGTTAAGGAAGCGACTGTCATACTGTTTTTGTCGATGTACAGATTAGTAGGTGCTAATCTTTCCTGTTGCTGTTTCCGTAAGGAAGCTAGTTGTGAATCACTGTTTATCGATTCCCCGGTGATATTGTCCACCATTAGATTTCCTGTCATTGCCGGTGCTGGTAGACTAAGGATACACTTGCAATTTTATGATCACGTGACATAAACAAGATTTTTCCTTCATTGTATCCTATCACAATACGCCTGTCATTGTGAGAAGAGTGTATCTGATCTATTGCATGATAGGAAAAGGCGACCTAATCAGAGAATGTATTACTTTTGACAGACGTGACCTTCGACCTCACCGTATCGTTCTTGTGATGAAGGTTTTGTGGATTTCCCCACCCATACCTTTGTTTAAACACAGAAGAGTAACAGTTTCTGCTCCATTTTAATACTCTATATTGAAAGTATGAGACGATTAACCTCAGGGATAAATTAACCATGAGAGCTGTCTTGGTGGTTTAGTTTAAGCATACTTTATTTGCAACCTTTAAAGTTGACACAGAACTAAGTAATGTTCTGACATACAATACAATACTATCTTGCTGGTATGAGGGTACATTTAACGATCAGGACAAGTTACTTACATAGGCATTGATAAGTCTTGTAAAAGTCTTAGGCAGTAATATTAAACTGACAGGTGAACCCGCTATCACAAGGAGACACTCACGAATATGTCGCAATCACTGAAATATACGAAATATTTACACACATACGTATATAACTATATCAAGGACAGAAATTCTTAAAGATCCGAGACCTGGTCCCAATTATTCAAAAGCTAAAGGTGATTAGCTTAATAGAATAATTAGTGCAGTTTTTTTTTTTTTTTTTTTTTTTTTATTTCGTATTTACTTCAAAATCTATAATTATGTCTACTCTAAAAATGGGCATGCAGTTAGCAATGAATATCAAAATAGGCCGAAAACAACGTTACTACACAAGACATATAGCCAATGGAAAGAATAAAGAATATGGCATTATCGGTAGTCTAGTTTAAAATCCTCTTTCAAGAAATATTTACTGGGATAATCTCATGTTCCTGGAAGAAAACTACCAGACATTATGAGTCTTCTGTAGAAATTAGCATTTGAAACAGAGTCATCGTTCTTCGTAAGAGAGGATCACCTGATATTACAAAGGTAATCACTCGACATTAGAGAGAATCCCTTGTCATTATGAGTCTATTATAAAAAAAATATTGTCACTCAAAAATGAGTCACTCGTAAGAGAGAATTACTCGACATTTTGAGTCTTTTATAACGATGGGCACTCTACATCATAAGAGATATTCATCATGATCATTTGACATTATAAAGATAAAGTCACTTGACTTAAGTATATTATAAGAGAGCCACTTGACATTGTGAGCCTAATGTAAAGATGATCACTTGAAAATGGTCGTAAGAGAGATGCTCCGAAAAGTTTGTGATCACTTGACAATGGTCGTAAGAGAGATGCTCCGAAAAGTGTTTAATAAGTACCTCGAAGTATAACAGATGATAGTTGGCGCACTAATTCTGACATAAACAGTGTAACATAATGAAATCAGAGCCTCAGTGTTGTGTATGTGTCACACTGATAGTCAACATTTGTGACGAAGTTATATATAGCTGTTGATTTACAGTATCACAGAGTTGTTTTGTTGTATTCTAACTGTTTGATGTTGTTCTCATGCAGTTCAGTAACATATGTGATTGAATATTTAAGACTTTTTACTCTCACACGGCATATACATACATGTATATACACCTGGAAATAAAGTTCCGTGTTCACAAAATAGAGATATAAATAAAGCCGACCTTGACCCTGCATATACAACCACATGTTATAAATATGCTAAATCAAAACCCCGCGGATTACAATGTGTATAATACTACGATGTATCATATATTTAAATTGGAAGTGTATTAAACACGTACTACATCTGTATACTTACTTTACTTACAGTCATCTATGTCTATCTGGGATCTATTACACACTAAAATACACATATGCCACCAGTTACCAAAAGGTCACTTACGTGTCAGTGTGTAATCTCCAGCTATCCACACGTGTTCACATGAACCTATGACCTTTATCTATACATAGTCTAGCTTTGTAATAGTGTATATATATTGCAGTTCAGGATCGTCGATATAATACAAACAACAATGATAAGACATAATGTGAATTTCTTGAATCGATACTACATATAGTATGTATACATTCATCTTTTGTAGTCAGTTGGTAGTCTTGAATAAAGATCTTTTTATACTATATTCACATTAATTCATTTTAGCTTAGAACAAGAACATTCGTGTTTGGAAATACAGAAAAAACGAACAATTTATATTATGTCAAATGTTGCACTATCTGTAGCAAAGTTATACTCACTGACAACTTAATGATCTTTCCATTAAACTAATGAATTAGAAGGTGCGCTTAGACCTATAAAAGGTTTGTGGTTGTCATTCGATATTATGATGATGCACTTGAAATGATGATGTGCAGATTTCATTTACCTTACATAACAGCCACCGGCATATATTACAAATATTATATCAGTTTCAGAGATATACTTGTCAACAAACATAAATTCAACATTTTTTATTGTTGTCTATTGTATAGTTTTATGTATAGCTTAATTAATTTAAATATTTAACAGACTTATTTATCTAAGGTGGTGTTAATTGTAATTAAAAAAGCTACAATCGCGTAAAAGATATGTTTTTACCATTAACGTACAATCCTATATTTGGTTTGGTTACAGTAAACATTTAGGACTGTACGCAGTGTATTGCGCGTGTGTGTATGTGTGACTGTCTGTGTGTTTTGTGAGGATGTGGTATACTTGTGTTGTGTCTTTGTGTGATGAGAAACTCTTGTCTTTTTGATAGTGCTACATATGTATCTCAACAAAACGAATCCCAGCGAAGACACCAAACAACCACACTTTTCCGATCACATTATATTGACGACGGACAAACCAGTCGTCCCACTCTCTTTTGTTAAGCGTTAAACAGGACCACTGATGTGTTCCGGCCAAGGGACAGAACTCACAGCCTTCCACACAGGAGAGAGCGTTCAATGTTTCTGGGTATACAGTTATATGAATATGACATAATATTGCATTGATGAAAAGTACGCCTGTTTTGTTCTAACATGACTTTGTTTTGTAGATATTTGACTTCTATCCTTCCTTACATGCTCATCTAGTGTTTTGTTATCAATTTTGAGACGTAATTTTTTATCAGTTTATCTACAATAAGTACATTAAAACAACAGCACTGGATCCGATATCGCGCAATAAATATGTAGACGTAAAGCTTTGTGTAACCTATGTATATACAAAGTGTTTACTCAGGTCAGATTTTGACTTAAATGCGTTTTCAGAAATTGGAGCGGATACTATTGTAAATGGACAATATATTATATAAAACGATGTCTCATTTTGTATTGCAGTGCTTATTTTTTATTGATTTATTTTATTTTTTATTTAGTATTATTTTTTGTTACGCGAAATAGAAAAAAAACTACGTTCTTAAATCGCGATTTTTATTTCATCAATGACGTAGTTGGTGTAGGTAGGAAACTTAAGTACCTTTAATCACTGTTCTGACTTCTGGTTGTTGATTACACCGTCATTTGGTAACAGGTTAATATCATAACATGTCAAATTATGCATAATACATAATGCATAATATGGTAATGCATAATATGGTAGCCATTGATTTAAAGTCATAGTCACAAGAAAATACGTAAGAGATAATTACCTCGTATCGAGTTTAAATTTGATAACAAAATAAAGCAAAAACGTTAATTCTAAACTTATACAGCATAAGTACAGAGCATTATCACATATCTCCATTGAAATAAGGTATTACGAACTATTACATTTATTCCAAATTGTCCAATGGAAGAAGGAAACTTTCAAACATGATGTAAGTATACACTTACCTACCAACAGTTGCTATGGAAATCTGTTCAGGGCTCTCTCCAGAATGATATGACCATTGTAAGTCTTCGGAAATCTAACTCGTCGATCTACACCGGCCTTACTTTACGAACCACTTCACGTTTCTTCTGTCCGCTATGAAATAAAAAATCCATACAATTTCCAGAAGTGACGGCAGAAATTCTGTCTAGGGTTGTCAGTTACGTTAGTAGTCGTCGTTATGCTTTTCCTATGTGAGAAAAAGTCGTCACTATTCAAATGACCTGACTTGAAACATTGGCATGCCTAAGTCGGTATCAGAAAACGTCTTTACTCTGCTCGAATCTAATGAATAAATTTGAATGTAAACAAGTTTCGGTAATTAGCTTGGCTATCTCACCCCGCTGATAGAAGACAGACAAAGAAAAGCCGGTCTTTACGACATATATCGAATTTTGTGCTCTGGAAAAAGAGTCGTTATATTTTGTAAATCATATCATCGTTACATAAACAGGATGAGATCGTTTTACATCGTTTATCGGCCAAGATGTCGATATTCTGTCAACATAGAATGTTAGTTAGAGAAACTTGCATTAAGCAAAAATTGTGCTATTTAAGTATCGATTTAGAAGATAAGATTGTTGTCTAAAGAAAATCCATTTATATCATTAAAGCTAACAAAAAAGTATTTTTATTCAATTTTTCTCAATTTTATCGATATATTAACAGTTTATAGAGATATACACAATATACAATGATGATTTCCCTTATATTGATCCAATACCACTTTGAATTTCACAGCCCCGATTGGATACCCAATTAAGGATAAACTGTCAATTGCTTGAAAGACGAAACATGGTTATCGTTTTATTCCCCAGATAAATCGTTTGAAAGATAATTTTGAAAAGTGTGTCTGCAACAAGATAGCCGAGAGTTTTGAATAAGCTTATCTGGATCGCAGGAAGTGTAAAACGAACCTTGATATCTTCGCACAAAGACTCCAATTGAGTGTGTTCATTTGCTCTTTTAAATGTTCCATTATAGCGAAAACCAATTTTGATAATTTTAAGATATCTTTATGTATAACAGTGCAGTTCCATTGATTTGGGTGAAATGAATTGTTGCGTTCTAAGCAATTTGCAGTAAATGCAATTTTCAATAGTGAGGATAACGAAGGCAAAGGCCAATTATTTCGACGTCGTACAAACCCAAACCTGAACCTTAATAGGTGAAAGTGTCGGTCCTTATTGATCGGAACACTACATATCGTACGAATAAGTTGGAAACATCATGCCTGGTTCTACGATTAGAGATAGGCTGTTTGATAGTGTCAAATAACCATTTAGAAGTCTTGGCGAAAACACGACTGCCTCCGGTAGAATTCTGGAATTAGGACGCGCTGTGGAAAGCAGTCAGTATTTTTTGTGAATTAGACATTATAAAATATATAGCAGTTCATCACCATAGAGACAAGCTTTATATTTGACAATACAGTAACAGATTGTAAAAACACACAATATTATAAACCACTTCAAATCTGCACTGCCCCACGCAGCTAATGCTTCCTTCTGTGGATCTTCCGTTTGGCAAAGTGTTAGATATTGGGAATGGAAAATGACTGAAACTAATTGATCGTGAGAAGACATGCCAAATACATTAAACGAATAATAACCAATGATTAACATCGACAAATATAAAAAGTATAGATTTACTCGTATACAATGTATTTTTAACAATAACCTCTAAACTATGAATGATATCATGCTTTTCAAACAATAGGTTCTTTTTCAACATAATCATATTTTTTTTATATTATCCACAGCAACACAATATAGAAATAAAATGATTCGGCCTCTATAACGGTTCCAAACGTTGACCCTGACCTAGTGGGGAGAAGCGTCAGAGTCTGAGTGCCCTCTCGGTTATTCACTAGCCATTTTAACACGTATAAGTCTCGGGATAAATGTTGTCCAAAGCTTTGTCGGTCCAATCTAATACATCAATACATTGTTTTCTCCCTACCATAATTATATCTAACCAACAAAAAGGTTATCTGCATTCAAACATGGACAACACTATCTCTTACCTTATGTTTTCTGCTGTTTGTGACATCCACTTGGGAATATGCCGCACTCTCTATTCTACAACTAAAGTCCAGTTCCCCCTATAACAAAATAAAAAATACTAACACCCAACCTATATCTTCATTTTCTTCGTATTACGCCTTGACATATACCACTTATTTATCGCCAAGACGTTCGCATGGTAATAGAGAAAGTTATTGTTCAAAGTAGCATAACCACCTTTATTTCTGGTGATGGCTAATTTTTGTCAAGTTAACCAGGACATGAAGGAGTACCTATAGCTGGTCAGCAGTATAGGAAACGTCATAGCACGCTACAATGATCGATACTTTTGTCTTTACTCAATGATCAGTGGCCACACATGCCTCGTGTTTCCTCAGCAGACGACAAAGTAGGCCAATGCTGTTATGAAGGATAGCTGCTGATATGTTTATTCAGCTTCAACAATGAGGCTAATGAAGGAACGGCAACTCCTTAAGGAGCCGTAATGGGTCTCCAGATTTTACTCGTGTCTAATGCGATATACAGGGTCACTGCAATACGTATCAATGAAGATAATACATTTGATTTTCCATCAACTGCCGTTGACATTTTCTGAACAAGCTCTGTCTGTGTAGTGAAGCTTCACAATGCCCAATATTCCTTAGGGGAATTAAATAGTATTGCAAATCACGTGCCTGTACTTATATGGAACATTACTTACTTACGAAAAATAACGTTTGATTATCACCACTGCAAATATCCTCATCGACACTGTCCCATATCAGTTATATAAAGTTTTAATGATATTTGCCTTAATGCAGTATGCTTGATCGATAAAACAGTAATTTCTAAAACGATTTTTTTCTCTTTCTCTGAGAGAAAAAGCCAATATTTTTCCAATATAGCGAATTATTCCTAAAACTATCTCAAGATATATCTTAGCAAGCACGACTGTAAAACAATTACTAATATGATGCTAAACGATTTAGTATCATATTTTAATATATCAAAATTTACAAATACATTTAACTTTTCAAACTTCGAAATCGAGAGAAGGTGATAAAAATTAAGAATGTCCAGAATCCCAAGTAATAAACGTGTGTAGTGGATTCATTTCTTACATCAGTTACATAAGAGTAAACTAAAATTAATTCATCTAGATAGGTAAATATATAAATTAAAGGTCTTTTCAAAAATGCGTATACAGTAAATAAATGCACATTTATAACGAACACTACTACAACGAATTCGAGGTTGTAATGTAGAAATTATTTAGTTTTCATTCCCTGACAAAGTTCCAATAGGATATATCTGTGGTATGAGTATATAACGATCTATGTTTATAACAAAGTGATTATGGTGGTCCATAGAGGTTCGTTATAAACATGTTTTACTGTGTGTTCAATTTCCATTCAACGACAGACATAAGAATGCACACTATACTTTGTGAATGTTCAATAGATTCACATCTGTGATAACTAGTTATACAAGTAACGATGTATAGATCCAAACTTACCACGTAGTTTTCCTTCTGATTTTCCTGTGAAGAAATTGGCTGACACTGGCCTGAAACCTTATCCTGTAGCATGATACATTGTTTGCATAAAATAATTTAAAAACTGATATGATATAATCCTTTTGAAATGCATTTCTTACCACTTCAGAGTGGTCGTTCATTCGCTTTGAGCGGCTTTTCCATCACTCCTTATTCTGAAATATGTGAAATTGTTTATATAAATAAATAGACGGGTATAATCCTCCTGATGTATAATATATTGCTTACGTAAAGGAGCTGAGTCAGGTATTATCCTTCCGATGTATTGTTTACATAAAGGATTAAAGGATACCAGCCTGTGTGTACTTACCTTATAGATGATATAGCAGTCATTGATTACTCCGGTAGGTGTCGAGCCATCGATCTCCCGTGTATGTCGCATGGTGGATGTTACGTCGTTCTGTGTAACATTTTACTTGTCGTCTTTAACAATATTTTTACACTATATGTCACATGCTGTAAGCGGACATATTTTTGAGGCGATCGTATTTTAGCGCATTTACATAAGCAGGCTTACAAAAATTAGCAATACCTTCATTAACGGCAAAAGTAGTTCTGTTTTACCGGCGTTGGTAATGTAATACTTGGTTTATGTCGCTATCTGATATTTGCATTGGACAGACTGATGGATATTCTGAACATTCATTCCTTAGTTATGATGCGAAATTCTTTCAAAAAATAAAAATTGATTTTGTTTTTAAAACAGGAAAAAACGCTTCATATATGCCTGTGTATTATTGTCAGACATTATTCCTCTCAACGTACTACACAGGCAAAATTTCTTTACGTGAAATTCATATGAATTTTGCGCATACAGTTCACATGAATTTCACATGAATATATTTTTATAAATTCACGTTATTGCCCCGGTTCACGTGAAATTCACGTGTAAGAAGTATTGCCTGTGAAAGGGACAAAACACGAATAAATCGCAGTCGCCGAAATATGCAGATATTCACCCATACAATGTACAATACATTGTACACAGGCATGAACAAGGCTGTCCTTAAACGACAATAGCTGTTAATAGGACGTTAATATCTAATTAACCAACCGACCTCTCAACTAGCCAGAAGAACAAGATCAAACTGCGACCCGGTGACATTCTTCACAATGAATATCAAATTAGTGTGGACTTGGTATAGGTTACAATGTAATGGAAACGACGGAAAGAAACATACCTTTCAGAGCTGAATGTCACGCAGAGCTAGTCTTGTCCTATGGGAGTACAACTTGTATAGGAGACAAATCTAGGTACCAAGGTTATGTATAACGAAAAAGAATCCTTGTTGGGGAAGCACCGAGTTCATAGACGTTTGCTTCTATCTTCAGAGTTTGTTGGTTATTGTTCACTTTGCTCACCTTTGCATTCATTAAAAGTATCTGATTTTCTCAATTTACGCAATATCAAGATAGTTTACTGTCCCTTCCCAATATCAATATACTGTATGAATATGCAGCATGGCTTACATAGTTGACATATCTACTGTTATACATTTGTACGTTATCTAATAATTTCTCTATTGTTCTTGATATAATGTACTGTATAACATCAAATATTAGTTATGTAGAAAATATTTCATTGTCACTGTTGATCCTTCAGCTCAGCACAAATATTTCTACCCACGAAATTATATCAACGCTACAAACTACCAAACAAAATACACACGAATATTTCTACCTACGAAATTATATCAACGCTACAAAATACCAAACAAAGTACACACGAATATTTCTACCCACGAAATTATATCAACGCTACAAAATACACCACGAAATTATATCAACGCTACAAACTACCAAAACAAAGTACACACGAATATTTCTACCCACGAAATTATATCAACGCTACAAACTACCAAACAAAGTATACACACGAATATTTCTACCCACGAAATTATATCAACGCTACAAACTACCAAACAAAGTACACACGAATATTTCTACCCACGAAATTATATCAACGCTACAAACTACCAAACAAAGTACACACGAATATTTCTACCCACGAAATTATATCAACGCTACAAACTACCAAACAAAGTACACACGAATATTTCTACCCACGAAATTATATCAACGCTACAAAATACCAAACAATATACACACGAATATTTCTACCCACGAAATTATATCAACGCTACAAACTATCAAACAAAGTACACACGAATATTTCTACCCACGAAATTATATCAACGCTACAAAATACCAAACAAAGTACACACGAATATTTCTACCCACGAAATTATATCAACGCTACAAACTACCAAACAAAGTACACACGAATATTTCTACCCACGAAATTATATCAACGCTACAAACTACCAAACAAAGTACACACGAATATTTCTACCCACGAAATTATATCAACGCTACAAACTATCAAACAAAGTACACACGAATATTTCTACCCATGAAATTATATCAACGCTACAAACTACCAAACAAAGTACACACGAATATTTCTACCCACGAAATTATATCAACGCTACAAACTACCAAACAAAGTACACACGAATATTTCTACCCACGAAATTATATCAACGCTACAAACTACCAAACAAAGTACACACGAATATTTCTACCCACGAAATTATATCAACGCTACAAACTATCAAACAAAGTACACACGAATATTTCTACCCACGAAATTATATCAACGCTACAAACTACCAAACAAAGTACACACGAATATTTCTACCCACGAAATTATATCAACGCTACAAACTACCAAACAAAGTACACACGAATATTTCTACCCACGAAATTATATCAACGCTACAAACTACCAAACAAAGTACACACGAATATTTCTACCCACGAAATTATATCAACGCTACAAACTATCAAACAAAGTACACACGAATATTTCTACCCACGAAATTATATCAACGCTACAAACTACCAAACAAAGTACACACGAATATTTCTACCCACGAAATTATATCAACGCTACAAACTACCAAACAAAGTACACACGAATATTTCTACCCACGAAATTATATCAACGCTACAAAATACCAAACAAAGTACACACGAATATTTCTACCCACGAAATTATATCAACGCTACAAACTACCAAACAAAGTACACACGAATATTTCTACCCCACGAAATTATATCAACGCTACAAACTACCAAACAAAGTACACAGAATATATTTCTACCCACGAAATTATATCAACGCTACAAACTACCAAACAAAGTACACACGAATATTTCTACCCACGAAATTATATCAACGCTACAAACTACCAAAAAAAGTACACACGAATATTTCTACCCACGAAATTATATCAACGCTACAAACTACCAAACAAAGTACACACGAATATTTCTACCCACGAAATTATATCACAACGATCACGAATTATATCACGCTACAAACTACCAAACAAAGTACACACGAATATTTCTACCCACGAATTATATCAATACAAAACAACTACAAACTATCAAACAAATATCACGCTACAAATACAACAAATCACACGAATATTTCTACCCACGAAATTATATCAACGCTACAAACTACCAAACAAAGTACACACGAATATTTCTACCCACGAAATTATATCAACGCTACAAACTACCAAACAAAGTACACACGAATATTTCTACCCACGAAATTATATCAACGCTACAAACTACCAAACAAAGTACACACGAATATTTCTACCCACGAAATTATATCAACGCTACAAACTACCAAACAAAGTACACACGAATATTTCTACCCACGAAATTATATCAACGCTACAAACTACCAAACAAAGTACACACGAATATTTCTACCCACGAAATTATATCAACGCTACAAACTACCAAACAAAGTACACACGAATATTTCTACCCACGAAATTATATCAACGCTACAAACTACCAAACAAAGTACACACGAATATTTCTACCCACGAAATTATATCAACGCTACAAACTACCAAACAAAGTACACACGAATATTTCTACCCACGAAATTATATCAACGCTACAAACTACCAAACAAAGTACACACGAATATTTCTACCCACGAAATTATATCAACGCTACAAACTACAAACAAAGTACACACGAATATTTCTACCCACGAAATTATATCAACGCTACAAACTACCAAACAAAGTACACACGAATATTTCTACCCACGAAATTATATCAACGCTACAAACTACCAAACAAAGTACACACGAATATTTCTACCCACGAAATTATATCAACGCTACAAACTACCAAACAAAGTACACACGAATATTTCTACCCACGAAATTATATCAACGCTACAAACTATCAAACAAAGTACACACGAATATTTCTACCCACGAAATTATATCAACGCTACAAACTACCAAACAAAGTACACACAAATATTTCTACCCACGAAATTATATCAACGCTACAAACTACCAAACAAAGTACACACGAATATTTCTACCCACGAAATTATATCAACGCTACAAACTACCAAACAAAGTACACACGAATATTTCTACCCACGAAATTATATCAACGCTACAAACTATCAAACAAAGTACACACGAATATTTCTACCCACGAAATTATATCAACGCTACAAACTACCAAACAAAGTACACACGAATATTTCTACCCACGAAATTATATCAACGCTACAAACTACCAAACAAAGTACACACGAATATTTCTACCCACGAAATTATATCAACGCTACAAAACTACCAAACAAAGTACACACGAATATTTCTACCCACGAAATTATATCAACGCTACAAACTACCAAACAAAGTACACACGAATATTTCTACCCACGAAATTATATCAACGCTACAAACTATCAAACAAAGTACACACGAATATTTCTACCCACGAAATTATATCAACGCTACAAACTACCAAACAAAGTACACACGAATATTTCTACCCACGAAATTATATCAACGCTACAAACTACAAACAAAGTACACACGAATATTTCTACCCACGAAATTATATCAACGCTACAAACTACCAAACAAAGTACACACGAATATTTCTACCCACGAAATTATATCAACGCTACAAACTACAAACAAAGTACACACGAATATTTCTACCCACGAAATTATATCAACGCTACAAACTACCAAACAAAATACACGAATATTTCTACCCACGAAATTATATCAACGCTACAAACTACCAAACAAAGTACACACGAATATTTCTACCCACGAAATTATATCAACGCTACAAACTACCAAACAAAGTACACATGAATATTTCTCCCACGAAATTATATCAACGCTACAAACTACCAAACAAAGTACACACGAATATTTCTACCCACGAAATTATATCAACGCTACAAACTACCAAACAAATACACACGAATATTTCTACCACGAAATTATATCAACGCTACAACTACAAAAAACACAAATATTTCTACCCACGAAATTATATCAACGCTACAAACTACAAACAAAGTACACACGAATATTTCTACCCACGAAATTATATCAACGCTACAAACTACCAAACAAAGTACACACGAATATTTCTACCCACGAAATTATATCAACGCTACAAACTACCAAACAAAGTACACACGAATATTTCTACCTACGAAATTATATCAACGCTACAAACTATATCAAACAAAGTACACACGAATTTCTACCCACGAAATTATATCAACGCTACAAACTACCAAACAAAGTACACACAAATATTTCTACCCACGAAATTATATCAACGCTACAAACTACCAAACAAAGTACACACGAATATTTCTACCCACGAAATTATATCAACGCTACAAACTACCAAACAAAGTACACACGAATATTTCTACCCACGAAATTATATCAACGCTACAAACTACCAAACAAAGTACACACGAATATTTCTACCCACGAAATTATATCAACGCTACCAAACAAAGTAACACACGAATATTTCTACCCACGAAATTATATCAACGCTACAAACTACAAACAAAGTTCTACCACGAATATTTCTTCCCACGAAATTATATCAACGCTACAAACTACCAAACAAAGTACACACGAATATTTCTACCCACGAAATTATATCAACGCTACAAAATACCAAACAAAGTACACACGAATATTTCTACCCACGAAATTATATCAACGCTACAAACTACCAAACAAAGTACACACGAATATTTCTACCCACGAAATTATATCAACGCTACAAACTACCAAACAAAGTACACACGAATATTTCTACCCACGAAATTATATCAACGCTACAAACTACCAAACAAAGTACACACGAATTTTCTACCCACGAAATTATATCAACGCTACAAACTACCAAACAAAGTACACACGAATATTTCTACCTACGAAATTATATCAACGCTACAAAATACCAAACAAAATACACACGAATATTTCTACCCACGAAATTATATCAACGCTACAAACTACCAAACAAAGTACACACGAATATTTCTACCCACGAAATTATATCAACGCTACAAACTACCAAACAAAGTACACACGAATATTTCTACCCACGAAATTATATCAACGCTACAAACTACCAAACAAAGTACACACGAATATTTCTACCCACGAAATTATATCAACGCTACAAACTACCAAACAAAGTACACACGAATATTTCTACCCACGAAATTATATCAACGCTACAAACTACCAAACAAAGTACACACGAATATTTCTACCCACGAAATTATATCAACGCTACAAACTACCAAACAAAGTACACACGAATATTTCTACCCACGAAATTATATCAACGCTACAAACTACCAAACAAAGTACACACGAATATTTCTACCCACGAAATTATATCAACGCTACAAACTATCAAACAAAGTACACACGAATATTTCTACCCACGAAATTATATCAACGCTACAAACTACCAAACAAAGTACACACGAATATTTCCCACGAAATTATATCAACGCTACAATAAAACAAAGTACACACGAATATTTCTACCCACGAAATTATATCAACGCTACAAACTACCAAACAAAGTACACATGAATATTTCTCCCCACGAAATTATATCAACGCTACAAACTACCAAACAAAGTACACACGAATATTTCTACCCACGAAATTATATCAACGCTACAAACTATCAAACAAAGTACACACGAATATTTCTACCCACGAAATTATATCAACGCTACAAACTACCAAACAAAGTACACACGAATATTTCTACCCACGAAATTATATCAACGCTACAAACTACCAAACAAAATACACACGAATATTTCTACCTACGAAATTATATCAACGCTACAAAATACCAAACAAAATACACACGAATATTTCTACCCACGAAATTATATCAACGCTACAAACTACCAAACAAAATACACACGAATATTTCTACCTACGAAATTATATCAACGCTACAAAATACCAAACAAAGTACACACGAATATTTCTACCCACGAAATTATATCAACGCTACAAAATACCAAACAAAATACACACGAATATTTCTACCCACGAAATTATATCAACGCTACAAACTATCAAACAAAGTACACACGAATATTTCTACCCACGAAATTATATCAACGCTACAAACTACCAAACAAAGTACACATGAATATTTCTACCCACGAAATTATATCAACGCTACAAACTACCAAACAAAGTACACACGAATATTTCTACCCACGAAATTATATCAACGCTACAAACTACCAAACAAAGTACACACGAATATTTCTACCCACGAAATTATATCAACGCTACAAACTACCAAACAAAGTACACACGAATATTTCTACCCACGAAATTATATCAACGCTACAAACTACCAAACAAAAGTACACATGAATATTTCTCCCCACGAAATTATATCAACGCTACAAACTACCAAACAAAGTACACACACGAATATTTCTACCCACGAAATTATATCAACGCTACAAACTACTAAACAAAATACACAAATATTTCTACCCACGAAATTATATCAACGCTACAAACTATCAAACAAAGTACACACGAATATTTCTACCCACGAAATTATATCAACGCTACAAACTACCAAACAAAGTACACACAAATATTTCTACCCACGAAATTATATCAACGCTACAAACTACCAAACAAAGTACACACGAATATTTCTACCCACGAAATTATATCAACGCTACAAACTATCAAACAAAGTACACACGAATATTTCTACCCACGAAATTATATCAACGCAACAAACTACCAAACAAAGTACACACGAATATTTCTACCCACGAAATTATATCAACGCTACAAACTACCAAACAAAATACACACGAATATTTCTACCCACGAAATTATATCAACGCTACAAACTACCAAACAAAGTACACACGAATATTTCTACCCACGAAATTATATCAACGCTACAAACTATCAAACAAAGTACACACAAATATTTCTACCCACGAAATTATATCAACGCTACAAAATACCAAACAAAGTACACACGAATATTTCTACCCACGAAGTTATATCAACGCTACAAACTACCAAACAAAGTTCACACGAATATTTCGACCCACGAAATTATATCAACGCTACAAACTACCAAACAAAGTACACACGAATATGTCTACCCACGAAATTATATCAACGCTACAAACTACCAAACAAAGTACACGAATATTTCTACCCACGAAATTATATCAATGCTACAAACTATCAAACAAAGTACACACGAATATTTCTACCCACGAAATTATATCAACGCAACAAACTACCAAACAAAGTACACACGAATATTTCTACCCACGAAATTATATCAACGCTACAAACTACCAAACAAAGTACACACGAATATTTCTACCCACGAAATTATATCAACGCTACAAACTACCAAACAAAGTACACACGAAATATTTCTACCCACGAAATTATATCAACGCTACAAACTATCAAACAAAGTACACACGAATATTTCTACCCACGAAATTATATCAACGCTACAAACTACCAAACAAAGTACACACGAATATTTCTACCCACGAAATTATATCAACGCTACATTTACCAAACAAAATACACACGAATATTTCTACCCACGAAATTATATCAACGCTACAAAATACCAAACAAAGTACACACGAATATTTCTACCCACGAAATTATATCAACGCTACAAACTACCAAACAAAATACACACGAATATTTCTACCCACGAAATTATATCAACGCTACAAACTATCAAACAAAGTACACACGAATTTTCTACCCACGAAATTATATCAACGCTACAAAATACCAAACAAAGTACACACGAATATTTCTACCCACGAAATTATATCAACGCTACAAACTATCAAACAAAGTACACACGAATATTTCTACCCACGAAATTATATCAACGCAACAAACTACCAAACAAAGTACACACGAATTTTTCTACCCACGAAATTATATCAACGCTACAAAATGCCAAACAAAATACACTACCCCGAAATTATATCAACGCTACGAACTACCAAACAAAGTACACACGAATATTTCTACCCACGAAATTATATCAACGCTACAAAACTACCAAACAAAGTACACACGAATATTTCTACCCACGAAATTATATCAACGCTACAAACTACCAAACAAAGTACACACGAATATTTCTACCCACGAAATTATATCAACGCTACAAAATACCAAACAAAGTACACACGAATATTTCTACCCACGAAATTATATCAACGCTACAAACTACCAAACAAAGTACACACGAATATTTCTACCCACGAAATTATATCAACGCTACAAACTACCAAACAAAGTACACACGAATATTTCTACCCACGAAATTATATCAACGCTACAAAATACCAAACAAAGTACACATGGATATTTTATGTTATACAGTATGCAGCAAAAAGTATCACGGTGGTGATTTGGGTCGAGTTGTTCAAAAGGTGGTAAGGTTAGTCACAAGTTAACAACAATTTTCAATCCAAGACAAAAAAGATAACTTGACAAATGATTTGATTACTACTTAAGTTCTCCCTCCTTTATCTAAAATGAAAGTTTCACTAATCATGTGATTCAGCTATTCACCGTTTGAGCAGCGGGGCCTGGATGAAAATAAACTGAACTTATTAAAATATTAACGGGTCCATTTTTATGAGCTATATTAAGTAACACATCGATCTTTTCCAAAAGAGAATTGAGCAGCAAGTGTTATTAATGGTTTCATGACGTATTAAATTCATATCTAACCATATACAATAAGAAGTAAAATTACGATAAAAATAAACCAGGGATTACTACGAAAATATTTAGAGTTTTGGGCAAAAATAAGGCAGCTTATGAACCCAGTGACTTCAACGTCTTCTTGTTCTTTTTTAACTAATGTTAATGATGTAATGTTCGTATCCACAGTATTGACTCATATTTCTGACAGTTAAATCTCACATAGATTTCCAAACAATCTGTTCTATCGAAACCATGTAAACTCAAAATAGAAATTATAAGCATTCCTGCGAAGAACAAATGTTGTGAAAAAGAATTTCAATTTCGTTGTACATAATTTTATTAACTAAACAATTGGCGATATTTATCCCTCTAACTAGTTATCCGACATTATTTTGTTGCGTACTGCACAGAACAAACAGAGTTGTCGCTCTTGAATCATGTTACATGTTGTTATTTAGACTTGCACATTAAGTCAATTGGTAAAAAGGAAATATTTGCGTTGAAAGAAAATTAATACGAAATAAAATGAAAAAAAATAAAATGAAAAAAAACCCTTCATAATCATTATATTTTTCTCATTTTTAGCACAAATATTGGTACATGATTCTTACGATGTAGATATGACCAAGGTTTCAAAGCTTCGAAATAGATAACACTGTTGAAATTGTGATCATTATACTATTGGACGACTCGTCATTTGTAATCATCGATACCTGAACAGGTGCTCACAAGCTGATAACATATGATGGAATAAAACAATGACAGGGTGGTGCAATAATAGTAGTCGTCATTGGTTGAGATAATGATGCCCCATCTTGAGTTGTCTATTAATTGGGATACAAAACATTCTTTCAAAATAAAAATAAAAAATACAACATATAATTTGTATTATAATATATATTGGAATAAGCAATGTGTGCGCTCGGGCGTTTCATGACTGTATTATACAGTCAACTTTAAACGTTTAGAAACTGTTACTAACGATCACACCAATTGCACGGGATTAAAGAGAGGTAACTCCACTGTCATTGGTAAAGTAATGTCATCGCCATGGAAACTTAAATACTACATACATACGTATCCTTATCTTATTATGTCACACGTGTTTTGTTTAAATGTATATAAAATTGTTGTTGACCAAACTATAGGTCACAAGATGTTACCCAAAGTATAGAGGTCACAATAACATAATATAATCCCGACGTATCATATATTGTTGATATCAAATCAAATGGACTAACTAGTGCCCTTTCTTGTTTCATGAAACACATGTTTACTTTTTTTTTCAAAATGATTCTAAACTTTAATTGTGTTAATGATATGATTATGAAAAATATTTGAGGAATTTTGTTCAATCGTACGAATATGCAATGAAGAAATGCTTTCTTAGTAGTATTTTGGTTGATCTTCATCTGCAAAAACCTAAACTGAAAACAACTTCCTGTATTCTTTTGAGGCATAAATCAAATTTACCACAGTAAAGTAGAACCAATGATTGCCCACTTCCTGGTTCAGAAACATTAAACCCGAGAAAAAAATCTACCTGTTTGTCTGGATTAGTAATGTCAGTGGATGTCATAGACCTATTCACACTGGTATAATAGATGTGATGTCTCCAGCGGGGGTTGTCTTATCCTGTGATCAGGAAGTCTTTATATTCCATTGCTTACTTCATCTCCCATAAATTAGAAGTTTTAATTCCACCGCTGCGAAATGGGGCGATTTCTTCTGATTACACAAGACAAAGTTGTCTACCCTGTCAAAAATAATTTACGAACAGATTGAGTCTTAAGACACACTTTGAGATACAAATGATATACAATTCCTGGTGTATTTGTATGTTGTCATGTTTGCTGTTACGCTTTACTTTATTTGAAGATATCAGTTCAAAATACACCAATGTTCTATATTCATTAACCAATCTTACACATTCATTGTAGGACTAAAAGACAATCATTGAAGTATAGAACACATTTGTACATTGCATTTCTTTCATTTTTTGATGTTGCTTTAAACATACCTACAGCTGTAGTTTGATATATGACATCCTGCTATCAAAAACGTATACAACCGAAAATGAACACACAACAATTATATTCGTTCGACAATCACGTACAGTTCACCATTTGTTTATGTTAAACTTTATTCTAGTCGTGTAACTGTTGCACGCTATTGCATCGAGAGACAATTCCTCTTAACAAGAGTCGGAACAGCATTAGTATTCCATCATTTCGTTGCCTTGTAATCTAAATTCAACATGTTATAAGGAAGCAAATGTAGTATTTCTCAACTTATTATTAGATTAAGCTTATCTAATTTACAAGATTTTCTTCACGAGTAAATCAATTACGCAGTTCTTCCTGACAGCGTAGAACTTCCACGATAATTTCTTTGAGTCAGTTTTTTTTAAGTGAAACACATGATTTTTATGAGAATGTTTGATTCAGCAGAAGTAGAATAAACTCCTATCCTAATGCGTCCTTCAGACTGACTTGTCCAGTGTCAGGAGAGATAATTGATTTAGCGGTCTATTCTGTTGTAATTGAGTCGTACGTGGCTGGCTAATAGATAATGACGGTTGAGTAGTGGACCAGCACGGAGAGGTCTAATCCAATCAAATTAACTATCCTATGTTTTATACAATGGCTCTCCACCTGGTACAGTTGCTGGTTGTTTATGTCACCAACATTTGTATGATTCTTTTTACTTACTATTTATTGATTCTACTATTTTGTCTAAGATAATGGGATAATAAGAAAGTGGAAGTTGATATGATGAATTTATTGTTCGTCAACAACACAGAGTCTCACACAAGTAGCGTAATAAAGTAAATATGTTATTCTAGGAATAAAGGAAGGAAGGAAGGAAGGAAGAATGCAAGCAAGCAAGCAAGCATGCATGCAATCAAGCAAGGAAAAGGGAAACGAGCAAGGAAGTAAGGAAAACACCCTTTGAAAAGGGAACTACAATGTTATTTGAAGAATATAATAGTGCATATGACACACAATACTGTTATTTTGAACTAGATTTTACTTGGCTGGTACACTGCGGCCGAGGCTGTACTTTAAATTTCACAATCGAATCATATATATATATACGAAGCTTTTATCTGACGACACATCACCACACTGCGGGAAAGTTGTACAAATGACTTTTGGTTTTTTGTCTGATTGTTCGAAATCAACAATCAGCATCATTTGGAATATGATCAGAAACCGACCGATGGTAACTATGCAAGTGCGTCATCCATGAGATATACGACTTAAAACCACTAGTACCTATTCAGCATGTTGTCTCTGGTATTAAAAGCTAGAAATAATGAGAGCAATTTATTATCCTTATAATAAGTATATAAAGACTCACAATTAAAATTATGTTTCGCCGTTTATATTATTTCGGAGTAAATATATTCTATCACATTAACACTGATACTTTATATTTTCTTTTTTTAGTCATCAAATTATCTGGTTTTGTATATGAATCCAAAACGATACATTTTCTTGTTAAACGTTTATTCTAATAGCTCTCAAGAACGTTTGGAACGGACATGTGATCATCAAGCAACTTAGCCCGGAAATTGGTTGAAAATATTTCTCATAATTTCAAAAATATCTTCGTTTTAATGTGTCACGATTTGCATACACAATAACAAGGTTCCACACCGTACATACATCTGTTCACGAAGCACAAAACTCTTTTAGAAGAATGAAAACCAACCTGTTTAAACAGCAGCAATATATTCCCTGCGATGGAAGGTTTACATTATATGAACACATGGACATACGGAAATATCAACTTAGGTCACTGCAAGACCATACTTACATATCTAGAAGACATCTAGGTCACAGCGTTACATACCAAACAAATGTAGGTCACAGCAACATCTATCAAACAAATCTAGATAACAGCGACACCAATCAAACAAATCTAGGTCACAGCGACACCTACCAAGCAAATCTAGATCACAGCGTCACCTACGAAACAAATCTAGATCACAGCGACACCCACCAAACAAATCTAGATCACAGCGACACCTACCAAACAAATCTAGGTCACAGCGATTCCTATTAAACAAATCTAGATCACAGCGACACTTAACAAACAAATCTAGATGACAGCGACACCTACCAAAAAAATTTAGATCACAGCGACACCTACCAAACAAATCTAGGTCACAGCGACACCTACCAAACAAATCTAGATAACAGCGACACCTACCAAACAAATCTAGATAATAGCGACACCTACCAAACAAATCTATATCACAGAGACACCTACCAAACAAATCTAGGTCACAGAGACACCAACCAAACAAATCTATATCACAGCGACACCTACCAAACAAATCTAGATCACTGCGACACCTACCAAACAAATCTACAAATATTTATCACAGCGACACCAACCAAACAAATCTAGGTCACAGCGACACCTACCAAACAAATCTAGATCACAGCGACACCTACCAAACAAATCTAGGTCACAGCGACACCTATTAAACAAATCTAGATCACAGCGACACCTATTAAACAAATCTAGATCACAGCGACACCTACCAAACAAATCTAGATCACAGCGACACCTACCAAACAAATCTAGATCACAGCGACACCTACCAAACAAATCTAGATCACAGCGACACCTACCAAACAAATCTAGATCACAGCGACACCTACCAAACAAATCCAGGTCACAGCGACACCTATCAAACAAATCTAGATCACAGCGACACCTACCAAATATATCTAGGTCACAGCGACACCTATTAAACAAATCTAGATCACAGCGACACCTACCAAACAAATCTAGATCACAGCGACACCTACCAAACAAATCTAGATCACAGCGACACCTACCAAACAAATCTAGGTCACAGCGACACCTACCAAATAAATCTAGATAACAGCGACACCTACCAAACAAATCTAGATAATAGCGACACCTATCAAACAAATCTAGATCACAGCGACACCTAGCAAACAAATCTACAAATGTATATCACAGCGACACCTATCAAACAAATCTATATCACAGCGACACCTAGCAAACAAATCTAGATAACAGCGACACATATCAAACAAATCTAGATAACAGCGACACCTACAAAACAAATCTAGATCACAGCGACACCTACCAAACAAATCTACAAATGTATATCACAGCGACACCTATCAAACAAATCTATATCACAGCGACACCTAGCAAACAAATCTAGATAACAGCAACACCTATCAAACAAATCTAGATAACAGCGACACCTACAAAACAAATCTAGATAACAGCGACACTTACCAAACAAATCAAGATAACAGCGACACATACCAAACAAATCTATATCACAGCGACACCTACCAAACAAATCTATATCACAGCGACACCTACCAAACAAATCTAGATAACAGCGACAGATACCAAACAAATCTATATCACAGCGACACCTACCAAACAAATCTAGATCGCAGAGACACATACCAAACAAATCTAGGTCACAGAGACACATACCAAACAAATCTAGATCTAGATAACAGCGACACCAACCAAACAAATCTATGTCATAGAGACTCCTACAAAACAAATCTAGATAACAGAGACACATACCAAACAAATCTAGGTCACAGAGACACATACCAAACAAATCTAGATCTAGATAACAGCGACACCAACCAAACAAATCTATGTCATAGAGACACCTACAAAACAAATCTAGGTCACAGCAACACCCATCAAACAAATCTATATCACAGCGACACCTACCAGACAAATCTAGATAACAGCGACACCTATCAAACAAATCTATATCACAGCGACACCTACCAAACAAATCTATATCACAGCGACACCTATCAAACAAATCTATATCACAGCGACACCTACCAAACAAATCTATATCACAGCGACACCTATCAAACAAATCTATATCACAGAGACACATACTAAACAAATCTATATCACAGAGACACCTACCAACCAAATCTAGGTCACAGAGACACATACCAAACAAATCTATATCACAGCGACACCTACCAAACAACTCTAAGTCATAGAGACACCTACCAAACGAATCTATGTCACAGCGACACCCATCAAACAAATCTAGGTCACAGCAAAACCTACCAAGCAAATCACGGTTTTACTTGTCATATAAATCTAATCCTAATCTGTTCATTTCATGATCTCTGATTATCAGAGTGACTATACATGTTGGTATTAGAGTGGAGAACTAATGATTTGTGTGTTGCTCACTGGTTGCGGAAGTACTGTACACTAATACAGAAGAAAATTGCACTGGTTTGTCGACATGGAACTCCCACATGATTGTAGGATTTGTGTGTCTGTTATGTAGCAATTGGTCGCATTGATTGGTCCCAGAATTAACTCTGAGAACATAAATAAAAATTGCAATTCCATCAGATCGTATTGCGTCCCGGTTTAATGTGCCGTATTACTGTAGAATTCATGATTGGCTGTCGTACATTTTAATCCTACAATAAAACTTGTGTTAACTATTTTATTATCGATATACTCTGGGTCTTTGCTGGGTAATCAACCTTGGCCGACCTTCAGTAATCATCGCAATATGACTCCAATGCACTTCTGCTGGGTATTGCATTTTACCCATTGACATATATAGATCGCTGTCAACCAGCCACGTCGGAGGTCCCCGAGACATGGGGTTTTATTGCACTGCATTCTACAGAAAATCTCAAGTGCTTGATCAATCAGAAAATGTATTGAATATGTAGGGCTGACTCGATTAAAGGCCATGTATGATTGGAATGGTATGTTTTTTCTCCAGTTGATCAGTTATGTAATGTCAGTATAGATGCATTGAATGTTTCATGAGCTGCATTGGTGTTAAGGATATAAGTGCCGTGATTTTCAAACTCACGAATCAAAAAAGATTTTTGAATATGCTATATCAAAATACCTTCAATGAATAGGTTTTAATTTTGCAATGTCAAATAAAAGCTCAAAATTCATTTTGGCAGTACTGTCCAAAATCTTGATATTTACATCTATGGTGCAGTGAAATAAATACATATGGTCTAACCAACAAGCCAAGTTGAGATCAAAAACTTCATTTCACATTTGTACAATTATATTAATAAGTATAAAATGTCGTATTTAGATGTTTTCATTAAAACATACATAAATCATAAAAGACAAGAATTATCACAGTTCATAAATCATATGTTGTTTTAATGTTTATAAATTACCATATTTGTTTCCCCAAAATTTTGAATTATTTTCACAGCATAAATCATTAAAACTTATGGCAATGAAAATGTGCAGAGTTATGACACATATAACTTTAAGTCTTACTGAAATTGTAACAATACCGAATACGTATTTTCTTTATTTTTGCATCTTTTATTTTAGATTTATAGCACTGTCTTCGTTACCATGGCAAGCCTAGTGACACAAGAGTATTACGATGGTAACAGCCATACTAACACAGCAATATGTCTTTGGCGGTCTATCGACGTCAAACAGACAAATTGATGACTAGCATTGTAAGGTTATTATAATCACGCGTTTCGGGAGTGAAAGCGTCTTCTTTTTATCGACATGACTCGTCACTGCAGACTACATGTATGTTAGAAAGGAACAGTGATATCAGTAGAAAAATAATTGAGTCAAAACACAAATCGGGGTTTTCTATATTTGTGTATTACAGAGTTAGCTGCCCTTGCGAGTCGGTATTGATTGTAAGGCCATGGTGTGTGCGAGTGTAACGTCATACTTATCAGAGAAAAGACACGAGTTTCGCTCATCAAACAATGAACAAAACACAACCACAAGAGAGATTATCTTGTATACTGTTTAAGTTGCACACGATATTACATTCAACATGGTTAAAAAGTCTGTTTTTATTTGTGTATATTTCAGACAAAACAACGACGGTACTTGCTTTGGATCACATACCCATCAACAGTGCAATGATCTTCCCTAGTGGCACAACATTACCAATAACCAGCGAACATGTACAATTAATTAACATAACGATACATTCATGTTAAGTTTACCACTCGAGAGAGCCGTAATGAACCTTATTAGTAAGCTGATTGTATCGTACACTACAGTAATGTTTGTGACATGGCCATTTTGCTGGTTTTGAGCTGTTCATATTACCAATCAGACACCAACTGGAACGAAATATTTTATTCGTTACATGTTTTGCTTGTTCGGTATCTGTTGACACACTAGAGTTTCTACGTAAACAAGCCTGTTAGTCATCCACAACATTGTTTACTTTTATTCATGGCACACTTTCCCCAAAAGTGCCCTAGTGCAAGATTCATGTTGTCTCTACTAAAATCGCTATAACCAATTGTCGGGTTTATATCAGAGAATTATTAAATTTTATATCGAGGATGAATTTGAAAGCCTCTATATTTCGTGTAAAGTAAACTCAAAGTAATAAATAACCAACAGGAGAGGAATTACAGCAGTTGTGTTATTTCGAAAGGTGTTTATTATATACTGAGTGCCGATGAAAACGCAACACTGTGATAATATGCAAAATTTAATGGTAACCAAAATTTTACAGAAATCTTTATTTCATTACAAAGGTATACATTTCGAGAGTAGTTTCCTACCAATGAGTTAGTCAAAGATTGCCCGTCAATGGGGATGAGACAAACGTTTCAACGCTCCCCCAAAATTCATTTTCACACTTTCAATATCTGATGTGGCCACCATTTGCCTCCACACAAGCACAACACCTACGTGGCATGGACGGAACCAGACGTTGAATTCTAAATGGCTGAATGTTTCTCCACTCTTCCTGAAGGGCAATTTCGCGTTCACGTCGATTTTGCGGTGGTGGTTGACGTCGTTTCACAGCTTGACCTAATTGGTCCCACAAGTGTTCAATCGGACTGAGTTCGGGGGAGAAGGCAGGCCAGGACAGTGTTTGAATGTTCTGTTGATTAAGGAAGTCTGTGGTCAACCTTACTGAGTGCTTACGAGCATTATCTTGCTGTAGAATGTCGACGTCGGGATGATTTCGAAAGAACGGTACAACGGTAGTTTGTAGGACTTCGTCGATGTAACGCCGTGCCGTCAGATTACCGTCCACGATAACAAAGGGCGTCCTGCAGTCGAAGGATATCCCTCCCCACACCATAACACTGTCATCACCCCAACGGTCACATTCGCGGACGCACAAATCGACGTAACGCTCTCACTGTCGTCTCCACACGCGAATTATACCGTCATTATTACGGACATGGAAGCGGGATTCATTCGTGAACAGTACGCGTCTCCATTGGCGCATGAGCCAACGTCGATGCCTCTGGGTCCACGTAAGGCGATTTTAACGTTGACGTTGTGTCAATATGTTCCCACGGAAGGGTCTACAGGCTTTCAAACCGGCGCTATGCAAACGTCGGCGGACCTTAAGAACCGAAATTCGTCTTCCATTGATACCTATCGTTGTTCTTGCGTTTTCATTGGCGCTCAGTATACTATATTCCCACATTGTTTACATTATATATTATTTTATAGACGATATTTCAATTGAATCAATGTTATAGTGTGGCTATCAGTCTACTTGAAATGACCTTGAGTGTCCACCAATGTTTTTTATCGCTTAGAGAAATTACTAACAACAAAACGTGAGTAGGACCACTGCCTATGATAATGTCAGGGAACTACTCAATCATTAATTCTGATGAAAATGTCAACTGATGAACCAATTCACGTATCTCATAAATATAAATTGGGTGGTACTGAATCTATTTATGCACTGAAACGTTTGAAATATTGTTTACAAAGAAGTGTATAGAGGCCAAGGTCCACATATTGTTTTACCTCGATCGTCAGGTTGTGACCCAGCGAGTTACAATTATGATACTGTATATTCTATATCCATTGCCGTCTCTATTGCACTTAAAGGTCTGCGGTGTTTTATGGTGTAAATGGGGGATAACTGTAATTATCGTAATACTAGTAGTTATATACCTATTAGGACACTCACTGTGTTATATTTTCTTTATGCAGTTATTTATCCGAAAGCAATAACATGTTAGGATACAGAAAAAAATGACAAAAATAAAATGTTTTTATTCACACCCTACTTGCATCTGGAAACTTCTTTTTTATAGAAAGAATTATCTTAAAAGAGCCGATCACTGGCTGACTCTAAACTGCAATGGTCAATTTTGTATAATGTTTTAGTTTTAGCGACACTCCGTGAGAAATCATTATCGAAACTGCCCATTGTGAGCTATTGAATGAGGTGTTTTGATGATTAATTCTGAACTCTTAATGTCATCCACGTATCCGAGACTGGCCGATGTAGTCTTCCTGAAGGCGATTAGATATCTCGCCACCATACTGCTAACTCGAAGTGATCCTATTTCAGATGTCGGATCTGTTAATCCGCAATACATGGGGCATATATCCATAGAGGTTTGTGTCGTTTTCGTCCTTCATGTTCTAATTATCTTGATATAGCTTGGTAAAAATATATACGGTGACTTTTTGTACTCTCAACGAACTTGTGCGAATAAATACTAACTTCAGGTCGTTTTACCAGAAAAACATAAAGGTGAATCCATGGTAGGAATTTGACTGATAATTGACGGATCGCCAGCTGTCAATCAAATCGCACACAAAAATGCGAAAAAAAGACAATGAAGTGGAAACAAAATATAATAAACGCGAAAATGACAATAAAAAGGAAACAAAATAAAAATGTGAAAGAAAGACAATTAAAAAATAGCAAAATACAAAAATGTGAAATAAAGGCAATTAAATGATAACAAAATACAAAAATGTGGAAGAAAGACAATTAAAAGACAACAAAATACAAAAATGGGGAAAAAGACAATTAAAAGATAATAAAATACAAAAATGTGGAGGAAAGACAATTAAAAGACAACAAAACACAAAAATGTCAAAGAAAGGCAATTTAAAGATAATGTTCTGACACGGAAAAATATTTCCGGAATTTTTTGTTCCGCTCCGGTTTCCGGCTTTATTTGTAGTCGTCGAATTTTGTATTTTTAGGTAATCTGACACGAAGGGTCAGGATGAACTATAGCCATCATGCTTCGTCCGTCGTCGTGCGCCGTCCGCCGTGCGCCGTCCGTAAACTTTTCACATTTCAATCTTCTTCTCAAGTTTGACCAGTGGGATTGACCTGAAACTTATCTGAAATGATCCTGAGATGGTCCCGACCAAGTGTTGTTATTTTTCAGGTTGATCAGAAATCCAAGATGGCCGCCACAGCCGCCATCTTGAAAACTCATCTTGAACTTCTTCTCAAGTTCTACTGGTGCGATTTGGCTGAAACTTGTATGAAATGATCCTGACATGGTTCCGACAAAGTGTTGTTATTTTTCGGGTCGATCCGAAATCCAAGATGGCCACCACAGCCGCCATCTTGAAAAAAAATTTTCAACTTCTTCTCAAGTTCTACCGGTGCGATTTTGCTGAATCTTGCATGAAATGATCCTGAGATGGTCCCGACAAAGTGTTGTTATTTTTCGGGTCGATCCGAAATCGAAGATGGCTACCTTGACACTATATCTAATTAATTTCCTACATTAAGGCCCTTGGGCCTCTTGTTTGAAATAAAATTTGTTGAAAAAAATTGAAAATTATCCTGACATGGTCCTGACAAAGTGACACCATATGAAATTAATTTTACTATTGCCAAGGTAGTCAGATGACCGTTAAGGCCCTTTGGGCCTCTTGTTGTAAATGGCGCTGTTCGTGTGTACCACACAAAAGTTTATCATTCCTTGCCAAATTAAGATGTAAGTTGGGTATAATTATGTTAAATAAGTTCCTTTAATGTTCAGGAAGAACTAGAAACTAGTCAATTTATTTTTGTCATAGTGTAATGTTTTCAGTTAGTGAGTATATCTATTTTTAGGACCTATTCCGGAACACTTTCGATTTGTCTAATTATTGTACGAATACTAGTAGATGCGAATTTAAACATGTTAAACTGGATTATAGGATTATTCTAATTTAATCTCTTTTTAAATAATTTACACCCCCTATTGTACAGAAATAACTGTTTGTTACATCAGATGTTTATTTTCTGTTGTAGTTTTTCATCGCACACATGCAATAAACATTTCGCATTTTCGGTTAGCTGATAATACAGATAACAAAATACAAAAATGTGAAAGAAAGACAATAAAGAGGAAACAAAAATACGAAAATGTCAAAGAAATACGATAAAGATATAACAAAAGACTAGGTCTAGACATAAACCGATACTCTGTGAAAGGTTCGGCATCCCTGTCTGGTCGACTTGACTATCTATAAAAAAAATTAAAAAGATGGCGGAGAATGAACGTTGTATACCGGGATTAAGGCTAGTAGATCATAAAACAACGAAGACTCTTGTCGTTAAAGTGTCGACTGAAGCTGTGTCTGCTCAATAGATTTTATTACCAAGTTCTGAATACAAAATATCTAGGAGACATAGAATATCGTACGGGGTTTAATGCATTCACAATAGGGTTTCAGCCTTTAATTGAGTATATGTTAGCTGGTTCTGAAGTCTATGTTTGGAATGGAACTTGGTTTACTATTCTAACAGCGTCTAGACGGAGGCTCCACCGATCAAAGATATCCAATATCCCTACTGCTGTTTATGTACTTTACTATTCTTACCTAACATGCATAAATATAAGATTTTAAATATTTTATCGGTGAGCATAACACTTTTCATTTTGGCCATGGTGTCAGAAATCTTTTAAATTCCATTTAAAGGTCAAACATGCGAGCTTCATGATCAGAACAGAATCGCGGTCATTTCATTTTCAGCAGAAAATTGAAAAGATAGAAATTTGGAAGGTCAGCTCTGATTCATTAGAAATTGCAGACTTATCTTATTCCACCTACCTTCACAACGTAAATAGCACGAAATGCCAAGTAAAGTCGAGATTACATATATTGTTGTGTTATAAAACCTGACAAATCTTTGAAGGCAGCACTACAAATCTAGCAGAACCATAGATAATAGATATCATTCACTCGACGTAAAAGACGTGTTCGTCACTTTTGGTGCCACCTAACAAGCATGTGGTGCACCAAGATCACCTGCTCTCTTGTTCTGTTATTGATTGAAACTTTGAGGAGATGGAGATTCTCCTTTCTAATTATCAACAGACAACTTTCATATGGCTGCGGCTGTTAACGACGGAATGATAGACATCATTTAAAGGTCGTCTACACTTGTGACGATTGTTATATCAAGATTCGTGAAATGAAATGTTCGTCTTATTTGGTGTTTTACATCAATTAAAGTAAATACTGTTGAAAATACTTTACTCGAGCTCGTATTACTCAATTATTCTGGTAAATTCAAATCATTTTGTTGTCTTTGCTAAACGTGTCATTTTACAAAGTAAGCGTTAAGGTAGCTCCATTCGTTTAGGAAAACCAAAGTCCTTTTTTTCTAACAGGTCATATTTTCTTGCAATTGTCACGCAGATTTCAAATAAATCATGTTTTGGTATATTTTTGCCCCTAAAAAATCCACGAATAGGCAAACACGGAAAAGAAAACACATGTCAATGTCACAAAATGGATATATAATATATTCAAGGTAAATAGCATACAAAACATGGAGTCCTCACTCAAATAATCACAATGTACAAAAAAATGTATGAAGTTTGCAAGTTTGCAACTCACAGCCCTACCCCAATGCTAAAATGTGTTTATAGTTCATGTGTTTTCGTGATATTAAATTTTTATATTTTATTTTATTTTTTTATATTTTTTCTTTTATTTTTTTGTGTGTGTGTGTGTGTGTGTGTGTGTGTTTATCTTTATGTTTTTCTCCAAATTTTGTGTTTTAAGGAATCTGTATGCGATTATTTTAGAATTCTGGAATTTCGGTCCGAACGGATACCCTTTTATCAATTATTGCGACGAATGTTAATTCCGGTATTTGAAAATCCATTCCATTTACGACAGGAACTCAGATCCCAGAGATATCATATAATTTTCACTTCATAGATTTATTTGTATTTATTTAATTATTTCAAACATTCGATATTATATGTAGGCAATTTTCACCTGTTGAAAAAAAATATCCAAGTGGAATGTCGTAGCGTATCGGAAACAATTCTAGAATTCAAAATAACCACCTCAGCTTCTATTGTAGCCTCATGCGAATTGGCGCAGTTTTCAAAAGTATGTACCTACTTAATTTTGTACATACGCCAAACTGTTATACGAGCATAATATGAATTTAAGGCAAAGCCTCAGATGAGCGCAGCTACATGTGAAAAAATGTAAATATAGTTAGGATTCTAATCTCAGAACTCGTTTAAAACTGTTTAAACTTGTGGTCCGATCATTTAGTAATGCTAGTCTTCAATATTTGTGTCTAGCAGTCGTCATATACAGGCCAGAAAGAATTATGTGCCGTCATCTTTGAATCAACCTTCCTGACGTCACGGCTGACGGTGCCGTGCGCTTAACAACACACAGACAGTATATCATTTTGGCTAGTGCATTTATTGTGTTGTTCTTGTCAGTGTGTAGTTATCTAAAACTACTTGCCTATAGAGAAAAATTCAAATCTTCCTTGTAACAAGCATTTTCATTTGCCTAAAGTGTGATATCAGCTGATAACATAAAATAACGACGTTTTTTTATAACGTCATGCTTGATTGGTTGCTGCAGCAGCATAATATTTTTTTAGAGAAAAGAGTCCGCCAGTAAAGTGGAATTACATGTAAAAGGATTGCAATATAAGTACATATGAGTTATTAACCAAACTAAGGCGTATTTTCCACGAGCCATCGCTACTAGTCTACCGCAGACCACAAAATGTAAAAGACCTTGTTGTGAGCAGCAAACTTCCTCCTCTTGCTCCTGCTGCACAAACTGGTTCATTCCAGACATGCAACAATAAACGGTGCATGATGTGTCCATGCACAGCATCCACAGACACATTTGAATGTGCTATCAACAACAGAGCGTACGACATCCGACAGAACCTGACTTGCAAATCCAGAAATGCCATCTACCTCCTCTCGTGTAGGAAATGCACAATGCAATACGTTGGGGAAACCGGTAGTCCACTCAACGGCAAAATCAACAATCTATCAAACAGAACAAACCTGACTATCCGGTTGCCAGACATTTCAACATACTCAGGCATAGTTGGAAAGATATGCAGGTGATTGCAATTGAGCACTGTTCCTACTGGACACAAACCAAGCGTCGATCACGAGAGAGATTATGAATTACCTATCTACAGACCCGCTTTCTAAAAGGCATTAACGAACGTTAAATATACTAATTGACATCAATTGATCACTCGCCTTTCAATTAATTATCCATACTTCTAGCATTTACCCGTTCTGTTCTACACGTTTTTGACCCTTTATATCTGCAGCCCGGCAAAAGGCGACTAAATTTGGGACTTTGCACACACACACACCGAGGAGATAGGCGACTAAATTTGCATTCTATACCAATGAGCACTATATGTAAAGTTCGCCACAGATTTGACGTCACACGTGGCACGCTTTCCAGTCATCGCTCATATTTTAGCATTCTGCCGAACAGCATGGATACATTTTGGTAGATCTGGCCTTCGGCTGCCACTTGCCGAAGGGTAAATTGCGCTCCATTGTGCTGTATAGTTAAATATTTGTCTACTTTGTTCGACATTACTGTTCGTATCCTATTAGGTAATCGTGTTCGTTTTGTATGTCTTGATAAAGGGGCAGATCGCCTCGAAAATTTGACAATTGTTTTTGTCCACACGGTTGGAATTACGTCCTTGTCCCATATGTATTAACTTTAATATATTTTATGTTTTAAAGATGTAACACAAATCTGAGTTCAATATCATCATAAACGAGTACGCTAAAATTTTGGTGACATATGTTCATAACACAAAAATCACATTCAAGTATGATAAACTATTTCAAAGTGTTTGTTATTAAAACCTATCCAGGAATCTGTACCTAATTGATATAAGATTTCAAACTGGAATTGATGTATGCCATCAATGTGTGGTGTTGCGTCTAGATAACTACACACATTAGCCTTTATTCTGTGTAGCACTGACATTCCAAACGATCTACGATTCTGGCAAGAAATAATGTTTATATTTCATAGCTTATGAAATATTTATTTCTTTGACGAAAACAGAAATTTATTATCATCTTATATACTACTGATATCTCTTCTTACATGACTCTCTCTGTCTCTTTTATCGTGTGATTGTTTCAATTTTAAATCCAGTGTCCTTGAAGATATATTTCGTGTTGACAGGTCTTTAATAAATTTTTCGCAGTGAAATATAAGGTTTTACGGTGAAAATATAAGTGATATTTGCACTGGAGCGGAAATATCACTCGCTTGTGACCAATCGGAATGCAGCATTGGCAGTGAAAATATCATTTTGATTAGTACGTCATTAGTTTGTGCGGGAAAATGACATCAATGTTTTGTAGAAATATGACGTTACGCTCACAAAAATTCGACGTAACAATCGCAAGGGCAAATAACCCTGTAAAATACAATGGCGGAATAACCTTTGGCGGAACTAGTAGTTATGGTATTCTGTAAATGGAAACGAGAAAATAAATGTTATAAATAGAACATTCCTTGTTCCTTGATGAATACCAATAATATTTCATCTCGTGAGGTAGAAACTTTGATATTTTTCCCCCGTGAAAAATATCAATGTGCCACCTCACTCGATGGAAAAGAACTGGTATCCATCAAGAAACAAGGAATATCCTCTATTTATTACATTTTCGCAGTGAAATATAAGGTATTACGGTGAACATAAAAGCGAAAATATCATTTGATACCTCATTAGTTTGTGCGGGAAAATGAAGTCATGTTTATGTGTAGAAATATGACGTTATTCTAAAAATACGACGCAATTATCACAAGGGCAAATAACACTATAAAATGCAATGGCGGAATAACCTATGGCGGCTATATTTCTAGTACCAGTAATATTTTATCGAATGAAATGGAAACCTTGATATTTTTCACGATTTCGAAGCACTAGTGAAAAACATCACAGTTTCAAACTCATGAGATTCATCAAGAAACAATAATATCTTCTTTACATTAGATAACTTTGCTATGAGTTCAGTTTCATGAATATATCAGGAATTCCTTTAAAATTCTCCATAGAGAAGTATTACAGAAGCAAATGAAAATAACTTACGTTAAGGCCTTCCTTAAATCTGTAATGCTTTCCTATGGAGAATCTTTAGTTAAGGAATTCGTTAAAGTTAAAGGGCCTTGGTTATGTAAGGATGTGCCTCGTTACGCTATTGAAGGTGAGTAAAATATAAAGTAAAATCACCGACCTACTACCAGTCCACGACAACCGGTTAGCGCGGTGTTTAAACTTGATAGCTAGCAATGTGAGATTATTTTCATGCCTTGGCCAATCTGTCTTTATTACTTTAATTTTGATTTCTTGATGATGTCGTTATTGTCGTTTTTACCATATATGAAAGCAAAGGAGATATCTAAAGTAAATTTTGACTCATTGGTCGATATTAAATCGTGATTTGTCAACATTCGTTCATGAGGAATTATTGTGAAGAGCACAAAATTTAAATGATTTTGCTGATAACCATTTTCGAAAATGAATAAAATATAATTGAAACAAGTATAGATATATGATTCAATATATAATTATAGATTATTTTGAAAATCGTTCACGCTTGTTCAAACCCAAATATAATTCTTCTCACATAATATGTATCTACTGAGAACTTGATATAAATAACAACTTCCAGTGACGCGGAAATGTATACAGATAACATAAAAGTTGCAAGAATATAATCAACACTGAAGCAGACGTCATAATACGACTGTTTTATCCTTCATGCATTTGTCATTGTTATTAAGGATCGAAATGCCAATAATGGAGGGGGAAACTTAATGACACTTTCTCTGATTAACAAAATACATCGCTTGCAGATTCATCAGTTTGCTTTATCAGACTATGTCGATATGGTTTCGTAATGCGGAAAACAGCAACGGAGTGCGGCATTATCAATTAAGCCACAGTTTTTTTTGTTTTATAATTTGTATTCTGTCAGATTCTAAATTACGAAACTGTTGAGTTATGGCTGCTTCTAACTATCTTAATGAACTAATCACGCCGGCGTTTGTGACATTTTCTCGCGGACCTGTATCGACCGCGCCATTGGTATCAGCTGCAGTATGGCACCACGAAAGATATAATTTGTTGTCCACGCTACATCTATATATAAATTGTACCTCTCTCTGACGGGACAATTACACAAGTTGAAACTCACCCTATGACTGCTTTATGTCAATACTAAAATACCAATTTTAGAATTTCTTCAAAGTTTTTTATAGTCATTTTACAGTAAAATGCGATATTACAATAGGGAGGCTTGCAAACGTCTGTAACTAAAAATATTGTGTTCACGAAATAATTTTATGTCTTTAAAATAATTCTACACCGTGTCCAGGAGAATGGCTGGGAACGCGGTGGCCGACTTGTGAAAATGTCCTGACGCACAGATGTACTACAACATGATCCCATCCTAAGTCGCCAACCCCATGTGGGGTGCTGCAAGTACTGTCCGAATGACGGTAGCTTTTCTCTGGATACTCCGTCTTTCATTTTAAATAGCCCTGACTGTTAATATAGGACGTTAATTAATTGATATTACAATTTAAGGCCATGTCATGTCATTACCTAATGGTTTTGTAAATACCAAATTAAACTGCCAACATTTGTATATTAGTATTCGCTTCCCGCAAAACAAAGCCAATTAAATAATGTTTTGTACGTCAAACAATTATCAATCAAATGTTTAAGTATTTGTTTTGTATTAACTAGACAAACATCGTTTTCCATGCGATTACACAAAATAAAAATCTATTTGTTAATGATGTAAATATGATTCCAATGTGATACATAATTTGGTTTAATGCGAGATCAAATTTAGCTTCATCAAGGGGTGGTCGTTTGACTGTTTAGGTACATCACAGATGACAGGAAATCTACCAAAGTCTGTAAGAAAGTCAAGACAGAAAATCCGGCATGATTCAGCCGAATTCATCTTAATTTGTGCTACAACAGGACATAAGATCGGCAGCTCCTCTAATTTTATTTGAACGTCGGGGTCTCAATTACCAAGAATTACCATTTATTACGAGAGAAGCACAGCGACTACGGAAGGCCTAGGTCACCGTGCTCTGGACTGTTCTCATTAAAACAGTTAAAATCATGAAATGGCAACACGCTGTAAGAATGTCATCGAGCGATGTGGTTTGATGGAGGGATCTATGACAGCAGTATTCGATTGGAAACAATATGTTGACCGTTCTTTACCCATTCTAATTGAGGCAAACACATCAATAATGTTGTTTATTCCCTCCCACAACGTAATTATTTAAAATGCTAATGGAAAGTGGGCCTGGAAGTTCTATTTCAGGAAAAGCATCAGCGGCACGGAATTACAACAAGCATACCATAAGTGCTGCCATTTACCAATCAACACGTCGGTAGGATTTTTACCTCGGCATCTAAATAAAGATTGCTGATACTTTCGTTTATGCACACGAAGATAAAAAGCAGTGAACTTCTTATTGTATGCGATTACATTTGCAAGAAATACACATCTTGGCTGTAACGACAAAACGTGTTCATGCTCAGACAAAGATTCTTTTTAATAACGACCACACTTGGTAAATTTTGTAATCATTCTTTTTCATACGGTATTGCTAGAAATTCATGTATATGACGGTCTACTCCAATCTGAATGTGCCTCACTTGAAGACACATGCCTCAGATGAAGACGCCTGTATCCCTTAAAGACGCATGTTTCACTTGACGATGCCTGCCTCTCATGAAGATACCTGCCTCACATGAACGCCTCCTGCCTCACTTGAAGACGCTTGAATTACTTAAATACGCCTTCCTCATTTGAAATCACCCGCTTCACTTGATGATGCCGACCACGCATATAGACGCCGAATTCACATGACAGAATCAATTTGACAGAATCAATTTGACAGGGCATAAAATAATATCTGTATTTCATAATGTTTTGTTTCGTCAACTGAAACTGGCTATGCACATTAACCGCCTCCAGGAACGACTTTTTACGTTTGTATTGCTCCAATTACAAAACCAAATCCTACATTTCCATATTGATCCTCACATTCAAAAAGGCAATTTAGGACGCTTACTACTGCAATGGTTTACATAGCGATTTTATAGCACCTTAAACTTTTACATATCAAACCAAACCGCTCAGTAAGTGTGTTTCCAGTCTGATTTTATTGTTATTGGGGCCATCAGTACCCGAGGTTTACTTCTGCATTGATACAGACTACCATTGTAATTATCGTTGCAGAGAAAACATCTAATTAAACCATAATCGGAACCCTGATTTGAAAATTCACAGATGATATTCAGGGATCAGCCGAGCTGTTCCGATTGCAGTAAATCCATGAACAAAAACTAAATATTATTGCTAGTTCTAGTACGTAGGAACTAATAATATATATGTGTATTTATTTGAACACCAATATTTTAAACAAGAGGCTAGCAAAAGAGCAATGTTCAACAGCTAGTTCCTCTCTCTCACGTAATTTATGATACAATAAAACACTTTTATAATTAACATTCTTAGTAATTAATTCCACGTCAAGGTTCCTATAAGATAGTCCTTTTTTCTGTATAACGGACCGTGTTTATAATGATGTCGTCTCGTTGGTTCATAGTAAGTCATCATAACCGTGTTTTCTCTCATACCTATGGGTGTGATACTGGCTGGTCTAGGGCAATACGCTAATGTCGCCTAAGGATACCCATGCAATAGAGCCTCTAGATGTCATAGTGTTAATAAAATTACTATTTTTAGGTACGATTTTAACATTTTTTTTAGAAACTAGGCTAGATTTATTTTAAAAAATACAAACAAATGGTATTGAGGTGAAAATATCACGGGAACACAAAATGTTGCAAAACCCTCGGCAAGCCTCGGGTTTTACAACATTTTGTGACACTCGGGTAGAATATCCCTATACTTCATATCCACATATGAAAGAGTCTTATAATATTGCATACATTATCTATTGACGCAGAAATAAACATAACAGTTTGGTTAAAAGCAGGGGAAGGTTTCTTGGCCTGGCTTTCTCTCGATAACTGTCACTGTTATCTTATGCGATAAAACGTCAAACATACTTGGAGTGCGTTGACATGTCTAACGGTTTTAGCCTTACCGCTCTGAAATTCATTTGCTGTACCATCTCAAACCATATTGACCTAGAACTATGTATGGTTTCTCTTTCGGAACGAATTGATCTGCCATGTTTATTTCATCGTACAAATCTATAATTTGCTGAAATTTATTCCCGATTAATATTTCCTGATAAATAGATTCCGTCTTTAATCCGGATTAAATATTTAAACAAATCTGATGTAAACATGTACTTGTAATGATTTTATTTCAGGAACGATAATTAGAATACTGCGATATCTATTGTTTAATAATTTAAATATAAATATGTTTTACAGTGTGAATCATGTTGTTTAAGATGGTAATGTAACGTTATACATTGTAACCTCTGTTAGTTTTCATATGTTCTCACTCACCTTCATGCACAAGATATTTTGTTAGCAGTTGTTGATTTGAAATTTCATTGTTCTCTTACACTATTTACTCTCGTTAATTCATTAGTGTCGGCAAAATGTTAACCAGAGAATAGATGATTGATTTCTATCCACTGCAGACATTTGGCATGAACAAAAAGCATGTATATGGAAGGAAGATTGAGTACTTTTGTTCTCTTCTCGAATACGTGGAAATTAATTGAAAAGTACATACGAAACAGCGTGCGCTACTTATCATTCATGTTAACATTTATGATGAATGGAGCCCACGAGATGATTTAACAATGAATTGGGTATTAATACAAATTATCTGTAACAAAATGGATGATAATGTACTCGATGGCGAGTGTAGGATTTTGCAGGACACACATTGATCACACCAAAGTACACACTGGGAGTAGAGCGCAATGTACCCTGGGATAGATTAGTCATACTTGTACTATTTTAGTCTAGGAATCTCCCTATACGCTGTAGTTCACCTTTTAATATTTAAAATAAAGTTTTTCTTCGTTTGTTATCAGTCCAAAGGAATTTGTAGATGTGGTTGTAATTCTACATACCAAAAGTTCAATATTCTATTATTAGCATAACTAGACGCAGTTTCACGAACATTCCATAAAAAGGAATTTGTTTTTCGTCTCTCTCTCACTGTATATCTGATAGTATAAGGTGTATGTGTGTGTATGTGAAGAATGAAAGTGTCCTCGTTTGTCATGTCAAATGTGTTACAAAATATGGAAAAGAAAAATACAAAAAATAAAAAGGAATCCCTTGACTAAAAATTCTCCATAGGAAAGCATTACAGATTTTAAGGAAGACTCCTTAACTTAAGATTTTCCGCTCACTTTTGTAATTTTTATATGGGGGAATTTCAATTTAAGGAACTTCTTAAAGTTAAGGAATATTCATGAAAATGGGCCCTGGACAAATGATTATGATGGCTACCTACAAAGAATGTTCTGTACTATCAAGGTATGGCGACGGTACCGCATGAAACAAATGGATTGTTGTGTTGTTATGAAACCTATTACAAGATCAAGATGGTGACTCAATGCTGATAAGACGCTTTAACAAGTATCGGTAAACTGAAGTAGGATTAAGAACTCCTTAAGAGAGGATGTCGGGTGTTCCATTGGTCTCGTCAGTTAAATAAAGTTTATAAAAATGTTGCTTTTCCTAAGTAACATTAACATGTCGACCCGCAAGCTCTGTAATATGCGAAGACGGAATAGTTCAAGCAGAAGATATATCAGGGGCGTTATTCATGTCGTTGCTCAATCTTGTATGAGGATTTAAGTTCAGGTTGTTTTTTTTGTAGCACTGCATGACTTTTCGAATATCACAAATAACCACAGGTCATTTCTGTTTTTGGCATGTATTTAATTCTGTTAATAAGAGAGATGCGATGATTTCCTAGGACATAGAAGTGCACGTAACATTATATTGATTTAATATCATTTTAGATGTATCTTGTCGAATCTGGTTTGGATATATGGATATGAAAACTATTTAATATTGCATCCTCACAATCGTCAAAATTTATTGATTTTGATCTTTTGTATTCATGTCTACATGTTCCATTGTTGATGATTAAGTTAACTGTGATAAATCTAACAACTCAGCGTAATGCATAAACTTTAAAAACCAAATATTTAAAAAAAAACGTCGGGTGTCAATAAAAGGGATCAAATCCTCGTTTTGAAAGTTTGGACAACAAGATACGATACATCACGTAGGTACATGTAATGAGATATGAGAGGTAGGCATGCATCGGTTTTCAGGGGCACACAAACACGTAGACGATGATTTAAACTTTGTAACGCTATGTTGTTAGAACGCAGGCGCCACCCAGTCTTTGGGAAATGTGTATGGATAATATACAGTAGATATACCAGTCCATATATGGTAAAGCTAATTGAAAACAACTCGCTTTAGAGGACGTTGTTATCGATTTTACACATTACTAAAGGCCATTACAGAGCTGCCGATGTTTTGGTGGACTTAACTTGTAGTTTAACCATCAGAGGTATGCTTCACAAACCATTTAAAATCATATCTACTTGTCAATGCAAAGTTTCACATATAAAATGTCTCTCTAAGGGCAACGAAAATGTACTTGCATACAAAGCATTCTTTCGTGTGTTGAACACAAATTGTAATATTGTTCCCTCAATTGCAGCTGCCGATTTGTTTTCCTTCTCAAAAGTTTTCTTCTTCAGTAATCCGAACGGCAAAATATGTATAGTTAGGTTGGATAGATAAAGGAAATTGGCAACTGGTGTTATCTCATGAAGGTACGAAATCCGTGTGCCTTCCGTACAAGCACGCACAAAGCCAAAGGCTCATGCGAACCAAGGAGGTCATCGTTTCATGATCAAATATGATAACTGAAATACACTACTGAAAAATACTGTATTCCAAATAGCCCAATCAGCCCAACATTGACCTTAAAACATTTCTATTCCATTGGGATAATTTGTATAGCTTGAAATATGCTATGTCGCCTATAAAACAGATACCACTTTTTGTTAATCTTGATTACCTAAATAAAGAATAATTACATCTGTACCTGGCTTATAATTTTTGACTTCCTGTTCACAAAAAAACGCACGGAAAAAACCAACACATAATATATATTCCACTGTACAGTAGAATATAATGACCTGTGCTTAAGAGAAGTTATATAACTGTAGCTCAACATCTTGTAAGGAGGTCATCGTTACTTAGTATGAAAAGGGTTTCTTTTCAGATAAGGACGAAGAATGAATCATTTTAGTAAAAATCAAATTTGTTGACAAAATCTGCCACCATTCTAAATGAGTTATATTAAAACCATTAATGTCCTCTATATAGCGATTTGCTGCTGGTTTCAGTTACATCTGAATATCCAAAGACTTATCAAAGCATGTAACATTTATTTGGTTCTAAATCCTTAAGTCTTATTCACCTTAATATTTACTTTGTTGTAGGTTTGAATATCGAGTATTCCATTGGTCATGTCAGTGTAAGGCACACTGAAGTTATACAAGACATTGGATGGACTCTTACACCAACTGGTGTTATACATACCAATTTGAATATTAACAAAACAAACACACAAATAAATACAACACAAAACCAATTGTTTTTCTTGGAGAGTTCGTGGTCAATTGTGATCTAGAATGTGACATCCATAAAAGAGCGATAGCGGTTTCTATCACTAATAGATCTTTAATGATAATTGGTGCTTCGGAATGTGTGATTATGCAAATGAGTACGATCTGCAAGCCGATGAGAGGATACTGCCTGCGTGAGAGGAATACCCTGGTGACCAATTAAGTAGAAAAGGTCTGCACTGTGTGATTTCCTCTCTTTACGATAAACATGAGGTTTGTAAGCACGTGCGCGCTCGTCCACTAAAGTTTAGAAATCAAACGCATTGGTTATGACGAAGGAAATTTGATTTATTCGATGGTTGATTTAAAAAAAAAATCATATATCAACCCGGAATTTTCGTGGTTTATTTTTCAAATTAGGTCAGTCGTCAATGCATGACTTACATTGGTGAGGGTATGAATCAGCGAATCGGATTGGATGATAACACGTCGAATATAGATTCTGTTTATGCTTTTACTTTTTTTCTTTTATTTGGTTAACTGTTTTAGCATTACAAATACAGCATATATAGGCGAACACACCACTTCATTATAGACTGTAAATTAATTGCCAAGGAGGACACTCAGCTTCCGACGGTCACAGTAGACTTAATATCTTCAGTATTGTTTCCGTGGTCAACCGGAGTTCACGTGATGCCCGCGGCTACCTGACCTTCCATTGCCAGCTTTTAGTCCAGGTGCCAACCAGAAAACCCAAAAATATAGTTCGCATAAAATGTTTTTGCTGATTATGTTGCAGTAGGATGTGCTTAATCAGAATCCGAATGATGCCACCTTGGCATCTTTGGGGAATTGAAAATATTCAAGATGGCCGCCATGAACGTTCTCAAAAACGGTATAAGTCAAATAAATTAGAGTTAAATGTAACGTACTTGCAAAAGATAAGTTTTCTTTCTTAAATTTGCAAGATAGATGCATATTCTTTGATAGAAAATAAAATCCGATAAAAACTAATTTTCAGAATCAGTTATTTTACGTCATTATTTTGTCGAAAAATGAACAATATTACTTATATTGCGCAACGTTAAACATAATAGCATATTTAAGGACGATCATCCGGGAAAAAGATTTACTACATCACACAAACTGTTTACCAATGTCCTGCAGGTAGAACATCAGAAGTGTACCTGTGCATGATCGTAAAAGGCGACTAAATTTAGGATATCTTTTTTTATTTTATCCTGGGTTATAGAATAGTAGCCAGAGCTTCCCCACAAGGGCAAGCGCTCAACTGCGCAAAGTGAGGTGATGTCAAGAGAGACATAAAGAAGAAAAAAAGCAGTTAGGAACATGAGGAAAGAAAATATCCGAAATTTAGTCGCATTTTAAGATATCATGCAATAGAAGGCAAATGGTACAATTATATTGCACTACCTACAGGCCAAAAAACAACAGTGCGGCGGCGGAAATTACAGCAGCCAAAATAAACGAACAATATAAACCAATGTTAGCATATAGGAAGCATACAAGCATCATATCAATATTCTTTGCACTATGTAATCACTATAAGGTATTGTATTTTGAAATAAATTAGTTACGTACTTCTTTCTCAAACAGCTAGACATACAATTAATACCAATTTCAATGCTAAGTGACTAGTAACTTGTTATAATATGATTTAAAAGCCAAGAGAAGTCGTTGATAATGCATTTATGAATTTACTATACTTTCAGAAAAAAAGATTTGATATGATCATTTTACCGACATTTTATAAAACTAAGCCCTTTGTTTTAAACACTAGTTTATACTGTTTTGGTAGTAGCAAAACGTTTTAATAATCCCGAATAACAGAAATAAGGACAACTATCTTGTCATATAACCCAATCTTAAACACTTATTTAAATTAATGTTAATTAAGGATTAACCTGAATAGATTTTTATGTTATGAAGATATAACACAAAAATCTGAGTGTACTTTAAATAACCGCGAAGCCATTTACGACACTCAGGCTTTTGTGTTATATCTCCATAATATAACAAATCTATTCAAATTAATCCTAATAATTCAATTTACTAAAGATAATCTCTTCTATATTCAAAATTCATTTTGGCTTTTGGCTATGAAATCATTACTTCGTCATCTCAGCCAATCAGAAGCATCGTGACAAACGACGAGGCCATTGTTTTCATTTATGGGCTGATAAAGTAAATTGTAGGCCAATGAAAATGCTTGTAACAAGCAAAATTGAATTATTTAAGAATAAATTGATACCCACATCCATTTACATACAATAACACTTGTGTGTATTATGTATTGACCTAGATAAAGATCTGTTTTCTATCTTCATGATCCTGGCTGTTAATAGGACGTTATAAACTAATACCCCCATCTCAATATGGTAAATGTTATTAAATTGCATGGGATAACAAAACGCCCCCACCCTGTCACATTATACTAACAATGGACAAACCAGTGCTTTCACTCCCTTTATCAAAACGATGTTCAACTCCATTTATTAAATCAAACATTTTTTAAAAAGTTAAAAAAAAACCATAGTAATGCAATCAAACATCCCACAGAAAGATTTTTCATGTTCGTTATATTGGAATGTTGTCATTTTGGACTCCCATATCAAATTAACTAAAACTTGTTTTCTAAGGTTGTTACATTCAAGCTAGTTAATACATGTATAACCAATAAATTACACAAAACCAGAATAAAAATATAAATATCATAAACCATTAAGAACAAAAAATTCAATTTGGCCTTCGAAAAATATCAAAATTAACATATAATAAGTATAACATTTTTATCTGGTAACTATTTTGGAAATGAATATATCATTAGTAAGCATTACCCTTTACAGTTGCTACATGTATATTTTTCAACTGATATCGTTTTCAAGTATATTGTACATTAAAATGGGTTAAGAAATGGTTTTTGTCGAAGTACTGAATCATATGTTTTATTGACATTTTGATGGTTCAATGCCTCATAACATCTTTGTGCATATCAATTATATTCAAACTGGTTACGAAACAAAGGCATCCATTCTATATTAAATAATAATTGAATATCTGTCTTGAAAGTTTGTCCAGTTGCTCTGTATGTAGGGCATAATAATTGTACCTGCTGTCCCTTCATTATCGTAAAAGGCGACTAAATTTTGGTATCTTTTCTTTTTCTTCCCAACATCGCTGCCTAAATTGGCAGAGTTGAACTCTCGCCCATTTGGGGAATACATCCCCTAGCCGAGCCTCACATTACTCTAAAATGTCGCAGTGTCTGGTCAGTACAAAGGGAATGGGGACGACTGTTTGCCCGTTGTCATTTTAATGTGAACGCGTGGGCTGTGATTAATAGAATCTTTCCCTACCTAGAGGGTGTGACAACGAAATCACAACCCGAGGGGTAATTCATGAACGTCTAACCCGAGGCTTGCCGAGGGTTGGACATTCAGGAATTGCCCCGAGGGTTGTGATTTCGTTGGCCCTGCAGGTAGGGCATTAGAATTGTACCTGCTGCCCCTATTGCATGATCGTAAAAGGCGACTAAATTTAGGATCTTATCTTTTCTCTTCTTCCTAACTGACTTTATCTTTCCTAATGCCTCCCTTGGCACCGCCTCACTTTTGGCCTTGAGTTGAGCATTCGCCCCTGTGAGGAAGGCTCTGGGTTCTGTCCCCTAGCCGAGACACACCAAAGTCTTTAAAAAGTGGTAGTTTCTGCTCCTGCTTATTACATATTGAAGCATGCAAAACATCGTTATTACAGGTTATACCATCAAATAATCAATTTCAAGAAGTGTGTATTTTCATTTTATGATAAAGATGTATTGCATAATAAACTAGTTTGTTTGTCGTGTTTTTTATTATGATAACGTTAGCAGGCAGGGTTAACAGGCAGGGTTATGTTGAGACGGCTTTTCATGTATGCGCTGTATTGCGTAAAGAAGTGAGGGAGTGTTTTGGGAGACTGGTATATTTGTGTTGTGTCTTCTTGTATAGTGGAAATTTTGGAACTCTTGCCCTTTGTTCTATCACTGAAGCATGCCACCAAGACACCGAGCAATACAACCCTCCTAGTCAAATTATACTGTCTACGGACGAACCAGTCGTCCCACTCCCGGTATGCTGAGCACTAAGCAGGAGCAGAAACTACCACTTTTACAGACTTTTGTGTGTCTCCGCCAAGGGACCAAACCCAGAACCTTTCTCACAGGGACGAGTGCTCAACCGAAAGCCCAAAGTGAGGCGTTGTCAAGGGAGACGTTAGAAGTCAGACGTCAGTTAGGAAGAAGATAAAAGATAAGATCATACACTTAGTCGCCTTTTACGATCATGAAATAGGTGCAGCAGGTACAATACTAAATACTAACACCCTACCTGCAGAACAAATTAACAAGGTAAGACTGAACATGTCATCTTACCAATAATTATAATAAGATTAGTTATATTGCTAAAAAATCACATGAAGCTTATTCCTATATCTTTCAAAATGACTGCTGAATGGGTAATTCCATTTTGGGTAGAAGAAAATCTGTAAATATTAAAAGTGTTGGTTGGTTGATTACGTATAATGCCCTTTTCACAGCACAGAAAATGTCATTTTAAGAACGGTCTACCTTACATATGTTGCTTTGTTGGATGCCTTTGGTTCGGGTGGCTGTGATATGATCAAGAGTGCCTTTTTTAATGGTGGAAACATTTCAATGCATTCTCACTGAAACATGTTGCCAAATACACTGGGAGAACATCACAGTCGGTCATATATACTGACATCGGCTACATGTATAGTAGTCGTCTCGCTCTCTTTCTGTTGAATGCTCAGCAAGAGCAGAAACAATGTACATGTATATTCTGTAAAAAAAACATACTTATTGTAGCGCAAGGCGAACATCTGTAAATTATTATTTATCGTCGCGGATATAAAATAACGCAGTTCGATGGTTCAATACCGCTAAAATAAGTACGTTTACAGTAAAGAGACGTGTCTCGTGCAAGTAATAGTTCCCAGAGCCTTTCTAAACAGTCAACTCAAGGCGGCCAAAAGTGAGGTGGTGTCAAGGAAGACGTTAGGAAGAAAAGAATATATAAAGCCCCAAAGGTCGCCTTTTATGATCATGTAATGGGCAAAAAGGTAGAATTAAAAATTAAAATATTGTCTTAAACAAAACCACACAAAATACCAATCTACATGTAATAACTAATGAATCAAAGCAATTTTATCATACAATAACCGATTTGAAAATTAGGTTAATTAACTTATTAATTAAACATTAATTACAAGAGTTAACTTTATTATATTAAGAATTCTGTTCAATGACGGTATGACGAATATGTACACAAAATTTTATCGAAGAGCATAAAGAATTGATGATTTTATAGCAAGAATATCAAATTAGGATTGAAATATATCAATGTTGCAGTTTGTCAACCATCTTGTCCGCCATCTTGAATATTTCAATTTCCCCAATGATGCCACGGTGGCATCATCCAGTTTCTGATGGAGGACATGTTAAAGAACATTTCTGTGCAAAAACATTTTATGCGAACTACTTTTTTAGGTTGGGTGGAAAATCACCATTTGGCACCTGGACTATTAGAAGTTATCTAGCTATCATTAGATTGTGAGTTAAATGAGACAAAAGTTTGGAGGCGCAAAAATCGTTTTATTCTTAAAACATGTATCAGAAACATAAATAAAGAGATTGACAACTCCGCCATTTTACCATTGGCAGATGTACCCCTATATGTGCCTATGGGTTTTCCATTATACTCCTAAATAGCTACACACAGGATGATATATTTTGATATCTTAAAAAGTATAGGATTTTTGGATGGCGTTTGTCACATTGTCTGGACGGAAAAAAATTATTTATAAGTTAATAAAAGAAAGTGCTCTTCCAGTTTTTATTGTATCATATCATGCTTTTAAAAACCTTAATTGAAAACGGTTATATCAAACCATAATACAATGATTCAACTTGTTAATCAAGAAACAAATAACATGTATAAAGTAATATAGCTAAATGTAGTTAGCCTAACTGCCTATAAACCGGCGATCTTTCTGGTGTTAGCCAAGACAACATAGGAGTTTCCAATCTCTATGTATCCAAACAGAGGATAAATCTCGGAGTGACTTCTCCCCTCTCAATATGTCAGGTAGTTCCTGGTAATGTATCTTCTTGTCATCGTGGAGGGGAGGATTCTAACAGAGCTCGCCGACAGAGAGACATGGGGAAGCAGATTTTGAAAGTGGTAAAGAAGAGGTATTTAATCGATACCATTTTAGATGGATGGATAAGAAAACAAATGACCGTGATTATTTAAATTATTTCGACACCGATATGCGTGCCGATGATGACGGATGGCGTGCACTGTTGAGCGCCTATCGAATGCACCGAACCTTCAATGCACATGGGATTGCTATGAAGAGATTAGAAATCGAAGAATTGACAGATAGATTTATGCAGATAACCCATATTTAACTTTTCCCGGGTTAAACACATAACCATACATCATTTGAAAGTTACAAACGCTTGGATATCGACTCATTCGCAGGGAAGATTTGTTTTGTACAGGGGGCGAAAAAACAGAAATAATAACTGCGTAAGTAGGTCTAGGAGAGAAAATGTGATATTTAAGTCTCGCTAACTACATATTCCAATCATTACGTGACTTCAATTACGGGTGAAAAACTAATTACACCCACACTGTTAATGCATACCATTAAAGTCGCCGAAAGAGAATTGGTTATTTTGGCTCTGTAATTATTGAAGCTGGTAGTACAATAGTTTACAGAGTATTTCTCCGTATTCCTCCTCCTATACAACTAGATTGGATGTCAATGATCATGCTTACTCTGTTGGATAATCTGGATCAATATTCTAGAATTTCTTCAGTGCGCAACACTAAATATGTAGGTAAACTTATCCATATTATACACAAATGCATGTCAAAATATTACAACTAATACTTATGCTTACATTTTTTGTATGAAATATGAAGTGGGTTTATATATAAAGACATACAATTACTTTATACATTTTCAAAATCAGTGAACTTATACAGCCTCCACCTCCTGAACAGAACTATAAATGGCCCAGACTATGGTTGTTGATTTCTAATTCGCATGGCGCACTGCCGCTCTTCGCATGGCGCGTTGGCAGTCTTTGCTTGGCGCGTTGTCAGTCTTTGCTTGACGCGTTGTCAGCCTTTGCTTGGCGCGTTGTCAGTCTTTGATTGACGCGTTGTCAGTCTTTGCTTGGCGCGTTGGCAGTCATTGCTTGGCGCGTTGTCAGTCTTTGCTTGGCGTGTTGTCAGTCTTTGCTTGGCGCATTGTCAGTCTTTGCTTGGCGCGTTGTCAGTCTTTGCTTGGCGCGTTGTCACACTGTAGCTCTTCGTATAGCGGGTCGCGATAGAGCCGAAATCAACCAACATGCTTGGCTGTTAATAAGAAGTAAACAAAATCAAACAACCCTACTTGTCTTAATTACAAAGGCAAATGCAATGCACACGTATGTATCATATGTATTGCTTACAACACGTCGACTGTACGTATCATGAACAGAATGTTCTAGAATCAGGTTACTGTGGCCCGGTTGCTGAAGTTCATCTAAGTAAATGTATCTAATGTAGATCGGTTCAGTCCATTGGCCATACATTCACGCCTTGACTTACTAATCAGGATGGATTGAGTGTGAATTAGGTTACAGTGCCCCAGTTCTGACATAATTCTCTGAGACCTGATGGAGACTGGAAGTCTCGGAGTTAATTCATTCACTCTGCCGAAATGTCCGAATCACTGGGTGACACGATAGAGTTACGTAATTATCGGAAGGCCGGACCATGAATCAGGCACGGTAAAATCGTATTAATCGTCAATATTGATTTGCAGGTTTTACTCCAGATTCGTGAATTTGTCTGGACTTATTGGGGAAACAAAAACACCACAGAAATTGATTCATCTTTCATCTTAAATGTTTAACAGAATTGGGATTATATATCCAAGCACAACGGAAAAGCTACAGCTCGGAAAGTCTCGGATATCCATGTACCGAGAGTTAATTTCTCTTTCATAATATGATCTTGATTCTGCTTTAAGATTTATGCTACATGAATATTCGCACTTGCTATTAAACAAAACCGATACATTTAGCTAACGATGAATTGAATATTTTACAAAACCTGTGTATGAACATGTTATCATGACAACAAACTTTCGGCAAGTACATCCACACCTTGTTATCAAGATATCATATTGACCCAATAGCTTAGGAGGCGTTCTAATTTAATGTATTTTATAAGAACAGATAGATATTCCTTTAGTTTCTAGAGTTATGTTTTAATCAGGATAGCAAAAACACAATTTTTTATCGAAAAGCTCGGGAGCGAATGCTTATGATTTTATAAAATGATTCTGGAGATTTTAAGTTAAAAATTACGTATGCATTATCCTGAATTTTTACGCATGACCCTAACCATATATTAATACAACCGATATCTTACTAAACTTGTGACAAACTAAATATATTATAGGATTGGTTCACCAGAAAATATGTGGCTGATATGGGATGCATTACAAATGATGCATGTTACCTGTTGTTTGTACACTGGCGATATCCATTAATGTATAATTATAGTTCACAATTTTTGTATACAGTCCAATGGTCGTTCCCTCGTTGGTTCATCCCTCAATGCCGAAAACAGAACCGGCTCCAACCAGGAAACAATGCATTGCATGTCAGAAGATTGGGGACTGTAATAGTTTTTATTCGTCCAGTGGCAGACCTCATACATAATGTCGGTAATACGTTTAAGGTATCACTGCTTATTTCTTATTTCCTCTCCTCGGCAAATAATCCATGATGTGGCACGATAAGTGATCGGGCTAGACACGGATTCCTGTCTACAAAGCATACATCATATCCACGGTATCAAACATCCATCGGATTCGTTCTCCTATCAACCATACATAATCCTCTATTTGATTGTTTGAAACAATATATAAGCAATAGCTTTAATTTTCTTTAGTACAAAAAAAAGAATTTGTTATTTTAGTTTTCTCGATTTTTTAAAAATTATGACCTTTGATGAAGTCAATATAGTTTTACATCGTCCTGCATGATATAGTGAATGATAACCGAGGACGAAGCCCGTGGTCATTTTAGATTCTACCAGACGGTTTAACACCATATTGACATTATCATAACTCCTTAATTTGAAAAATTATATATGGTGTTTTTTTAACAAATGTGAAAAGATTTTCTGGTGTACATGTTAATTACAAGAGCAACGATGATCTTCGGATGCCACCCTGAATACGTTTAACCCAAGAATTGTGCAATTGAGTTTATCGAAACAGTGGTGGCGTCATAATAACGATTATCGACTCGGTGTTTCTATAAATGGAAACATCATGCTACTATAATATTTAAGGATTAACTTGAATATATTTTTATGTTTCGGAGATATAACACATAAATCTGAGTGTGCTCTAAATAAACCGCGAATCTGTTTATTAAGAGAGCACATAACATAAAAATATATTCAAATTAATCCTTATAATTCAATTCACTAACGTAAATCTATTCAAAATTCCGAATTCATTTAGGTATTCTTTTTCTATGAAATAATTACGCCTTTATATCAGCCAATCAGAAGCGACGTTACAAACGCCGACGCCAATTTTTCCTTTATGGGCTGTTAAAGTAAATGTTTAACTCAATGACAATGCTTGTTACAAGCAAAATTGAATTATTATATTATATCGATGTTGTGTAAGTTAATGAATAGAGTCGAATTGCAATGCATGATAATAGAGTCGAATTGCAATGCGTGATAGAAACAAAGTAAACGAGGCAAAATTGCAAATGGAAACCTCTTTATACTTTCATAATTCCGATTGATAAAGACGGGAATCGTTGATTTTGAAAATATCAAATACCAACAAGATATAAAATTCATAAACGGATTTTTTTTTATTTGACTTTTAATTCCGTTTCAATAACTACAGCACTGACAGTACATAGACATCACATCATCTTTCACTTTCTCTTGTTTCCCAAATATCATATGTAGTTCAATAGTGGGCGTGTCAAATGTAAGTTTATACAACAGATAGAGATACAGCTGTGTAACATATCGTGGTATATTAGGGTATAGCTGTGTAACATATCGTGGTATATTAGGTATAGCTGTGTAACATAGCGTGGTATATTAGGTATAGCTGTGTAACATAGCGTGGTATATTAGGTATAGCTGTGTAACATATCGTGGTACATTAGGTAATCTATTGACCACGTACTACCTAAAGGGAGGTATCAAAGTACGCAACAAGACCAACTCGCCTTACATTTAAAACGAACTCCATTTACTTACGTAGACAAGAGTAACATTTGCATATGACATTGAAATTGTATTTATTTATGTTAAGATATTTTATTATCCACTTATTTGTATCTTATGTTAATACCCTCTTATATATCATTGTATACTCCATAGTGTCCCAATCAAAATACCTTATTTAGAAAAATCAGACTACTACCTAAACTCCAATTAAAATATTTCCATATGGTCTTCCAATATTCATTGAATACGTGTGTTTTTTTCTTACAGAAACTACACCACAAGTTATTTATTATGCTTTTTCATAGCCATACTATTAGCGGCAAATATATCAATAACATTGAAATCAACAAATTACTGCCTATGTATGACTCAAACAACCTCTAAAGCAACAATAACGGCTTAATCTTAGCAAACCTAGCTTTGTTGGAGGTACAAGAACAACTAGAAAACAATAATATATTCTAAATGATTAAATCTTCTTTGCATTATCGACAATACTCAACATAAAATTCAAGATAAAATCGAATCGTGGCTTGGATACAAGCTCAACCATAGAAATTAGGTTAGAACAATGAAACCGTTAGGGATTAGAGACTATTCGTAAGACCAAGATCGGCTGGAAATAGTGCACTGTTACAAAGACCGCAGAACCAAATGATTTCCCATAGACGACAATTTAACGTTTACATTTGCCACTGTACAGGTTAAATGAAGTTTTCTAGGGAGTTTATGTAACTTAACGTTTGATTGAGGTTGGAAGGTTAGATATTGGTACACAACTATTTCAAATATTGTTTCCATGACTTGTGCGATGTGTACGCTCTCGCCAACAAAATGACCAGGCGGCTTAGGCATACAAAGGTATAAAAGTGTACGAGTTGTCTTCAAATAAAAATAGAAGATCGAAATTGTCTCAATCTATCAATTTTCACTGGTTATGTAACGATACCAATACATAAAAGGTAGTGGGTACATTTTCTGTTTAAACGTCACCATAATTTTGCTCTTGTCTTCTTTATTTTCCAGCAACGATTTCGTCACACCGTCGATTCCATTTAGATAAAAACATATTATATTAATATATATTAATTATATATTAATGAACAAATGAATAAAGCAATTCAAATCCAGCTAGTCGTGTGTTTGCAATACAAAAGTAACTATACTATACACTAAGTCGATGTCACATTTGACCCTAAGTATTGTAATTTCATTGAACAATGAACTGCAGGACTGCAGACTAAATAAATGAATCAATGCGGTTGTCCTCCTCATCATCATCATTATCATCATCGTCATCATCATCATCATCATCATTTTCTTCCTTCAATTTCTTCGTTTTTCTTCTTCTTCTTCTTCTTCTTCTTCTATTTCTCCTTTTTCTTCTTCTTCATAATCATCTTCTTCTTCTTCTTCTCTTCTTGTTTCTTCTTATTCTTCTTGTTCTTATTCTTCTTCTACTTCTTCTTAACTTTTGTTCTTATATTTTCTTCTTTCTTATTCTTCCTTCTGTTCTACTTCTCTTTGTTTCTTATTAACTCTTTTTTTTCTTTCTTCTTCCTCCATCTGCCTTTTGAACCGTCGTCAGATTACCGGCAAAGTCCGTCAGCCATTGGCATTCAACGATCTTCGTCCCGGTGACTTCAATTCTATTCCGTTTCAACATCTGTATCACGCCATCAGGCGTTTTCTTTGAGACTTACATAAGGTCCATTTTGAAACACATTTCTAAGTATGAAGTCATGATATCGACACAGATCTCCACTGGCTATAGTAGCGGTTACGTGACGGCGGGGATACTGTATATATAGGACACATTCGCCCATTGACTTGATGTTATAAGCCGTTTCCGTGTACGGTAATGACTTCTTGATTAAAAGCAGATCTATAAGAGAGAACAGAGATGATAGTTTTCGTCGTACCGTGTGTGGGGTTCCAACTAATGGTTCGATCATCCGACCAAGTCACGAACGTGTGGCCCATATATATATGGACGCCCCCATTTTAAAAGCATATCAAGACCATGTCTTACTTAATTATTGAATATTTTTCTCACGCGCTCACGTTTTCAAGATGAAATAGTTTATTTAGGCATGAACATGAAAATGCACAATACATGGAATCAGTCTATAGAGAGGTTCTAATGAATCCTATATAACCACTTCCTTTGGTAAGAGCTCTACCAAACAATCATTGCGATAGTCAGTGATGTATTACCTTGACTAATATTGAGAAAAAAAATTGAAACGGGGATGTTCGTTCATGATTTAATGTCCTTGCTGAACGAACCGTATACACTCACATTCTCAAGACTAAAACATAAGTTTTTTGGCTTGCTTTGTGTAATGGTAAGCTTTCTTTTTTTCAGTGAACATTTTCGCTTCTTGTCATTATTGACACGAGGGACCATAAATGAAGGAGGACAAACGCACCAATCATGCCAACACTGATTCTCTAATGATTATAAATAATGACATTGTTAATTAACTAGCTCTTCCGTAGAGAATCGATAGTGATATAATAAGCCATCTTTTTACTAATGATCAATGCATTCATAAATCACCTACAAGATTCAAGTTACAAGAAGCTTGGTACAGTGTCACAAATAATAAATATTAGAACATTAGCACATTGGAGCAATTTCTACGACAATTGTATGTATCAAGATAACAACAATACATAATCAGTATATTGTTAGTAAAAATATACTACTATCCTGTTATTTTAGATGTTTTAAAAACATGAATATACAATAAACTATCACATACAAAAGCATGAAATTTTTTATACATATAACGGATAATCAAATTTGTCTCAGAAGCTGCGGTACCTGATCAGAAGTAATCAAGCTGTCCCGACATATTACCACAATTCCTCCATCTCTGGGTCGCAAGTGAGTTCGAATCTCATGTGGGGCAGTTGTCAGGTACTGACCTTTGGTCGGTAGTTTTCCTCCTGGTACTCCGGCTCTCTCCCACCAACATACCTAGCACGCCCTTACATTACATTACAGAAATGACTGTCAATGATGACTAAGAAGATGCAAGGGAGGATAGTAACAGTGTCCTCAATCTGGTCTGATATCGAATTAAAAAATCGTCAAATTGATTGTCACAAACTACATCTCCCACCATGGCATCCAGCACGACAGCAAAATTAATAGAGTATCGTTTCACTGTCAATCAAAAGTCAATATTTCTAGGAATAATGTAGGCCAATTAATTTGTATTGATGGCTTAGAAATCACGTCAGATATCGTATTACGGACATTGATGTTAACCCGTTATAGTTGAGGAATAACTCCCTTAAAAGACATTGTAACATACATATGGAGGGGATTATCAGCATTGCCGTGTGTGCTACGGGAATCGATAGTTCTAGTGTGTGTTTGTCAACTCCGTCGGAGAGTCATATCGCCTGCAGTACCTCCACTCACCATCATGTTTTCTATCCCTCTAGGGTGTGTCACTTCTAGGGTGCGTTCGATACGGATCTTACTGCACTTCTCAGCGACCCGGATGTACTTACCGGAAGTGTTTACATTGGTCACGTGATTATTTAACCCGGAAATTATAAATTTTCAGTGAAAGTTTTCGTGTCTTGGAATATGTCAATTTGGATATTTACAAAGTGATGGAATTAAAATACATTTTGGTGTCACATATATTTTGAAATACTGCAATATATTCTTCAGAATGATTGCCTTTTCACGTAGGGATATTTCTCAGGCTAAAGAAAACATATTAAACTGAAGTTAGACGTGCAGCTTTGATTAAATTTTATTGTAAGACACACAGGTAAGATACTTTGTGGAGGCTGTTTCAGGCATATATAGGGTATTAGAACTAATTCCCCTGAAAACGTTGTTGATTATGGTTTAGGCGTCGTTCATATTGTATAACATTTAAAGAAGATAAGCATTTTAAGCTCATCTTCTCATACAGAAATGATCATTTTAATCTAACAAATACAGGAAAGTTTTCCTTGCTTCCTATCATTGTCTATTGGTATGGGTTGTCTACCGTCGATATAGTATTTCCTGCCTTGACCTTTGTCTTCAAGTTTGGTATTTTCGTGTCTCTGATATGTACTTTATTTTTCTATTGTAGTGGTATGGTGTTGTACATTTCCTCTGTCCAGTAACTTCTTTCTCTTCTCCTTCACTACGGTCTCTCCTTTTTCATTGATAAAATATGTTCTATCTTACTTGAAAGGTAATACCTTTTTCTTCCTACTGATATGTAACATCTGAGTGGTATAGTAAAATACTATTTTTTCTTATAAGATAATACAATACTTTGGTTAGGTGTGTCTAGTTTAACATTTATGTTCTGCCTCGTTGTCTTGGTAACACAGATAGAAATGTCATTAAATCGTATATGACCGAAGGTATGATAATCAAGACTTATTAAGTTGTATTGTCTCAAATTGTACACAGGTAGTGCGTCTCTGGTCAGATAATGATACAGGTGTTTCGGTTCATCTCGAAATAATATTGCTATTTTCTGTCCAGCTGTGCAGAAGTCTAGACAATAGATTTTTTGCCGTCTGCCGCTGTATTGAGTGGTTTGCCGGGTCAGACACTCCCACCAGTCCCCAAAGGATAGAACATCACTGCTTTCTAACGTCCATCTGAAATTCAAATGACCACAAATGCATGACAGGGAATTCAGTTTGACCAATATGCAAGGAATAGATTAATACTAAATTTGCCATTTTTGAAGGATAGCCTAGAGGTTTGGACAAATGTTGTTTCTGTTTGATGCATACCTAAGCCATATAGCCTAACAAACTATTTATGTCCTATAATGGCGCAGACCTATAGAGAAATACAAAAGGGATTTTTATGATTAAATTACTGTCTAGCCTCAGGGAAAGGTCTTACATATTAGGCAGAAAAATAGGTCTTTCGGTAGTGGCGCTTCTTGTCTAATGCCTATACTTATGTTTCTTGACATTCTCTAAAAGGAAAGAAGGTGCAATGTAAATGTAAAGTACAACATCAGGAATTCTATACTGTGATACATATTCCACGTGGATCAGATAATCAACTCCCGGATGTTTATATTACCAAGGATATATACCTGATTCCAAAATGATTGCTGGCGGAAGGAGATATACTTTAGGGGATATCCGGCGGTTTACCTGCGCGGATATACCCCGAGCGTCTGTGGGGGACCATCGAAGGGACGGCCTCATAGATCGTGTAAGTAAATACCTAGGCTGTTGTTAATAAAATTGAAATTCAAGTTAAATACTTTGAGGAATCTTCCATTTCAGATTTGTTGTAAAATGTGCAAACAGCTGAAGATATTATACCAACTGTTGTTTTTTTCTCACTGCATTGTTGACAAATAATTTATGCATACAATCAATTTCCCCTTGTGACCTTAGCATGACTGTGAACTATTTTATTTTCATGTATACAATGTTTCGCGTTTCGGGATTTCACCAAATTCGCGAATACGTAGAGCCGCATTCAAAGTCTCTTACTGACAAAAGTGCATTCGTATATTTTCACAATTATTTGCGTAACTTTTGAACTAGCGTTCGAACTCTCGCAAAATTACGCGAAACAGTATACAAGCACAAAATAAAATATTAGCTAATATTGTACACCCATTTTATCAAAGTTGATCTTATTGGTGATAGGGGCTACACAAATATCTAAATTGTCTTGACCATATGTTACACAAGAATACAAAGATTTGTTGATATTTAAATGATATATTCATGACTACAACATGTTAATTATGAAGTGATTCACAATCATGTATTATATATTGCATAGATCATTCGGATATATTTTATATCCCTACTCAAACCTATAATATGTAATTATTTGCCACATGCTTATGACAATTGGATTCTTTATCAGTCAGTTTTTACAAATGTTCCATATTTATACCGAGTTCTTGACTATGTATCACAATAGAAGAGGACTTACCCGGCGTTTCGAAAGCTTTCCGAGTAGATAAGGCTCGTGTATAAATCCCCAACATGCAATTCACGTGTTAGACCGGATAATGTCACCATACGATCGTAACAACACAGGGCACGTATCCTAAACGTTATATTGCATTTCTGGAAAATTGATATGATGTGATGATAAGCAATATGAGAATATGTTGTATGTGATATTTCAACTAGTTGTGGAATATGAGGTTTGACAATAGTGGTAATAAATATACTATTATTGTGTCTCTATTCCAACAAAATTGACAAAATTCATAATGATGAAATAAATATTTTCTGTAACAAATGGCGCATAGCGCAGAGTAATAGCAACTTATTACACAAATAAACTTGTTGGATTTCACGAAGTCCGGTTTCTACAAAGTATTTTTGATTGCTCAACTGATTTCTTGAAAACTGGAGTTTCCCTATAATATATAAACTGGTAATGATTGATGAGAAATATGGTGGTTTGGCAATTGTTACAAAACTGAAGAATCTCTTGATGTCCTCACAGCGGGTAGCAATAGGGATTCACCAAGAGTCTGTGTGCTTTACTTTGGTATACAGAAACGTGTTTTGTAGTAAAGCGAAAGAGATGTAGTGATATTCTACACAGCTATAGTGAAGGTAAATACTCAAGTTTTAAGACCTTTTCGTCACTTCCGTTGGCGGGTTGCAGCTCTACGGGCGACAAACGACAGCACAATGGACATGCCTAACCATGTTAACAGAACACATACCATATTGGGCTATCCCGTACTGTTAACAGAACACATACCATATTGGACTATCCAGTACTGTTAACAGAACACATACCATATTGGACTATCCAGTACTGTTAACAGAACACATACCATATTGGACTATCCAGTACTGTTAACAGAACACATACCATATTGGACTATCCAGTACTGTTAACAGAACACATACCATATTGGACTATCCAGTACTGTTAACAGAACACATACCATATTGGACTATCCAGTACTGTTAACAGAACACATACCATATTGGACTATCCAGTACTGTTAACAGAACACATACCATATTGGACTATCCAGTACTGTTAACAGAACACATACCATATTGGACTATCCAGTACTGTTAACAGAACACATACCATATAGGACTATCCAGTACTGTTAATGGAACACATACCATATTGACTATCCAGTACTGTTAAGCGATTTATCTTCCTACACAATCTGATGTCTTCTTCTATCTATTGTTCTTGAATACATAAATTTGTGACCAATGGCTGTTAAGTATATAAAGTTCTGTAAACATTTGTATACTATTGGAATTGACTTTGTGCCTCGAGAAAATGTAACAGTTCGCAGTACCACTTTGTTCAGCGAAAAGAACGTGTTGCCTTACTGAACGTGAAGAGGTTGTAACCTTGATTAGACGGTTAGGGTTTTACATTAGCGATCTGCGTTTAGATGAATGTACTTTTCAGGTCATGAATTAATGAAGAACTGTTTTTAAATCAACATTAATTCATGACCTATAAAGTACATACATTTAAACGTAGATAGCTAAACAAAACGTAAGGCAAAACAATACAAAGTACTGAGGGGCCGCGGTGGCCCAGTGGTTAAGATGTCTCGACATATTACCACAAGCCATCCACCACTGGGATGCGGGTTAGAATCTCATGTGGGGCAGTTGCCAGGTACTGATTGCTGGTCGGTGGTTTTTCTCCGGGTACTCTGGCTTTCCTCCATCGACAAACCTGGTACGTCCTAACATGACCCTGGCTGTTAATAGGACATTAATCTAATAAAACCAAACTATCAAGTACTGGATTTGTTTTAAACAATGCTGAATCATAGTCAAGTGGGACGAATATGCAAAGAAAAAATAATTGTCTATTTAATATAGAGTCTCCTTCCAATTTGTCAAAATCATGCTCTAGCAATGCTTTGATTGAAACATTCAACTTAGTCATTAGATTCCTTGTAGTCAACGAAAGTAAGGACTCGTACATAATTCATGGATATTTCAGCGTTTTATTCAGCCGTGAAAGCGGCTATCGCAAGAACACTCCAAATTCTATCCATTTATATTTTATATAACATGGTGTTGTGGCAACCTTCATGCTTAGCGTGTTTTCTTAGAAGTGACGTTCACTTCTGGCCACGTGGACGCAGTAGGTAAAATGAAGGACATCTTATAGAGTTCTCCCCAGTAATGCAATATTCCGGAATCGCAGTAGGGGTAGTTATTATTCCATCTCTTTATATACAGAGTTGACAATCACTTTGGCCTTCCTGTCATGCTTGTCCGCACGAATCGACGAACAACTAGACGGTTGTTTACGTCAGGTTTTGGAGCCCTTGTCTGCGATCAGTCGCGTGGGGGGAATGTCTCGTCTTTGTCCGTAATGTTCCGTAATAGCTCCTAACGCATGCATGAGGTGACAGATTCACAGTTGAATTGCTTGGGATAGTATCTACCCTTTCAGTGAGTGTGTTAAACTAGCGATAGGATCGTAAAATCCGAGTTACGAGAATCAAAAGTACTTTGTTAGTTTGAACAATCTCATATCGACTAGGGCAGATTTTTGTGAGACCATACCTATAACCCCTGAGAGAGATACTAATGAAACGTACTGGAGAAATGGTGTATTAATAGATAAACTAACCAGCGGCATGCAAATAATGGTGTCGTACGATAGATAGAGAATTTCCCAACAAAACCGAGCACAAGCTGATAAAACGTCATCTTTTATGATGGCAGATCATTTAATTGTCTACCGTTAAGACCAGTGCGATATAACTAGCTAGTCCGTCTGTTGGCGTGTCATAAATAAACACACTAGTGGTATTGAAGGTTTAAAAGCTTTCTCGCTTAAATACGTTTTATGGTAGGAAAACCAGCCAAAAGGGAATTGTTGCTTTGAAATGATTGCAGTATTGGAATCTAGATTTCACAGTACAATGATACGACACAACAGACTTGTCACATATAACACCATATCAGGGTATTCGCTGCGACATGGGAAATATGGTACATATACACAGTCCGACATGTCCAAGAGGTTAGAAAGTACATTTTTGCTAGGTTAACTCGTCTACGGGGTTCGCGGGTAAATTTATGTCGAATGCACCCGTCCACGGATTCAACTGGTAAATTCGTGTCAGTTGAACCAATAGGTGCTAGGTGAACAAGTGCTCGGCATATAAGAGTAAATACCATGTTTCCCAGTGTAAAGTGTATCCAATAAAATGTCAAACAACGTTTGCTTCAGTAAAATGTTGCTGAAGCTTTGTAATAAAATTGCTTGACATTCTACCATCATCCCAATATCGTTGGGTTTAAGATTTCGGATTGCTGTCTAGTACCTCTAGGTCTGTGGTTTGTCCTCCTGGTACTCTGGTTTCCTTCCTTTGCCCACACTTTGCATGAGTTATGACCATGGTTACATAAAACTATACATCCGCCGTACATTACAAACGTAATGTGGAGCTACATTACTCTGTCACTACGTGACAAGAGGTTCATTGCTCATAAAATCGACAACTATTTAGATAGTTTTACCACTCAGTTCTGAATCTCGCCATTAAATATATATATATATATTTTTTTCTTCTTTACTCCGATCACCTCCATATCTATCCATTGTCCATCAACACCGTTATAGACTTAACGTCTTTCTTCCTGTGGTGATTGTCATATGAGACATTGGTAGTTTAAAAATAACATTTCAGTTGTTATATTTTTCCAATGACATTTCTGGGTTTGATAGGCCTATGGTCTATTTCATATTCCTTCTCTCGTTCGTAGTGAATATAGGTCATAATGTGCGACAGCGTTGCGTGTTAAACTACGTACTTGCTGTCATAGACGCCATGTTTATGTGGTGGGAGGGCGAACGGGCCATCGTAGGTTTAACTATTTTCGAAGAATGACAGGAAACCAAAAGGAAATTTGTGCATAATAGATTGAGGTATTGGATTGCGAGCGCCACCCCGTAATGGAGGTCGACTGTTTGTTATCATGGCGAGATTAGCCTGGTTACACTCGGCAAATGATGCGGCTTACAAACTTAGTGGTACGCCTTGTTCGTGATGTGGAATCCCATGTGTAAGACATTCTGACAATGTATCTAAGGGTGATCGCCAGTCACAATGATACAAAAATCCGATTCTTATAGAATACTTTTACAAGCTTTACTGGTATTCGACAATAGAAAGTGGGGCCTCGAAAACCCAGGAGACTGAATGCATTTGTTGGCTTCCCCATGGCAACCAATAAATCTGTACAAACAGCTTCTGGCGATACTTTGATGTTTGAAGCAGGAGTGTCTTGATTGATTAAGAAAATTTGTTGTACATTTTAATATAGTAATAACAATTTACAAATTTATTTCTGTCATATTGCATCAAATGATTTTGTACCCCATTTTACTAGGAAGATTTCTGAATATGAATAATTCATTTTTAGCTCATGATTGCTCAATTTTTGCTCAGATTTGTATTTGATGAAGAATGGTTATTTGTTTATGGTTTCTTGCCGACATATGACTTGGTCATGTTTAGTGTAATTGATACAGTTGCTTAGCAAATCTGATTGATATAATATTTTCGGATTTTGCCACGTTATGTGTTAAGCAAACATCGATTGTAAGCTCATTTTCTTAAAGCATATTCATTATTTTTGTGCGTTGCTAATGTATATTTGCCTTCTACATTTTGCTAAGTCTAAAATAGCTACTTTGATTTTCCTTTTCACTGTAGGCAGCTCCTGCTTACTCTGATATCAATTTGTGTCGAGTAATACAAATGTTCCCGTATTTATCAGCGTTAATTCAAATTGATCTCCAGGCTTTCAAGAGACGTGGCATACAAAGACATGGGTTAATTAAGTACTTTCTTGGGAGACTTTGGCAAGTAAACACTTTGTTTTCGCTCACAAACTCACTGTATTTTAAAACAATGCATTAGCAGGTGTGAATAGGTGTTTGTAGCGGAACTGAGAACAATTTACTTGAACAAAACTATACCTCTGTCAATCGCCATAGAACAACGGACAAAGCATGAACCTATGAACAAGCAATCAAAAATCCCCATCATCTCATTACCTTCCTTAATCATGGCTTTGACATATGAAACCAAAAATCCATCTCTATTAGAAACAAAAAATATATTAATCGGTATGACTATGATAATGATTAGTGATTATGATTGTTTCCGGTTGATTCAGCATGATTTGATAAGTTAACTGTCTGCAATAAGTGAATAATAAAACCAAAAGTTAGTTTATATCCTATATTTACATAAAAAAGGAACGCAAAATACAATAGCAAAGCAATGCAAACCAAAATATTGAATCTTGACAAAAACAGATTATAACAATGTGCTGCAAATTAATCCACAAATCATGATTTTCTTTGCATCAGCAACACAATTTTGCAAAATCTTGAAACGACACTGAAAATACTTGTTTTGTCTAGCTTTCTACGGATCGCTGTTCTGAAAACTGTCTGTTTATGCAAAGAGCTAGCACAGTTTGTTTATACACAGTATTTACACATGCAGTGTCAAACGTTACATTGATTTTGATATAAACTTATATGTTCTTTATTAGTAAACGTTTTGTCCAAGTAACATTCAACATTTCATATTAATTATTGTTGAAAACCCTGTTGCCATCAGCGAACGTCGAATTGAAAGTCATTGCCATACCATTTTAACGATTATCCGACGTCATCAATTAATGGTCACCAAACGTACTGTGTAGTTACTACTACATGTATTAAAGCAGAGTAATCATTTGATAATATTTACATTTCCGTTTTCTCTTTGCTATATAACCTTACCAACTGCGAAATCGTTTACACTTGCGAAATCGTTTAAACGCGCGTCATTTAAAATATCTGTACAAAAAATACAGTTTACACACCAGTAAACAACAAACAATAAAAACCATTCCTTAAATATAACATTCTGCAATTATATGACTGCAAAAAATGACTTAAGTTAGTATCGTATTTTTTCTACTTTTCCTAACTTAGTTCCTCCTTTCTAACGTCCATTATCTCACTTTTGGCCTTCACTTGAACGTTCGCTCTGCGAGGAAAGCTTTGGGTTCTGTACCCTGGCCGAGATACATCGTAGTCTAAAAGGAATTGTAGTTTCCGTTCCTGTTTAACGTTCAGTATAAATGGGAAGAAGGACGACTGGTTTGCACTATCACAAGTGAAAAGGCTCAACTCGTCCAAGAAGACACGAATATACCGCAGCCTCCCAATACATACAGACATTCACACACAACATAAACGACCTTAGATGTTTCTAGTCGTCAAACCAACCAACCCACCAACCAACAAAATCTCCCTATTTCTTACGTATGCGGTTTCCATAATATAAATCGTATTTTTGATAATGAAAAACTGAGATTCGTTGATGCACTACCAATTGTACTATAAAATCCATGCCTGCATAATACGTATAATATGTGTCACATAATAATTCAAACAGTTAATGGTGTTAGAATAGCATGGGAAGTGCATATTGGATATCTGGAAAAACATTGTCATAGAAATTGACAATCTCAAAGGGTTTTGTTGACATCATGTCGATACAGCTATTGGCAGATGGGGATTTATCTGTAATATGACATCACCAAAGTTCTTTATTATGTAAATATGATAAATAACTGATTTTTGTTTTGTAGAAGTTGACATATTCACCTTTGACTGTTTGATTGATATGGTAACTGTACCATGTTGGCCAGCAGTAATGACGTTAAAACAAAACAAGTTAATGCTAGATGTGGATACTTTAACCAGACACCTTCCTATTATCAAAATGAATTATTGGAATCAGAGTAAATATTCATTAACTTAATTGCAAACAACTTTTTAAAGCATCGGTTGTTTTTACTGACTAGCCAGGGTCGCAATACGCAATTGGATTTATTTGTATCCCGTCTTCCATATCATTATACCATTGATGGAGAATGTATGCTGTACACAGGCCGTCACTGTCATACTATGGACATTATTTTCCCCGGTAAATGACATCAGGGGCAGCTCTGATGGTATAGATCACCAGATTGTCGTGGAATATAGAACAGTGACACTATCTTTGGGAATACCCTGTAGCTGGATAGATTAATAATATATCCTAATGGTACTCAGTAGCACGATGGTGTCTATTCTATTGGTGACTTTTCTATGTCGTGACATTGCTGTCAACAACATCCGGTGATACTCAAGACAAAACCGGATATAGATTGTGTTACACGCGCATTAACGTGTGCTGAGAAATAGGTCTATGCACGTACATTGGCAACAACGGAGGAGACAAATTTGGTATCATAACTCAAATCAACGAGAATGTCCAGTAGATAGTTAGTGGCCAGTCTCGGTCCGTCTTGTCCTGTGTTCGAAAATGAAACACTCCCCTATACATGTATATGTATATATTAATTCGTTGGCACGCATCTTATTAAAGTTTTGAATGTTGAATGCCTAATGTCGTGCATCCATTGATCTTCATCCAACCTGGTTACGTAGGCTTTGTTATATCTGTGTCCTTTCTGCCTGTTGGGGACTTCATTTTTGTAAACCATATACAACCTGGTTACGTAGGCTTTGTTATATCTGTGTCCTTTCTGTCTGTTGGGGACTTCATTTTTGTAAACCATATACAACCTGGTTACGTAGGCTTTGTTATATCTGTGTATTTCAGCCTTTTGTATTTCTGTGTATTTCTGTCTGTTGGGGACTTCATTTTTGTAACCATATACAACCTGGTTACGTAGGCTTTGTTATATCTGTGTCCTTTCTGTCTGTTGGGGACTTCATTTTTGTAAACCATATACAACCTGGTTACGTAGGCTTTGTTATATCTGTGTATTTCTGCCTGTTGGGGACTTCATTTTTGTAAACCATATACAACCTGGTTACGTAGGCTTTGTTATATCTGTGTATTTCTGTCTGTTGGGGACTTCATTTTTGTAAACCATATACAACCTGGTTACGTAGGCTTTGTTATATCTGTGTATTTCTGTCTGTTGGGGACTTCATTTTTGTAAACCATATACAACCTTGTTACGTAGGCTTTGTTATATCTGTGTCCTTTCTGTCTGTTGGGGACTTCATTTTTGTAAACCATATACAACCTGGTTACGTAGGCTTTGTTATATCTGTGTATTTCTGCCTGTTGGGGACTTCATTTTTGTAAACCATATACAACCTTGTTACGTAGGCTTTGTATATATCTTGATCTTTCTGTCCTGTTTGGGGACTTCATTTTTGTAAACCTTACAACCTGTTACGTAGGCTTTGTATATCTGTGTATTTCTGTCTGTTGGGGACTTCATTTTTGTAAACCATTACAACCTGGTTACGTAGGCTTTGTTATATCTGTGTATTTCTGTCTGTTGGGGACTTCATTTTTGTAAACCATATACAACCTGGTTACGTAGGCTTTGTTATATCTGTGTATTTCTGTCTGTTGGGGACTTCATTTTTGTAAACCATATACAACCTGGTTACGTAGGCTTTGTTATATCTGTGTATTTCTGTCTGTTGGGGACTTCATTTTTGTAAACCATATCCACCTGGTTACGTAGGCTTTGTTATATCTGTGTATTTCTGTCTGTTGGGGACTTCATTTTTGTAAACCATATACAACCTGGTTACGTAGGCTTTGTTATATCTGTGTATTTCTGTCTGTTGGGGACTTCATTTTTGTAAACCATATACAACCTGTTACGTAGGCTGTATCTTGTTTTCTGCTGTTGGGACTTCATTTTTGTAAACCATATCACTGTTACGTAGGCTTTGTTATATCTGTGTATTTCTGTCTGTTGGGGACTTCATTTTTGTAAACCATATCCAGCCTGGTTACGTAGGCTTTGTTATATCTGTGTATTTCTGTCTGTTGGGGACTTCATTTTTGTAAACCATATACAACCTGGTTACGTAGGCTTTGTTATATCTGTGTCCTTTCTGTCTGTTGGGGACTTCATTTTTGTAAACCATATACAACCTGGTTACGTAGGCTTTGTTATATCTGTGTATTTCTGCCTGTTGGGGACTTCATTTTTGTAAACCATTTACAACCTGGTTACGTAGGCTTTGTTATATCTGTGTCCTTTCTGTCTGTTGGGGACTTCATTTTTGTAAACCATATACAACCTGGTTACGTAGGCTTTGTTATATCTGTGTCCTTTCTGTCTGTTGGGGACTTCATTTTTGTAAACCATATACAACCTGGTTACGTAGGCTTTGTTATTCTGTTATTTCTGTCTGTTGGGGACTTCATTTTTGTAAACCATATATCCAGCCTGGTTACGTAGGCTTTGTTATATCTGTGTATTTCTGTCTGTTGGGGACTTCATTTTTGTAAACCATATCCAGCCTGGTTACGTAGGCTTTGTTATATCTGTGTCCTTTCTGTCTGTTGGGGACTTCATTTTTGTAAACCATATACAACCTTGTTACGTAGGCTTTGTTATATCTGTGTATTTCTGCCTGTTGGGGACTTCATTTTTGTAAACCATATACAACCTTGTTACGTAGGCTTTGTTATATCTGTGTATTTCTGTCTGTTGGGGACTTCATTTTTGTAAACCATTTACAACCTTGTTACGTAGGCTTTGTTATATCTGTGTATTTCTGCCTGTTGGGGACTTCATTTTTGTAAACCATATACAACCTTGTTACGTAGGCTTTGTTATATCTGTGTCCTTTCTGTCTGTTGGGGACTTCATTTTTGTAAACCATATTAAACCTTGTTACGTAGGCTTTGTTATATCTGTGTATTTCTGTCTGTTGGGACTCATTTTTGTAAACCATATAAACCTTGTTACGTAGGCTTTGTTATATCTGTGTATTTCTGCTGTTGGGGACTTCATTTTTGTAAACCATATACAACCTTGTTACGTAGGCTTTGGTATATCTTGTCCTTTCTGTCTGTTGGGGACTTCATTTTTGTAAACCATTTACAACCTTGTTACGTAGGCTTTGTTATATCTGTGTATTTCTGTCTGTTGGGACTTCATTTTTGTAAACCATTACAACTGTTACGTAGGCTTTGTATATCTGTGTTTCTGTCTGTTGGGACTTCATTTTTGTAAACCATTTACAACCTTGTTACGTAGGCTTTGTTATATCTGTGTCCTTTCTGTCTGTTGGGGACTTCATTTTTGTAAACCATATACAACCTTGTTACGTAGGCTTTGTTATATCTGTGTCCTTTCTGTCTGTTGGGGACTTCATTTTTGTAAACCATATACAACCTTGTTACGTAGGCTTTGTTATATCTGTGTATTTCTGTCTGTTGGGGACTTCATTTTTGTAAACCATTTTTATACTTCTGTTTTGTAAACCATTTACAACCTTGTTACGTAGGCTTTGTAATATCTGTGTCCTTTCTGTCTGTTTTGTAAACCATATACAACCTGGTTACGTAGGCTTTGTTATATCTGTGTCCTTTCTGTCTGTTTTGTAAACCATATACAACTGGAGAGTTATTGATTTTCACCCGTCTTTATAAAATTATGAATAACTTTTTACAGAAATCATTCACTGCCGACATGGCAGGCTCCTATCGTGGTGAAACATCTAATCTTTGAGTCACGTGATTACTGCGGAACTATATAAATGATTTAAGATTAATACTGTGGTATTTCAAGACATGTATTAGAGAAATTCTGAATTTGTACCCAGTGAAATACATATTTAATTAAAACTGTCCATCACAACATGCACCCATTATGACCTCAGATTCAAGCAATACAGTGTGGATTTTCTGTCCCGACCTGTGCCTCCTGTTAAGTTTTGTTCGGTTTGCAGCTATATCATCTCTTGGCATTCATTTGCCAATTTTCAGTTGCGAAATGATTAATTAAATCCCTATTACGTGAATACTAATAACAGATGTCGTGAATTATAGATATCATATTCTGGCTGTATATGGTACTGTGACTCCATGTGATAAACCCTACATTATTACTTTAAATTGAAAAGATCGTTCTTAAAGCTTCCAAAGGTACATTATAATATGTTCGGAACCTTTCTGAACTTGATAAAGCAACCCACCCTTTGGTCACTTACTAAGATGTATATATATCTTTTTTGAAACTTGGCTTCATTCTGCCATCAGCTGTTAATAGTGTCTGTGTCTATAAAAGGATTGCATGTTGTCTAGGTGCCTTGGAACGTAACGTTACCTATATGTTTACCTGTATCTTAGGAGGCGTAATTATGGTTATAGTTGGTTTGATGTGTGATATAGATGGCCTCCTAATGGTGTTACCTTTCCTAGATCAAAGCCCTAGCTCGTGTAGCACCTGTGATTGACATTCAGAACACCTGCCAGAAGCCAGTAAACAGGTATCTCAACGACCTACAACAGCCAGTGCAAACGCTATTCAATGAATATTGCAATCACTTTATACGAATCAACCATTTCCAGTCGCCTGATAATGTCTAATGTCTTTTCTGTTTTGATATAAAGGGTATGTTTGTCTGTGCCTTAAATGTATCGACAGGGGGATTTCTTTTGTAACACCAATATCGATTTCAAAAGCAAAGCAAATGTCCAGGATGGTAATAACTGATTTGATATCACCAGTTTTTGGCATGCATGTTTATATGTATATAAGGGTATAATCATGAGTCGTAAGTCTTTTAATTTCTAATAAATGAATCAAATATCAATCATTTTTTATCTATTCCTCATTTAATTTATAAATCATATTTAATATTATATTTTAACGGGCATAGTGAGTGAGATAATTTTATCAAATTTTATTAAAAAAGATATAGACGACAAGAAACAACAATTCATAGCATATGAGTACCATTCCTTATCAAAAATGGACAAATACACTTCCCAATCGTCGAAGTCAACAGGAATTCTACACGACAATATGAAATGATTTATTTCCATGAAAATTTCAATAACAAGATTGAATTATCAAAAAAGTTTCTAAATTAGATTCATGTGGGCAAAGTTCCACTTCTTTGAATTAACTGAGCAATACAGCTTTATTTTTTTATTCTGTAACACCATTGGAAACAATATTGCCAACCACAGACCCTATTCTAGTTCTTAACGTTTCTGTTCTCCTTTATATTTACCCTCTCATGTTTTATTTACCTTACCTAACCTCACTTTGCCGACCTCTTTGTTTCTGAAGTCTGGTAAAGTCATCACCAACCACTAGTCTTTAGTATTCACAAACTTGATCAAATAGAGAACGTTTCAGAGTCCCACTTCAGTTGTTATTTCTTATCGTAAGAATCTGCGTGTCTAAAATTGAAGACCGCATAACAACCAAAAAAAAGAAAAAAGAAAAATCAAATCCAAGCGGGAAATGTTGTCTACGTAGAGTTTCATAGAGACTCATTTTATGTCTCACATTTCCTAACCTTACGCAACTTTAGTAAGTAGAATATGATTAGAAAGGGTATCGCTTATTCCTTTGTGTTGTGAGTGAAACACACCGCAATGATGCGACAATTTAATGATTACAGAACTGTCAACATGTGTCGCGTTTTGTTTTAGTATCAAAATCGATTATCATGATCAGTTGGTGCTTCTGGAATAGTAGACCGAATCTTTAAATTAGAAGAAACCTCTTTACTTTTGGGAGTAATATGTATCTGGTGTTATAACATACCATCAAACATAAGTGTGCCTTCTCCTTCAGTAATCCCAAAGTCATTTAGAAGGGGAACGCAATCATAAACATGTACGTTGACGATTTTGTAGGAAATAAAACAGAAATTTTGCATAACTCAAATGAAAGTTTTTTTAATTTATTTTAATGTAATGGGTGTTGCTTAAACACGATACTCACTGTTACGAATTATCTGGTTAATATGTCCTTGATTTCTTTATGTATAATTATGTGGTGTTCAATGAGATCAATGAAACTTTCAGTGATAAACACTTGTTTTTATTTTCCTTGGATTCTACCTGGATTTAGTCTGCCTGATTCTCTTTGGATTCTACCTAGATTTATATGGTGGTTCTATTCTGCCTTGTTCTCTTTGGATTCTTCCTAGATTTACAGGGTGTTTCTATTCTGTCTAGTTCTCTTTAAATTCTACCTATATTTATATGGTGGTTATATCCTGCCTTGTTCTCTTTGGATTCTACCTAGATTTATATGGTGGTTCTATTCTGTCTAGTTCTCTTTGGATTCTACCTAGATTTATATGGTGGTTCTATTCTGCCTTGTTCTATTTGGATTCTACCTAGATTTATATGGTGGTTCTATTCTGCCTTGTTCTCTTTGGATTCTACCTAGATTTATATGGTGGTTCTATTCTGCCTATTTCTCTTTAGATTCTACCTAGATTTATATGGTGGTAATATTCTGCCTAGTTCTCTTTAGATTCTACCTAGATTTATATGGTGTTTCTATTCTGTCTAGTTCTCTTTGGATTCTACCTAGATTTATATGGTGTTTCTATTCTGTCTAGTTCTCTTTGGATTCTACCTAGATTTATATGGTGGTTCTATTCTGCCTTGTTCTCTTTGGATTCTACCTAGATTTATATGGTGTTTCTATTCTGTCTAGTTCTCTTTGGATTCTACCTAGATTTATATGGTGTTTCTATTCTGCCTTGTTCTCTTTGGATTCTACCTAGATTTATATGGTGGTTCTATTCTGCCTTGTTCTCTTTGGATTCTACCTAGATTTATATGGTGGTTCTATTCTGTCTAGTTCTCTTTGGATTCTACCTAGATTTATATGGTGGTTCTATTCTGCCTTGTTCTCTTTGGATTCTACCTAGATTTATATGGTGGTTCTATTCTGCCTTGTTCTCTTTGGATTCTACCTAGATTTATATGGTGGTTCTATTCTGCCTTGTTCTCTTTGGATTCTACCTAGATTTATATGGTGGTTATATTCTGTCTAGTTTTCTTTGGATCCTACCTAGATTTATATGGTGGTTATATTCTGCCTTGTTCTCTTTAGATTCTACCTAGATTTATATGGTGGTTCTATTCTGCCTATTTCTCTTTAGATTCTATCTAGATTTATATGGTGGTAATATTCTGCCTTGTTCTCTTTAGATTCTACCTAGATTTATATGGTGTTTCTATTCTGTCTAGTTCTCTTTGGATTCTACCTAGATTTATATGGTGGTTATATTCTGTCTAGTTCTCTTTGGATTCTACCTAGATTTATATGGTGGTAATATTCTACCTAGTTCTCTTTAGAGTCTACCTAGATTTATATGGTGTTTCTATTCTGTCTAGTTCTCTTTGGATTCTACCTAGATTTATATGGTGGTTATATTCTGTCTAGTTCTCTTTAGATTCTACCTAGATTTATATGGTGTTTCTATTCTGTCTAGTTCTCTTTGGATTCTACATAGATTTATATGGTGGTTATATTCTGTCTAGTTCTCTTTAGATTCTACCTAGATTTTTATGGTGTTTCTATTCTGTCTAGTTCTCTTTGGATTCTACCTAGATTTATATGGTGGTTCTATTCTGCATTGTTCTCTTTAGATTCTACCTAGATTTATATGGTGGTTCTATTCTGCCTATTTCTCTTTAGATTCTACCTAGATTTATATGGTGTTTCTATTCTGCCTAGTTCTCTTTAGATTCTACCTAGATTTATATGGTGTTTCTATTCTGTCTAGTTCTCTTTGGATTCTACATAGATTTATATGGTGGTTCTATTCTGTCTAGTTCTCTTTGGATTCTACCTAGATTTATATGGTGGTTCTATTCTGCATTGTTCTCTTTAGATTCTACCTAGATTTATATGGTGGTTCTATTCTGCCTTGTTCTCTTTGGATTCTACCTAGATTTATATGGTGTTTCTATTCTGTCTAGTTCTCTTTAGATTCTACCTAGATTTATATGGTGTTTCTATTCTGTCTAGTTCTCTTTGGATTCTACCTAGATTTATATGGTGTTTCTATTCTGTCTAGTTCTCTTTGGATTCTACCTAGATTTATATGGTGGTTATATTCTGTCTTGTTCTCTTTGGATTTTATCTAGATTTATATGGTGTTTCTATTCTGTCTAGTTCTCTTTGGATTCTACCTAGTTTTATATGGTGTTTCTATTATTCTACCTGGACCTCTTTGGATTTTACCTAAATTTATTCTATTCTACTTGGTTCTCCTTGGATTTTACATAGATTTATTCTATTGTACATGGATCTCTTTGGATTTTACCTAGATTTATTCTTTTCTACCTGGATCTTTTTTAATTCCATCTAAAAAAATTAGTGGTTCTATTCTACATGGTCTCTTTAAATTGTATCTACACATATGGCGGATTGTTTTTTATGAAAACAGTAACCCTTACTCTGCAGTATCCTCTGGTTCTATTTCCTCTTTGGTACTTTATATTTTCTTTTGTAATTCATGTTTTCACAGTTTTAGTTTATGTCAATATTTCTGTGTATAGTTCCAGCTTTATCCTATTCGTTTTAGCAGTGTTCATTATTGAGTTGATAAATGCCTTCTGCTTTATGCTCCCCCCCCCCCCCCCCCCCCACACACACACACACTACCCAGATATGACCTTTGGAGAGGGACCGATGATAGACCTTTTACACTTTTTCACGCATCCTTTGTTTGTGTAACGATCGGCTATTTGGGGGAATTTTAGAACAATGGCAAATCACTTCTGTTGTCGATATCTGATTTTGACTGTATCTACACTACTAAAGATGGTATAACATAATAGGGGTTATTTCGGTCGGGGTCTATATAGCCAGGAGAGGTTTTATGAGATATTGAAGGATCAGTTGTCTCTCGAGTTCGCTATTTTTACGTCTTAGAAAAAAGCATAATTTAGAATTGGTATGGACATGTCCTAAATAATTCCATTTGCAAAAGAAATAAAAGCCCACTTTGTTTAAACATGTTTTTTTTTTTTTTAATCATCTTTTTTAAAAATGCTTTATAATTTCACTCAGTAATTTGTTAAGGGTGTACTTTCTCCATTAAGCATACGCTGAACTTAAGGTCAAACGTGAGGCGGTACAAAGGGAGGTGTTTGGAAGGGCGAAAGATGATATCTCAAATTTAGTCGCCTTTTCGAATTATACAGTGAGAGGGAGCAGGTGCAATTCTAACACCCTACCTGCAGGGTACGCCATCCTGTAGGAAACATTGCTGGGGTTTTATGGGTACCAATGAGCCTACCAGCATGCATTTATCGATGTTAGTTCTAATGTTCTGTACCGCTGGGAATTATCATATCCTGTCTTGAAAAGCTGATATCAAACGCCAAATGCATTTCCTATTTACAGCTGTGATACGTATAAACATATTCAGACTGAAAAGATTTGGCTTCGTAAGGCAGAAAGCATCTAACAACGTTCGGAGATTGGACACGTGGCCCCAGTCACGTGACTTCTGTTTATGACAGACTATTTAGGTACAACACTGAAAATAGACCGCATCCCATAATATCTTTTATTCCGACGTCAAATGCCATGTCCGTTTCAATTCCAGTGATGGGGCCTTTTAGAATCGGGCTGAATCCTAGATAGGTACTAACATGAGCTTTAGAAAAGTCGATTTTATTTCCAAATTGTCTCCTTTTATTTAAGGAAAGATTTAATTATCTTTTTATCATCATACCATTGTAAGTCGGTCGCACTTGTGTGTCATAGACTTTGGCTGTCGGTAAAATTATAGGCAGACGACAATGTTGATTTTGTACCGGTAGGCTGTAACGGAAATCTAGGGTAATCGTGAAGAAATCGTTACATAAAAACGTCAGAGTGCGACTAAATGTCCTGTCAGACTGTCCCTCCTAATATAAAATAGGAATACCTATCTAATGCTCGTGATAGAACGTGTTTTTTTTCTCTTGAAATATTCCACAATGTATGAATTGAATGAACAATGCTTACTATATTCAAATTTTTGACGTACCATTCTGGTGTTGTTAAATTAGTATCATATTTTTTACTGCGAGCTTTGAACTATTTCATTTAGATGCAGTTTCTCAAATAGAGCCATACAAAAAAATTTAAAAAAATTACATAATATAAATAAATCTGACCCAGAATTGTCGAAGTTATACATTAAAATGATACACCTTGGTTAGTCTTCGTAAATGGGCACACAGAACGTCTTTGAACTTTGAACACACTATCTAGTGGGATAGCCACCCCACTCCAGCTCCCGAACAGGAAGTGAGATGTATCTTCACTAAGCTAATCTTTTATTATATTTTTCTACGAATATGACCATTCGTCTCATTTATAGATAATCAAATGAAAAATTGAATTTGAAACATTAAACTTCTGCATTTCTCCATATGAGCAGTGCGGAAGAATGGGTAGCGTCAATGAAATGATATATTTTAGATTTAGTGGGGTTGTTCAGGCAAACATAAATGAAAGATGTAATATTTTATTGGCTATTTGTGGGCGTCAATGATGTAAAACTTAACATGGCAGCTATAAACCAGCTATCTCTACCACAACGTCAGCACCGCATTGGGTAAAACAAAATCAAACATTAAAATCATATCTCTAAATGCCAAAATAAATCACTTAGTTGTATCTCGTAGCACCATAACACTGGTCTCGTTTCTGTCAGTACAAATACACCTATTTCATTCAAAGTACCACTTTATCACGTAACATGAAGGAATTTCTAGACCGATGTCTTTTTCATTAGCTTTTTAAGTGCGCTTTCGCAAAAAGTAATTTGGAAACCAATAAGGGTTAATACACTATTGTAATTACCGAGCCATTTACGTAAAATGATCGTGGGCTGTCAGAGACACCTGGTCACAATCATGACAGTATTCTTGGGTTGGTTTTATAAGAAAGGTTCAAACAGGACCCGCTGCTTAATCAAACAATAATTAGGAATTTTATTACATTATGTATCAAAATTTAAATAAAAATGTACCATGTAATCAATCTACCACAGAATTAAACCTTAAAAGGATTACTACTTACATCGCAACGAGATAAGGGATTCATTTCTGTTCATATTTACTGTGTGGGATTTTTCGTATTTTGGATTTAGAAAAATAACGAAATATTCCTGGTTGGGTGTTATGCGTTTACAATTATGGGATTATGCCCAGAGACCTACTCACCCGTATTGAGTAACTCTACCATAAGTTATCTTTACTGTCTTATAAGTGTTTGTCCTATATTAGGATCACATATAAGACAGTAAAAGGTAACATCTAGGACAGTTACGGGTAATGGTCCCATAATCTGAGAGTTAAAGTTCAGTAACAACAATAGATGACATCACAACTATGTTTGAACATATACATGCGTCTATAACGCGGATACATAGTGAACTTCCAAACCGATTTATGATAACAATACCTTAATATTTAGTTCAACTATGATTGAAAATATATTCCATCTCCGTATGACCTCACGTGGCAATGGTCATTTGATATCGGTGCACGTGCTTTGTGTGACGTCATTTCAACACAAGAACCAGACAACCTCACTCCCAATCAAAATCCTATTTCTGTCCCGAAATGGAACCATGTGAGAGAAATCTGATTACTGTAATTCAGAAGTGCTAGTGTGTGTCTAAACTTAGTAACCAGTGTACAGATAATATCACTAAAGGTTGATTGAGTAATATTTCCAAAAAAAACTTGGAGCGGGAAAAAGTAATCGGTCGTCTGCTCGGGAGCTGTCAGATTCACAACAGGCCATTGGGATGGATGGTCTTAGATCCACAAAGTGTCGCGGTCAATGACCATATAAATAAACTGGGGGACATCGAGTCCTGGACGTGTAGTCCATCATTCTATGTATTTACTTATCAGGATTTCTCTACTCCATCAATGAAATCGTCGCATAATCTAACACTTTTTTACATCTCTGTAAATTGGTAGCAGATAAAAATAAGGCTTCCTCATCGATAAGCGATTGGAGCGATCCAATTTGACGGGCAATGCTTTACAAATTGAGTCCTAGCTATTAGTGGATTGTAAAGCTCGAAGATATGACTATAGAATGAATGAGCGGTAATGTTCCAGCAGTTATGTGTTTTGTAGTAATGACACAATGGCTCCATACGTTTGCCAAACCTACTCAGATATTTTCTGTACAAAGGCTGGCTAACAACACGACACCCGTTTCTAATGACAATGTTACTAAATAGGTACTAAAACTTCTTGGGATTTAAGTAGGTCAGACGGTATAGAAAGTGTCTATGTTGACTGTGAGATGTTCGGCCATTGATGCTAGAAGTGGTTGTGTTCGCAAGAAATCCAACACTCTCAAACTCATGGGGATCTGCGACGCAGGATTCGAAGAACACCTGTGCAGACTAGCGCTGAAAGGTCTTCATGGGCGCCTGATCCACACAAAGTAATAAAGGATGTTACAATGGTTTCACTGAAATACAACAAAGTCTTTGCCTTCGGTGTAGATATCATCCACATAAACTACTTCAATATTCAATGCTTAACAATTTTAAGCATTGCGGCTCAAAACTACAATAATACTACATGAAACAGCCTACAACAATACACAAATTCGATTGTACTCTTATAAAAAAACGTTGTGCAAAGGGAACACTTCTAAAAACGAAAAGCGTCATTGGTCGATCAGTATAATGAATGTCCCTATGAGCAGTTTCGTGGACCTCTTTCAGCATCGAATTAATCTGGCCTTTGTCCATTGGTTTAGTTCTAATTCCGCATTGAGAGCTAGGAAAATAAATTCAACGAAGTCCACAGCCTTGTCCTAGTACTTTTTCGTGATATACATGTATTTTTCTTTTTTTCAGTGGTGCAGTTTCGGCAAAAAATATTGTAGAACAACTGGAGCCTTATCTCTTTGCAGTGCATGCCTCATTTGAAATGATAGTAGCTTCATATCCTCTAGTTTTCTTGTCATTGACGAATTATTCAATTTGGCAAAATTTTAACAGACATTTTCATTGACTTAACAATACTAAATGATGTAGCCGTTTGCACGGCGTCCCTGATAGACAGAAACCATTGCTCCGTGATTTCAAGGAAAAAACATACTCCATAAAAAACTTCCCTTTGGAGTACGCTCTGATATTTGTTTTCCATTTCCCATGACAGAATACATCTATTCAAGTTAATCCTTTAGAGATCTGGCGGTAGGGTGTAGATTCCAAAGGAATGTGTTATGGTTACATCTCTGAAAATCTGGTACTTTTGAAAGTGTATATCATATTCAGATAATATATTATAGGTAAGGCTAAGTTACATGAACTTAATAGGGATCAACTTCACCGGATTCCAAACAATGACAATGATAGATCACATGTATATGACAGATGAAAATAGTTTTGCTTGGACTCAACAGATGGGAAAAGAGCTGGTTCAAACTATTTAGCATTGCTGCCTGGAGAAAAGGAGTATCAGTATAATAAAATCGTTAAAATTCCTTTCCAAGCTGTTCTAATGTGTTCATATAATGCAAAACTAAGTTCCGAAATTTCCTTAGGTTGTGTAGCATTGATGAAACTATGTTCTGAACCGGTGCAACTGTTCTTAGAAATTTTCAAAACGTGACAAATGAACACGTGAACTGACTGAAGGTATTATATAACGGTATAGGTCACGGTTATGTTCAGTAAACTTGGTATTGTGACTATAGTGTTTTATAGCGTAGGGCACGCACTGTAATGCTTACCCCATCACATCCACGGCGTCAGAAATACATCACGTGAAATTAAAAATAAATCCGATTTCATTTTCTCTAGTAAAAGCTCACGGATTGCTTAGAAAATAAAATATTATGAAAGTAACTTGGGAAAAAAGGATCGAAATGATAGTACAAAAATAGCGGTCACCCAATGAACATGTAATGGTAGACAACGTCATACAGGTGTTAATTCAAAAGAATCACATCTAGACTTAAATGTCACGACATTGACACTCGTTAACACGAGTTACAACAGAATTTGTAAACGAAATCATGTCAGGAGGCTTGCTTACAGAATGAAGTATTGGCCTTAGTGTCAGGTCGTAACTTACTGGTATATGTGGTTAATATGGCGTTAAAGACAAAATGAAAATCAGTAGTGAAGGGAAAACATCCAGAACGATGAGGGTGAGTATATACATATGTATACATATCTTGTGATTTCAATATGGTGCTTTAAAAATGTTGGGTAACGAGTTATTATTTAAAAAAAAACACCAAAAAAAACAGGAGGGAAAACAATAAAGGAAAGACATGTATGTACTAACATCACGTGACTCGTGACGTCACTGCAGCCCTCGTTGGAGATTCACGGTTAATTGGACAACGCAGTGCAGTCAACCATATAGCATGGTTCTCCGACGATGCGATGTAGCATGCTGTAAACAAACTCTTAAATCATGATAAGTAGAGTTTATCTATATTAAAATGGAGTCTACCATCACAATGTCCCTGGCTGTTAGCTGCTGTTAATTGTATGTTGAAATAAATACATACGATGATCATTTCAAAACAAGACAGATGTGTCTAAAACTATAAGATTATAACGGTTTCTTAATCTGTATATAATAATTAAGGTCCAAGTCTAATTAACTTTAATACTGTTCCTATAAATTGTCGACTCGAACAACGTGGATGTTTCGAAATTTCTGAGGAAAAATCTTTAAGCTGTTAAAGGTAACTGTAAAGGTAACTTTAACATAGCCCACATTAAATTGTTATGTTTTGTCCACATGTATGTCTCGGTTATACCCTGGTACCAATGCCAGCAATAATACACCTGCCTAGATATCATTAGGCTGGTTTGCCTAATATACATAGAGGAGTATCGTCCTATCAAATACTGGCGATGTCTCGGCGCAGTGTCTATATGTGATGTGTCTTTGGTAGAAATAACTTTAATGGTCTAAAATTAATGTCAATAATAGTGTTTATTTCAATAATTTCTGACCTTCAAAATACTCAATATCTGTCATAATACTATAATACCTTTTGAGGCAGTCGATCCTACATCGAAAGGATTGTGACACCTAAACGAAACTTATCAAGACCAGAGTCACTTCTAGACGTACACTTTCCGAAAGTTGAAATATTAGTTTGGAAAACAGAAAATAATCGCGGGGTTAAGTCGGGTAAAATCATCGGATGGTAAGAGGACGCGGTGCATAATCTTGCATCATTAGCTGTCGAATTCGTTCGGAACTTTCCGTTTTAGTTTGCAGTAGTACACTTGTCTCATCGAGTGATGGTCGATAACACATTATTCAAAGAAGAATTTTACGTCGTATTGCCAACAAATTGATTACCTTTCCAAACGTAATCACACGGGTTTCATCATCTCTCAATGGGCGTATAACAGTGAACTTCTGGAGCATGTGTAGAACTCACACCCCCGGAAATAAATTTTGAATGAGTACCAGATTCAGGTGACAAATTGTCAGTCTGGCATCAGCTGATAAAGTATTTCTGATTTTCACTTTAACTTTTTGCTATTTTTAACACTTTGCTATTCACACATCTAAAACCACTAGACACTACCACGTGGGACCATAACGATTCTCCGTACGCTGTGATTTGTGAGGTTATGATCGCGAGACGTTATGTAAATTTATCGTAAAACATGCTTCCAGACAAGAGATTCAATATAGCCGTCACGCCGTCACTATAATCAAATGTTTGTCGTCGACTTTGTCAGCGTAATCGTCAATTCTATGGTCGGCAAGACATTTCAACGACACACACAGGCAAATACTAGAGATCTATAAAACCAATCACAGCCGTGAGTTACACTCATTTTGAACTTTAAATACAATATCTCCCGGTGTTGTTTACACGAATGTAATGAAGAAAATACATTGTTACTGGCTGTTCTCCCACCTACAACCTGGCTTATTGTCTCGTTTTTATCCCGCCATCCATCCTAGATATTCCAGGAGCTACTAGCCATCTCGTTATATACCCCCCCCCCCCCCTCCTAGAAAATGTCATAGCAAAACTGAAGGTAGTTCAGGAGAAATAAACTGGCCAATCACAGGCGTACAATGACTTCCTTAGAAGATTTAAAGTGTGCGACGCTCAACTTCAAAGCCATACATTTTATCGTTATGACCTAACCACCTGTTCATTCTTGTAGAATTCGTAACCGTATTTCCATAATTCCAGTTGCGTTTTTCAGATCATACAAGTACATGTAACTGGAGGGTGGAGGTATCATATCATATATAAATATGGATTATAATGAAGACACCAAATTGTCTAAAATTTCTATATAGATATAGTCTTAACAAATGTACAATGTTCTCTGACAAGCCTAAGCTTATTGTTTCCGCATATGATCCCATATATATCTAGATGTAAACTTTCTTCAGTAGAAAATATTAAACTTTACCCGCTATTTCTCAGTATCAATCAGGCTATTGGAAACGAAACAATGGATTAGTAGTCTAAATAATACCTGAAAACAAACTAATTAATTAAACACCAACAGAATACTTAAACGTACCAAGCCATTCATGTTGATAACGTGGAAAATGTATATTTCATGAAAAGCACTTGGAAATGAAGATAAATGTTCCGGAAGGGTGCCTCTGTTCTATTTACTACGCGTTATATAGTAAATTACGACATTTCCTTCTCACAAATTAGAGTAAGAGTCCGGTAGGTAATTTCCGGTTTCCGTAAATGAACAAGTGAACTGTATTGATGGGTTGGACAGTTTTCGTAAAGTTTTTGTTAATCTGTATACGGCGATAATGTGTCTCTATACGGGTTATAGTGTGTGGCTACAACATATTAACACTAATTAATAGCACTGATTTCTAAATATGATTTTGTTGAAGTAATTACCAATAATTACCTCGGTTACCTATGCTTCTGCTTTCACTTGACTCACAATCGATCTGAATAAAACCCAACATGTGGACAATGCAAATATTTATCATATCCAATAAAGCCAATGTAATATTCCATTCCAATAATTCAGGAATGCTATATCATGTTGTATCGTTAATTGTAATAGACAATATCAGTTTCTTATCACAAGATCAGTAACAATTCAGATTGCAAAAGTTCATTTCACCCGCGACTCTGTCAAAAATATTACGTTTCAGGCAAAATTCTACGTAATGTTGTTTGGATAATGCTATTGGTCTTGGTCCTCCCACGGGCACTTGCAGTACTAAAGATAGCTTGACAGCAGTTGTGGTAATTATATGGGAATAGAGAATATTACCAAGACATTTTTATTAACTTATATATGGGAATAGAGAATATTACCAAGACATTTTTATTAACTTACAAAATGTGTGTGCCTGTGCTCTGTCCCGACAAGATCGTCGTGCATGTACTAGCAACAATGAATTTAAAAACTAAGATTATCCAAATCAAACGTGTGTTGCTTTCAGGTAGGATTAAGAAAAAGATGAACATAGGGAGTCATTCAAATAGGTGAGAATGACTTAACAAATGAAAATAGTTACAACTGAATTCAATCCTCCCGACACGGACCGATTCATACACTGTAAGTAAAGAGACAAGTTCCTAGTTATGATAAACTGATGGTGTTTAGTTTTAACACAATTACTGATCATTCATCGACATACCCTTTACTGTCACCGCCTTCCTTTTGTCAATCCGCCATTACAACATCAATCAAATAATCAAGCATACGGCAATCTACACATCGACCAAGATATCAGAACAGCCTAATGTCAAAATTGATGGTGGACCATCGTCTCGCAAAGTCAACTTTTCATTATTGGTGACTTTTGGTTTAACTTCGACCATGTCTATAAGCACAGCGCATTCCATTACAGAGCTCCGTTGCCTATCCATCGTTCTAGGGGACACCAGCCTCATCAAAGCTCTAGCTTCTCAATCACGACTCCAGAGTCTGTTTGTGCTTATTATCGTCAATCTTCTCACTTTCAAAATTGATTTGGTGAATATATATATCATTTGGAGAGAAACACTATAAATTTTATAAGTTTTATCTAGCTAAGAGCATGGAAAAAAAATCCTTAAATCATTTGTGATACTAGAGTTAATTTTTTGTCCTTGATCATGTGGTACATGTAAATCTATCACAAAATAAATGTGATCTTAATAAGTTTTGGGCGAGTTAAAATTAGCATTTTCTTGTTGCACGAGTAATCTTTCAAATGAAAGCAGACTTGATATATTACAAAATTTTCGGCAAGTTTTTTTTTCTTTTTAACCCCCAATCGAAATAGAGTAAAATGGGGAAGGTCGCTTAATTTTCATGAAGAAAGAAGTATGCCACCACAATTACTGTAAAGCATACGCTGAAAGGCGGAACAGAAGTCAGAGATCAAGAACTTCATCGCAATTTCCTAGATAACTTTGCGCAGGTACATTATTTCAAATAACGGCGTTGTTTGTTATTTCAACTCCATGCAATTATTTCCAAGCCATTCGATATCTTGGTTCGTAGAAACAATAACCTTTTTAAATCTAAACTATTATTACATGCCTGCGGTGGAACTAGCAAAAACATGAAATTTGATAACACGTGTCATTTCCAGCAATGACCGTATTCATCACTGCTGAAGATGGTTAGTTCGCTTTGAGTGATCATGCCATGTTCACCATTGTCGCCAATGACAAAGTTGGTTTAATATGTCAAATCGTTGGCAACATAACCATGCTTTAGTCACCATTGTCGCCAATGACAAAGTTGGTTTAATATGTCAAATCGTTGGCAACAGTCTAAACCAAGTTCAATGTATTAACATGTAAACATGTCCAGAACAAGGCCAAGTCAAAGTCATTAGCGTCGTTGGCGAATCTAGTCGAGCATATCAAGATACTGTTTCACAAGACGAGAGAATCCTACCGTTGCCATTTTATCCAAAGGCATTTTTTGTGCATTTGCAAATAAATCCTATTGCATTACAACCTTAGCTGGCCTTTGTAAGTGTGGAACTACATTTCTTGTGTCTAGTTATTACAACAACGGTTTCAAACAGAGGCCTCTACATGTGTATATCAACAAGAGTTATGACTGAACATGTGTTTATTTTGTTGGTGACACTTTTTAGTGTCATTCTAGCTTAAATATAATGAATAATTGCAAATAAGTTATTGCATTTACTTTAAACAAAAAAAAAGAAAAGAATTTTAAGACTAAAATTTGAGTTCGGAAAAATTAGCAGTGTACAGTAATTGGTTCCTGGTCAAAAGCTTAATGTTTGTAACTGATTAAGTACGCCATTTCATTATATTTGTTGTGTTTTTAGAATTAAGAGATAAACAGAAATAGTAGAGGTAAATGTCCAACTGAAATATTGTACCAAGTGATACTGGAAACCAACATATCTCCCTGTGTAAATTAAATCAGCAATTTTCCCAGATAATGGGAAATAGCGAAAATAAATCACTGCCGAAATGTTTAGTAGCACCAAAGAAATATTATCAATAACAAACTGTTGTGAAAAAAGTCCTTAAGCACGAGCACAAAATGAAGTCGCCATGGAGACACGTTGGTTTACAGTAGCTGATTTGATGATAAGACTCCTGTGCTTGTCGACTACAGAATACAACAATGTAAATTTTATTGGAGAGACAATTTTATTTACCACTTTAACAAAAGCATAATTTACAATTCAATAGGAACTTACAATTCTTACCTTTCTTTCCACCAATGAAATCCTTCAATACAACAGCCAATCACTGGTAGAGAAACAGACTTGGCTATTTTTGATTAAAACCACAACACGAAACTGCACAATACTGATCTGACATGCAGAGTACTTAAAATCGGTGACAAAAACATGATCTGAGCATTAAGGATGACACAATGAAGCCGTGAAAAAATGGCACGTGAGCGATAAAATGATGTCTATGACAACGAGGTGATTTATCAGAGGACTTTTTCACAAACCATTAGCTTAAGTTGACTACATTGGGTTACACCAGCCTACACATATCTTGTACTGAATCTATAGGGGATATAATCATAGATGTAACTGGGTGATAAATCTTATTCTACAATGACAAGAAACTAGCCTACAAACGAATGTACTGGTACATTCAGATCTGGTGGAAGGGAGTGATGATTATGTACGGCAATGAATTAGAAGGTCGATGATGATTAGGATGATGATAATGATTTGTTTGATGATTGAATCATCTATTGCATTACAGTCACAAACAATGGTAAAACAATCTACTCGGACTTAACCATATCCACCTTATATATCTGACTACCAAACAAACAAGTCTGTTGGATATTAATACCCTATACTAATATACAGCCAGTTATTTTCGCGGGTAAATTTGGACCTAACACTTGATATATTAAGTTTTACCAATACAAAAATTTATCTGACTTGCAATATATACATAATTCAAACCAATTCCAAAATATTATATTTCAGTGATCAAAATTTTGTGACCATGGCGATGTCACAAAAATAGCCAGTTATACCGTAACTATAAATCAGGCGTTATCTCTGGTCTATCCAGTTATAGTTTAAAGACTAACATGTCTAATTCTTTTCTCTTTCTTATCAATTGGTTTTCAATAAGACCTAAACATAATTTCCTACAAATGTGATATCATTTGGTGTGTACCCCTATAATACTCCCTGATCAAAGCTAGCGCGAGACCTCTATAGACCTCTATAAAGTCCCCACACTCGGACTATCTGCCAGGGTTACACTTCAATGATGTTGTAATTGAAATCCATTAGTTCTGTTACACACAATGTGTTAAAATCTTAAAAAGAGGATTCTGGATCTCTTACCTGTTCAAAATCACTTCCAAAATAATACAATCTGGTGTGTTAGTGAGAAATCTGTGATCTTAAACCAGCATCCACATTGGTATTAAATGTACACAACCACATTAACACAATCACCCCTGAAAATTCATAATCAACTGTTCCAAACTTTTAATAAGAAGAGTTCAATGTTACTTCAGGGTGAATGAGATAAGATGGTGATATCCTACCTGGGACTATTAATCATGATCGTATGGTTCAGAAGACTGTGCAAGAACAGACAGAATTAATCTGAAGTAGCAATGTTAAAAACCAACAATATATCACAAAATGTATAGTGTAAGTATATGAGGATAGTGTGAACAGGTGTTTATATGGGTCACAAAACAACACCCACTGGTAAACGATCTAAAAACTATATGCAGTGGACCTTATCAGGTCATCAAATAGTAAGTGTTCACAAAATACAAGTATTCCATCTAGTTCACAGACAGTTGCTAATTATAAAAGTTAGATGAAAACAACAGAACATTGGTTTTCTATGTTCTAACACCAAATGTCCTCATCATTTGGGTACTTGTGTTGGTTGGTAGTTTGGTGTCACTACTGGTAGGCCTGTTCCTCCTCTAGCCTTTCATCCTCTGGTGGTGGTGGTGGGTATGGCTCTTCTTGCTGCGGACCATCGTCTTCCTCGAACTGGCGTTGGAATCCATTCGGCTCCTCGTCGGGATAGCCCTTATGTTGGTCCTCCTGTTTAATATGAATCTTGCCGTCAAAGTCCAGGGGGGCATGTCCTGTACCATATCATCTGGCTGGCCTAAACAGGAACTTTAATACAAAATACAATAACACAAAGTATAATGTATGGATAGAAGATATACTGCTTGTCTACCTTCCTTGGTATCCTGTCTATCACGATCTCTATCCAATTAATTTACTACAGCTAGCTATAACAAGTAAGATATAATGTAAGGATAGAAGATAACTGCTTTGTCTACCTTCCTCCATTCCTCCTCTCCTGTGTTCTCTATCCCTAACAGAGCTAACAAGTTAAGAAGATAATTGTAAGGATAGAAGATAACTGCTTTGTCTACCTTCCTCCAGCGCTAACAAGTCATATAATGTCCTGTGTCCAACCTTCCTCGCCATTTCCTCCTATCCCTACAGAGCTAACAAGTAAGATATAAGTAAGGATAGAAGATAACTGCTTTGTCTACCTTCCTCCTCCTATCTCTATCCCTTACAGAGCTAACAAGTAAGATATAATGTAAGGATAGAAGATAACTGCTTTGTCTACCTTCCTCCATTCCTGTGATCTCTATCCCTACAGAGCTAACAAGTAAGATATAATGTAAGGATAGAAGATAACTGCTTTGTCTACCTTCCTCCATTCCTGTGATCTCTATCCCTACAGAGCTAACAAGTAAGATATAATAATGTAAGGATAGAAGATAACTGCTTTGTCTACCTTCCTCCATTCCTCCTCTCCTGTGATCTCTATCCCTACAGAGCTAACAAGTAAGATATAATGTAAGGATAGAAGATAACTGCTTTGTCTACCTTCCTCCATTCCTCCTCTCCTGTGTTCTCTATCCCTACAGAGCTAACAAGTAAGATATAATGTAAGGATAGAAGATAACTGCTTTGTCTACCTTCCTCCATTCCTCCTCTCCTGTGATCTCTATCCCTACAGAGCTAACAAGTAAGATATAATGTAAGGATAGAAGATAACTGCTTTGTCTACCTTCCTCCATTCCTCCTCTCCTGTGATCTCTATCCCTACAGAGCTAACAAGTAAGATATAATGTAAGGATAGAAGATAACTGCTTTGTCTACCTTCCTCCATTCCTGTGTTCTCTATCCCTACAGAGCTAACAAGTAAGATATAATAATGTAAGGATAGAAGATAACTGCTTTGTCTACCTTCCTCCATTCCTCCTCTCCTGTGATCTCTATCCCTACAGAGCTAACAAGTAAGATATAATGTAAGGATAGAAGATAACTGCTTTGTCTACCTTCCTCCATTCCTCCTCTCCTGTGATCTCTATCCCTACAGAGCTAACAAGTAAGATATAATGTAAGGATAGAAGATAACTGCTTTGTCTACCTTCCTCCATTCCTCCTCTCCTGTGTTCTCTATCCCTACAGAGCTAACAAGTAAGATATAATGTAAGGATAGAAGATAACTGCTTTGTCTACCTTCCTCCTCTCCTGTGATCTCTATCCCTACAGAGCTAACAAGTAAGATATAATGTAAGGATAGAAGATAACTGCTTTGTCTACCTTCCTCCATTCCTCCTCTCCTGTGATCTCTATCCCTACAGAGCTAACAAGTAAGATATAATGTAAGGATAGAAGATAACTGCTTTGTTACCTTCCTCCATTCCTCCCTCTCCTGTGATCTCTATCCCTACAGAGCTAACAAGTAAGATATAATGTAAGGATAGAAGATAACTGCTTTGTCTACCTTCCTCCATTCTTCCTCTCTATCCCTACAGAGCTAACAAGTCCTGATAACTGCTTGTCTCTATCCCTACAGAGCTATCCCTACAGAGCTAACAAGTAAGATATAATGTAAGGATAGAAGATAACTGCTTTGTCTACCTTCCCATTCCTCCTCTCCTGTGATCTCTATCCCTACAGAGCTAACAAGTAAGATATAATGTAAGGATAGAAGATAACTGCTTTGTCTACCTTCCTCCATTCCTGTGATCTCTATCCCTACAGAGCTAACAAGTAAGATATAATGTAAGGATAGAAGATAACTGCTTTGTCTACCTTCCTCCATTCCTCCATTCCTGTGTTCTCTATCCCTACAGAGCTAACAAGTAAGATATAATGTAAGGATAGAAGATAACTGCTTTGTCTACCTTCCTCCATTCCTCCATTCCTGTGTTCTCTATCCCTACAGAGCTAACAAGTAAGATATAATGTAAGGATAGAAGATAACTGCTTTGTCTACCTTCCTCCATTCCTCCATTCCTGTGATCTCTATCCCTACAGAGCTAACAAGTAAGATATAATGTAAGGATAGAAGATAACTGCTTTGTCTACCTTCCTCCATTCCTCCCTCCTGTGATCTCTATCCCTACAGAGCTAACAAGTAAGATATAATGTAAGGATAGAAGATAACTGCTTTGTCTACCTTCCTCCATTCCTGTGATCTCTATCCCTACAGAGCTAACAAGTAAGATATAATGTAAGGATAGAAGATAACTGCTTTGTCTACCTTCCTCCATTCCTCCTCTCCTGTGATCTCTATCCCTACAGAGCTAACAAGTAAGATATAATGTAAGGATAGAAGATAACTGCTTTGTCTACCTTCCTCCATTCCTCCATTCCTGTGTTCTCTATCCCTACAGAGCTAACAAGTAAGATATAATGTAAGGATAGAAGATAACTGCTTTGTCTACCTTCCTCCTCTCCTGTGATCTCTATCCCTACAGAGCTAACAAGTAAGATATAATGTAAGGATAGAAGATAACTGCTTTGTCTACCTTCCTCCATTCCTCCTCTCCTGTGTTCTCTATCCCTACAGAGCTAACAAGTAAGATATAATGTAAGGATAGAAGATAACTGCTTTGTCTACCTTCCTCCATTCCTCCTCTCCTGTGATCTCTATCCCTACAGAGCTAACAAGTAAGATATAATGTAAGGATAGAAGATAACTGCTTTGTCTACCTTCCTCCATTCCTGTGATCTCTATCCCTACAGAGCTAACAAGTAAGATATAATGTAAGGATAGAAGATAACTGCTTTGTCTACCTTCCTCCATTCCTCCTCCTGTGTTCTCTATCCCTACAGAGCTAACAAGTAAGATATAATGTAAGGATAGAAGATAACTGCTTTGTCTACCTTCCTCCATTCCTCCTCTCCTGTGATCTCTATCCCTACAGAGCTAACAAGTAAGATATAATGTAAGGATAGAAGATAACTGCTTTGTCTACCTTCCTCTCTGTATCTCTATCCTACAGAGCTAACAAGTAAGATATAATGTAAGGATAGAGATAACTGCTTTGTCTACCTTCCTCCATCTCCTCCTGTGTTCTCTATCCCTACAGAGCTAACAAGTAAGATATAATGTAAGGATAGAAGATAACTGCTTTGTCTACCTTCCTCCATTCCTCCATTCCTGTGTTCTCTATCCCTACAGAGCTAACAAGTAAGATATAATGTAAGGATAGAAGATAACTGCTTTGTCTACCTTCCTCCATTCCTCCTCTCCTGTGATCTCTATCCCTACAGAGCTAACAAGTAAGATATAATGTAAGGATAGAAGATAACTGCTTTGTCTACCTTCCTCCATTCCTCCATTCCTGTGATCTCTATCCCCTAACAGGCTAACAAGTAGATATAAAATGTAGAGGATAGAAGATAACTGCTTTGTCTACTCCTCCATTCCTCCTCTCCTGTGATCTCTATCCCTACAGAGCTAACAAGTAAGATATAATGTAAGGATAGAAGATAACTGCTTTGTCTACCTTCCTCCATTCCTCCTCTCCTGTGATCTCTATCCCTACAGAGCTAACAAGTAAGATATAATGTAAGGATAGAAGATAACTGCTTTGTCTACCTTCCTCCATTCCTCCTCTCCTGTGTTCTCTATCCCTACAGAGCTAACAAGTAAGATATAATGTAAGGATAGAAGATAACTGCTTTGTCTACCTTCCTCCATTCCTCCTCTCCTGTGTTCTCTATCCCTACAGAGCTAACAAGTAAGATATAATGTAAGGATAGAAGATAACTGCTTTGTCTACCTTCCTCCATTCCTCCTCTCCTGTGTTCTCTATCCCTACAGAGCTAACAAGTAAGATATAATGTAAGGATAGAAGATAACTGCTTTGTCTACCTTCCTCCATTCCTGTGATCTCTATCCCTACAGAGCTAACAAGTAAGATATAATGTAAGGATAGAAGATAACTGCTTTGTCTACCTCCTCCATTCCTCCTTCCTGTGTTCTCTATCCCTACAGAGCTAACAAGTAAGATATAATGTAAGGATAGAAGATAACTGCTTTGTCTACCTTCCTCCATTCCTCCATTCCTGTGTTCTCTATCCCTACAGAGCTAACAAGTAAGATATAATGTAAGGATAGAAGATAACTGCTTTGTCTACCTTCCTCCATTCCTCCTCTCCTGTGTTCTCTATCCCTACAGAGCTAACAAGTAAGATATAATGTAAGGATAGAAGATAACTGCTTTGTCTACCTTCCTCCATTCCTCCATTCCTGTGTTCTCTATCCCTACAGAGCTAACAAGTAAGATATAATGTAAGGATAGAAGATAACTGCTTTGTCTACCTTCCTCCATTCCTCCTCTCCTGTGATCTCTATCCCTACAGAGCTAACAAGTAAGATATAATGTAAGGATAGAAGATAACTGCTTTGTCTACCTTCCTCCATTCCTCCATTCCTGTGATCTCTATCCCTACAGAGCTAACAAGTAAGATATAATGTAAGGATAGAAGATAACTGCTTTGTCTACCTTCCTCCATTCCTGTGATCTCTATCCCTACAGAGCTAACAAGTAAGATATAATGTAAGGATAGAAGATAACTGCTTTGTCTACCTTCCTCCATTCCTCCTCTCCTGTGATCTCTATCCCTACAGAGCTAACAAGTAAGATATAATGTAAGGATAGAAGATAACTGCTTTGTCTACCTTCCTCCATTCCTGTGATCTCTATCCCTACAGAGCTAACAAGTAAGATATAATGTAAGGATAGAAGATAACTGCTTTGTCTACCTTCCTCCATTCCTCCTCCTCTCCTGTGATCTCTATCCCTACAGAGCTAACAAGTAAGATATAATGTAAGGATAGAAGATAACTGCTTTGTCTACCTTCCTCCATTCCTCCATTCCTGTGATCTCTATCCCTACAGAGCTAACAAGTAAGATATAATGTAAGGATAGAAGATAACTGCTTTGTCTACCTTCCTCCATTCCTCCATTCCTGTGATCTCTATCCCTACAGAGCTAACAAGTAAGATATAATGTAAGGATAGAAGATAACTGCTTTGTCTACCTTTCCTTCCTCCTCTCCTGTGATCTCTATCCCTACAGAGCTAACAAGTAAGATATAATGTAAGGATAGAAGATAACTGCTTTGTCTACCTTCCTCCATTCCTCCTCTCCTGTGATCTCTATCCCTACAGAGCTAACAAGTAAGATATAATGTAAGGATAGAAGATAACTGCTTTGTCTACCTTCCTCCATTCCTCCTCTCCTGTGATCTCTATCCCTACAGAGCTAACAAGTAAGATATAATGTAAGGATAGAAGATAACTGCTTTGTCTACCTTCCTCCATTCCTCTCTCCTGTGTTCTCTATCCCTACAGAGCTAACAAGTAAGATATAATGTAAGGATAGAAGATAACTGCTTTGTCTACCTTCCTCCATTCCTCCATTCCTGTGATCTCTATCCCTACAGAGCTAACAAGTAAGATATAATGTAAGGATAGAAGATAACTGCTTTGTCTACCTTCCTCCATTCCTCCTCTCCTGTGATCTCTATCCCTACAGAGCTAACAAGTAAGATATAATGTAAGGATAGAAGATAACTGCTTTGTCTACCTTCCTCCATTCCTCTCTCCTGTGTTCTCTATCCCTACAGAGCTAACAAGTAAGATATAATGTAAGGATAGAAGATAACTGCTTTGTCTACTTTCCTCCATTCCTCCATTCCTGTGATCTCTATCCCTACAGAGCTAACAAGTAAGATATAATAATGTAAGGATAGAAGATAACTGCTTTGTCTACCTTCCTCCATTCCTGTGATCTCTATCCCTACAGAGCTAACAAGTAAGATATAATGTAAGGATAGAAGATAACTGCTTTGTCTACCTTCCTCCATTCCTCCTCTCCTGTGATCTCTATCCCTACAGAGCTAACAAGTAAGATATAATGTAAGGATAGAAGATAACTGCTTTGTCTACCTTCCTCCATTCCTGTGATCTCTATCCCTACAGAGCTAACAAGTAAGATATAATAATGTAAGGATAGAAGATAACTGCTTTGTCTACCTTCCTCCATTCCTCCATTCCTGTGTTCTCTATCCCTACAGAGCTAACAAGTAAGATATAATGTAAGGATAGAAGATAACTGCTTTTATCTACCCATAAGATATATTAAGATAAAGATAACGCTTCCTCCACCTTCCTGTGATCTCTATCCCTACAGAGCTAACAAGTAAGATATAATGTAAGGATAGAAGATAACTGCTTTGTCTACCTTCCTCCATTCCTGTGATCTCTATCCCTACAGAGCTAACAAGTAAGATATAATGTAAGGATAGAAGATAACTGCTTTGTCTACCTTCCTCCTCTCCTGTGATCTCTATCCCTACAGAGCTAACAAGTAAGATATAATAATGTAAGGATAGAAGATAACTGCTTTGTCTACCTTCCTCCATTCCTGTGATCTCTATCCCTACAGAGCTAACAAGTAAATAATGTAAGGATAGAAGATAACTGCTTTGTCTACCTTCCTCCATCTCTCTCCTGTGATCTCTATCCCTACAGAGCTAACAAGTAAGATATAATAATGTAAGGATAGAAGATAACTGCTTTGTCTACCTTCCTCCACATTCCTCCTCTCCTGTGTTCTCTATCCCTACAGAGCTAACAAGTAAGATATAATGTAAGGATAGAAGATAACTGCTTTGTCTACCTTCCTCCATTCCTGTGATCTCTATCCCTACAGAGCTAACAAGTAAGATATAATGTAAGGATAGAAGATAACTGCTTTGTCTACCTTCCTCCATTCCTGTGATCTCTATCCCTACAGAGCTAACAAGTAAGATATAATGTAAGGATAGAAGATAACTGCTTTGTCTACCTTCCTCCATTCCTGTGATCTCTATCCCTACAGAGCTAACAAGTAAGATATAATGTAAGGATAGAAGATAACTGCTTTGTCTACATTCCTCCTCTCCTGTGATCTCTATCCCTACAGAGCTAACAAGTAAGATATAATGTAAGGATAGAAGATAACTGCTTTGTCTACCTTCCTCCATTCCTGTGTTCTCTATCCCTACAGAGCTAACAAGTAAGATATAATGTAAGGATAGAAGATAACTGCTTTGTATACCTTCCTCCATTCCTCCTCTCCTGTGTTCTCTATCCCTACTTCTGCTTCTCCTTCTGGCTGGCTCTCTTTCACGGCTGCGTGAGCGAGGACGCCTCTCTCTAGATCTGCTCCTAGGTCGTCGTCTGTCCCCGCCTCCCCTCTCTCGTGAACCGTCACGCTCTCTGTAAAATAATTTATTAATTTTTCAACTAAAAAATAATACAGGCAAAGAAATTAAAAAAAAACCCACTATCAAGTCTATCTCCAATGGCATTTTCTTTTATTTCACGAAGATTAATCCTTTAACCTATGAAATACTTAGCAAAGTAACCACTACTAACTGATGCAGCTTAATATTGCTGTTTCTTTGTTTCAATTGGAGTTACCTCCCTTTATGTGTTGTGATTCTGTAAGGGAAATGCCTAGTCAAAGTGTTTTGTGATTCTGGATCAGAAAATCATCAATGATTTACTGGACTTGTGTCACAAATTGCTGTTCCTGGAATTTACTACATACAAGCTCACAAAAGAACAAGTATGTTGAAAAGCCAGGTATCACTTAAATTTTGAGGTTTTGGCTCACCTGTTAACAAATAAAAATTTATTTTTTAAACTTCTATTTTTTTTTAGCTAAGTGTTTCCACAGTTAATTTTGGTGTATAGATTACATTGGTTTGTAGTGATCCAATTTCAGATTCTTACTACATTGTCATAGTGGCCTAGTGGTTCAAATGTCCCGACATATTACCACAAGCCCTTTACCCCTGAGTTTGAATCCCAGGTATTGACTGTAGATTGGTGGTTTTTCTCAAGGTACTCCGGCTTTCCTTAGCCACCTAAACCTGGCACGTCCTTAAATGACCTGGCTGTTGATTGGACGTTAAAACAATCAAACCAGACACTACTAGGTTGTAAAATTACCTGTATTCATCGCGGCCGGAGAACCTCGTGTTCTCCTCAGGTCCTCCCTTTCTGGTGCCACCTAGACCTCCACCTGTAACAGATAGAACAAAATATACCTCAAACTAATACTAACATTCTCAACTAAATTGTCCCTCTTTTAAAATAACTTTAAAATACTGGTCTAGGATCAATTGAATGATTTCGTGCAATTTTGAAATCGCTCGTCAGTCTTCCATTAATGTAATCATTAGCTATTGTTCCAACTTAAAATGTCCCTTTTAGCATCTTCAACAGCTGATGATACAAATTTCAAAATATAAAGTGATAAAAGTCAAGAAAAATAGCATTTTAAAAGTTCATTGTCATTTTACAGACAATAAAGCACCACAAAAGCTTCATTTAAGAGGAGTGACAAGTCTTTCCCCAAATGGCAAATCTTGTCGCATCATTTTATCTGCATGATTTATTCATTATAACGATAGAAAGTGCCTTGCTACGACACTCCCTGTTATCCTGTTACCTAACCTAAAGTGATTTGACGACATATAAAGGCCTGAAGCTAGTCATTTTCTGCATGTTACCACCAAACTGGTGGTGTATTGAGAAGTCTATGATGTTGATTGCCTTGCCCATATCAGAACGTTAACACTTGATTAGATGTCTGTCTGCTACCTCACAGACCTAGACTTATTACTCGTGTAGAGAAAAACATTGCCCCTATTTGACCCTTACTGCTCAAATTCTATAGAAAAACAGTTTAAGGCTTGGGGAAGGATACGTATTCAGCTGTACTTAAGTTAACTTGTTGCTGAAGGTACTTCACCAAATAAAATTTGAATACTGCCCCTGGAGTTAAATGTAGTTTATTGGTAACAATATCTCCATTTCAGCAAAGTACATTTTGACACCGGTCCTAACACTGTCTATCAAGTCAATATCGGCAAGAAATTAAAGGAAAACTTAGTATTATGACAAAGTCTGTTACTGGGTATGTTGGCTGTCAAACTAAATAATGCTAATTAGTTTCAACACATTTGGTTCTTTTGAAAAATAATTTTAGATCAAATAATGGTATTTGTTAAAATGAATCATCTTTATGTACTCCAAAGAATTTTGTTTTCAATAATTGTAAGTATAAATGAATATAGGTATCTGTAAACCTATAATTATTTGAAGCATGTAAAATAAGTAAGCAATGATTGGAATTCCTATTGATATCGAGACAAATAAAGGAGAGTTAAAAACTAATAAACCCTGTACATACACAATCATATAAACTCCGAACCATTACAAACTCTCTGTATTATTGCTGAATGTAAACCAAATGCAAACCTACCACTTCTGCATTAACTGAATTGATTGTGCATTGATGAAAAGCCAGACAGAATCTGGACAAGAATCAATATATAACTCGTCAACCAGGATTTCTCATGGTGACAAAATACATTATTGCATAATCTGGATGTAATAGACTAATGAAGGCCAGTGTATTGTGGAGACCTCTGCTAGGCCATACAATACACTCACTCCACCGATACATGGGGAGGGGGACACAGCCAGTCGTGGTTTGACTAATCTGTCACGCTGCAATGTATTTGGTCATTATGTGACGGTGCACGTCTATCATCGGTCTATACAGACCTATCCTGTGTTGTGGCGGATATCTCTATTTCTGGATGCACCGACTTGTCATGAAGATGGCTGATAGTGATAGGAGATGATGACAATAAATCAGTGGATGACGAGTGGAATGTGATCACTAGCAATACGTCCGTGTTTAGTATCGATACCTTCAGACTCGTTACAATCATTGGGTAAATTTCAAGGTCGACAACCATTCAGGAGACGATTGTTTCTGATAAAATGTTTCCTCCCCATATAAATATATATACAGCTTCAAGGTCACCCATTAAGCAAGGCTAGACATTAAACAGAGATTGCTGTAAATCTAGTATCCTGTGCTTCCAAATCAAAACAAAAGACATCAAAGGGAAATAACTTCCACGATGTACATCCATCGAAACTAAACTTTGAATACCTAAGCATAAAACTATATTTTGTGTTATCTAAACCTGAATATAACATTTTAACTGTGAAGTATTTATTTACTACATCAAGAAATTACTGCATATTATTATTTACTTAGACGATAGATAAAAAATTAAATTCCAGTTTTAAATCTGCGAAAATTAATTTCCCCTAACATGATTATACTGAAATTAAGAAATAAAGTAGCCATGAAAGAAAGCTGTTTCATAGTAGTAATAAGATCAAATACAGAGCCCATGTGACCCAAATATGGCAGGCTAGTGATGAAGATTTTAGACACCTTAACCCTTCTGCCAGAGTGTCATATAACCTCAAATCATTATAGGTATAATACATGGGAAACGTCTCTATAACATAGATACAATAGGACAATGATGGCAGACCAGTTGTTACATTGTATAACAGGAAGCTTTATTGTTTGAAAATAACTATCTAGTCATCTAAAGAGAATGTATCTGTTTCATGCAATCAATTTGTATTTACGACAGTCTAGAAATACAAAAAAGATTTTACGTGTAGAATTACAAAAAAAGATTTGTAAAATAACTCCTAAACAATTAAATGTTAATTGTTGATGCATATTAAATTTTTTATTTTTTTATTTTTTTTAAACGAATTCACATAGAAACAGCTGCAGCATTATAGGCATGCCCTGGTTTCCTTATTTGACCTTTTTGTTGTTTCAAAAGCACTTATAAATAAACGAGCCTATAGCTACAGCTTTCCTATCCCACCCCCTCCAGCTCAGTAAAACAATAAATATGGCTACAATCAAATTGATGAGTTTATTGAACTTCCTACTCTATGTAATTCAGACCAGCTTATAGTGGGATTAGCATGCATTTAGCTCCTATCTGCAGAACGGAGATATGCATGCAGAAAAATTTAAAAATAGTAAAATCCATGAGAAAATAACTCAAAGGGATCAATCAATTTCCAATTACCTTATCAATGGGACCCGGTAATGGTCAATAGTGAGAGCCTGTGCTGCAGCTTTGTATTAAATAAATTTTACAAGTGTCAATGTCCCATAATTACCACAACAGTTGGCCTTGGATGAGATGTCCCGATAAAAACATCCATGGCAGATACAATTTGACACAATGTTGTGCAGATGTTTCAAATGCTTCAGCACAATCATCACACTGCATCGTCTTGACAACCACTTCCTCCAAAGCATATCATTTAGGATAAATCCTTTATTTGTTCAACACCTGCTTTCTATATTTGGCCACTTCTACCATTGGCTCTAGGATCATTTAACTATCTTAGACCCAAGTTTTTGTTTAGTCAATCAGAAATGACGTAACAATTTTATTACGTCATCTGTGATTGCGTAAATCAATAAAGTTAAAAATGTTCAATATATGCCCCTTCTTGTTTTTAAAGTTTTAAGCGCCCTGCGCGCTTATTGGGTCGAATACGGTAATTGGGGAAATTCGGAAGGTGTCTTTTAACCTCATTTTTGGATGCAAAGTACAAAGGATATTGTGCAGTAGAGGATTGGACAGGTACCATATGATGAATACATGGATGGTACCGTTTGCTCCTCCGTCATGCTGAGGGCATAAAAATCCTTGAAATTTGTATTACATTGACATGTCTTTAAGTAAAGCAAACCTGTTGACTCAGTATTCATCATCGTGAATGATTATCAATGACCAGGAACAAAGGAAGACATTTATATTTCCTACCAATCAAGCTTTACTGGAGATGTTCTAAGCTGATATTCTTATTGTCACTAGAATGACTGTTGCATAGCAATTTCCATCTGTGCAGTGCTGTAACTGCTTCCTAAAATAGAACGTATAGTTATAGCTCGCACACAATATGTCTATGGTTGTCAAATGATTTATTATATCATTATACACTGCTCATGGCACCACAGTACATAGTGGGAAACCCTAAACTGCATCTTATTTCTATAGGAAAACACCAAACAATAGACATCCTATATGCAGCTGTGATCTGCCAAGATTTCTGCATTTGGCTTCCAATTATGAAATCCCTGATGATGAGCACCAACTCCTCTGACAAAGTGCCATTAGCTTCAGACTTCCGATTCTGTAAGAAATGTGACCCGACGGAAATCCACGCGGCATATTAACATGCTCCTACCGCGTTACCTTGAATCTGAAGGCACACATGGTGATATTCTGTCAAATGAGTCAGTTTTTGTACATTGCTATTACGAGAAAACACTTTTTCCTTCAGAATGGAAACTCTTTTCATTAGATGTCAAATTAACTTTTGCTTTCTGTTTCTTCTGCTTTTTCAAACATTGACATCTTATTTATGAATAAACAGCATGTAAAGAATATAACAAACTGACTTTTATAAATTGCTCTTTTATGAAAATCCAGGCAGATTACATGATATTCATGACAGTACACATCAGTGCAATGGCACTACATGAAGTCTACATTAGCTTATTACTTTAACTAAGGACAATTTTACCAACCTCTTGCAAAAAATATTTTTAATTTTACAATTAAACATCATGCAAGGATGCCTTGATAGAAATGTGTCCAAGGGAAGAACAGAGAATTCTAATTGAAGACCTAGTAAACAAAAACACTATACACATGAACTATAAATCCCTCAACAACAGAAACCCTTCAACCATTGTACTTGCTGATAGATATAGTCACTTCCCTGGAGTGATTAAGATAATGCTTCTGTAATTACACTGAAAAAGAAGCTCATTGATGTTTAACCAACTGGTTCAAAAAATGTCTTTCAAATGCTGAATGAAACATTGACCTTTCTTATAAAAGATTGGTTAAAGTCTCAAGGCGACAAAGCTGACATTCAAACCAAACGATCGCTATAGCAATGTCACCTAGAGTATCTGGGCCAAATTGTTTGCGTAGTGATGAATTTATATCCACAATGATATATTTGTTGGTGAACTTCGCCATGGTAACTGTATCTCAAGGAGAGATTACCACCAGTTTGATATTCATAGGAGATCTCTTGGAATTCCACCAAAAAACGTAGGACACTCTTCGTTTCCAGGGGCACCCTACACATATTTATCAAAATACAATATTAGCATCAATTACTTCCGTATCCAACCAACTCTGATTAATTCAATTTCCATTCTGATGGATGATGTGATTCCATATAAGGAGTCTGACCTTCCGTAGGCCTACAATTTGTACCCTGTATAGAAACAAGATTCTACAGAAAAAATAACTGTTTATCTGGTCCTGACAAAAATGTGTAGAAAGTCCAGGAAAACTAATATAGCTATTCAGTAAGTGTACATGTTGTGTTAGAAATCTAAATAATCTGTTTGTACTACACTTGTGAAATATGAATATTTGTGTCTGGTGGATTAAGAGCTTGACGTTGGGATAAAATCTTAAACATCTATATTTCTATATATTTTCAACTGACAAGAATTGGGCATTGTGGAGTTGGGGGATGCTGATGTGTCGACAGGTAAGCAATGAAAGACATTGATAGATTTAGAGTTAAACTAGAAATGTCAGCAAGATATAAATGTCCTCTCTTCCAGCCCCATACGTGTTTTATGTCTCCATGCTTCATGGCTGAGAATTAAAAGATGTTTCAAAGTACTGCAGTTATAAGACACTGAAGCAAGCTTTTAATCAGAGCACTGGCCGACTACATATTGTATATAAAAAGATATCAATTTTTTGCCGTTTCAACCAATGTCATTAATGTGAACAGCTATGGAAAGCAGAGTTCAAAAACCGTTGTTTTCGATTGTTCCAAAGGTCCAAAAGGTGATGTCTCATTGTCAGCATTATTTACATTTGTCCAGCCAGTATCAGGCCTATTTGATGTACTGTTATATAGTATGGTCATTGGCTGTACTTGGTGCTAGTCGGTAGCCAGATTTTCTGAAGCCATACTAATTTTAGCTGTATATGTTGTCTCAGATGAAGATTCAATAGTTGGGACTCTTTATCCATTGAGGTTGAATAGCTATCTGTAGGCTGATAAACAGAGCAGTCTGTACTGTTGTAGTTAAATCAATGTATAAGGCTCCCTTGTATATAAGTAAGACACCATGCAGTTTCTCAATTTCATCAGCACCATCAAATAACCATATCAACAAGTTTTAAGATGTTTAATTTTAAAACATCATGCAAGTTAACAATCTTATACATATTGAGATCTATAACAATACTTTCCTGATCTCACGTCATTACAATATGTTACATATATATGTTCCATTCAGGAATTACAGTTTTCAATAGACTATAGATATTGTAGCTGCATGATAATTGAGGGTGATAATGCCAAAATCAATGTCCCAATTTACTGCGCAGTTTGTAAAAATCTATGAAACTGTCAACACAGTCCTGTCATTATCTATACAACAGTTATAACATTCGGCACAAAAACCTGTTATTAGGATATATGTACCAACAGAGAGCAACTACAGGTGGTTCATCATAAATCTAGATTCTAAACACAAACCTGATTTACACACTCATGGTCAAGGTCATAACCATAACAAATGTTTTAGTTTGAATTTCCTATTTATTTGGGTCTCTAATTTATAATGGCCTATGATGAATATCAATTAACAAACATACCTTGATACATGCACATTTGTCAAATTTTGTCTAAGGAGGATGAATAATTGACTATTTTTCAATTTTATTATTATATTTAATATAACATAACACAGATGTAACCCAGGTGAATACTAAAGTTACCGAGAATTACATAAAGACAAACTACTTACCCAAGCGTCTGGGCTGCCAGCCTTTAACTGTTCGGCCTCTCTCCACGTCAACAAGAACACGGCGACCGTCAATTTTCTTTCCATCTGCGTGCTTGTATGCAGCTATATTTGTTTTAAAGAAAAAAAAATATTCCAAATTAAGAAAAGCATAAAGCCTTCATAACAAACCAAATCTATAGTTCTACTTGCTACAGATGATATGTACCAAACTGTATTTCCTACCTGTACTTACCCAACTTACCTGCACAGGTGTAAAGGGTAGCTTTAACTTGTCTAATTTAGATCAATATTCGCATAATTTTTTTTTTTTTTTTTTTTAAATATTTTTCGCTCTTTGAGTTTAAATAAGAACCAATGTTATACAATTTGGTACATATTGTGATAACCTGAAATGAAACTTTCGATATCAACAAAACAAACTCTTCCTTTTATACTTACCATTTATGCTAAATTTCCGCTAATGGTGATTAAATTTTTTGCATTATTTTTTTGAAAAAAGAAATCCTGATATTATAAAAATTTCAGTAGAGGAAGAATTTAATTTGTAAACATCTACACACACCTTAATGTCACAAGTCTGCATTCTACTACCTGGAAATCAACAGATAATTAATTAGAAATAATTTCTCTTATTAATACACCTTATTTTGTTGGCCAAATCTCTTTATCATTTTGTATGGGATTTTCAAAAATACCTACCTCACCAGGGGAAATCAAAACAAGAAAAAAAATCTACTTTTTTGGTATTTTAGAAATCAATTGATTTAGAACAAACTACAACATCAACATCTATTCCAGTCATCTGGAAACTTACGTACTAAGTCCTATTTCCGTTACATTTGGAGGACAGCAGGGATGAAGATATTGGCAGGCATGTTGGAGAGAGCCATGTCCTAAATGCCAGGGGGACGGATTTTCCACGATTCCAAAATCATTTTCCAACTTACCCGATATTTTTCAACTTACCCAAACCATTTCATTTTGTTTAGAAACTTACCCGATTTTTTTTTTTTAAAACTTACCAATTCATTTATTTAACCACTTATCACCTTATCTATGAAATATTTTATTTTGTTTATAATTATAACTTACCAAGTTCTATTGTAACTTACCCGGTATGTTTTTTTTATTTATTTATTTATTTTTTTTAAGTTAAATTTTTTATTTTCAAACTTACCAAAATACTTACGTCAACCCAATTTCAAATTATCAAACCAAACATTCTTTTCTCCAATTTGGTAGTAGTAAGAAACTACTTCTTGAAATCTTGTGAAATCTGTCATGTTGGTTTCAGCGAAGAACTTCGATGGAAGTCTTACCTGACAGTTCATATGAACCTTTCCTTCCCCCACCCTTCACCCCACCCCTCCCCTCCCCTCCCAAATCATCCCTACCCCAAAGTTCAGCTTGAATTTGACAATTTACCTACCATAGTGACCAAGTTTGAAAACAGACTGGTTTGAAACATTGTGGGATTTTATCCTTCTACAAATAAAATTACCAAAATACCTACAATGTAACTGCTCACCATGATTATATACTAGATGACCAATACTAGTGGTCACTGGTCAACCAGTCCTAGTGGTCAGAGGTCACACTGACCATTGACCAAGAATCTTATCAGAGGCTGAACATCTGAACATAAACGTCATCTTAAACCCATGCATTCCCTAAACGGATCTTTGGTCAAATAGATTTTGGTCAAGGGAGAGAATTTCAATGAGGGACCTACTTTCATACACTTAATTATCTTTGATAAAAAGAAATTTAAAAATTAAAACTAAACTGAACAACAAAAGAAAAAACTTGAAAGAACAAAAAAAAGAAGTTCTGATTTTAAATGATTTTTTCGATATGAAGTAGGGCATGTTGATGTTGAATTAATGGCGGTTAATGTAGGGTAATGGGACAGATTTGTCTTACCACTCCCATACAAACCTATAATGATTGGCCAGCAATAAACAGGAATGGCCGAGGGCCATACCTCATCTGTCTGAAGTGAAAATAACAAGGAAACGCATTAGTTCTACGGGAGATATCACGTTTATACAAAAATCGAATTCTGACTATATTCAGACGAAAAAAAACTTGCTAAAGATCTATATATATATCTATCAGCATGAATACATCTCGGTTCAAAGCTAAATCTTTTTAAAATATTTTCATCAGTATCATACTCATTTGAACTTCTGCAAAAAACATTTCTATTTTTAGTTTGTACTTACCAGATATGTAAACTAAAACTGATGTTATCAAAGATTCAATGAACACAAAAATACCTACACAAAATCCAGAAATAAAATTTCAAATAAAAACATCCTAAAATGCTAAAATATTTTCAACTTTAACCTTAAATGAAATGATAAAATGCTAGTTTTGAGGTCAAACATCAAAGCTTTGAAGCTGCACATTTTTATTGCTTCTGACTTAATCTTTAGGAAGATACAGTATCGTGCAACACAATATTTATCGTCTGGACTACATCTTAACCAATCTTGTGTGCTTTGGCAGAATTTATTTGTGAAGTCATTTCTACTGGCTATAACATTGTATCATGCACTAATTTCTCTATCATGTACAGACATATCAATTTCTGGTATCCTCTAAAGAATCACCGAGTCAATCAAGTCCAGGCCCTACAGCCAAACCATAAACTTGTTCTCTCATCATAACAAATCACATCTCGGATATAATTTTCTAAACAGTGGTCGGACATTCTTTATACACTTTTCTACTATATTAAACAAATTCTGGATTTTTGGATTCAATTTGAAACCTGTAGCTGAAGAAAGTTCCAGGACACCATACCTATCAAAGATGTCAAAAAGGGGCGGATTTGGAAATAATTGATGAAAGTATTTTAGAACAGACACATTTTAAGCTGAAAAATGCATATCTTCAAATTTTAATTAAGGTTTAAAAGAAACTCTTGGGTCAGACTAGGAAAGTTTTAGGTTGTCATTGTTTCTGAAGTTCAGTTGATATTTGAGTCTCTCTTGACAACAATCAGGGTCAGTACAAAATGTAATGAATATAACACAATTATGTTAATGAAGATCTAAAGTGGAAACTTTAATAAGACATCAGAGTTATTAATTTTTAATTCAATTCATTTGATGTCATGAATTTCAAATTACTGGAAAGTTAGCAATGAGATTTATTCACGTACCACATGATACCCCATAAGGTTTGTGCGGGACTATTGTTTCTATTGGTGATGGAATGACGTCAGAAGATGATATCCTGTGCTAATGTCATTTCAGCAGGAAGATTACAAAGAGTGACATCACCACTGGAGATATATTAGTACTGCTTAAACGTTATTGGGTATCACGTGAATTAGTCCCATTGTGTAACCTTGGTTGCTTGTGACAACACTGGTTGACCTTGGCTGTCACTGTGGGTCCCCTGTGCCATCCAAGGATAAACCGTTAGTGGTGTATCGGTGTCCATCGTTAGTTTTAACGCTCCTAGTATGGTTTGGATCCCCACGACATTGAACAAATCTCATTTCTCAATAATCATGGTGCAATAGATGGAAGGCGAGTGTTCTGCCAGACGTAAGTTAGAAAGGGATGACATGTTTTGTACAATTCCCCAATCCATTTGGGAATTTACCTTCTTAAAAACAGTCTGGAATCGCTATTTAAAAGTCAACAACAAAGAATTTTTCTGAATGGAACTGCCGTCTACACAACTCCGACATTGAGAAGATCCTAACAAGCTTTCACGTAACAATAAAAGTGTACAAACGTTATATATTCCTTTATATATGCTGACTTACACTTTTTCTCATCCTCAGTTTCAATCTCAGCAAATAATGTTTTTGCAATGAACTTGACAATTTCAAAAGTTCAAGTCAAATTTTAGGTCCAAACTCAAAATTTAAAGTAACATCTTCAAAAGTTCAAATGAAAGAATTTTTCATCTAACTTTGACACATCAGAAAAGCCAAAAGAAGAAAAATTCATTGGATCTTTTTTAAAAATCCACTTCTAATTGAGCTTGATCTCTATAATTATCATAATACATGTCATCCGCTCCTACTACAGATATCTGGCCCATTGGAATTGGACTACTTACAATGCATATCCCGCTCATGTTCGTACTCGATGAAGGCATATCCTCGTGGTTTATCGCTTATTTTATCTTTTTGCATACAAATCTGAAAAATACAAGAACACAATATATTATTTAAAAGAATCAATAAAGAAACATTATGTTGTGTGTTTTTTTTTAATCTAATGCCACTGTACTTCAAATATGAGGGGAAGGAGGAATAGCGACACACACACGAATATATCAAGTCGTCTGCCACCGCATCCTGTCCTCTCTAGATTTGATATGGAGGCAAGGGTATATGTATATGTCTTTACGAAATTTCTATTTTATGAGATTAATATTGAGATGTATGTAGCATCTTGAATTCTTGTTCTTTTTTTTCTTTAGTATTTTAGTCTACATCTAGTGTTACGATTCCGCCGGACCAGACTACAGATAAGAATGGCCGATATCAAATTGGATGGACTACTCAGACATGTAAATTACAGGTTTAGGTTGCAACTTCTCTACAACACTTGTCCATGTCTGTCCTTTAGACTTCACATACCCAATAGATTACTGCTGACTGTAAGATTGTATTAGCATTATAGAAACCATGATATGTCTTCAGCATGACAAGTCAGCATGTCATACAATATACCACTGATAGAACAGTTCCAAGATCTGAATTCAACAAGTTACAAATGTACCAGCACAAAATAGTACACGCCATTACGCAATATTTCAAACAGACTAATTCATCAATACTGAAAACATTGTTCACATATTTAGAAAAACTAATTTCATTAGGGACTAAGAAGAACAAAATACTAAATTTTGTATGTTTGTTTTTTCATCCTATTAACACTTGGGGTCATCTAATGAGATGCCATGTTTAGGAAATGGAGAACAGCTAAAGTGAAATCAACTGACCTATTGGCCATTACCTTCATAGCAGCTACTCCATGTGGGATTCAAACTCAAAACTCTTGAGGTATCGGTGTAGGGCAGAATAGCAACCAGAATAATTATAAGAACAACATAGCCTATATCTGTATTTCTATGTCACAACAGGACCATGATATTAGCCCCTGACAGACCTAGATAAAAGGAAATTATAGCAGATCAATGATGATTTCGGTCAAGAATAATATCACACTACTTTCTGACATTACCATATATATTACCATGTGGTAATAATTTACACATTATAACCACCCCCCCCTTTTTCAGTGATGGACCAGTCCAGTCTCAGTCAACATTCATTTGCAAGTAAATGCCTCTAATTTTGATATCGACTGTTCTAGTTGAATGGAATTATTTACAAGTCAAGTTACCATCCCTCAATCTGGTGAATAAAATCTTCTACTTTTAGTTTAGACAGAACTTATTAACAAAGGAAGGGGAACAGGCATTGTCAACCAGAAATTGTTCCAAGTCGTGAACTGGCTAGTTCTTCAATCACAAAACATGGTAACAGATAATTACCTATTAAACTTGAAAGGATCTGACTTTTATTTTTGATTAAGTCAGTGACTGACCAACAATATCAAAATATGTGACAAACAAATAAGAAAAGGCTGGGACCATAAGAATCCAATTCTAATGAAAACAATTGTTTTTTCTTCTGTATAATTACATACCATAGATGATTTTTTAACCTTTTTTCAACATTAAACAATTTCATTTGCTAGCAACAGAATTTTATGCGTGTATTCTTGTAGCTATAGAATTACCAGTTGGATGATAAACAAGGGAGATAACACATTAAAGGGAGATAAATGATGTTTGACACAAAACAGAGAACCAAACTTATAAATAGACAGTTTTTGACTCATAAAGTTAAGCATTTTACAGTAATAATAATCATCAACCAATACCAGAGATGTTTCTGGATATCTATATCACGTGTATTCTTTCTGATTTATGGTTGTATTAGAAATGGTTTAAATTTCTTTTGAAAGAACTTGATCCCCAACCAATCTTTATAGATGCACATAGATGAGTAGCTATGGAAAGGGATACCCTTGAAATGACAGATATTGATGAAAATATTAAACAGTTTTTCCTCTATTTGTCACATAAATACACCAAGGGAATGCCATGGATGGAACAGGTTTAAAACACAGTGGGAAAGGAGGGGACTGCACTTGAAGCATTGAAGAAATATATGGGTTGATTAAATTGGCAGCCTTATAGAAATTCAGCATTTTTATGTAAAGCATTGAAATGAGAAGATAGTATAAATCGTTAATGTTTTTAAAAAGGTACACAGGATTTTATGGAATTTACCACTGCTTCGATTTCAGAACATGAAGTAGCTTACTACCAACACTGCATGCCCCTATCTTATGGCACCAACTTATTTAACAGATTACATGAATTTTACATTTCCATCTTCTGGGTAAAAGACATAATTTTATTGGAAATGTAACCTTTTTTATGGAGTATTAATGTTTTACTATAAACCTAAGGTTACATGTACTGTATGTATATCGTGGCTGCTCATCTGTTATCTATATGCTGTTGTATTCAGAAGGCCGCATACACCCTTAACATCGTACTCTGAATTAAAATTTGAGCTTTTTCTCCTGTCAGACAACAGATTTTTTATTTTCCATTTTGGTAAAGATTGTGAAGGCTGGCTTTAGACCTCAGCAGGCTTTATTGATCCAGTATGACAACCACATTCTCCACCAGTTAACTAACTCATCCATCTTCCTATTACTGAGATTTTTGTTTTCAATGAAGTCATTTCAAATCCAATCCTTCTGTCTGTGTAATGACGACATGCGATATCACGCCTCAGAAATGAGTAACTTTTACTGTCTTTACCATGCAATTACAAACTGGAAGTCTGATATAACCTCCACAATTTTCTCATTGGCAACAGGATCAGGACAGGATTCCTTTATGTAGCTCCTCCGCTTCTTTAACCATATTTAAATGTGTCTAATGCATTTTCACTTTTTAAATAAATAACATCATAAAGGAGATAATTTTCCGGTTGAGAATGTCATCCAATAGAATTAAATAGAGGCCAATAATTACCAGTAATGTCAGCACCATAAGCTTAATTGGAGAACCTGTTCCAGGTTGGAAGGCCACCATTATCATTACAACGTTTAATGATAATAGTGGATAATACGCCTTCTCTGGCGTTGTGTTCCCCAGTAAATTGTGTCTAGTATTTACATGGCTGTTACTGGGCAATATTTAATAACCATTCATTATACTGACCCCCCTTCCCCCATAACTGATGTTTGGTACCTTAGCGAGTTTCTATGGGTGTTTACACCAACCCTACCATACACCCACATTATCACCCTTGTCGCCTAGAATCTGCTACAGAAGTGGAGGCAGTAATTAATTGATGAGTCCATTATCGGATGTGTGTGCTGGTAAACTAGGATAACATGAACATGGATACCATTAATTCCTTGTCGTAGGTTCTCAATACACAACCACTAATAACAATGTCCCCAAATATTGACAGAGGTCTACAACCATTACACTTCTGCCACGGCGGCAGTATCGGTCACTCGCCTTTGTTTGCGGAGTGAGATGAGGAACTATGATAAAAGAATACTTGATCACCTAGAGGCCATCGTGCTTAGTTTTTGTGGAATGGTTGTCAGAATGCACTTGTCAAAGCAAAAGTACTCGGTGATGAATTTGTCATTTTCGTCCATATCTCACAAAGTGACACTTGAGTGTCTAAAACACATCATCCATGTGAACTGGATCACTACCATATACCAAGGCAATTAATAATGTATGATGGCATTAATGATGGTTATATCATTTTTGATCATTAATAGACGTGGCTCAAATTTCTAATGCTGTCAATGTGATATACTAATTCTACTACCAGCTTCAGCAGCACATCTACACACATGACCTTTACAGTAGGGCAGTTTCAATGACCATACATGTAAACTAAACTATCGTATCGCCAGATATTTTTTTGTGAATTTGCAGGACATGGCTATGATCATGAATATTTGATCTGTGAATTATTAAGACATGATTGAATAATTCATAATTGAAAGCCATTTCCTGAAAATACATAACCTCTAAACTTTATTTTCATGTTTTTTGGCAAAAACCATGTAAATTTCAGCATAATATCTGGATATACAGAATATTCCAAGGTACTTATTGACTTCCATTCTAATTTTAACAACCTATACCAATAAACCCTTGGTTGCTGTGGTTTAATTATTCATAATACTTTCCAAGAAATTATGTCCAACACTTATAAAATTGTTTTCTATATATATTGTAATGTCATACCGCAAAGCTACAAACTTTAACAATTCTGAAAAAGACGGCTTCGTATTGATTGATTACAGATAAATTAAGATGCTATGTCTGACCTGGTTTTAATGAAAGATGTCTTTGACTGTCAATGGTAAAAACAAAAACACCTAAATGACTTTAAAAGTTGGAAATATCCCCTGTTCTAGATTAATTAAAGGGACAATTCACTCAGGCTCATTCTTTTACATAACCAAGAAGCAAAATATGGCATAAATGTATTGTTCTACATTTCTTATGAAACATATAACATAAAATATTGACAAATTCCACGTCATTGTTTAGTATTTTAATCTATACCGTTGTAATTATAAATCATTGATCAATACGATTCAGCAGGTAAAATATGTACGCTGTATCTATACCCGGGCAAACGTCACGCACGTTTAACAAATGAACTACATAACCACTGAGGAGGCGATAAAATGATTTTTTAGACGAGACAATGCATCTAATAAGGCAAACACATTACTTTCAGAGCGATTTGAGCACTTCTAGACAAAAGAAGCATTACTCTACAAGCAAGGGACAGGGTTCGGCATACAAGATGTTCGACCACAATGTGTAATGGCAGACAGTGAGCAAGTTTGAACACTCCACACGCATTTCGCCACCACAGGCTTTTCTGGCATATCACAGTAAAACCGACTGATCTAATTTCCATTAGAACTGGCTTTTTTCCCCGATATATGTACAAATTTTAATGTTCTTTTAGCCTGAATTTCACTGTATCATTACAATCAGAATATGTATGATATTGCTATGGCAGACTTCACTGTACTGTTACAATCAGAATACATATGATATTGCTGTGGCAGACTTCACTGTACCGTTACAATCAAATACAAATGATATTGCTATGGCAGATTTCACTGTACCGTTACAATCAGAATACATATGATATTGCTATGGCAGATTTCACTGTACTGTTACAATCAGAATACATACATATGATATCACTATGGCACTAGGCAGATTTCACTGTACCGTTACAATCAGAATACTATACATATGTCCTGTATACAATCAGAATACATATGAACGCTATGGCAGATTTCACTGTACGTTACAATCAGAATCAAATGAATCACTATGCAGATTCACTGTACGTTACAATCAAATACATATGATATCGCTATGGCAGATTTCACTGTACCGTTACAATCAGAATACATAATATCGCTATGGCAGATTTCACTGTACCGTTACAATCAGAATACATAAGATGTAAGTTAAAGACCCGAGACTTGCATGTTTAACATGCAATTCATGGCGGAGCTGGACAGTCAACATCATCATTTCAGCATCTGTTTGATCAGGACACACACATGGCATGGTGCACAATAATAGCTCTTCCAAGCAATGATCACATACGATTCTCCATGCAGAGTTTTACAGTACAACATTAAATCGTAGATAAATTGATCGTGATGGCTGTATCCTAATAGTGCTATTTGATGGTGGTGCATGGATGTGGTCTGGGTCACAAAATCACCAGCAAGTATTACTGTAGTAATGTCTGTGTAAGTAGGTACTTACTATAATGGAGTTAATTTCTACCATTACTGCTAAATTATCTTGTTTAATTGATGATAAAGAAGCTCTTTATTACTCCCCGATCATCTATAGCATATTATTTCTGGTAGTATGCACTTGTATTTTACCCTTGGCTACTTCTAAACATTACTGGTCAAATATGTTTACTGGAATATATTTAATTGTTCATATATCAAGAAGATTTTCAACTTCTATTCTTAAATGTATCTGTACATTTTATAGTAAGACTCACTTAGTTTAGGATATTGAAATTATCAATAAAATTAAAGACTGACAATTTTGTCTAATTCTAGGGGCCATCATCAATTTTGTAATACAGAGCATCGCCTAAGTATCTCTCAGTCACTGTCCTATCATTGGGTTGTGCTATTTCAATCCTATTTTTGGGTTGTGCTATTTCAATCCTATTTTTGGGTTGTGCTATTTCAATCCTATTTTTGGGGTGTGCTATTTCAATCCTATTTTTGGGGTGTGCTATTCCAGGCCTAATATTGGGTCCTCCTTTTAGATCATTCTAGCAGAAAACTTAGATCTGGAGCCACATTTAAAAGTGCAGCTATCAACTAACATCATACCACAGAAAAGAAATAATTGATTTCAGCAACAAGGCAAAACAACACCGGCATATACATCAACAAAGATTTGTATACATACAATGTGAAATCAACAACCAAATTTAAATCTGAACATTTACACCAATGTAAATACAGTAAAAAAGTTGTCAACATGTACAAAGCTGAATGGCAGAGCAGGTAATAGCATGTACAGATTAGCGTACTCCTATGTCAAAACACATCTTATATATATATCTGTAAACAAACCATTTAGGAAATCAATCTTCTTTTGTATGTGCATTATGTTACACGCATAAAGCTTGTGCATACTGATTATCTGCAAAGGGAAAGAATTTACCATTTTACACAAGAAACAAATGTCTTGATGATGATGTTGCCAAAAGAATAAATATTCTTTGTTGTTACTATGGAAACAGACACAAGTAAGTCTGTAAATACCCGAGTATGTTACCATGGAAACAAACGCCTGTAGATCTGAGTATGTTACCATGGAAACCAACGCCTGTAGATCTGAGTATGTTACCATGGAAACAGACACATGTAGGTCCGAGTATGTTACCATGGCAACAAACACCTGTAGATCAGAGTATGTTACCATGGCAACAAACCCCTGTAGATCTGAGTATGTTACTATGGGAACAAGCACCTGTAGATCTGAGTATATTACCATGGAAACAAATGCATGTAGATCATAGTATGTTACCATGGAAACAAATGCCTGTAGATCATAGTATGTTACCATGGGAACAAACACCTGTAGATATCAGTATTTTACCATGGAAACAAACGCCTGTAGATCTGAGTATGTTACCATGGAAACAAAAGCCTGTAGATCTGAGTATGTTACCATGGGAACAAACACCTGTAGATCATAGTATGTTACCATGGGAACAAACACCTGTAGATATCAGTATTTTACCATGGAAACAAAAGCCTGTAGATCTGAGTATGTTACCATGGAAACAAAAGCCTGTAGATCTGAGTATGTTACCATGGGAACAAACACTTGTAGATCTCAGTATGTTACCATGGAAACAAAAGCCTGTAGATCTGAGTATGTTACCATGGAAATAAATGCCTGTAGATCTGAGTATGTTACCATGGGAACAAACACCTGTAGATATCAGTATGTTACCATGGGAACAAATGGCTGTAGATCGGAGTATGTTACCATGGAAATAAATGCCTGTAGATCTGAGTATGTTACTATGGGAAAAAACACTTGTAGATCTCAGTATGTTACCATGGAAACAAACACCTGCTGGTCTGAGTATGTTACTATGGGAACAAACACTTGTAGATCTCAGTATGTTACCATGGAAACAAACACCTGTAGATCGGAGTATGTTACCATGGGAACATTTTTATTTGTTAGGAGAAATATGTCCTTGTACATGACTATGGTGATAAATCCATGTAAATTTGATCACTGGTGTTGTTAGCAGTTGTGTGTGTTTTTACGAGGATAATGATCGACAGTCTCGGATGGTAAAAAACAAAGAATCTGACAACTCCTACAAAGCTATTTAGTACAATAGTTCCCGTAACACACATTGAGATACATTATTATACCAATGAGGTATGTGTGCCAAATTGTATTTCACTCCTAGACAGCACAAATTTCAAAGATATCATCATCCAGACCTCCCAACAATCAAGTTAACAATACACATACAAAGCTATGTTCCCCAGCTTTACTTTCCCCCCAAAAAGTATGATTTTGTTTTGAATTATCCCAACACGAAACAAATGTTCTTAAAATTTACCTCTGTCCAAAAATAGCATTATTTTGATATGCATCTATAAATTAATGTTATCTTTAGTTTATTGGTATCAATTAAAAGATATAATTATATTTAAGGTTTATTTTTGGAGTAACGGAAACACTGATTTCCACTTTATTGCACCTTTGACCCAATGATGTGTGTGCCCTGATGAGATACCCTACCCCCAGATAAGTCAGGGGAGACTTTTTAAGTACTTGGCAGACGTGATACAGACACCCCCTCCGGTGGAATTACTCTGAGAGAGTTGGCGACATACAGATGTACATAAATGTCTTACCTATGTACTGCTACACTAACAGACAAGGGGGATACCTGTCGTTACAACACCTGGTACGTCCTCACCACCCTCATCAGCAGGTGTTCCTCAACCGTACATGTAAAATCTGCACCATGGGTGCTTTACAGTTGTGATTTTCTTAGTGATACCATGGAGAGTTTTACAGTGTCTCGATTCAATGAATATCATATATGCATCATACTTAAGTGAAAAGATGTGAAGAAGTTTTATGACTCCTGGATTATGAAACTACAAGTTGAAAAGGTTTCATGTAATTCAATTCCATTTGTGAGATTTTGGGAAGTTTTATTTTGCACCTTGGACCAGACATTTATCCCTGTGTGAGGAAGTGTTTAGTCCATATGGGACAGATTAGTACCCGTCAGTGCTAATTAAAGCCACAACAACAGGGACTGACCACTGTGACCACATGAGAGTGTCTGCTGGCCTTATGCATACCAACAATCGAGTAAATGCTTTGTTATTTTGGGGAGTTAAGGGAGGTAGTGGTGCCAGCACAGGTGATGTTGAGGTACGTGGCTCTTTATTTATAAACAAAGTGTCTTTTTTGATGATACAATATTTACCCGTTATGAAAACAGTTTCCCCTCATTATGACATGAGCCAGTATCAAGAGCAATAGAAACGTAACAATATTGATATCAGTGAGCAGTGAGACATTTCAAGTCCTCTTATCATGGGGGGAATCGGATTAGATCATTACCTATTTTTTGCATTATAAAAATTACCTTGGCCATAGTATATACGGTGCGTCAACAGGAGCAACTTTAATCTAGAGATCGTTGGAGTCGCTAACGACCTTGATATAGTATCTGGTAGTTTTTACGCTCAGACTCAATATATAGTACAGAATAACAAGATTCATATCAAAGTAAGTTACCTTGGCAATAAGAATATAAGTCTGTATATACTAAGAAATAGTACTGACCTTGACACAGAATTTGGTTAGTGAATAACAACTAAGTACAGACATGTAAAATCAACTTTCTTTGTTATGTTTCTGACAATCAAAATGAAGTGATTATAGAAGCATTGAGAATATTGTACCCATTACCATTAAATACACCTATCAACATGAAAACATCTTGAATTGTATTTAACATTGAAATACCAAGAATAGCTGAGGATAAAACACCATCAATTATAACACAGCATAGCCACTTAAAACCTTTTCACATGTAGATAATTTTTTTTTTTTTAATTTAGGATAATTGCTACCGCCATTGTTTTGACCCTCATATTTTTCCACATTAACAAAACGTCACTCTTTTCAAGCACCTTCAATCTAAACAGCATCATAAAATACACAAGAAAACAAGTTGGCATGTTTCAACATAATAAAACACATCTATTTTTATAAATGCATTTGAATGCTTGAAATGTGTTTGGGGTATGGTTTGAATTGTTCTGGCCGTATGCCACATCCTTGTCTGTCGGTAAGCGGACTACCAACGTCAACAGTTAGTGGAGGCTACACAGGCCTGGTACATGTTCAATGTAAAATGTCAGAATCTTGGTAGCCCAAGGAGGAAGCAGAGGAGACCAGTCCCTACACACTGACCGTCTCTAGCAGAGGAGACCATTCCCTACACACTGACCGTCTCTAGCAGAGGAGACCATTCTCTACACACTGACCGTCTCTATCTGAGGAGACCATTCCCTATACACTGACCGTCTCTATCAGAGGAGACCAGTCCCTACACACTGACCGTCTCTAGCAGAGGAGACCAGTCCCTACACACTGACCGTCTCTAGCAGAGGAGACCATTCCCTACACACTGACCGTCTCTAGCAGAGGAGACCAGTCCCTACACACTGACCGTCTCTAGCAGAGGAGACCAGTCCCTACACACTGACCGTCTCTAGCAGAGGAGACCAGTCCCTACACACTGACCGTCTCTAGCAGAGGAGACCAGTCCCTACACACTGACCGTCTCTATCAGAGGAGACCATTCCCTACTCACTGACCGTCTCAGGCTTTGTTCTGGGCCCAGATGAGGAGCTATATTACAGACTGATAATTATCTAATGATGAATGTTTGGATAGCTATCTTATCAGTCCTAACAATGATGATAAATGGTTCATTCTTACAGCTACCCATTTATATCCAATGCCGATACATACAGACAAGGATGGTGCAGTATCTTGGTCTATTCATGACAAATTACTGGAGAGGGTACATCAGAGGTCCTCCTCATCAGGATCTGCTGATTGATGTTCAAACATCTACTGAAATCCTGAGATGTTCCAGGAACTTTTACTCAATTAACCAGACAAAAATAAATTGAATCCTTTGACCAGCAGGTGCCCTCTGTTCACGATAATCTGACTTGGCATACATACCAGTCTTCAACTATGTACACATCTAATTTTTCTTACTTTGTACATGCTTTAGAGGAAGAACAGCTAAAAGGCGGTTAACGATCTCAAATTAAAAATCAGTTTCTAAAACATCTTGTGAGGGAGTAAACATGTCAGGACTAATTCTGTTTAGAGACTATCCTTGTTTTTCACCTGTCAGGTACAGAGCACCTGCCTTCTATTCAACAATTAAATTCTACACTTTTACTACAACTTGTTGAAAGCTTTTTAGTTATTTTGGAAGCAAACAGCAGAGTAGAGAAAAATCATGCACAAAATGCACTGAATCTTGTCAATAACTGTCCTGCGTACATTATACATGGCCATTGATTTAAATGTAATGTTTGCCACAACAGCCTATCTTTTTATTTTTTGTTTTTGATTTGAATTTTTCCTCAAAGGTAAAGAAGTAAAACAATTTTTAAATTCAAAAGATTAAAGTTGAGCTGAAGTGTTTGATTGAAGTTGGATTATGGTTTATTTCTGATATTAGTATTACTGTTATTATCACAACACTATATTTAACATACAATGCAAGACGCAAATGCCTGTTTTTGGTAGGAAACCGGGACATCGGAACAGGAAGTCGCAGGATATAGAATAGACAAGTGTAATACTTTTACTTCGTATGACTAGGGCATCAAAAATAGCATAAACAAATACTGCCAAGGATGTCAAAACCAAATCTACCTACCATAGATCTACCTATACAGCACCAGCATCATTACATTAACCTTCCAATATTTTGTTGTTGGTTGGAGTATAGTGGGAAGAGGTTGGTACTAGTGAATGGTATGAGGGTTAGATAGATATTGTTTGTGATGAGATGTAGATGACAATGATAAGCAGTCTAAAGAAGAACTGGGCCACCATACCAGAGACTGGGTCAATAACCTGGAGCTGTAAGATCAAGTTTCTACTGTAGACAATGTATATAGGTCTAGAAGGTGGGCTATATCATAGGTCAGCGTGCTGTGTCTAGAACCTTCTGCAACACCTGTTAATTAGCTTGTCAGCAGTTACATCACTGTAATCTCTCAACTACCATCACTTTTTATTGTTACATACATGTATACAATGAGTGTTAATCATATTTCAATTTTCCCCACGATATTTTTACTTTTCAATGTATCCTTGATGTAGCAACCTGGTCTTTGCACTAACACCTCAGGAACTGATATTGCTCTACAATTTTCTAATGCCAAAATAACTATGTTTACATCAGAAACCTTAAGATAGTGGAGTAATTAAAAAACTTTCTACAAGATACTTCCTTGATCTTTGACCTTAATCCAAGGGGTCTCCATATTAGTTGCCTGTAATAATTTTTATTGCAGCTACATGTAATTTTACCCATTTGCTAATGCTACTCATCAAACTTCCTCTGTCAAATCTCCCAGATACAAAATTCAACTTTTCTCATTAGGAAGTGCTATGTTTAACTTCTTCAGTTCCTCCGTTTGTAAAGATATTTACATGTGATACTCGAAAAGTATGTAGAACTAAAAACAGGATGACTGAAATTACATAAGTCAGCCTGTTACATACCCTACAATCACCTGCAGGGAGGATATCTTATTTATATTTCAACCCTCATTCCGCTGACAGTGGAATGGGATTTCCTAAGATTTCTTCAATTAATTCCATAGCTTGAGTCCCGATGTATGTAGCACGTACACTATATTTGAAAACTCCCAATGCTTCAGGCACTGGGAAACAGCTCCACAGACACCTTGAATTAAGTTGTATGACTGTCTAACGTTTCATTTCTGCATTATAGTTAAATTTCTGCTTCCTGATCTAAGATAAGGAATATAAAAGCAATTAAAATCAATATTTTTCTTTGTTTGTTTGCATAACTCATGGTCCAATTATTAACGCCCAGATGGGAGAAGTGAATAGCTCACGGCATGTTTCTGCCTACCTGACGATCTGCTAGTTACTCTCTGTGGTTTTTACTAATGCAGCATGCTGTTTTTGATGAATTGAACTTTAGGCAAAGTAATAAATGACAATCATATTGTTTTTGTCAATTGACAAAACCCTGTGATTTGTGAGAGTCGAGTATTTGGTTTCAATTGATCAGTTTAACACCCTATCCATAGCTAGGTCTGGTCATTTAAGGACAACTAGCAGGTTTACATAGCGGAGGAAAGCAGGAGTACATGGAGGTGATAGATAAAGCTACACATCCTAATATGGAGGACAAATACATCAAATCAATTATTCCAATGATAACTGTAATGATGACTTACAATTCTGGAAACCGAAATACTGACATAGTGACTCTTCAATACAGTGACCTATTAACACATTGACCTATGACCCAAGTACAGGAACCAGGATGTACATGTATTTTCCGGTCTATATCGGTAGTAATATGGACACAATGGAATTACTCTACATTAGCTTGGTATGAAAGCCATATGAATGAGACATAACAATGCTATTCCATCAACGTATCACGTAGGTGTCCAGCATTCTTTTTACATTAGATCCTCGACCTTGGGATATGTCCTTGTACCCAGTGACTCCTGATGTAGGTGTTTGGTTTTTTTTTTATATGGTAAAGAGGGTAGCAGGAGAGACCTCTCAAAATATACTACAGTTCTCTCTAGAATGACACATCTTAATGCAATTGCTAAATATTTAGAATCCAATAATTAAAGTCCTTTTCCTTGATGATAATAAAAGAAAATACTTGTGTATTTCTATAGAATTTTTAAATGAAATTTTAGGCTTTATATCTTATATTTTCAGTATCATCAGAAACATTTTTGTTCCAATTTTGAACTTCATCAAGAAGGTCCAGGATGAGAAAAAAAACAACAAAAAACTGTGACATAATTTTTCATTGAGGAAAGGAAGATCCTGCGCTAACGCGTTGCCATGCTGATACAGAATGCATTGGGATCAGCGCCATCAAAGTAACACTAGTTAATCACGTAACAATGAGATAGCCTCCTGATGGATCCGCCTTCCTCTATACATCAAATTCACACAACATGCTCACATTTTTATAATGGTCTAATTCAACTCCAGGAATCTATCGAGATGCACACTGATTCAAAGAGGCTGTAAAGTCTTGTCTAATAGTTTCTATTCAGCCACTTAACTGTATCTGCCATATTTGGATGGATTTGGGTTACTTTTTTACAAGATTTTTACAAATTAACTTATTCTCGCAGATATTTCATTATCACTTAAACATTTCATTGTTTTTGAAGCATTAAAAGTGAAGCCCAATGCCTTTAAGATGGAGCATTCTAGCCAGTAGTTTTTCTATTAAGAGACACAAGCGACCTTTAATAACTTTGATGACCTTTCATTGACCTTCACTGCAATATCAGATTGAAACACAACATCGTAAAACTAAGCAGGATCATAAGCTACAGTACAAAGCTATAAACCTTTGCTTTTTTTGCCAAGCCATCAAACATTTTCCATTTATGTTCGGTTAATGCAAAAATACCTTTGACGGTTGAAATGACGGAAATGAAGGAATCAAAAAAGTGTTTAGTACAAATTATCAAAGAAGGGATATCCTATCATAAATACCAGTCCATTTATAAATGTGGCAGAAAAAAACCTCCGGGTACACACACGTGTTCGTAAAACATTCTACCATCCTCAATCACTCAGATCCCGACGACTTCAATAAACATCCGCCTAGCAGTTACCTTTGAGAATGATAGAATCATTTTAACGTCGGAATAAGCCAATCCTTTCATACAGTACTGCCAGTACACATTTACACAATTAATGCTCTGATGACCAAAGATTACACTAATTTTGCATTTTGGAAACAATTTTGTGGATAAATATACATACATCTCTTTCAAGATGAGAGAATAAAATACTTGTACTGTAAAGACAAAAACAAAAAAGAAGAAGAAAAAAATACAGGTAATCTGTTGTGTTTTATTAAGGAATGGGCAGGAATAGAAATATATACTGTATATAATTGTTTCAGAGTAAATTGGAAAAAGAGATATATGTTTTATTTCAACTTGTGGATCAATTTTGTGTTACCAAATCTTTGCAATAAGCCAATTTGTAGCTGGGTCTACATCAGGCGACAATAAACAAAAGTATGGTATGGAGTGATGAAATATGTGTTTAGGTTAACACCAAGTAACGCGAGATGGAAACAGAAAATGATTAAACTGTACTTCATTGTCGCAGATTCCGGAGAAAGCTGTCCAGAGTCGTATAAACGTTTTACGAATGGGAAACAAGTGCACCGACTGTGTATAACAAGACAATCTTTGGTTGGTATATTTATGTGATCACCTGGTGGCATTTCAGTTTTAAACCACTTGATGTTCCCTGTGTTACACTACAGAACCTGTGGAAAGTAGCAATTAAATGGCAATGCCATCCCGCCAGATGTATTCACTTTGGTAGAGAAAGCCGAGCAAAAGGCATAAAGGGAGCACAAACATTGTATTCCAGTTGGTACATCCTCAAGTGTACCATTTTACACTAATCATGTAAAACAATTGAAAAGCTTCCTAATGACACAAAATACAAACATCTTAATGACATAGAACACAAAGCTGCTGATTAGCACAGAAAACAAGCTTTCTAATGACACAGAATCCAAGAGCTGTTTAATGAAATCTAGTGAATAATTTGGACCCTACATGAAGCTACCATACAGCACCTAATTCACAAATAGGCCATACCCTTATAGATACAGCACTTCACTACTGGGCCATATGTCTCACTGGCCAATCCTGAGCTCCTCGGCAGAAATAGCGGTTGAGATTTCAGTAGACACTAAGTATACATACCTGTCATTAGTAACTAGGGAATTGGGATAAAAACTCAAAGCAGGTTTTACATTAGCTGGATAGGAATATGATTGTGTTTCTAAAATTGGCACCATGATCAGGGTTTTAGCTGTGGCCGTTACCATGTTCAGCTCTAGATCTGAGCCTTGCTAACCTCAGAACATGCAATATGAGCAAATCAATTTAATGGAGGAAGAATCAGCAGTTTTAATTTCAGTCAATTTCATGAAATTAATATTTTTGTCTTAGCAATTTTGTTCACATGCAGAATTTGGAATTCATTATATTGATGCTTGTGAAAGCAATACCCTTCCTAAACACGAGCTTTGAGATGAGTGTTCTTTGATCTACTTTGATATACTTTATTTAGAAGCTTTCATCTTCTTTTCAAAATGTAAGGCTGGACATGAACAAATTCAAGAACCTTGCTTCGCAATATCCACAATCTCAAAAAAAATATAAAATAAAATAATGAGTTGCATAACAGAACCAATATTCTGAAAAGAAATGCTTGACATTCAATTCAGAGTAAAGTAATAATGTAAATAGACCATTACTGGCAGTTTACTTCCTGTAATAGAAATCCTGAACAGATTTAATTGAGTTATTAAAGATTTTAAACAACGATTTATATCCCACGATATAAATATTATTAGCTGATTTGAGATTGCTTACCAATTAATCAGTGTTATCGATTCTCCCCAGGTCCTTTTATATTCACCATAAATTGTGAATCTCTTTTGATTAATTATTTTTTTACCAATTCCAACTATGAAACAATATCTACACAAAACATATTTACATTACCATCAAATCATGATTGACAATATCAGAGAAAAACATTTTAAGTACATCTACTCAAGCACAGAATATGTTATTCTGTGGCAGAATGAACAAGCAAACACAAATTTCCCCAATGAATAGATCATTTTCCTCCTGGCAATTGAATTATAGGTCGCCGTAAAAAATCTAACTACCTCCTGCATAAACTAGTACACAGTTTACACAGAGGAAATCATTGATGTCGACCAGAGCTTTAAAACTCAAAATTTGCACCAGGCTAGCGAGTTCCAGGAGTCCCTGAGAGTTTTCTGAATACACACAAATTAATTTCCACGATTGATGTGTAACAGGACAAGTTTTAGCGTGTTAACAGTCAAATTCTGTTGGAAAAAAATCAATGCCACGTCCCATTTTTACTAATTCAATTGCTCTGGGTTCTGTAATTCTGCCAGTTTTACCGATGTACTGACACTATAAGGTGCTGTAATTACGGTTCAATACAGACGGCCTCTAACATCAACGGTCGGGTGACTGAATATTACTCAATGTTATCTAACAGAAATTATAGACAGGAGGGGAAAAAAAAAAAAAATAAAATAAGAATGGCTGTTCTGCAGCAGGTTTAACTTAAATCTAACTAGTTTTTCTAAACTCAATTCCCCCCCCCCCCCCCCCAAACATGTTTTTTTCACTTTAAGTAAATTTTTGTATTCTGTATTTTTACCGTTGAGATAAAACAACAATTACCCAACTTTTTTGGAATGGGCGAGTCAAAGCACATATTTCAGATTTAAAGAACATCAAAATGGAATATGCCAATAGACCATGTATGTGTATTTCATACACAGATAGATACACTAAGAGCAATTAAAATTCTGAATGAATTTCAGTGTCAAAATGATATTGGAGTGTGGGCTAACAAAGTAATCTATCTGTAGAATATTTTTCATATATAAAGATCACAATTGTAAGGCCAACAGCCAAATTTTAACATCAATCCAACTTTTAATACTCTCAAACATGAGAGAATTCTACTCCTCACAAGGTTATACCTTTGTTAAAACATCTATTTCATCCTTTTTTAGGAATTAGTAGTATTTCAGAAATTGGAGCAGAATGCAAACTTCTGCCAAGTACAAGTTTGACTTATCAAACATCAATAAGGAAGTGAAATTGTCCTGTAAACAGATACTCTACTACAACTATCTATATACATGGGAAGTAGAATGATAATTACCATTCCAATAAGCATTATGATATATATACAAATTCTTGGGATTTTTTCCCCTTAAATTGTGACATTTTTTATAGACACATTTTCTATCTTTACAACATAGAAACATTTGAGAAAGCGTATGTATGACTTTGTTGGAATTGATAACAATATCACATGCTGCAGAAATCAATGTTGGTGCTGTATCCTGGGTATTTCGGTTCAGATGGCTCTACAATTATACGAGTGTAAGATAACGGGATCACTGTGTCTCCTACGGTGGACAGGGGTCCCACAACGAGGGCTGACACAGCCCTTCTGGTATCATTACAGTCACACTAATAGCCAGTAACTAGGTTTCGGAGAAGCTAAACACTCAGGAGACATTGATCGTACAGTGATTCCCAAAGTCGATCTGTGGTAAACAATACTGAATCTCCACTTAAGATTATACACTATATCTCCCCAACATTCTGTAACCTACATGGATTTTTTGTCGCAAGTGATGGGGAAAATTGGGTTTTCATGTACGACAGATCTATTGTTTTTGTCACTGTCGGGATGGAGGCATTGTCCTTTTTCCATTCATAGGGATCTGCTGTCGGACATTACTGTGACATCGTGTTTATAGCTTGTGCTATGTTGCATGTTAAACACAGATAAAGAACAAATGTTGTCGAGGATAATGAATAATACCAATGGAAACATTAAAAGTCTTCCATTATTTATAAAGCCAAGGATGTTTCGACCACAAACAATGGTAGTAGCACGGTACTTTAGATGACAATGTGTAAATATTGTCATAAAACATATTGGTGACCTAGATTCTGTATCACAAACGAAGATGGACAGCGAAATTGAACACGACATTGTCTTGGAGTACATTACCTAGAAGATGTTTTTTTATTTTTTTTTTATTTAGGTAGTCATTTTTGTTGTCATTTTAAAGCCGGGTAACTCATTCATGCTCAATAAAACACTTTTATAAAGTTTCAAAGTCTTTAAATATAATAATGGCTTTGGAATAAATTCTTGACTGATGATCAATTATCACAAAGATGTTACAATTGTCATTTCCTTCCAGGTATGTTCACCTAAACAATGGCTGCCGATCATTGTAATACACCAGAAGTGTTATTACTGTAGTGGTACAAGTCCTGATCTACCAGATATCTTATCACATAAACAAACAAGAGGCCCAAAGGGCCTTAACGGTCATCTGACTACCTTGGCAATAGTAAAATTAATTATATATGGTGTCACTTTTTCAGGACCATGTCAGGATCATTTTCAATTTCTTTCAACAAATTTTATTTCAAACAAGAGGCCCAAGGGCCTTAAGGTTGTTGGCTCGGCCGATTTTGAATGCGCCCGCATCATAAACCAACACGAGTGTCGTATAATTTTTTCGCAAAATTAATCCCAAAATGTATTTTCAAGATGGAGGCTGTGGAGGCCATCTTGAATTTTAGATCGACCCAAAAAATAACAACACTTTGTCGGGACCATGTCAGGATCATCTCATGCAAGTTTCAGCCAAATCGCACCGGTAGAACTTGAGAAGAACTTCAAAATGTGTTTTCAAGATGGCGGATGTGGCAGCCATCTTGGATTTCGGATCGACCTGAAAAATAACAACACTTTGTCGGGACCATGTCAGGATCATTTCACGCAAGTTTCAGCCTAATCGAACCGGTAGAACTTGAGAAGAAGTTCAAAATGTGTTTTCAAGATGGCGGCTGTGGCGGCCATCTTGGATTTCGGATCAACACGAAAAATAACAACACTTTGTCGGGACCATGTCAGGATCATTTCATGCAAGTTTCAGCCAAATCGCACCGGTAGAACTTGAGAAGAAGTTCAAAATGTGTTTTCAAGATGGCGGCTGTGGTGGCCATCTTGAATTTTAGATTGACCCAAAAAATAACAACACTTTGTCGGGACCATGTCAGGATCATTTCACCCAAGTTTCAGCTAAATCGCACCGGTAGAACTTGAGAAGAAGTTCAAAATGTGTTTTCAAGATGGCGGCTGTGGCGGCCATCTTTGATTTCGGATCGACCCAAAAAATAACAACACTTTGTCGGGACCATGTCAGGATCATTTCATGCAAGTTTCAGCCAAATCGCACCGACAGAACTTGAGAAGAAGTTCAAAATGTGTTTTCAAGATGGCGGCTGTGGCGGCCATCTTGGATTTCGGATCGACCCGAAAAATAACAACACTTTGTCGGGACCATGTCAGGATCATTTCACGCAAGTTTCAGCCAAATCGCACCGGTAGAACTTGAGAAGAAGTTCAAAATGTGTGTTTCAAGATGGCGGCTGTGGCGGCCATCTTTGATTACGGAACGACCCGAAAAATAACAACACTTTGTCGGGACCATGTCAGGATCATTTCATGCAAGTTTCAGTCAAATCGCACTGGTAGAACTTGAGAAGAAGTTCAAAATGTGTTTTCAAGATGGCGGCTGTGGCGGCCATCTTGGATTTCGGATCGACCCGAAAAATAACAACACTTTGTCGGGACCATGTCAGGATCATTTCACGCAAGTTTCAGCCAAATCGCACCGGTAGAACTTGAGAAGAAGTTCAAAATGTGTTTTCAAGATGGCGGCTGTGGCGGCCATCTTGGATTTCGGATCGACCCGAAAAATAACAACACTTTGTCGGGACCATGTCAGGATCATTTCACGCAAGTTTCAGCCAAATCGCACCGGTAGAACTTGAGAAGAAGTTCAAAATGTGTTTTCAAGATGGCGGCTGTGGCGGCCATCTTGGATTTCGGATCGACCCGAAAAATAACAACACTTTGTCGGGACCATGTCAGGATCATTTCATGCAAGTTTCAGCCAAATCGCACCGGTAGAACTTGAGAAGAAGTTCAAAATGTGTTTTCAAGATGGCGGCTGTGGCGGCCATCTTGGATTTCGGATCGACCCGAAAAATAACAACACTTTGTCGGGACCATGTCAGGATCATTTCATGCAAGTTTCAGCCAAATCGCACCGGTAGAACTTGAGAAGAAGTTCAAAATGTGTTTTCAAGATGGCGGCTGTGGCGGCCATCTTGGATTTCGGATCGACCCGAAAAATAACAACACTTTGTCGGGACCATGTCAGGATCATTTCACGCAAGTTTCAGCCTAATCGCACTGGTAGAACTTGAGAAGAAGTTCAAAATGTGAAAAGTTAACGCACGGCGCACGGCGGACGGCGGACGGCGCACGGCGCACGGCGGACGACGACGGACGAAACATGATGACTATAGGTCATCCTGACCCTTCGGGTCAGATGACCTAAAAACACTTACTTTTCTGATGGGTCCATATACTTCAAATTCTCTGCGTAGTTTGGATTCGCTGGTGTCAAAATTCTGTAACAAACAAAAAGCATAATCTTCTTTAATCAAATATATTCTAGAAACATAATCCAAGAGCGGCAACAAGAACAAATTCCAAGCAGGCAATATTGTTTATCAAAAATGATTGGGTATCAAATTGCAGTTTTTCAAAATTACAAAGCCGAAATGCTATTTTAAATAAGGAAATAGTTGATTTTAAAGTGAAATGCACAGGATAAAAGATACTGGCCATATACTCCCTGATTAATTGTCAAGTAACTGCCTTGGATTTAATTCAGAACCAAAAGTTTAAGACTGCATGGTGGAATAAACTACAGGTTGAAACCAACTGTATGTAACCATGTATAGGGGTCATATTGAGGCCACCTACATATTGTGCACGTCGTAGATGATCTAGATACATTAGTGAAATATTGTCATCTCTTTCTATATCAAATCAAGGGAAGAATTAATAACTTTTTCTTAGATGAAAAAATCATCATAACAAATGTTTATCTATGAATAATTTTATAAAATACTGGCGGAAATTGTGCTGTAAATAATTAGCCCTGTGATATCTTCCAATATATTTCCAATTATTTACAGCTGTGGAAATAATCAACTTCCGGGTTCTTTTAATCTCAATTGGTATTAATTTCAGTTGTGACAATAAGAATTTTTAAAGAAATAAAACGAGTGTATTCCTATATTATATTAGAGTTTTCCCCCGACAGTGTGTCTAGAAATACCAGGTATAGTGGTAACAGCTGTGTTAGTAATAAAGTCTGGTGGATATGTACAGGTACCGACACAGATAGAAAGGTAGTACTACTGACGATCTTATGTACAGTCACGGACACAGGTAGAAAGGTATACTACTGACAATCTTGTGTACAGGTACCGACACAGGTAGAAAGGTATACTACTGACGATCTTGTGTACAGTCACCGACACAGGTAGAAAGGTATACTACTGAAGATCTGATGTACAGGTACCGACACAGATAGAAAGGTAGTACTACTGACGATCTTATGTACAGTCACGGACACAGGTAGAAAGGTATACTACTGACGATCTTGTGTACAGGTACCGACACAGGTAGAAAGGTATACTACTGAAGATCTGATGTACAGGTACCGACACAGATAGAAAGGTAGTACTACTGACGATCTTATGTACAGTCACGGACACAGGTAGAAAGGTATACTACTGACGATCTTGTGTACAGGTACCGACGAAGGTAGAAAGGAATACTGCTGAAGATCTGATATACAGGTACCGACACAGGTAGAAAGGTAGTACTACTGACGATCTTATGTACAGGTACCGACACAGGTAGAAAGGTATACTACTGACGATCTTGTGTACAGGTACCGACACAGGTAGAAAGGTATACTACTGAAGATCTGATGTACAGGTACCGACACAGGTAGAAAGGTATACTACTGACGATCTATGTACAGGTACCGACACAGGTAGAAAGGTATACTACTGACGATCTATGTACAGGTACCGACACAAGTAGAAAGGTATACTACTGACGATCTATGTACAGGTACCGACACAGATAGAAAGGTAGTACTACTGACGATCTTATGTACAGTCACCGACACAGGTAGAAAGGTATACTACTGACGATCTATGTACAGGTACCGACACAGGTAGAAAGGTATACTACTGACGAGACACAGGTAGAAAGGTATACTACTGACGATCTTATGTACAGGTACCAACACAGGTAGAAAGGTATACTACTGATGATCGCGGGGGCTTGGAAAAGTTCACTTCAAAATGCGGGAAAAACTACATTGGGAAACAAGTTGATTAATTTTCAGCATGAAGTGCAAAGCAATTGTTCTTTTATGTCAATTATTCTGTGCTTGATAAGGGTGATTATTTTATAATGTCCCAATTTATTTCAATCAAATACAATTCTCTATTTTAGAATAAATATTTCACTTCCAAGAGGCTGTTACTAGTGGTAGAGTAGCTAAGGTTTTCTGACACATTTATCACAAACCCTACACTTCTAGGCTGTGATTTGAATTCTATGTGGGGCAGTTGTCAGATTTCACCCATTGGTTAGTGGATTTACTCAATGTACTTCACTTTCAATCACCTCCTAAACCTGATGTGTCCTAATTTAATTACCCAAGCTGTTTAAATAAGATGTAAAATGCAATACATCCAAACCCAACCCTACTCTTCCTGTGTCCATATATACATTGAGCAGACATGTAAAACCCGGACTTTGACCAGAAAAGAATGAACAGAATGAATCTTAACTAGCCATGAATAGCCACCTACAGGGTGACCTTGAGTACTAATTATACCTATAATCTGACCTTCAATCAGTGCTAATAGTTCACTTACTAAAATTCAACTACAAATTCCAGTCTTATTGTTTTGGATTCACAGCTAGCAATGCTTTACATACCTCGTACATATAGTTGTAAGCATTTTCAACATTTATCCTACTACATGATGATTAACAACATATTAAAAATGAGTATACTAATGAAGCCCAATTTTTTTGAAGTAATCATTAAAATCTTACGACATAAGCTGTCACCAATACACCAGAGCAACAGCGAGATGGAAGAGATGGATATATATATATACCCATACTTGGAGATGAGGGTGACAGATACAGAGTACCGAGGACAATTTCCTCCAAGTTAATCCTATTTTCTTTATGTGAGTTTTATAAGTATCTAGCCTCACATCAATCCCATCAAGACTTCCTACAGAACATGTAAAAGATTTATATCTACAGACTCCAATTTTAATGTTAAGACAGAGAAACCAATGGGGAAAATACTTGTTTTGTACATTCCGGAATTTTTTCAGATTTGTTATTTTGTTTCTGATCTCCTTGGAGATTCAGGTAAAGAATAACAAGACAGTTCCTATAGTTACCCATAAGGAAGAGGTCAGCAAGTGGCCTTGTCTGTTGGCTGTACCAAAGTTCTAATGGTTCCTTATAGAGCAATACAGTTCAATAACATTCTGTAAAAACTCCTATTAAGAGGCAAGCTGGTTCTTTAAGGACAGTGACTCCTCGTATAATATCAGATTTACAAGTCAAGGTCCTTTAGGACAGCCATGCCTATATAGCATCCTATTATGTCCTATTCAACAGTGAAGGTCATTCAAGGACATTAACTCTCATGTATAACATTCTATTCAAAAGAGGAAAGTCTTTCAAGGACATAAAATCACATGTATAATATATCCTATTCAACAGAGGACAAGTCGTTCAAGGACATCACTTAATTATCTCCCCAGTATAATGCCGTATTTACTACTGAAGATAATTTTTACAGCAGCCTTAATACATGTGTGTAGTACATCGTTATCATGCAGAATAGTTATCAACTGTAGAACGCCTTGTGTCAAGATTTCATTTGGCATCATTTCTTTTCTCATATATTTCATCAAAACAATATTAAAAAAACAATACTTAAGCATTATATCAACATTCCCATCTAAGTATGTGATGTAGCTGAAGGGGAGGTTATATACAATGAATGCAACATTATACTTTCACAGCTGAGAAATCAATCTGAAATCTCTCGGACACATTAAGAAAGCCTGTTATACACCCTTAAGTCTCTGATGCTATTTTTTTTTTAACATGCACAGTTTTAATACTTAATTCATGATATATTCATGTGGCATACAATCAAACTAACTAGGCAAAGTCACGGATAATCAATTTTGTACATGGAACAAAACCTGTGTCTGGTACAGCCTGAATTAAAACAATATATACTGTAAAAGGTCTATATAATTCTGTTCTCATAAAAATAATTCCGACAGTATCTCCATGGTTAGTATCCATTGGCCGGGAAGTTGTCTCCCGATATGCTCATGCTGCCATGAAAATTTGTCTACCATCAGGTCACATGGGATTAGACAACCAGTTTATTACTCAGCTTTTTATAAATTGGTTTTCTTTTATCAATTTGATATAATAATAGCAATCGTGTATGAGTACATGTTACTTGATGGCCATATCTTCTCTATGCAATAGGCTGATTACAGTCATAGACTACCTAACACAAACGTAGAGTTTACAGCAACACCATTGTCAACTAATTCTTTTCTGTTAGATGAATTGTGAACATTTTTTCCTTACTTTTAAATTAATTTTTTAAATGCTGTACTAAAAGCATAAATGTCATAAACTAATGTGAGTTATATATTCAATTATAATCATGTGAACTTATAAATATTGACATGGAATTCTAGTATTCCTTTCTGTGTGACCAATCATGTGGTTTGTTACAAATGAAAGATCAGTCTGGAGATGAATGTCAATTTCCGTTGCCATGGTTTTTCCATCACACACAAACTTATATATAGAAAACCTGATGCACATATCAAATATACTGTAATATACTTTTTTTTGTAAAAGCACTGATGCACTACTGCAAAGAGTTCAACGCCTATTTGGACCATATAAAGTCGGACACAAATGCATCCCTACAGCATACATTCCATCGGAACAGGTATATAATGTGTGCTATGCCAGTCTTACTCTTGATTTCTATACTTATTTACTTATATATTAAGGATGTAATTTTTTGTATGAACAGTATATTTACCATAGAAGGTAATTTAGCATAGATTATTGTCTGGGCAATGCAACATAAAGGACAAGGATAATTGCCATGAAATTTTAAGACCACATACACAAAATGGCTGATACCGTCTGTAACAGGGTACAGGATTTACAATGTATTTATTACCTGCCTCTGCCAGGGATCGAACTCGGGACCTCTGAATTACTAAACGCTCAACCGATGGAGCTAAAGAGAAGTTCTCTCTAGCTTAGCTATATGTTGTGGCTAGTATTGACCAGGGTTACACGTCAAAGCACATGGAATCTTTGATATGTGTCATACTGTTGGTGATATCCTTCAGCCAAATACTTATAATATATACATTCCCATCCTCCCTATAGCCAAGATTTAAGGGTTAGGATCTCCTTGGAATAACTCCTCTTCAAGATAAGTATGATCGTAACCTTTGCTAGCAAGACGACCCTCTCCCTACTTAGATGACTGTGGGGTCACTTTGCCTGATGACCTGATTATATATGGTTGTCGTTATTCCTGATGTCAATTGTGATATTGGAGAAAACAAACTGCTCCCAAGTAGGCTGATGACATTACTAAATAGTGTTGTTTCTCAGACAAGTACATGCCTTTCACACCATCAGTATACCAAAACCAATCATTCATCAATAGTCTTTCTGTAGAACTATGGTCAGCAACTAGCTATAGCCTCTCTGCAACTGACTAGGAGAATAAAGCAATTAGCTTATCAAACAATGAACAATGATAAGACTGTTGCCAGGCAGAAGATGCATTTTCCTAATGAACTGTTAATTCAAGTTTTTAAAATAATATTTACAAATATTTCTGTCATCCTCTTTTAATCAGTTCTAATCATTGTATACGATCATTCTAACTAAATGTACTAACTTGGCATCTATGCCATTTATTTGTATATGAGTAAGCTTTTACCAAAGATTTGTTATTTAAATTTTCCGTATTCAGAAATTTTTGCAATGTATCACTGGTTTGTAACGATGTCTCTTTTTGTGTTTTGTAATATAATTTAAGAAAGGAGACCTTTAATTATTCAATTCATTATTGGTTGCTAAGGTGTTTTTTACAGCAACTGGAGAAAACATTTCATGTTTTAATTAAAGAGTTAATTAGTTAGGAAAGTAAGTTAATTATATATCATTGTTTCCTAGCGGTAATCTGAACCATTGTTCAGCAACGAGTAGGCAAGGCCAAGCTAGAAACAATATCTGTTTTACGTAGAATAAAACATTGTAGATATATCAGTTTTTGTATTATGACTACTTTAGGTATAATTAACTGTATGTTCACTTATGATACCAAAATCATAATGAATTCTCCAAAATAACTTCTTGCCGAAAATAAGACATGATGAACATTAATTTTGTTTTCAAAATCTAGTCAGAAATAAATTTCTTAACTGTTTGCCTTTAAAACTGATTCTCATTATTGCTAAATAGCGATACTGAAATAGGGTTCATTTTATTACTGTTAGACGTGGTTCATTCTCTCTAACCATCAACTTTAAATTTCAGCTGTATTTTTATGTGCTTTTCGAGTTACATGTACAGTTTGTGTGGTGAATTCCTTGCTACAAATAGTTTCCTTTGCTAAAGAGCAATAACCACTTCAGTAAATCACACACCATCCAGGCAATGTTTAGGATATTTAAAATGATTTTTAAACTGCCTGGGGTTAGTACCACGCCTGTAGACCTTTATCCCTTTATTTTATATTCTACTCTTTGTGAAGGGTTCTTTATTTCTCTCTACATTCTTGCACCTTTTGGTATATAGTCTAATGACCCTTGGAATCCCTGTGGGACTCTTGGACTGGTCCCAACCCCCTAGGTTTGTGATGAGAATTACTCAGCTGAATAATAATCCTAGATTATCTCCCTTTAGTTCTGAACCAAACATCAGCCATAGACAATATTGTCTCGCTGAATTTTATTGATACTTTAATATCTAATATACATGTAGAGACTGGTGACAAAGACAGATATAGCTAACCTTCCTCCATCTTTTATAGGAAAATTTATGTCTGGTTTTGTTTAACAGTCTAACTTGATAATTGCCCCCTGGTGATCAGGCCATCAGGCCCTGAACAAGGCCCCACTGGCCACCGGTCTGGCTCTCTTTTATACCAGGAGTCCCTCATTGGGCCACCTGGAAACCACAGGACTTCATCAGGACCTCACAAGTTCATGTCTTGTGACTAGTATGGCTCTTGGTTACCTCCTTAGCCTACCTGGGGCTACAAAACCTTGCAAATCCTTTTCTGGTGACCTGTGTGGTATAACTACTAGTCCCTTCCTTAGTTACCAGGGGTTGAGAAGACCTTGTCAGTCCCATGCCTATTTACCAGGGGCAGAGAAGACCTTGTCAGTCCTGTACCTAGTTACTAGGTGGAGAGAAGACATTGTCAGTCCCCTGCCTAGTTACCTGAGGGAGAGAAGACCATGTCAGCCCTGTGCCCATAGTTACCAGGGGGAGAGAAGACCTTGTCAGTCCCTTCCTTAGTTACCAGGGGGAGAGAAGACCTTGTCAGTCTCTTCCTTAGTTACCAGGGGGAGAGATGACCTTGTCAGTCCCTCCCTTAGTTACCAGGGGGTGAGAAGACCTTGTCAGTCCCTTCCTTAGTTACCAGGGGGAGAGAAGACCTTGTCAGTCCCTTCCTTAGTTACCAGGGGAGAGAAGACCTTGTCAGCCCTGTGTCTATAGTTACCAGGGGGAGAGAAGACCTTGTCAGTCCCTCCCTTAGTTACCAGGGGAGAGAAGACCTTGTCAGCCCTGTGCCTATAGTTACCAGGGGGAGAGAAGACCTTGTCAGTCCCTTCCTTAGTTACCAGGGGGAGAGAAGATTTTGTCAGTCCCTTCCTTAGTTACCAGGGGGAGAGAACCTTGTCAGTCCCTTCCTTAGTTACCAGGGGAGAGAAGACCTGTCAGTCCTGTACCTATAGTTACCAGGGGGAGAGAAGACCTTGTCAGTCCCTTCCTTGGTTACCAGGGGGAGAGAAGACCTTGTCAGTCCCTCCCTTAGTTGCCAGGGGAGAGAAGACCTTGTCAGTCCCTTCCAGAGTTACCACTGGGAGAGAGTGTTCTCTACATTGACTTCCTTACACTTACTGTTGGAATCAATGAAGAATACATCTCCCTAGCAATCCTTCACTTAATCCAACTTGTACTAAAAAATTACATTCTCCAATAAAGACTGCAAAATCATTAAATCTGGCTGTTTCAAAGCGGAATCGTTCTATGAAATATGTCTCCTGATTCCCAGGAAGAGCTTTAGATAATCGCTGCAAAAGTCGGCAGGCTCCTAATTATTCGCTCATATTGATTTCAGTATATTATAATCGCACATCAAAGCTGGCAACATCGTCTGCTGATGTTACCTGTCATTAGGTAATCTTTATCAAAAAACGCCCTCTAGATAATTTTCAATATTTTCCGAGAGCAACAAACAACAATTAAATGTGATAAGACTTCATTGCTTTTTACGACTGTCCCAGTTGAATGGCAATACAAAACTTTTGAATGGAGCCACAGTAATGTCCTAACAGCTTCGTTACTTTAAAACAAGATAAGCTTATTGAAATATCATTATTAACAAAATACTAAAATGGAAATTAAAATAGGTCTTCTGATTTAGAAGGATTCTTTTAATTAAAATGCCACTAGAGTTAAAATTCAGTAAAAACTGTTGAGCTTTCAAATATCATATCAAAGCAATAATTGTCAGTATTGAAATTGTTATGTGTAATGATTTGGCAGTTCACCAGAGTGAATATGGACAAAATTTTGAATGACTTCCCCCAGTGAGAGTTGGTTTTGTAACAACTCTCCATGCATGGCTAGCTATAGAGAATTCATCTTGACTCAATATGGAAGTAGCCATTATGCAAGGCATCTCATCTTGATAGGAACAGTCTTTGAATTCAGAACTAGGTCATGTGAAATGTCATAAGACTCAGTTGACAGGAAATGAAATCAAATAAAATCACTAGAAAAAAAAAATCAATCTTTATTCGTGCTTTCTACAGTGATTCAGAGTTTGTCATCTAAACAATTCGGAGATTAACTTCCACATTCCCCTGGGTTAATTTTCATTATTTCCTACTAATGAGAATCCTTTTTATTAGACATCTGATTGATAATTAATTTACATAAACTATTAACATTAATATTTTCGGTACATGAACTCCTATACCATTACAATTGCTAATCTCCCACCCTTACAAATCAGTTACTGGAATGGTGACCTGACCAAAGGCTAGCATATTTAGATAGCTGTTCATGCGTGGAGGTTAGTACACAAATGTTTTGGTCTGTATAAACAGGACATTTCAGGGACCAGCTGATCTAGAAACTTGATACTGATAATCTACATCTCTGGAATCTCCTGTACTAAAGAGAATTTCTGATTGATACAACTTAATCCAGGAAACTATATCAACTAGGTGAAAGTGGAAGTTCAGTAATCGGAGAATTCTGTAATATTATCTGGAGATATGGGAACTTCATTATTAACATTGTATGGAGCAGGGAAGGGATGTAATCTGTAATCATGAACCATGACTTTGCAATAGATCTAAACATAATTGTGAAACTGGACCCCTAAAAACTTCTAGATATGCTGTGAATGTTCTCATAACAACGAAAATGGAAATTCTTCATGTAGAATAGTTTGTATTTTTGTCACAACAAATTGTGGAACTAAAATCCTTGATTACTGATGCCATGAATTTGTATTCTGGAATTCAATCATAATCCTGGATAAGTCAAAATTTCAACTATAAAAATAATAAAACAAAGAGAGTTGATTCTTGGATATTTGATTGGAATTTACACTAAAGAAACTTTAAATCATAGCATTGGACACTTTATGCAAGGATAGAGAACAGGACACCTAACAAGCATTTGACATATTTTAACTTTGTAATGAAGTTACTATTTTTTCAAGTGGTTGCTTGGATATGGAAGATTATTTTCGCATTTTGTGTATAAGTGTAAAACAACAAATCTAGAATCTCAAGACTGGACTGTCTAATTCTAGAGAACTTTGTATCTAGGTTTGAAGTAAACTAGCCTCACAGATGAGCTATTAAACAAGGAAGCAGTGGAAGCCACACACCGTGTAATCATGTAGATCTGTCAACATTCCAGTAGCCCCCTCCCGCCGTGGTGCTACCAACAGGATCCAGATATAGACCACTATACTGATACCTATCCATATGTACAAACATAAATCAACACGATTCCAATAGTTATAATGAATAGATAGACTCGACAATAACCGAGCACCTCCATAGTACAATCACATCTAATTAATCCTCGATGTACTCGTCATCTTGTTTGGGAGAGAGATCTGATCATGCTGCTACTACAAACCGATAAAATACCTGCTGGATTCTATTAGCATAACTTCAATTCAATGGAAGGACAGCCAGGAAAATGGGCTTGTCTTACAACTGACATCAGTCATCGACAGCTGGACATGGAAACCACCTATCTCAGACAGTGCTAAATACTGCTATAGTAGGACTGTTGTCAATTGTCGTGCTCTGATGCAGCTCCCCTTCTGTTTCACAGTACAAGTTATTGTCGCCGTTATTGTCACTGGGTAAACAGGTCTGTCACATTCTCCGATGACACTGGGGAGTACCGACATGCTGGGTCCATCCGTATGGATTAACATCAAATATGATAAATTCAAATTGCGATTTTAGTCGGTAAAATCCAACATATTCCGTTTTTGGATGTTATTGTGTATACATATTATTCTCTATGGATTAATATTTTTTTATTCCTAATATTAATACCAATAGAATGGATTTTCTTTAATTCTGCCTATCTCTGTTCTTTATTAGCCCCAAAGGCAGAGTTGCTGTTTTGTGTAGTCAATATGTGCGATAGTTTCGATTTTGGGAATATCTTTACTTGTCGTCTTTATCGAGGATAATTTTATGTCCATACAACAAGGAAGAGGATTATATCCGTCGTAATAACTAACCCAATGCAAGGCCTCAGCCATATCTATAACTCTAACCGCTCGACGGGAGGATCGGCACAAAATACTGGAAGTATGATACCTTACTCGGGTGGAGGTGGAGGAGGTGGTGCAGGGGTAGGTACACTGACCAAAACAGTCAATTTGTAATTGATGTATTTTCTTAAAAGCACCTGTCTTCTTCCCTGATATCTCGGAATCTTTATTGACATTTGTCAATTGTGATGGTGTATACAAAATATCAAAGACTAATTATGTCTCTAAAGAAATTGTTTAATGCCTGCATAATGTATTGTTAATTATGTATACTTGAACTGACATTTAATTAAAAACATCTGTTGTTTTAAACAAACTGTTGAAACAGTAAAGTGAAGCATTAAATACCAATACACGTTAAAGGCAATGGACCGGTCAATGTCAAAAGTAACATTCTGACCTATGTGTATTCATAGAAAGTCTGGAACATCTAGAATCCTCTAGAAATAAAAACATTTTTCTAAACTTGTCACAAATCATTGGTAAAAAAGGGTACATCTGCCACGTGTGGTATGTAAACTGGTAGTGTAACATGTGAGTGATGTCGGACATTGACAGTATGTAAACAGTGGGTTTGGGAATGGGGTTAAAGTAGCTTATTGGTACGTATATACTGACGCTGGCCTAGTCATGCTGGGCCAGGCCTCTCACACCTTGGGAGTATAGTAAGGTGGGAAATTAAAACTCAATTGGGGATCACAAGTTGTATGTAAATATTGACAGAAAATAGTTTGTGCTTGATGATTGTTATCATTAAGAGTGAAATGGTGTTAAACCTCGTCCTATACCCATCTCTTGAAAATCTGCACATGAAAATACCTAAGTTATATCAATTGAAAGAAAGTCACAGAAATTTTTTTTCATGATTGCAAAGTTGAATAATGAAATTGTATTTACTGAGGATTGCATGCTTAGCCAACAGCTTATCCAGTAATGTATAGTCCTCAATAATTATTCTGCCAAATTGATACCAAAGTCCATTCTTATCCAACCACCTGTCAGATGACAAAGCTTGTTCTGGTGATCCTGTTTTGACTTAGTGCCATAACTATTTGAAAGTAGCTGATTTTGGTGAAAGTTTCACTGTTACTGAACATACAATTACAGCCCTACACATCCAACTTCTTTCCTATAGTGTTTAAACAGCATTCTTTTTAGCCATCTAAATTCCAAACCAACAATGGAGGTCTTGTTTCCTTGTGTGTTGAGAAGTATAATGAAAACAATATGCTTTTCTTAAGGATTATCTATTGATATCTGACAATCTGTACTTATGGTAAGAATCAGAACTAGTTTTTCAATGTGAAAATTGCTTGACCATATTCTTATTGTCAATATTACTCAAAACCTTCCCCCCCCCCCCAAAACCTTCCCCCCCCCCCCCCCCCCCCCCGGCACCTCACACTTCACAAAGAACCCCATACCTAATTATTACATCTGAAACCTTAACCAAGAACTGTAGCAAATATTCAGGTGGCTGTATCAAAATTTTTAAAAATTTCATTATTTGATCCTGGAATATAAAATTTGTATGAAGCAAATTTGCAGTTGATAGTCAGTCACTGACTACTTCAGACTTTATACCGTACATGAAACCTAGTTATCTATATGTCAGAGTCATACATGGTTATGCAGTTCTTTTGTACAGGTAATTTACTCAATTTGATTGACTTTCCTGTGGTAGACGTGTCAAGGATTTTAATTCCATGTAAATCAATATATTTATAGAAGAAACAGGAACTGCAATCGTAAATTTGATTAAGTTAACAACCAATAAACTCAATATACATCCAATTCAATTGTTTCTTCCTAGTCATCCTTCTGACAGTCAATTCAATTCATGTCTACATATATTCTCTGCATACCAAATTCTCAAATAGATTCAAGCACCAAAATTGTATAACACGACTGTCGCTTTAAAGGAGTGTGTTATGGTTTTGCTTAGCAGCAAGTAATTAAATCTTGAAAATACCATGAAAGTCGTATATGTTTGTGTAAATGAATCAGGAATTTGACTCGACTCAAAGAGGAACTAACTTTTACTGTATCTGACCTATGTTTACATTTTATGGCACTTCATAACATTCAGTCTATGTAAGATTATTCAGAGACACAAATTTATAATTAACTCAAATTTAAACTTTATTTATATAGATTTTCCCAAGCCAATATATACCAGAAATCAAAATTGATAAAGTGGTTGCAAGGCTTCCATAACCTCAGCACAGAAACCATTAGTTGCATTACAAAAGTGACAATACTAGCGCCATCTGGTTTTAGTCTACACCAGCTAACATGTCTGCTTCAATATCCATACACCAAAACTACAACTATTCAATGATTTGACATAACAATGTTATGGTTAGGACACGTCTGGAAAGCACAGCAGAAATGTTTTTCTTCAATTTACACAATGCGCTGTATTGAATACAACTATTTATTCATTTATATTTTTGTTGAAAACACGGTAAAAGTAGGTCACACTCACCTATTTCGAGCTAAGTAGTTCTAAAGTTGAAATGAAAATATCTGGTAAACGTAATAAAAATAAAGAAATTACATAGAGGGCATTAAACAGTTTGTGAAAAAGTAGGTCACAGTGACCTAATTGTAAGTGATGTTCATGGCATACCTGCAGATAATACTAACACTGAGGCATCAAAATCTTTGAAACAAATTCTTTAATTCTAAAAAAAACTTTTAGGAGTAAATAATTTTGTCTTACAATGCTGGAAGTAAATTACCTGTTAGGTATAGCAGCAGTTTATACCGGCTAGACTACTGCCGCAATATAGTGGGAGGGACATAGAGAAATAATATGATGGTGCAGAAAGGATGGTATGGTAGGTTGATGGGGGTCACAGCCCCTAACATGGGACTGGTCAGTTACCAGACGGATAATTCTGGGTAAAACTGAATGAAAGGATGTAATCAGCCGTACAGCCTGACAGACATTCTAAATGGAGACAATGGAGAACATAACACACATCATCACAATACCTGAGTCCATTTACAATATATTATGTCAGAATTCTCTATACACATGATATCAGGGAAGTCAACACTTCATTCTTTTTGACCATTCAGCATTTGTCAACCATCGCTCTGGAGACACAACCATCCTTCTGGGGACAAAACCATCGCTCTGGAGACACAACCATCCTTCTGGGGACAAAACCATCGCTCTGGGGACACAACCATCGCTCTTGACAGTTTATAGTAGATGTAGGTTAATCTGTATTGCTATTGAATGATTATTCATCAACAACTTATGATTGTAAAATAATTGAATTTTAATTGTAACATAATTATAAAGTGATAGACTGAAAAATGCTTTGGCAATGTCCTACGCAAAACATCCACGACTGCCCAATCCAGTAGTAAACTTGACAAAAGGGGGCAAAGGTAAATTATTATGCTCACAGGTACTTTTCCTTTAATAAGTATTGTTAATGCCAAAATTAAATATTCTCTTTTTTATGTGAATATAGCCACATTTTCTTTATTGAATGTTTTCAAATTAACACACTGTATGGGATGGCAATAAGGTCGCTAGCTCAAATCATTAATTGCTTCACCAAGTCAAGCAATTTTCAGCATTAACACATGGAATGCTGAAAAGCAAAATGTAAGGAGCTGGAAAAGAGAATGTTTTGAGGCAAGTGTAATCTATAATTGGGGAGGGAGAGGCAGTGTGGGTGCCGATACATATGTTTTGTGGGAGGGGGAAATGTTTCCATGTAAATGTGGGGTAGTTATAGAGTGGGGGAGGCATGTAGATTATAGAGATTGTAAAGTAAGTGGAGGTCATTATACAATTATCCATTAACCTTAAAGGAACCATTGGTTATCGATCCTAACTATATGTTGACTTGCAGATCTACAACAGATGCTAGTCACAGTCACAGTAATGGCAGCTTGTTACCGTGAAGAAGTGACAGATCATTTTTATAAGGCCTTCCTACACAGTATTGATCTCAGATCAACAGGTGCTTGTTGTACTTCAGAAATTGTAGATATTAACCTCTCTTTCACCCTCGTAAATATCACCGATTGTACATCATATTGGGTAGTACATATTCACACAATACCTGTAATCAGTTGTCTTGGGAATTCCAATACATACTTTTAAGATGATAATATATTGTATGATTATTAGCTCTTGGTCCTAACCAATATTGTCCCTTGCTTTAACTACCAATGTGTTGAAGTGTCTAGTGTTATGATCTAGATGACCAGATTGTTTGGGGAAGATACATAGACACAATGATTGATAGTACTATGACAACTCAGTTTATTCCAAGGCACCCACACAGAACTATTAATATGGCCATTGTTCCATCATACTGGCACCAACACAGTACTACTAATATGGCCATTGTTCCATCATACAGGCACCCACACAGTACTACTAATATGGCCATTGTTCCATCATACAGGCACCCACACAGTACTACTAATATGGCCATTGTTCCATCATACAGGCACCAACACAGTACTACTAATATGGCCATTGTTCCATCATACAGGCACCCACACAGTACTACTAATATGGCCATTGTTCCATCATACAGGCACCCACACAGTACTACTAATATGGCCATTGTTCCATCATACAGGCACCAACACAGTATACTAATATGGCCATTGTTCCATCATACAGGCACCAACACAGTACTACTAATATGGCCATTGTTCCATCATACAGGCACCCACACAGTACTACTAATATGGCCATTGTTCCATCATACAGGCACCCACACAGTACTACTAATATGGCCATTGTTCCATCATACAGGCACCCACACAGTACTACTAATATGGCCATTGTTCCATCATACAGGCACCAACACAGTACTACTAATATGGCCATTGTTCCATCATACAGGCACCAACACAGTACTACTAATATGGCCATTGTTCCATCATACAGGCACCCACACAGTACTACTAATATGGCCATTGTTCCATCATACAGGCACCCACACAGTACTACTAATATGGCCATTGTTCCATCATACAGGCACCAACACAGTACTACTAATATGGCCATTGTTCCATCATACAGGCACCCACACAGTACTACTAATATGGCCATTGTTCCATCATACAGGCACCAACACAGTACTACTAATATGGCCATTGTTCCATCATACAGGCACCAACACAGTACTACTAATATGGCCATTGTTCCATCATACTGGCACCCACACAGTACTACTAATATGGCCATTGTTCCATCATACAGGCACCCACACAGTACTACTAATATGGCCATTGTTCCATCATACAGGCACCCACACAGTACTACTAATATGGCCATTGTTCCATCATACAGGCACCCACACAGTACTACTAATATGGCCATTGTTCCATCATACAGGCACCAACACAGTATACTAATATGGCCATTGTTCCATCATTCAGGCACCAACACAGTATACTAATATGGCCATTGTTCCATCATTCAGGCACCAACACAGTACTACTAATATGGCCATTGTTCCATCATACAGGCACCAACACAGTACTACTAATATGGCCATTGTTCCATCATACAGGCACCCACACAGTACTACTAATATGGCCATTGTTCCATCATACAGGCACCCACACAGTACTACTAATATGGCCATTGTTCCATCATTCAGGCACCAACACAGTATACTAATATGGCCATTGTTCCATCATTCAGGCACCAACACAGTACTACTAATATGGCCATTGTTCCATCATCAGGCACCAACACAGTACTAATATGGCCATTGTTCCATCATCAGGCACCAACACAGTATACTAATATGGCCATTGTTCCATCATACAGGCACCAACACAGTACTACTAATATGGCCATTGTTCCATCATACAGGCACCAACACAGTACTACTAATATGGCCATTGTTCCATCATACAGGCACCAACACAGTACTACTAATATGGCCATTGTTCCATCATACAGGCACCAACACAGTACTACTAATATGGCCATTGTTCCATCATACAGGCACCAACACAGTACTACTAATATGGCCATTGTTCCATCATACAGGCACCAACACAGTACTACTAATATGGCCATTGTTCCATCATACAGGCACCAACACAGTACTACTAATATGGCCATTGTTCCATCATACAGGCACCCACACAGTACTACTAATATGGCCATTGTTCCATCATACAGGCACCAACACAGTACTACTAATATGGCCATTGTTCCATCATACAGGCACCAACACAGTACTACTACTAATATGGCCATTGTTCCATCATTCAGGCACCAACACAGTACTACTAATATGGCCATTGTTCCATCATACAGGCACCAACACAGTACTACTAATATGGCCATTGTTCCATCATACAGGCACCAACACAGTACTACTAATATGGCCATTGTTCCATCATACAGGCACCCACACAGTACTACTAATATGGCCATTGTTCCATCATACAGGCACCAACACAGTATACTAATATGGCCATTGTTCCATCATACAGGCACCAACACAGTACTACTAATATGGCCATTGTTCCATCATACAGGCACCAACACAGTACTACTAATATGGCCATTGTTCCATCATACAGGCACCAACACAGTACTACTAATATGGCCATTGTTCCATCATACAGGCACCAACACAGTACTACTAATATGGCCATTGTTCCATCATTCAGGCACCAACACAGTACTACTAATATGGCCATTGTTCCATCATACAGGCACCAACACAGTACTACTAATATGGCCATTGTTCCATCATTCAGGCACCAACACAGTACTACTAATATGGCCATTGTTCCATCATACAGGCACCAACACAGTACTACTAATATGGCCATTGTTCCATCATACAGGCACCAACACAGTACTACTAATATGGCCATTGTTCCATCATACAGGCACCAACACAGTACTACTAATATGGCCATTGTTCCATCATACAGAGTGAAGGCAATAGAAACTAACAAGTGCTCAGACTTTTTACCCAGATTCCGCCCTCTGTTTATAAATAACTACACTTACTTTAGTACGAAGACCTCAGACTTTTTACCCAGATTCCGCCCTCTGTTTATAAATAACTACACTTATTTCAGTACAAAGACATCATCCATTACCTATATTTCTATTACAATATTTAATTATGAAACAAAGGACTCTGAAAAATAATAAATATGGCATACGCCATGTGATTGTCACCCATTACATTGAAGCTATCTTTCAATATAAACACAACAACTTGTAGACAAAAGAGATTTGTCTTCTCTTCATTTGGAAATAATGTCATAAGAATTCATCATTTCGATCTCTGTATGTGGAAATTTATAATCCTTAAGCTATCACATTAATACAGGTCTTAAAGCGAATAGTCGGGCAAGTGACTGTAAAATCGGTAAAAATGGTATTAATATATCCGGTATAATTTCTTATGAATTAGAAAAATAAAACTTTCCGTCAAAATCGCTGTACATGCGAAGAAAATAATAATATCTATGGGAATCCTAAAAGTCCTCCCGGACGGCTAAGAGTGCAGTTCAATCTTAACGCATGCGCAACACCCACCACTCTCCGTAGTAAACAAAACATGGCTACCGTAGTTTTGAACCAAAATGTTTCCGCCAAAACAACCAACTGACTCACCTAAAATGCGAAAGGAAAGGCAATGGAGCAGCGACAATCCCAACAACTGACTCGGTAAACATTACGACGCATGGAGAGTGTTAATACAACTTGTTATAGTGAAGAGAACAGTTCAAACGAGCACGCGGCTCCGGACCGCTACTGTACGTACCTAGGCCTACTACGTACCCGGTACTCCCTGCTCAGCTGATTGTGAGTGAGTCTTCGTATTTTGATCATTATGTAAATAGTCCCTAGCAGTATTTTTTTCATAAATGAGTGGTCACATATGGTCACATGTTTCATACCTGTTCCCCAATCGCGTAAAACGTAACCCTGGGGTAAATAGCGGTTCTTTAGTGGGGCCTCTTTAGGGGTAATGAATGCCCTGTATGCTACCGGTCAATTCATACAGTTCTGATGTATATATTTATAGATTTTTAATTTGTAAATTTTTGTTCTGTACATGTTCTGGTAGTGTTATACACATACATTGTATATAGGATTTACATTGTAGGTTAATTGGTAAAATTGTATTGTATATGTTCTGATATACACATATACATATATATGTACATGTAGGTTTTAGCTTGTTCTTTAGATATATTTGGAGGACACATACAATATTATTTCTGGTCATAATAATAAATAGTGTTTGTATATTTATTACAACTGTACCTGGTTCATGTGTATATGACAAACTTTACAGAGTTGAAATGTACTGCAGCCATGTATCATTTATAATTATTCTGAATTTTTGTTGGAACTATAGATAATGAATTTTGTATCTTTTTTGAAACAATATTTGATTCTATCAAATGCATCAGTGACACATTCACAACTTATAAAATGTTTTCTCTAAAATAAAAAAAAAAACCTGTAGAATGAACCTACATTTATTCATTTATATATATTTGAAATTGATCATTTCAATTTTTGTCATATTCAACAGATATAAAAAATTGCTGGTTCTTTTTTTCAGGCACCATGCATGCATAGTGACATGAATACAGAAAGTTCATCCCTTGGACCTGTATACAAGTGTATGTATACATATACATACAATTAGCATCATATGAAGACTGAAGAATGTTGATTTGAGTGCTCTTGAAAGTAAACTTTTCCAATATGGACCTAGAAGATCATGAACAGAACATTTAAACAGTATTAATTTATTAAATGTTCCTTTCAACTGTAATCATTAAATAAAATTATGATGCAATACTTTTTCATTGTTTAACTTTGTAGAAATATTTGTTTATATTAGTCCTCTAGATCCAGTGATTATAATTCTTGCATCCATATGCCTGCCCATTTGTTTGTCAGGGCTTGTGAGATAGCTTTTCAATTACTTTTAAAATATAAGGATTTTTTTTACATATAGCAATATAGATAACATTGTCTTAGGATTTCTAAATTCTACTTTACAAGAGAGTAGACTCAACATATAAATAAAACCATAAAACTAGCAAGTTATCTGAAATGTTAAAAATCTTTTTGTCTGAACCAAATTTCACATTTATTGTCTATGTGTAACTTGTACATAGACCATTTATGTATTAATACTGTAGTAACAGTGATTACAAACACATAGACTAAAATGTAGTATGTAGTACTATGTACATCTGTCTTTGATTTGAGTTCTAAACAAAAAAGTGGTACCTATTGGGAAGTTGTGACTTGGGCGGAGGGTGAAATACAGAAGAATAGCTACACATGGAAAAAAGAAAGATATACAGTACCATATGGATTCAAAGTTGCTCCAAAATCAATGAGACTAAATAACCAAAAAAAAAAAGCCATGTAAACCCCAAATATGCAATGACCAGATCAATGATAAAGCACCCTTCCACTTCCAGTTATCTGTAGCTATTTCTTCTATATTTCAACCCCCCACTCAAGTTACAACTTCCCAACCTCATGATTCTTCTGTCTTTTAGCCCCCCACCCCCACCCCCCAACACACACATACCTGATTGATTGTCATGTTATTTCAGGTTCCTATTCAGGTATTATTCCTAAAAACCAAAAAGGGTATACAGGTACACACTGTGTACTCTCAAAGGAGGGGAACCACTTCATTCAAAAATGGAATTTACAATTTCATCTTAATTTTGAAATTTTCAATTTAATTATTAATTACTGGACTATTAAAACAGTATAGAACCCCTCGGCTACATACAAAGTACTGTGGTACACATTTCTCTTAATTAATTACTTTTCTTCAACTCAATCATCTTTTTCTCCAGAGCACAAAAAAGAACAGGAAACAACAGAAAAGGAAAGTAACATACATGTAGGCCTATATGTTTTCTGGAAATATATATGATGTGTTAATTCTCACAGCATAGGCCTACATGAATGTGAAGAATTAAATATTATCAATGTTTGAGAGAATTTCCTAGTTGTAATTCTATAGCAGCTACATGGAATGTACGTTTACATATATACATTGTACGATACATATACATCATAAAAGTTTCTTTCCTTCCAGCTGGACATTCATGTCATCTCTCTCCAGAACTCAAATATTGTTTACAAAAAAAAAAAAAAAAAAAAAAAAAACAACCAGAGACATAGATAATTTAATTAAATCTCTGCAAAAAACTACACGAATAATTGAACACATATATTGTACTTGTAAAATATCTATGTATGAGCTAATTTATTTTCACATCTTTGACAGCTACATGCATGGACGTTCTATGGAACGTTTTCGTGTGGTTTTAAATGGGAAATTATGTTACGATTATTTGTATTTAACCTTCATGATTCGGTTGATGTAAAATACGACGAATGCTATGCTGCAATAATTGCCCCTTGCCGGGGCCCCATCTCTGCATCGGCCGAATATTTGTGTCGATTTCCATGTACAAGATGCTTTTATCGAAAAATGATTACAAAGCATTGTCATTAATGTAAGAATACTTCATTTGCATCAAATGTATCATCTCAAAACAACAATTTGCATACCGCATTAGTGGTTTATCACACGAAACGAAACCGACACGACTGAGAAACACATGTCCATGTTGACATTTCCACGCAGCCTCGTTTTCAAAGAGTTTGGAGAATTTATATTTAGAACTGTGCTAAATTTACACGGGGCTTCCCCAAAATTTCAATGGTCAAAACTGGACACCGTAAGCAGAACTTGACCATCATTATGGTATACAATGACTTTTGGAAGGCCAAAGAACGCATTTAGACTGGTTTCCTTTGCCCGACTATTCACTTTAACGGTTATGTATCCTGCACTTTTCGAAAGTGTGTGTCAAGACTGATTTTTCAAGTAAAAGATAATTGAATGGTACTAAAACTGGTGATAATAACTTGACGGATCTAAGTGTACAGACACACCTTTAAGTCGTTGGACCAGACGATACAATCTGGGCAGTGACAGAAGCCATTATGGCAGCTTACGTAACCGTAGGTAAATCAGGTAGAAGCTGAAGAGGACATTCCATGTAGACGTCTAGCATGGGTGGTCCAAGTCAAACCTCACTTCTCCTATTGATTTAGGATATATCTGCATTTCAACTTGGACCATTGCCTAGCTGTATTTAATTAGAACAAATAATTTCTAGCGTGTCAGGGATCAATCTAGCTCTGATTTATTACCGTTTATGGGTAAATTTCCCCTCAAGGAATGAATTCCCCTCTGGCCTAAAATTCCCCTGAAGATTTGAAAATTCCCCATTTGAAGCTAAAAAATGAATGTTTTTGTAACACAATTTCCCCTGTGACTTATTTTTCATTATTTTTTAGACTTTTGTTTGCAAATTTCTTCATATTTATCATACAGCTACTGCATATTCTATGATAAACTCAAATTTTTCATTATTGAGCTTAAAATTTTGCTTTACTAAATCTAAAAATAAAATTTGTTGTTTTACAGTACTTTTTGATGAAAATGAATATAATTTTGGACCAAAATAAGATTCGAATTCCCCTATACTTCGCCAAATTTTCCCACTATTTTGAAAAAGGGTAGTTCCCCCCAAAACCTAGATTGATCCCTGGATGTTAAATAGGCTTGGCAAACTTGTACAGTAGTAATATCTTGACCTACTTAAAGTTAGCCATGATATAACAACTTCAGATAGACAGTGGAAATGAAATCTGTTTGAAAATCTGTTGTTTGCTTTCAATTAAAGATTGAAAACATTTCATCAGGTGATTTTATCTATGTTTCCAATATCCTGAACAAATAGCCATATTCCTCATCTGCTGCGAGTAATATCCAATTCGGTGCCAGATATAATAAGAATGGGATGGCTGGTTTTTTTACTGCCTTTGTCCGGAAGTGAATGCAACAAATCCATGTGTCATTATTCTATACTTAATTGACATACACATCCAGAACATTCGCCCTTCAGTTGGCATGGATTCTTGTTTCTACCAGCAAGTCAGCGCTTTTGCTTGTCTAAACCTGTTTTTGTAAAATATATACTTTCCCAGAGAATTACATACTCCAATATTTATGGCAGTATATTACCACTAAGTACCTTGATTCTTTATCATCTATAATCACATCTGTTAGAGATTCAAATGCGACTCCCAATGGAATAATATCGATAACACCTATTATGGATTTGTACATTTCCAACTGGTTCTCCATTAAAAGCTTTCTATTTATACATTAGCAATTTTATAAAAAGGCCAAGGCTAACATAGATGTATAGTGCTTGGTATTAGAGTATTCCCATACAATACAAAGGGATGAATAACGGGATTATATTCCAACCATATCTGACCAGGAACAAATGTAAATTTCAATAATTCCAAAACTTGTTTAAAAATTGTCAACGATTGTTAAAAAGCCTGGATTATACATATATCTAGACAAAATTAATTCCTAGAGTGAAGAATTTCCCATTATTTGATCAGAAATCATTTTTCTTTAAATCAGAATTTTTTTCTTAAAATAAGTTTCCTTGTTCCAAATGACCACTTATCAGATTTAGATTATATTTTTAGATAGTAAATCCAGAATCTGCCTTCCATCACTGCCAGTTGAAACTTTAATGTTAAAAGAAATTCTGTCAATATGTCCATACTAATTTATCAATAATGACAATGTGATTTCTACAATAACACATTTTGTTTTAATCTTGAAGAGTGGATTGAATTTTCTAGCTAATATCATCATGCAACATTAAGGTGAATAAAGTGTCTCTTTTTCCCACATTCTCTCCTGAAAATGATTACATTATACTGCCTCAGTTGTCATGTTGGCCAGTTTTAATGTCTAAATGACAAGTACCATTACTTAAATGTATCTTAAAAATAACCATTATATCAATTTGATTTTAAATATGTGACCATTTTTAAGAGAAAAAAAACCTGTATATACAGTTAAGTATACTTAACTTGGAAAATGTTTAATCAAAGCATTGCAAGCATCTACTTGACTTGTTGGTTTTTTTGTTGTTTTTCCATACCTTAACCAATCTAGGGCATAAAGGTTCACAACAATAACTCATCTTTAAATTTAACGAAGCATAACCAATTAGGAACATGTTACTAAAAAGTACCATTTCCATTAAATATTGAAATACTATCTTAAAACACAATACATCCTGTATCGGGAGAGTCTATTGATTTTATCATGTTGATCATCTCAATGGTGAAATTGTAATCCAATTCCAGCACTCCTGTCTGTGTAAATTCAATTTATCTTTCACCATCAGCCGTGTGTAACTTCCTCTAAAACAGATTTCTTCAATACAAATATGTAAATCTAGTGATAATACTCAGTTTTAAAAACACTCCCAATTATAATTTGTTTACATTTTTTCCCCAGAGTTTTTTCAGAGTTTCCAATTCTTTTAAAAGAGAGGAAACTTTCCCTGTATGTGATATTTTCATCTATAAATCAATATATGGTATGCTACCCTACCTCCTAAAATGACATTAAAACAAAAGGCCACATAAATCGCTGATCATGTCCCTAACCAAATTAGTCATTAGTAACAACTAAATGAGATTTTGTACCAGAACTGTACATGATGATCAAGGATAAGTATACTTCAGTACATGTGTAGGACACTAAACTCCAGTGGCACATTTGTTTACTTAACCAGTATGGATCATCAGTGTCACAGTTACAATGGTCATTAAAACAAAGGTCAAGGGAATATAACTTGACCTATGGTCAATAGTGACCAAAAGTTCGTAGTTTGTAGCCAAACGTTTGAAGGCTATAAGTCTTTAATCTATTTGTTAAATATTGCTTAAGCTTAATATCAATACATGATTTTTGAAAAACTGAATTCTTCTCTGAATTAAAAAAGTATGTGTACTACAAAATCTCTCTCAATTCCCTTTAAAATCCACAAAAAATGTAACAAAAAATCCTTGAAAATCAGTATTATTCAAAAGTATTTTGACTAAAAATTTAGTACGATCTTTAAAGTTGTGATTTTTATAGAAGATATTCACACAACCTTTTCTGAAGCTATTTGTCAGACCGACCTGAGATGCCGACCTAGCCTACTGTAATCCTCTTGTCTGTTCATGTGTCTCCTTCACTAATTGGCATGTTATTTGAATCCCTACCTTTTTTCTTCCTCGTCCAAGTACATTGGGGGATGTGAACTCTAAAATCCCAATGCCCTTATCTGCATTCTTTGTGTGGCGTTCAATTAGATGATTTTCAACCTTCTTTATTGCCAAATCTTTACTCTAGGTAGATATTATTCACCTATTTTAGTTATTTCATCTTTGCATATTACAGAGTTATGCCCCTTGTGGGTAGGTTAATCAGCTGTGATGTCATAATTTTGTGAGCGAAACCAGTGTTGTTTTTTCTGAAAACTATTATGTCACACTTGCAAACACACGACATCTCAATCAATACCTCCCAACAAGGGAAGATAACTCTGTAAGAAAGGCAAACAGAACCGAGTTTTCATCAAAGAAAAAATCAAAGATTCACAAAATAAATGTAATTCAGTTTTGGTTTGTTTAGTTTTACGTCCTATTAACAGCCAGGGTCATGTAAGGACGTGCCAGGTTTGTTGGTGGAAAGCCGGAGTACCCGGAGAAAAACCCCCGACCAGCGGTCAGTACCTGGCAACTGCCCCACATGGGATTCGAACCCACATCCCAGAGGTGGAGGGCTTGTGGTAATATGTCGGGATATCTTAACCACTCGGCCACCGCGGCCCCATCTAATTCAGCATAGATATCTTTCCCAAAATATGTTAGTGAAGACATTACAACTATTTCATTTTAAACCTAATACTTATATCGACAATATAGCTGGGCATACATATTTACTTCAATATTCCTAATCTACATAAATTCAGTTCTTTAAGAATGCTGTGCTTCAAAATTCTTTAAATGTAATCTCAAATTTTAATGAAAAATGTCTGGTTTGCATGCTATTTAACATTATTTCGTCTTCTGTGAATTATTGTCCTATCTCATGTCATAATGAAAATGTATTTGGTGTGAAAAGAAAAGTTCCTGTCTAACTACCATTGACAGTTGATTGTTGTGTTGATGGCTTGTTAAGTTGTCTGATCATGTTATGTCATCAATCAATTGATAGACAATTTGTTTCTATTAGGTCCATCATAATTCATCATTTACTGTGTAACAGAGTCATTGACCTAACAAGTAGACGATGATAAAGTTTGATTTTCTTTCATTAGTGAAAATATTTCAAAATAAGGTTTTTACGTAATGATTTCATAGTCATGGATGTCTCCAAGACTCTTGAAAAGAGTAATGAACATATTTCAAGTACAATTTAGGCTCAAACATACACTAACAAATCTGAACTAAAATAGCCCATTCCAAGTGTTTTACTATGGTAATCAAGGAGTATCTAAAGTTAGTTTTTGTACGTTTAAGATTTCCCTCAAGGATAATAACATAATAAAAAAGAAAAGAAGTTATTTCTGATTCTGACACTTATCAAAGACTACGGCCATTTTGACCATCCATCCCCATTGACCGTTACAGCATCATACCAACATCATATATAAGTAAGTGGTCCTCTGAGAGCTGACCTACAAGATGTCACAATGTCGATGACAGATCTGACCTAGTCCATTCTAATATGGTAAATGATAGATACAACTACAGTAGACAAGTCTTTAATACTGTTGCTGAAGTATAAAGAAAACTTTATGGTGAAAAAGAACATTCTCCCAGCCAGCTAGCATTGTTTTGAGGTTATATAACGCAACAAGAGATACACTAAACATTCTTTCAAGTCGGCTAGGTTGGTCCTAAATTCTACCACAACTTAGGACAAAGTCTCAAAGACAACATGTTTACACCAAAGTTCTGTCACAGGATTTAAAAGCCAGATAGCCAGTCCGAGGTTCCAAGTCATATAAATAATTTACTATAAACCAGAAAGTTGAGAACCATGACATGATATTCAAAACTCTTTAAAACCTTTACCAATAACAGCAAAAGAACTTTTGAACTTCTTATCAATATAAATAAAAAATAACCAATAATTGCTGTTTATCAAAGTGCAACTATTGGAAATATAAATGATATTTTTTTAAAGAAACTACACACAATTGTGATATTTTGTTGAATGTCTTTATTACCTATAAATTTGCTTGATAGAATAGAATATCAATTCAATCTAGCTAATGGAGAAAAACATCTGAAAAAATTCTCAATTGAATATATGAGAAAGTCAAATTATATTCAAAGAACAGAAAGCCTTTCAAAACCAAAACAAACATCAGGATATCAAAGCACCAATCAAAATAGCATAACAAATAATTACATTGATTTGATTAACACCAAAAATAGATGGAAGTTTTACCCCGAAGTACCCACTATACGGCTCCCTGTGTCCTTGAACACCTGAAATGGTAATAAAACTACCTAACTACTCAGCATATGACCAATAAACACAGTCCATCCTTAATTTCCCGACCTTATTTCTACAAGTACCTGCTACCCCTCCACAACCAAAGTGCATCAACCCAATCGATGGATGGAATGGTTCATGTAGAATAATGTGGGAAGGAAAGGTAAATGTAAGTGGGTGTATGTGATCAGTTATTTGTATGATGTCCAGCCCAAACCTTTGCCAGAAGCATTAGAAATTGGAGCACAGAAAACAAATGCTGGTCAAGTCTTTATTGATTCCTGAACTACCCCTTGGGGCACCTGCTTGCCTGTGACAATACTGTCAGTGCTGAACTGGTGCGGAAATTGTCACCAAGCCGAACTGATGCCGCTAATCTGTTGTTTTTAGATATCTTAACAAGTAGAAGTGACAGAGAAATGATTTTTTTCTCAATGAATCTGGGTAATTCCCTGGAGGTGTTGTTATGTTCCATCTCTAATAACGCTATTCCCTACCACTGAGTGTGGGAGGATGGGAAGGTCAATTGTTTTCTGACTAAAACAACTTAAACCAGAGTTGTTGTTATCCGTACAGACTGAACACAACAATAATTAGACAAAAATTAATTACCCTATTCAACTCAATAAGCACCGTCCCTAAAAGCGCCCCTCCCTCTTTTTGAGGCCACAATTTTGCTTACCTCAAATAAAATGTCAATTGAAAGTAAGAATTGGGTCCTAATAAGAACCCCCTCCAGGCTTTCAGCGCAGTTGGTGCTAATTGTGTAAAAGGTTAACAGAAATGGGGTGCACATATTTTGACAGCGAAAATGTAAACAAATCACTTGTCGCCCCTTCTCCCATGACTTATGTGGATTAGCTTGAGCGAATCGTGCATTTTTAGTTTCAATCAACACATCTCATCGATAGAATTTGGAAGTCACTGTACACGCAAAAATTGTTGGTTTTAAATTTCCTCTCAATATCTGTGTCTGATCACATTAAAAAAATGCAAACAACTACCGTCGGCCATTTTCTCGCTTCAAGCTCCCCAATGCAGCCACACCTCTGGGTATAAGCCACACCTCTGGGTATAATATGATAACATTAAAAAAACATCTCTGAAGAATACAAGCATTAAAGGGACAATTCAGTCTAAGAGAACATTAAAATTTATATATATATCGGATAAAACCCAGTTCTTATGGAAATTAGACCAGTCAGTTTTTCTGTGATATGCCAGAAAAGCCCATGGTGGTGAAATGCGTGTGTGTAATGTTCAAACTTGCTCGCTGTCCACCATTACATGTTGTGGTCGAACATCTTGTATGCCGAACCCTGTCCCTTGCTCGTAGAGTAACGTTACTTTTGTCTAGAACTGCTCAAATCGCTCTGACAGTTATGTGTTTACCTTATTAGGTGAATTGTCTTGCCTAAAAAATCATTTTATCACCTCCACAGTGGTTATGTAGTTCATTTGTTTAACGTGCGTGACTTTGGCTCGGATATGGGTACAGGGTACATATTGTACCTGCTTAATCGTATTGATCAACAATTTGATATTACAACTGTATCGATTATTCGACTAATCGTTTCAGCCCTAGAATTTGTCAATATTTTATATCATATGTTTCATAAGAAATGTAGAACAATACTTTTATGTCATATTTTGCTTCTTGGTTATGTAAAAGAATTAGCCTGAGTGAATTGTCCCTTTAATCCTAATGAATTCTTCTTCGAGGGAGAAACTAGTAATCAAGTATTGTAAGTCTCTTTCTATACACCAATCGCAGCGCGTTACAAGTCCTTGATTTCAGTAATTCAAACCTTTTTTTAAAATTGTCTTGTTCTAATTTAATCTGTGGCACATTAATTGAGCATCTGAGTGTATAGAGTGTATACATCACAAACCCGAGTTTCAAGGTTATAGAAAGCCAGTATTCTGTGACAATCAATTACATTAATTACATTGTCATTAGCTTTTGTGGGAAATACTTTGATCAAATCCCGATGTTAATGTGTTGGTTGTAACAGATGCTTTCTGTTATTCACAGTAACCTAGGCAACACTTTGTATAGATATCTCACGAAAATGAGCCACCCATCAGAGAAGTATATCATTCCCTTACATGATTGCTTTCTCAAGATTTCATATGTCAATGGTATTTTATTTTGATATACAACCTTATGTCTTCAGAAGCAGAAAACCAAATTGACATGACAGGAAAAAAAATCGGTGAAGTCATTTCCTACAGAAAACACCAGCAAAACAATAGGGTAATGTTTTGGGAGTTTCATTACAGCCTCAAGTCGAGCTGAAAACAGATTTCTTAACATGCAATAGCTGTGACAGATCTTCTTAATTCCGTCTGAAGCTGTCTACTGAAGGATCGTTTGAATTTCTCTCCCCACTTCAACTCTCTGCAGTAAACTAATAACCCTGTCGTGAAAGAGGAAACGGTGAGCTTAATTAGTTGCCAATTTCTAAAGTTTTGACTGGTTTTATATTTGCGTCAGCAACACTTGTGCTGCCCAAAATAGCCCCAGAGATGATTTTTTCTTTGATTGAACAACCAACCTGTTTGCTCATCCAAACTTTTATCTACAGTTGGAAAGTGGGTCAAAATTGATTACAACTTGTGAGATTATTTCCATACATTCATCTCTTTCATATCATCCCCCTCTCAAAGACATAAGAGATGCACAAGTGCACACCAACCCATCGAGGCTGTTGTTATTACAGAATAATTTCAATGAATAATAGACAAACTTTTTTGTCTCTTGTCATTGTTAATTTTGTCAATTTATTATGTTGTGCTACTATTCAAAATCTGAAATGTATATGTTATAACTATGACCCTTATATCAACCCCTTACACATCTACATACATGAAGTTTTACCTTAAATCAATCCCTTACAAATCTACATTCAAGAAGTTTTACCTAAAATCAACCCCTTACACATCTACATTCAAGAAGTTTTACCTAAAATCAATCCCTTACACATCTACATTCAAGAAGTTTAACCTAAAAATCAGTATCTACTCTTGAAACAAACATTAATTCATCAAGATGCATTTATTACCTCACCACTTTCTGAATTGAAACGGGAATTGAATATCAATTATGTTTTATGGCCAAACTAATTTAAATTTTATTGTCCGTATGATACTGTTAAAGTATATATCACCAAACCAATGCTAGCCAATACACAGAGATAATCAACACCATCCCTACAACACAGTCTGTGTGATTACCACTATCTCTTTCTTTTCAATTTATAGCTGTTTTCTGACAGCTATTTCTCCATTAAATATTCATAATTTCTCCCAAGTGAAAATTAAACCCAAAGGCAAATCAAGCAAAACATTAATGCTTAAACCAAGGGACTCCTTTCACAATATTCCAATTAATTTTGGTGACAATGTTTTAAGTCTGACAGAGTTGTCTCCCTTCCAAAAGCTATGCAAGCAAGAAATAGATGCAAAAATGAATAGAGGGAATATAAGCAATGAGTTGAATTACATCATTTCAAGATTTAATTTTGATATAACTATTACTGGAATATAGACAGAAGGCTACTGAATATAACAGAATACAATGTACCTAAACTGCAATAAATCTTTGGTCCTAGTCTTATTTTAGGAGTATTTGGTAATACACACACAAACACACAATTTTAAGGTTTCAAAATAACATATTTTCTGGTGAATGTTAAAGTGAATGTTAAAAAGAAAACTTATCTACCGTATTTGACCCAATATAAGTGCTCATGTCCCTATAAGCGCCCCTCCCCCTTTTTGAAGCCTCGATTTCAATCGCCCAGGCATAAACAAAGACCAAAACTACACAAAACTGTTTAGATTTGAAATAACTTCATTTTATTGGCACCTCTTCATTTTTTCCCAATTTTTTAAACACCCTGGGCACTTATTGGATAGAATACAGTATGTTAATTGGTCACTTTATTCTCTCTTTGTTCTAATAACAATGTCTCTCTTTTCCTGAGTAATATCTCAAATAGCTAGGCCTTATATCCCTTCAAATTGGTCAATTGAACTCGTCTCTTTGGTTACAATATATGTCCCTTAATTGTAGAAACATCAATACCATCTATTAACCTTGAACTTGGTTTGTGAATGATTCTATTTGCTTTTTGGCTACACATTCTGCCTTAAAGTTGTATGGTCTATCATTTTCGCTCTTTTTGTCATTGTGAAAACAGTTTAAGTGTCATACACATTTTTCTCCGTCTGTCCGAGGTTTAAACTTTCTATTTTTACCACTTTTTATAAAGTTGCAGCACTGGAAGTATTTTTAATTATAAAAGTAAAAAATCTTTTTAGTGTGTACACGTTTAAAATAGCTTGGAAGTATCAGAACTGTTCCGATCTATACTGGTATTACCGATATTGAGCACGTGATACGGTTCGGGAGGTTCCGATTGATACGGGTATCGCCGATGTCGGTCACGTGATGCAACTCGGTTTTCCGATATTACCCAAAAGTTTGAAACATGGCGTTGACTGTGCCAGTTCTTTCAAAACGTGTGATATTTCATGCGACATTTACCGCTATGTCAATAGTATATTGGTGTTTTCATGGATCTGAACCATCATATATAAGCATTCATATTCACACATTGTATGTTTTATGATTGTTTGTGATGGTGAAATTTACAAGAAATATACAACTTTAAGTCTGGTGACATCTATAGCAGTTACATAAATTTGATTAAACATGTTTATCCCCCTTTGTTTAGGACGACATTTTGCAAAATACAAAAAATAAATATTTTTGCAGGAAAATTAATGTTAAAGATGTTCCACTGCTGACAAATGGTATTCTTTCACTATCAAAAGCAGGAGTAGACGATATAGTATTTTTCTTCAGTTACTAAACTTACTTACTTTACACCATTACCACCATTGAAAAGTTTGAGCTTCTAATTTTACTTTAAGTTAAAAACATGAAAAAGAATTAATTGCATCTCGAAAAAAATCTGTGGCACTATATTCTATATGGAATGAAGTATTGATTGCGCATGCACCAAAGGCAAAAGAAATTATTTTATGTTATTTTTTGTGTTAATTATACCTTTATATACACGATTATTCACAAATAATTGTTCAAATAATGAATATCATTTATGCTCTGTCAGCGGTGGAGCATCTTTAACAAATATGAAGAAAAGTGTTAATGAATACAAAATTCAGTAATTACTAAAATTCTGCGTCTATAATGTCCCTATCTTGCATCTAAATTGCTTAATTAAAATGACACTTTATAGAACCAAATCAAAATGCAGCATCCTGCACTATCCTGGACAATATCAGTATCGCTGACCATCTTGTGGTTGTAACATGGATAGGTTGTATACACTCGATGGGAAACTGGTGGAAATAGACATAAACTTAAATAATATTATAAGTAATAAAGCTGGAATTCCAAGTTACATAAATTAATTTACATGGTATGTGATGCCACAGTTAACTTGAAAATTCCATCAATTTAATAGCTGATGCAGAAAGCATGACAGTGATGTAAACACTGGATGGACAGAATCATGTGGAAATATTCTGCATGGATCACCAAATTAAAAGTAGACAAATATAATTAACTGCTACATTGAGAAGTACATTTAACAGAGAAAAAAATCAATATAATGATTAGCTTTACTGAATTCAGTTCCACTGAATAACGATACGCTATTAAGAGATGGGATAGTATTTAATCAAATTCAGGAGTGCATCCAATTGCCGAGCATACGATGCACTTGAACGTCACCCAATATACCGTAATGGAGGTCCCAATTTACCAAGTTTTGTTTACAGGTTGTGAATATGTTGGCCCTAGTTTAGTTGTCACAGTGTTAATCCAATCCAATGTCAATAAGAACAATAACAGGAGTAACACATCGTACATTTATAGATACCGGGCCCTGACAGCACTCAAGGCGGATAATTGTGAATGTGCGGTGAATTTCACCGCTTTATTCAGTATGCCTGTTTTATAAACTGTGGATCAGGCAAGCGTTTTGCTTGTTGTCAGACTATTACTGCATTAATGTCACTTTGACATTCAGACATGATATCGTCGTTTTCAATGGCCGACACCCCGCCGTGGGGACATTTACATGTACCTGGTGATAATTGCACATGTTGCTACCATCACATCTGAACGTACCTGTGTAATATTCATACAGAAAGCGTGAAATTGTGATGCTGCATCGACTCTGTATCATTTTCATTTAAGTGCAATTTTTATTTATATTTTTTTTTTAAATATTTCGCAAAGCTGACAGACATTGTAGCACAGCTGTATTTGAAGCTGAAGCAGTGTTTACCTTGCTATTATGGAGAATATTAAGTGGACTATACCATACACTATTCCGTGACATTCCTCTTCTAGCACTTGTCATATACCACTGGGGATCATTCTACACAATGGTTTATACTCTCGGTTCAAAAATGCATTGCTAGCCAAGCATATCTAATGAAAATTGATAAACTTTGAAGATTCAATGTGGGATCAGCTCACTTTAGACCGATGTAACAATTAGTCAACAGGACACATGTATATCGGTGCCAACAACTGACAACCAAAAAATGGCTTAGTGTACACTACAACCAGGCGGCGAATGGGTTTAGCTTGACGGACGTCGGAGATGGTAGCGGATTATTCCCAGCACCTTTGTTATAACTATTGATCTGCCGTGGATAATGGAGGTGTAGAAATCTAAATCGTACTGGATTAGCGTTTTTTCTGTCAATCTTTTTCAGTTGTCAACAATTGAAACATGTTTCGTGTTGTAAATCAGCGGGAGGTGAGTTGGCTCCAATTTTTTTCCCTCGCATCTTTTTAATTTTCGTATTTCAAGTAGCGGAAGATACAGCCATATAACTATATCAACTTTAAACATAAATATAGTCTAGTCACATGAGACATCAAAGCTAAGGCTGTATAAAGGTTTTAAAGCTGGAAGTATTTAAAATGTGAAATTACACCAAATTTTGTAAAATGTGCTATAATGAAATCATAGCCGGCTTGAAAGCTGGTTCCAATAAATCTTTACATGAAACCTTAAAGCTGGAATCGAAACATCTGAAGGTTAACACTCACAGAAAATTGAAAGTTAATTAGATCATATATATCTTATCTTTGATTGATCCAACAGTTATAGAATTTACAACCTAACGTAAAGCAACATCAAGTGAATTTTATTTAAAATGCAAAAGAGCAAAAAGTAGCTAACTTTTTTCCCCATAATAAAAACATAAGAAAGCTTTGATACATATTTTTCCAATGCATAAAGTCTTTTCTGCAACAAATGCATTTTTTTCTTTCTTTAAATTTTTTGGTACAGTTTAAGCACAATTGTTTTCCATATATATGCTTAGGTAAACAGCCAACTCCTCACTGTCATGAGTTGACAATTTATTCATTGAACTTGAAGAACCTACCAATAGCCGACCAATACACTAAACGACTTCAGTCATATATCTGGTGTCAAAGCTGTAGTTCCTTATATAGCACTGAAGCAATGCGGCTTCCCTGTCATCAGCAATCACGTCAACATTTATAGTAATTGTCAATAAGGGACGAGGAGAGTCGTTTGATAAAACCTGGAATTTTTAGCTGAGATTCTTACACTGGGGAGTTCCCGCTTCCATTTGTCACACTGAATAGATGGAACAGCCCATAGCAATACATATTACACAAAATCAAAATGGATGGCTTTCTCCAAACTGGGGACATCAATGGATACAGTAACCATGATATAATGTGTAACATACCTTTAGCTTTGGAATATTCTTTGCTAATACATGCATGTCAATACGGCAGTAATTTTTATAGAAAATAGTCATGGGTGATCTTTAAGATTTTGACAATTCTTTAAGAGTCTATTACATGGTTATTTAAAAAGAAATTTCCTGAAGCATTAGAGATAGCATTCATTTTTGAAAAGTAATGGACAAAGGGTACCTCCCCCCTGCAACATACTTATATTACCATGTTTGTTCTAGCAAGAGCAATGGCCACCTCCAAATGACCAAAAAAATCTTTATAAACTAGAAACTGATTTAACAATTATCAAATATTTTAATTTATTACAATATTTACAACTTCAATATAAAGTATAGAAGTTTTAGAATTGTAATTATACACCTGGCATCTTGTTATTTAGTTTTTATATTGCTGCTTATAAATTGATAAAATACACCACATTCCTTATGTTCCCTTCTTTTGAAAGTAGGAACCACAAAATTTAGTTGCTAAGGTAGCAGGTCTGTCAATTGTGAGGACCTGTAGTGAATTTACACATACTGACAAGTGTTTCTGGTGCGTCTGAGAAACAGACCAGTCTGAGCTGTTTAAGTTGTACGAATTGTCAGGATTTACTACTATTGATGGTGTACATCAATAGTCTTCTGTATGTTAATCCACGAGGTAGTCATCAGTTGCTATGGAGACATTGTCTAAATCTCAAATCACACTTGAAATCATTCAATTGATAGCATAAATTGGTAATCAAACAAAATTTGAAAATTTTTACTTAGGCTAATACATATAATGTCATTTAAAATGGTTAAAGCATCACATGAAAGCTTGGTTTCAAGAATTGTCTTTGTAAAACACAAAACTACAATTACTATCTTTTTTACTTATGATCCATTAGTACTACTATCAATCTTGTGTACAATATTCTGTTAAGTACCGAGTGTCCTAAAATGGAGAACCGTCTATATCACCAAATACAATACAAACACATGTGTAATGGTCCTACTTTGTTTGTATTCAAATGTTTGCATTAGAAATTCAACGATGAATATTGATTTTATACAACTATTCCTAAATGTATCTTAACAGAAAAGTACATTCATGCTAATTAAATTTTAAAAGGCCTTGAAAATATGCAGAAGAACATCAATTTGACCATTTCCTGTTTATAAATGGCAGTTTATGAGAATAATCAGGGAAATCGTATTTGGAAATTTACGTCATGAATGCCGTTTAAAGTTATTGTACCAGGAGAATTTAGGTTTTCCAAAGCCGTCACCACACTCACATTTAACGATGACCTACTTTTTATACGGCAACATTGTGGTAGCCGCATTAAAAATTTACATATTTCTGTATATATACAAATACTTGCCATCCTAGTCACTTAATTTCAATAGGATGATAATAACTGTGATGCAGCCAGCCAAGCAGAGCAGTGCAAGAGCGTACACAACGGTTTACAAACGGCCAACTCTGTTGCTTATTCATGACATTGTATCTCCAGTGATAGGAACGTCAGCAGTGAAGCGCGACAAATCAATACTAGAGATGGTTACGCTGATGTACTCCCGTCATATGACCTCCATACTACTTGATGTAATTATACCCACAACACCTACATTATAGGCCGGTGATCATTGTCTGCAGCAAGCATTGTTTACTCTCTCTCGAGATTCACAAACTTTACTCTGTCACAAATTCATCAAATATTGAATGAATTTCATTTGTTAATTACTGGAAATCTTCATATTGTATTATTTTGATAAACATTGTATTTGGTTGTTGTCTCTAGTAATGGATACAAAGTATATTTGTGTGCAAACAGTATCGAAATGTTTCATCTTGATACAGTATGAGGTCTTCTAATCAAATAAACCTAATGGTCTAGCTAGCACTATGTACTTGTACACTTAATATTTTGATGAATGAAATGTATACTTATCTATTCTTACCTACTTCTAACACAAAACTATTTCCTGCTTGTTCAGCTTTTTTCCAACAAATATTGCTTTAATAATTACATTTTGAATATTCGGTCAGCTCAAGTCCAAGCCCCCACCCCTCCACCCTCTACCAATCTTATAAGAAAATATCCAACAATTCCACCCCTCCACCCTCTACCAATCTTATAAGAAAATATCCAACAATTACTTTATCTTTTTGTTTTGCCATCTAGAACATTGTTATCTAAAACGAAGTGATGTTTCAATAATAGATAAGGCACTTGCTTAATACGCAGACTTGACACATGTATCAAATTCTGCCGACGTTACAAAGAAACTCGACTATATATTGACATCCATACAGGACCCACTATAAATAGATATTCTCCTGTGTCTGAATATCGAGTCAAATTATAGTCCTCTATTTATATAAAGACCGTTACAGAGAGACAGAAATCAATTATAAAGTCGGAACAGTTTTAAAAATTTTCATCAATTATGGTATCTATTACAACGACATAAGCGGGAGCTGTATAGGAAGACAGGTTTGATGTATGGTCTTTATTTATAGGGGATTAATATAGTGTAGAGAGATCAGCCCTGAAATACCAGCAATAACGGCTGACAGTAGGTGGTCCTACCGATCTCCGTCTCCAGGACGACATGTCATCCCCACTTAACATAATGCTGTCTTTTCAAAATCGTTTTCAAAATGATTAAGATTTTCAAAAAAAATATTAAAAAGGCGTTTTTTAAAAAGTCGCTAGGTTTGATGTATGGTCTTTATTTATAGGGGATTAATATAGTGTAGAGAGATCAGCCCTGAAATACCAGCAATAACGGCTGACAGTAGGTGGTCCTACCGATCTCCGTCTCCAGGACGACATGTCATCCCCACTTAACATAATGCTGTCTTTTCAAAATCGTTTTCAAAATGATTAAGATTTTCAAAAAAAATATTAAAAAGGCGTTTTTTAAAAAGTCGCTGCATAAAATCGGAAATATCCGTTTTGTTTGAAAATTAATGATGAAAAAAATGGACAATATTGGTTTACATTAGAAAAGTGATAGAGAATAAAGCTGTGTTAAAGTGAATAGAGTGATATAGTCGACGAGATCAATACAGGCTTAGCTAACACTGTTACAACCCCTGTTACATGTCGGGTTAGACTCATGTTAACCGTGTCATATTGTCAACAAAACAGTCACAGCTAGATTTCCCAAATAAACACCCACAGTATTAATAGTGCATATATATATGAATAGTCAGAGAAGCCTTTTAAACGAGGATCTGGGTCAGAAACATAAATGATTACATCCATAGGATTCTTTGTCTACTACTTGTGTCCGCAGCAACAAAGGCAACCCGCAGCTCGGAATCAAATGATGCTTTATTAATATCTTTCGCTACCTTTTCATCATAAATGAACCCGGATCGAAGTGATTTTATAAGCAAGGCTTCGTAAATATTGATGTATATCCTGCACATACTGCTGTAGTTTTATGTGACACATGAATGCACATCACGACTAGGACACACGAGGAAACATTGATAGGATATTTTAATACACAGATTGATGGACTGGACATAAATTAACACATTTCTCAACTAACTAAAAATTTTATAATCAACTGCAGTTTAAATTCTCAGAAATTCAAGATCAATAAATTTTATCTAAAAAAATTTCCAACAAATAAAAAAATAAATGTATTCTTTAAATCTCTCATTTTTTGTATATGTATACACATATTTTGCATAACTTGTGAACAAATCTGTTAACACTAGTGAAATACTCTGTTTTATACAATATGATTGTCTGGATCCTGCCAAAAATCAATATCTTAGGTAAGGTTGTGACAAATGCCTTGCCTTTTGGAGTTACAAGTGTATTTAACAGCAAAATAGGAGTTATTCCCCTTTGAATATCCAATGAAAGCCAAAAATATGACAATGCACCCTGTTTCATGAATTTGAAACAATGGAATTAGGTCTCATTTTGATGGGGAATTAGCTGGATCATGAATGAAAGTATTGCATGCTTAAATGTTGGTCTTTTAAGAATGAGCATTAAACTATGCAAAATGTTAATCAAATCCATCTTTCTATCATTCTATTATTTCTATCATTCTATTATTTCTATCATTCTTTGAAGTTTCTAAATATTACCTTAAACAGCCTATGTAATAAGAGCATGCTGTATCCATGAAATGACCAGAACAAAAACAGTGAGGATTTTATCTCCCATTTGTTTCTTTATGTCTGTTCTAATGTACTCTCAGGATGTGGAAATGGCAAATAAAACAATAGCCATTGTCAAATTTACATAGCTAGGCTCCCCTGATATCATTTGTTTTGCATAAAACATTACAAAACTGATACAAAAATTGTTTCAACATAACACTTTGGATGACTTGATATAATTAGCAAGATTTGCAAAATTTACAACCATTTATATTCTTATGAAAATCAAAATTTCCAAAATATTTTATTTCGTTTCAAGAGATAAGAAATTTTACATTTTTTCCAGTCGATATGAGAATATATATTATTCTAGTATTTGATTTTTTTTCTATTGCATTAATTTAATTCATACTGGAGACCAACCAGTTCATTGTCATAGTCTATGTGGATAGACATACGGGACTTACCTGATTGCGAGAACATACAAAGGTTGTCTCCCTTTCCACCAGAAATCTTCATCACCTATTGCTTAAAAAATCTACTGTTCTATAAACTCCTTGGCCCAAATATCAATGGAAAGTCTTCTTGTGATCATTCTGATAAATTTCATCATTGTTAATTGAGAAATGATTAGGCGAAATCTACAAGATTCTTTCCAGCTTTAATAGATGGGCTTCGGATGTTCGATCTTACTATAAATAACCTTTGAGAATATAACGAGATTTTAGTAATTCAACTTACGATTCTGGCAACAAATAGGGTTTTGTAAGGGTCTCCTGTGCAGACTGGGTTGTTATTTGGGTCCCCTATAGAAGAAAACAAATGAATTGTTAGTGAACAATTAATATGAATTCAACAGATAAGAACAGCTTCTAATTCATCACTAAAACATAAGTTTATCAAATAGAAAAACGTCTGTAGGACTGTCACATCAATATTATTATAAATATAAAGATATTTGGAAGGGACTTGCTGAAAGAGTAAGGGATGGAAGGATAAATTACATGGCCCTCTCTCCATGCAGTCTTGTTCCCCTTATTTATTGGTTGGCAATTTATCAGATACATGTATATATATATTATAGGAGGCCTACTTTTTAGATCTAAAAACAAGGAAAAAATTCACATGAGACTAGTTGTGTGGCCTAACTCTGTATAATAGAATTTTCTGCACATCATTTGCGATCAGAATTGCAAAATAGAGGCTTTGGTTTCTGTACAAATGACACGTTCCTCCATCTTGTATGTTATGGAAGCCATAGCTGTTTCCCTGCGCCGTGTCCTCAGCTCGGAGGCACTACACAACATGATATGATACCTAGGGGAGCACTACCTTACAACTCCTACCGAGAGCGACTGGTGCATTATTCAAGACAAAGATGTCATTAATTTGAATACAAATAGAAACATTGTCCACTTGGTTGGGGAATATACTAGGAGTATCTGTTTCAGACCTAGCTGTGTCAGATCCCTAAAGACTTGTGTCTCATATATCTTAGTTCCGAGCTTCACCAACAAATCTCCATTTACCGATTGTCCACGTTGTAATGGGTCCCTCTCCGATCTAGATCGCAGAGCAACTCACAACCACCCAGCCTAGATATAGCTATTGTTTTTCTAATGATATAGCTTTTTCTGTCTTCCTTACACACTGCTATTTGCAGTAATGTTTAGAGATAATGTACTGATAATATAATACCTTCTGATTCCACTACATCTTAGTTACATACAATAATCAAAATCTATTTGTAAACTAGCATGACATATAATATGCAAGTGTTGATTAGAAAGATATGCTGTAATAATGTTGAAATAATTTCATAATGGCATTGATGAAGTATTGGCTTGACAACCAAGATTTTATGTGGCTTTATTATAATGTCATGACTTAAATAAAGAAAAAGGAAAGTTCATGGCATGATCTTAGCAGCATTAAAACTGAAAACAAGATATACCTAATTCTACCGTGTTTAAGTAAATAATTTTCAATTGCAACAACATACATGATAATTGACAGCAGTATATTTGTTCTGTGGCAATGAAATAGAACGCCTGTTATACAGACATCCTGAATTCCACCACAGGTTGATGTTCCTGGCCTTTACTACACACAGTTCCACAATGGTAGAGCATGTGAAAAAACCAGGGTGTCCAAAAAGTCGACAGATTCAGTAGGTTGTAAGTTTTTCAAATAGATATGAATTTGTGAGAGATACAGGAAAATAAAGCTTACATTCTTTAGTAAATCAGTGGTCTAAATTAAGCCATGTTGTGACTTCATTTCAAATAAAAAGCTATTTAACATAAATTTTTTCCACAAAGACGCTTAAATCAAGTTAGTAAACTCTGTCATCTATGCTGAGCTAGCCATATTAAAGTCAGTTTAGATTTAGTTTATATCATATCTGCATGGTCACCCCCCCCTCACACTTACATTTGTGCATAATGCAAATATCGTAAATTTTGATAAACTTTGGTAATATTTATTTTTATTGTGTTTGACTCTTTAATTTGCAAACACCAGAAATATTGTATAAAATTTTAATGAGTTTGAAATCACTATGCTACAAGACTTAGGGGGCATCTGTTATACCAATAAAATTAATAGATATTTAATTAATCTATGTGAACTGTGATGTGATTCTGGATCAGAAAACTTGTTGCCAGTAATCTGAACTTTAGTCACATTTTGATCTCCCTGACATTTACTACAAACAAACCCACAGTGGACAAATTTGTGAAAAAGTCAGGCTTTCAATGGTTTTTATGCCAAATTGAATGCTTTACATTCTTTTTTGAAAACTATGCTTATGATTCTTTATACTTGCATGTTTTTTGTGTATATCATAATATAAACAGCCAATGTTAATATTAAAGATGTGAACAGATTATTAAGAAAGGAGAAAAGCCAGAGTGCATGGAAAAAAAATCACCACCGTGTTGTGCATACTAATGGCAACTGTCTCACAAGGCTTCAAAAAAATAAACTCAGAAAGACGGCTAATGGTAATATGGCAGTGCATGTGGACCAAACTCATTGGCCACTGCTCCAAGCTAAAGTGAGTGTCACAGAACAATACATAAAATACTCTAGTAACTGCCATCTGAGTCACAATTTGATTGTTATAGAGGCAAATTATGCCAAGAATCATTTTATTAAAAAGGTTGGTATAGATGTGTTGTAATGTATAAAGTATTGGGAGGTATTGGGAGGTCTGTGGAGTGTACCAAGCTGACAATATTGTATAACACCAGCCTTAGGTTGGAGTGGATTTATTAGGAGGACTTTTTAGAGCATTACCACATGCTGGCACTGTAGTAAGGTATAGAGTGTAGGCAGTATGGTGGAACCCCTGGTGTATTGGCAAGTAAAAGTTGGAGGTGCATATCAGTATAAATACATGCCTATATACACTCTGGTATCTCATTAGAACCAGGACAATCAGGGATAAAGGGGAGGGGTTTATTTAGATTGAACACGGTAGTCAATGAGGACAATCGGGGATAAAGAGGAGAGATTTATTTAGATTGAACACGATAGTCAATGAGGGATATAGGGGAGGGGTTTATTTAGATTGAACTCACCGGTAGTCAATGAGGACAATCGGGGATAAAGGGGAGGGGTTTATTTAGATTGAACATGGTAGTCAATGAGGACAATCGGGGATATAAGGCAGGGATTTTAGATTGAACACGGTAGTCAATGAGGGATATAGGGGAGGGGTTTATTTAGATAGAACACGGTAGTCAATGAGGACAATCACAGATATAGAGCAGGGATTTATTTAGATTGAACACGGTAGTCAAGGAGTACAATCGGATATATAGGGTAGGGGTTTATTTAGATTGAACACGGTAGTCAATGAGGACAATCAGATCTAGGGAAGGGGTTTATTTAGATTGAACAAGGTAGTCAATGAGGGCAATCGGAGATATAGGGCAGGGATTTATTTAGATTGAACACGATAGTCAATGAGGACAATCAGAGATACAGGGCAGGGATTTATTTAGATTGAACACAGTAGTCAATGAGGACAATCGGAGATATAGGGCAGGGATTTATTTAGATTGAACACGGTAGTCAATGAGGACAATCGGAGATATAGGGCAGGGATTTATTTAGATTGAACACGGTAGTCATTGAGGACAATCAGAGATATAGGGTAGGGGTTTATTTAGATTGAACACGGTAGTCAAAAAGGACAATCGGAGATACAGGGCAGGGATTTATTTAGATTAAACACGGTAGTCATTGAGGACAATCAGGGATATAGGGGAGGGATTTATTTAGATTGAACATGGTAGTCATTGAGGACAATCAGGGATATAGGGGAGGGGTTTATTTAGATTGAACATGGTAGTCATTGAGGACAATCAGGGATATAGGGGAGGGGTTTATTTAGATTGAACACGGCAGTCAACGAGGACAATCGGAGATACAGGGCAGGGATTTATTTAGACTGAACACGGTAGTCATTGAGGACAATCAGGGATATAGGGGAGGGGTTTATTTAGATTGAACACGGCAGTCAACGAGGACAATCGGAGATACAGGGCAGGGATTTATTTAGACTGAACACGGTAGTCATTGAGGACAATCAGGGATATAGGGCAGGGATTTATTTAGATTGAACATGGTAGTCAATGAGGACAATCGGAGATATAGGGCAGGGATTTATTTAGATTGAACACGGTAGTCATTGAGGACAATCAGAGATATAGGGTAGGGGTTTATTTAGATTGAACACGGTAGTCAAAAAGGACAATCGGAGATACAGGGCAGGGATTTATTTAGATTAAACACGGTAGTCATTGAGGACAATCAGGGATATAGGGGAGGGATTTATTTAGATTGAACATGGTAGTCATTGAGGACAATCAGGGATATAGGGGAGGGATTTATTTAGATTGAACATGGTAGTCATTGAGGACAATCAGGGATATAGGGGAGGGGTTTATTTAGATTGAACACGGTAGTCAACGAGGACAATCGGAGATACAGGGCAGGGATTTATTTAGACTGAACACGGTAGTCATTGAGGACAATCAGGGATATAGGGGAGGGATTTATTTAGATTGAACAAGGTAGTCATTGAGGACAATCAGGGATATAGGGGAGGGATTTAACATTTTTAATATGGTAATCAATGAGATAGGGGAGGGGTTTATCTAGATTTAATACAGTAGTTGACGCGGCACATCAGTCTATGTTTTAAAAACAGGAAAAATAGCAGAATGGCCTTTTATTATAGAATGGATGCACTACTGTTTTGAGGTATAGGCAGATGGTCACTGAAGTTTACCAGATTCTTCCATAAGGCACCTGAATTCAGAATATAGGAACTCTATGTGAACAATTTAGAACCTATAAACTGCCTGTCACGGTTGTGGTTTAGATAACTTCCAACAGAAGCTGATGGTTAATGTCACCGGTCCGCCAAGCTGTCACTGTACACCAGTAACGGTATGACATTTGGCTGATCCAGTATATGTGTGTATGGATTAGCCTTATAATCCAGACCCGTGATCCCAACCTCCCAGATACCTGCTAACAATGCTACACCAATCCTCTTACTATACTAAGTCTATAGCATCAGTAGCAGATCAATACATCCAATAGACTTTGGATGGAACATTCTCATGTCCAATGGAGCCTCAGGCTACAAAATTCGGAGAAAAATCAACTAGTTTGAAAATAACATGTGTTTGTTTCCTACAAATGTTTGTTACAGTATACAGTTTGTTTGTGTGGCTGTCAATCTAAATCAATATTGACTAAAACAAAACCATTTTTTCTTAAAATTAAAAAGACTTTTATAGATTTGTAACCGATGAAACATATTTTTTTATTCAAAACGAGTAGAATTTCAACAAATTGATAAAGTCAAACTACTAATTCCCATGTATAAGCTCTATGAAAAGTATGATCACATTCACAAAATGCTGACAACACAATTTTTTTCTTAGGATTTTCTGCCTCCGAATCAATAAATATACAAAATATGAGTTGCACCAGCAGGGCTTATTGAATCAATGCTGAGCTACCTAAAGCAGTTTGTCATACTGAGGCTGCCAGTAGGTTGTGATGTAAAGGGTGATACACTCACATGGACAAACATAAAGATACAAGCATGTAATACTTCTTGGTAATGCCCACTGTTTGAGAGTTACCATGGTAATGCCTGACGTCAGCCTAGAAGTATCCATTAGCATAGCTCCAAACCTAAAGGTTAACCGTCCTAATTTTTGTTCTGTCACCCATTGCCATAGATACTTATAGAAAGCCAAATGGCTCGATATATATAACCTAGAACTGATTTCTACCTCCCATAGGTGTTCTTCTGGTAAGTCTTCTAAGCTCAAAGATTCTACTTTTATTCTTAAGCACCATTTCAAATATGTTGGGAATACAGAAATACAGAGTCAACAGGCATCTCTTTATATCTTTTCAATGTGTAAAATCTTAATTTTACATTTACCTATGAAAACATCTTATCAAATAACTTAGATAGTAAAAGGATATAAAATACATAACATTTTTAATATTCTTTTTATCAAAATTTGCTTCTCAAAGTTTCTCATAATCAAAACTTTTTCTTTTTTGTGCAGTTCAATGTTTGAAGTTTAAATATCAACAAACTTATACCGGGTAAAAACTGTTTTATCCCCATTTTACAAACTCAATCCATGCACCTAAAAAATCAATAATGACAAGTCACTTTCATAGAAAAATATTTCAGTGAAGTTAAGGTATGCAAACAATAAAGAAAAATTGTCTGAATTATGTGCGATAAGTCAATCAGTGACAATAATTGACTTTAAGTAAGGTTAAAAGATAGAGATGGCTTTATTGGACAACATACCAGGCCAAAAACAAATCGTGAGCAATGTCAGGTATGGAGTCTGTATACGTAAAAACATATGGAGTTGATTACAGCACAATAGGTCCCACACACGCATGTACTCTAGGTTATTTACTATACAGCATAGTGTTCTCAACAATACAGCTTCAATCTGTCCAGCAGCATTCGATACACCTCTACTCTTACTCATTCTGTCAATTCCAGTCATACTCATTCGGTACACCTCTAGTTCAAATTAATTCCTTTTGGTACTGGTGAAATTGTTCATTTTCACCATTCCTTCTTCTATACACTATACAGTATTTGTCATTCATTCTTTTCATGAAATCAAATTTCAATCAATTTTCTGTGTTCATAATGGTATATGGTTTTTTTTTTTTAAAGATGCTCCACTGCCGACAGAGCATGAATGATATTCATTATTTGAACAATAATTGATGTTTAATCGTGTATATATATATGTCTAATTAACCAAAAAAAATAATAATAAAAAAATAACTCATTTTGCTTTTGGTGCATTCGCAATCAGTACTTTATTCCATATAGGATATAGTGCTACGGAATTTTTTCAGGATGCAATTAATTATTTTTCATATTTTCAACTTGAAGTAAAATAAGAAGCTCAAACTTTTCAATAGTGGTAATGGTGTAAAGTAAGTAACTTTTGTAACTGAAGAAAATTACTAAATCATCTGCTCCTGTTTTTGGTAGTGAAAAAATACCATTTGTCAGCGGTGGAGCATCTTTAATAAAATGGATAATTACGTTAAAATAACAGACATTCTAATAATTATGTGCTAATTATCATGCCTTGGACTGACTTCACTAGGATCTATGTTTTGAACATGTCACTTCCATATACATATATAAGCACATCTACTACTTGTCATGCCGATCTGTAACAAAAGATAGAGCAGTACACTCAATTTGGGATTGAATAATTAGTTGTCATGGCAATTAGATGACGCAGGTTATAACAGCAGGTATCCACTTGTTCCTAGTAAGTGTGATCCATTGAGACTGCCATATAAGGCTGAAATGAGACAAACCAAACATGTCCTCAAGCCGGACTAAAATGGCAACAAATTAACATGACAGAACAAATCCCCTTATTCAGATAATGGACTAGTCCAAGCAAATACGAGGCTATGGTCCACAGGCCAGGGCTCATTAGTTACCTTAGGGACCTGGAGTGCTTTATAAACACTAGCGGTTGTCATGTACCAGCACATTTCAAGTGAATTATTTCCCATCACTGAAAAGCATTTCTGTTCAAAACCGATGCATCGTAATGAATTGCTTTTACCTAAATGATTTCTGCATGGAAGCATGTATGAACCGGCTGGGTATACATCAACTCTCTGCATTATAGGCCATCTCATATATAACATCCCTACTTGGTGACAAGAACAGAATATGATGTCATTTGGTTTTCAAAAGCAAAATAACTGAATCCATGTGCAGTATTCCTAATGTCTTTTCATATAGCATGGCAATATATTGACTCCTTTGTAGAAATACTCATCATGAGAGTTATGCATTGACTTTTTGTTATAAATACCAAAGGACTTATCCCTGGCTATACCTGCAAATGGAATCATTTGTTTTTTTGTTTGTACACTTAAGACACTATTATTAGTAACCAAAAAATGTATTCCTAAGTCTATCTGAAAATATAACAATATTTTCAGTATCAAATACTTTTCTCTCTTTCTCTAAAGTGTTTTAACATTTAATTGCTTGTATTCGTAAAAAGTATATCATGTAATTTATATCAATGGCATGAAAATAATACAGCAAATAATTTCTTTTTATTTGAATAATGCATGTAAGCTGCAGGTCAGTGCAAGATGGCACTTACACTTAGTATAACCATTGAAACCTAATACCAAATTTTGAGTTCCATCTTTCCATCGATCTCCCAAAGAAAATAAAAAAATGAAACGCGGCAGACGGATGGAATATAATATCCTGCACTACATGCTGTAATACAGACGCTATTGGATTTTCTCCGATCCACATGTTCTATTATTCAGATACAAATTAATTACTTTTCCAAACTTCTGGGATCTAATCACCGACATTAACATAAAATAACCTAGAGACATCATTATTGATTTTTCTCCATGTTTTCGGTGAACTGTCTTTTTTGGAATTTTTTTATTTGGCAGTTGAGCTTCCGATATATACATATCCATTTGGAGACAATAAGAATAACTATGAGTCTATTCCACCAAATGATCTGCAATCAATCCTTATATATAGTACATCCAGCACGTAAAAAGAACATCATGCAAAAAAGACACGGGAAGGAATTAAGACCTTTCCCCTACTGCGCGATCGATAATCCGCCAGATCATTACCTCCCTGTACAAAGATACAGATTTTATTGTGGGAACTTGGAAAGGTAAACCAATTGCTACGCGATGATGATGATCAAGGCAGTATTCCATGAAATCTGTAGAGAAATAGTTAGATGATGGGAAAAAAACGGCTGGATCAAAATATATTGAGCTGCCTATTCAATTAGTGCCACGTAATCAAAAACTGTGCTCCAACATCTCTCTCCATACGTGAAATGCGTGTGCGTATCACGCGATAGATTCTCCAGGGTGGCTTGCTAGAGACCTTTTCTCTGTCGCCGCCATGAAGGGATTAACAAACATTCAGGTTGAACCTGAACCAGAGGTAGTGTATCAATCTTCTCACACCTGTAATTAGCACACCTCACTCTTTCTCACCTGTGTATCACCTTGTCATCGATCAAATGATGTTTTTAAATCTTTTATTCAGATATTTGAATTAACCATACATGGGATTGTAAATCTGTTATTATAAGGTTATAGGTGGAAGGATTGGGTCAGGCTTGGGATGAGTAATTAAGAGGTTAGTGGGAGGTAGGAGTTGGGGTGAGTTTGGGGTTAGGGGGAGGTAGGAGTTAGGAAGAGGAAGGGGTTGGGGATTCCACACCATTTATCCCCTCCTTGGACTTCTGTTCCCTATGTGAAAAGGTGATTTTACAGAAGTTTAATTCCTCACAATAAAATCTAAACATGTTGTTTATTTGATTTTATCAGTTTTGATAACCAATATGTTTTTTACAAAAAGAATTTCAATCAATATTTTTTTAGCAAAGAGAGAAAGTTTGATAGTCTTTTTTGTCTAAGAATTTTTTTTAGAAAACTTGGAGAATTAGCTATGACTTCCTTTATAACTTTTTTTTACCTCCATTTCTTCAAACACTCTATTTACACAATCAAAGTCGTTACAAATTATATATATATATGCAAGATATCGATACTCATACATTCTTGATAATAATCTGTATGTTACATTAAAGCAAAATAATTCCAATTTTGAACAATAAAAAGAATTCTAAAATCCTATAATTATTTAATTTTTCCGTTAGATCTTTATGAACACATCATCAGATTTTTTAAAAATCCTAAAATCCTTTCAAAAAAAAAAAAACACATCTTGTTAATTAATTCTCTTTTTTAGGAAAGATCCAAGAAATGAAATGGAAAATTATACAAATAAATGAAGCAGCTTTCAATTTATCATACCATTGTGTGATAGCTTAGTAAAACCTCAGAATATTTTGGTGATTTTCGTTGCATAGATTTTATTGATTCAGCTTCTGACTCTGGGAAGATTGATAAATAATTCAAGGATGGGGTGGGATAGGGTTGTTACTGACCAATTGATAATGGTGTATCAACATTCATTTTAACAGATCAGTGTCAGAACCCATGCCTCACGTCTCTCCATATACAATACTTACTGTCATTAACCAGGGATTATAATTTCACTTATTTATCCCAAGATATTTGAACCCATACTAATAGCCTTGCCTTTTTTTGCATGCGTGTTATAGGAAAGGAGAAAATGTTATTTGTATTATTTTAGCTTTATGGTGATTCGGTATTACAGATGTTATGGTGTAACAATCAGTACATATAATGTAGTCATTTTGAGCTTTAATTTCTTTATTTGGATACATTCCTTTCAGCATATTTCAGCTCATTGATCAACATATCAAATAAGACATTCAACTATATAGATGTGGTTGAAAAGGATATCCATATATGGTTCGATATATAAGGCTCACAAAGGCTGGAAGGGGAGTCAATCTTGTTCGTTCCGTTTTTTTATGGTTTTTTTTTTTTTTTTGTAATGATGCATTTTTTTATGGTAACTCTCTTGCGGCCTTCAAATCAGTACTATGATACTTTTAAGATAAAACAAAAATGTACATCGCTGCTATATGGATTCATAAAACAGGGAAATTAAGTTAGCTACTTTGTAATTTTTACATTCCCTGTCTGTTTTGTTTGGAGCACAATGAAGGAGCGTCTGCCATGTACATGTTTATTCATAATAAATATGTTGTTAACCATGCAAAAATCCAGGTCTGTGGTCTGAAAATCCTTCCAAAATGAAGACTTATCCATCTATGAAAATAGGTAAATGTAGGTCAATATGTTCTTGTAAAGATTAGAGACAATAAGTTTCCTTTCTCCAATGTTTCTCTAATCTGTTGATAAGGAGCAACAGATAGCACTGCAGCTATAAAGAACATTTCCTATTTGTCAACAAAGAAGAATTTATGTTCCATAGGAGGTGAAAAATCAATGAATTCTTTCTACACCCAGACCAAAGTTGCTGCAGACAGCGGATTCTGAGCCTTTATTTTCTAGTATGACCTGGGGAGACCAGAGATATTTTTTTGTGGAAATGTTTAGATTAAATACTTAAGCTACAACTGTACAACCCCTCTCCAAGCAACAAAGCCAAAGGCACACATACAAAGCCAGCTTACAATAGAAGAGAGACAGACTGCATTGCAAGACAATTACCGACAAATGCTAAGCTGTGTGATGTACCAGACTCCTATGTCAATATCGCTCAACGTTCAATATAGTGGAAACCCGACAGCAAAGCCAAAATTCACCCCAAAACAGTAGCTATACCTAGAATTCCTACTCAAAGGTCAAATGAAGATATATCACACTGTCTACAAAGGTCACGAGTTTAGACAATACAATTAATGGCCCATTGTATTGTAAGATTGATACAGCATTGTTCTATAACTGAGGATTAGGGCTGAAACGATTAGTAATTTTTGTATTCGATTATTCGGTCACATGTAATCGATTACTAATCGATTAATCGTTTGAATTGAAGGCAACTATATTGTTTCACTACTGACTACTGAAAACGTCCGCCATGTTTTGTTATCAAACTAATAATAACACCTACCGTATAATATGACAGAGGACATGCCTTATATAATATAAGCCTACCAACAAATAAGAATAGATTTATTGACAAAACAAACGTATTTTATCCCAAATAAGCTCTGAATTCCGTTCCTGTATTGTCTTCCGTAACATCGTTTAAATCAAGTCTGCTAACCCCGCTGTTTTGACGTGACCTTCACACGTACGACTAATCAACCAAATCTGGATCGCACGGAGCAACATGACCAAATTTTCGTCAATGAACTTTTTTATTTCCGTGATCAAAAAAAAACAAAATAAATCAACAACTCTTATATTCAATTAGAATATGAACAAAAACATTCTTTTTATATGATAAACACATGCAATAGTAAAATCTAAATGTTCAAGGTTACTGCTCCTTCCGCTCCCGAGCGTCCCGGCGGCGATTAGGCCTCCGTGACGTAACAACATGGAGTCTATCGCTAGGGAAAAATTGGCGAACAGCGTGTTGCAAGCTTTCTCATGACATCCACTTTTTCATTGATTAATGACTTTAACTTCCACAGAGACGTAATTTAACAAGTATTTCTCACATCATATATGCTTTGTTGAGTTCAAAACATGTACAAAAAGAGATGAAACTCCAGTCGGATGGCTTTACTCAGAAATCCATGATCTGTCAACGTGTTTAGTCAGCTTACAATGCACTGGCTATGCATGTTACGATTAACGATTAATAAAATATGATGTCATATTGTAACAATCCTAATTTGATATCTACGTAATAGTTTAGGTGTGTGCAGCCCATTATTAGTCAAATTCAATAGTAAAGCACTATCATTGTAATTAGGTAAATTTGCCTGAACATTCTGTTGAAACCATCAGTCCCCCCTTTCTACGCAGGTGTCCTTCCTATTGAGCACTCCTTTTTATGATGAAATAAGGAATCTAAGAACTTTACATTTTAAGCTAAGCAGAACACCGATACAAATTTTCTATTTAAAGACTTTGGTTTGATTGTGTGAACATCCTATTAACAGGTAGGTTCATTTAAGGACATGTCAAGTTTATGTGTTAGAGAAAACCTGGAGGGCCAAGTGAAAAACCACCGACTTACATTCAATGTCTGTTAACAAAACTACATATATGATTGATGATACATACTGTTTGGGAATCTATCACAGACTTGAACATTCCATAAAATGATGTGACAGTCCTTAATAAGGAGTTCTGTCATTTTATCTAGTTCCCTAATCTCTGTCCCGATATGAAGAGTTATAAATTGATCTATAATAGCTCAGATAGGTTTGGGAGTCTTGTCTCTTGTAAATGGTCTGGTCGGACTTGGTGCTGTCTTGATCTGTATCAGGCGAGTCAGGAACAGCAGTCATCTGTCAGGTCGGCACTGGCATGTCCCATTAGGAGTCTGTATTGTCCTGATAAAATTGTGAATGTGATTGCTGAAGAGAAAGTTATTGGAAAGCATGCCCATATATAGTCTGTATACTTACACAGTGCCAGGTCCTGCTCCAGTTTATAAGCAATCTGTTCTGCCCTCTCCTTTCTCTGTCAAACAAAATACACACAATTACATCTGTCTAATGGACACATTCTAAATCAGGAATATTCAATGTCTAGGATATATGTACAACAATTATTGATATCATAAAAACAGTCAATTATTTAAGTATTATAGGCCAAGGATATTTTACAATAAAACAATTAAAGTCTTTTGAATTGTTTCTGTAAATGTACGACACATAGATATATGTCACAATTTTTCTTACCAACAACACCTTTCCAAAGGTTTTATTTCATTAAATTGAAAGGAAAGGATGCATATATGCAACAATAGAAATGGATGCATACTTATAGGCAATCGATACATACTGAATTTAAAACATTTGTAGTAAAAATGGGGCTTGAGGTTGGGGGAAGTGGGTAGAGGAAATAATGAAGACAAATTAACAATGGTGCCTTCTGAAATCAACATCCCTTCCTTAAAAGATTCCCAGACAGGTGAAGCCAATATGACTATACCTGAGCTGTATGGCTAAAGTCAAAAGACTGATACAGCCACAGAAATAACCTGAACATTACTTTTATACACAAAAGAGGAGAAGAGATAAGAGAAAAATCAATGCTTTTAAAGTGGAATGTAGTCTTGTAACTCAGACATTCCCAACCAGACAATATCATAGTCTTAGTGGTACTGCAGATTTCTGATTTGCATTGCAAATAAAGTCAATATTCTATTGATGCAGGTTTTAGGTGTTTGCATTTCCTTTAAATATTTTCCATTGGATTTACGACACAAAAGTTTCTTTCTACAAGGTTTGGTACATTGTAACATATGAAACATTCTTGACTGAGTCAATCTAGAAAAGCCTTTGGTTTAATTAGACCTTGCATGGAAATCACAGATGATGTTACAAAAATTAACGTCATTGATTTTTTGTTTTAGATATGCACCTTTGAATTTTGCGGGCATCAATTCAAGTCAACACAATTAACATCCTGTTCGGATATCTATAAATAACCTATTGTAATAACGCTCCACCAGAAATAATTCTGAAGTGTTATTTGTTTCGATATTAAAGTCACCAGTTAATTTACCATGTATAAAACTTAAAAAACACCCTATTTCATGCAACATTAACTTATATTCAAGTTCAAACAGGATTTGAATTTCAATATCTTGCCTTATATTTAAATCATGGCTTGTTACAAAACAATTAGATTTACAATGCGTATAAGTATATTTTTAACAGATAGAAATACTTCATGTGCATAACATTAGATATATGTGAGGTTATAATGAAACTCTGGAAAGGTATGGTATAATATACTAGGCCACAATGAGTATGGAGGTAAGAATATTCAAATTAACATTGTATTAAATATTATTTAGATATAATATACAAAGCAGTGTTACATTTTCATGCTCATTCTGTTCAGGTTTCGACTATATACTGATAACATTTTGAAAGGGCTCAAGTAATTTCTGAAAATAGTTGAATTTAACGATGTGAAACCCCTGCATTGTTGTTGATATACAAAAGAAATGCATACACGAAAATGATGTAAACTTGTGACTAGTGACTAAGAAATTGCATAGATCAATTTTTTTTTTCACCTTCTATAAACTAGTTGGGATATATTGAATCAAGCACACTTCGATACAAAATGAAAACTTACATATAAGGCACGATTTTTTTAAAACCATAACTTTACATATTTATTGCTGTTTTATTTAATAAATGGCAGTTCTAACTCACTGCTACACCATGGTATTTGATAGTGAAGTTAACTTCATTCTACTGAGAATATGTTTAGGTCTCATTGGCTCTATGGCAATTATCTTGTGAACAATGCATCAAAAGGCATTGTCATATTTTTTGTGTACATATTTTTTTTTTACACCACATCTATTGTATGTTTATCAATAACATACCAGGACAGTAGTTTGTGCTAAACACCAGTGTATCAGAAGTTTGTGTAAATAAACACATCTAATTTTTAACTATAATATGAGTGGTGACATATTCTGTGAGCTATTTATGGGAAAATGAAATACAATGACTTTATAGAATTCTGTATAACAAGTTAGCAAACAAACACCAGAAAGACACCTATAGCAGCTAAGTCAATATATACATGTACTGTAATCGATGTCCATAAACTATTTCAGCTAACAAATGTTCTGGCAAAAGGTCATAAGAAAATTAAAGGTAACTTCTTTTTTTTTCAAAGACTAGACCAGTTCATTATGAAATTTTGGAGGTGAATGAGTTAAGGTCTTTAAATTTCTCCAAAAAAAGAATATAGGTAAAGGATTTCTATTTTTTGGGACAAAGATTTTGGTTGTTTCCAAGCTTGTAGAGATATATACTCAGATGTCACAATTAAAGTGTGGACGATGTTTTATCAAATTGAACCTCAGGTAAATTGTATTTGTTTCTAGATTTATCACTATGTATTTGTACCTTTACAATGTAGTCAAGTTTAATTGGCAGATGTGGATGTGCTTTTCTCCTATTCTAAAGATCAGGATATTTCTCATTTCTTTACGAAAGAGAAACACGAGTCTGCACTTGGGTTTGTATACTTACTTAGGTGATTTCGTTAACATTACAGTGAAGAAACAAATGGCTTTATGACGAGTCTGTTTACTCTCTAATGTTTTCCTCGTGTAAAAAAGCCCTGAAATAAGACTCCTCAATCCGTTGCAGTATATCAGGTACATGCACAATCTAGATCTAGTACAGATGATCAGACGCATGTTTAGTGTCTGTACAAGACATTTTCTATACCATGTATCCAAACCCGTTTTTCTTCTTTCATTAATACATCCTCTTATACATTCAACCCACTGAAAAGTTTTACTGGTAATCGACTAAACAATCACGGTTTGGTTCAAGATGATCACAGTATTTCTACTTTGGAAGTTCTCAGACTCTGTCATTTTTTTCATGAGAGCAATTTCTGAGACTCATGTGTTTGGGATTAGCCGATTTGAGTATAAAATCAAAGTGCCCGCAGGTTGGAATATTACAGTAAAATACTGTAATGTCAACAGAAGGTAAGTTGCTAGAAAATGTTCAAACAGACTATTTTAAGGGATACAGAAAGCAATTCTGGCCCTCTGTGCTACCTGATGTAGATAAGAAAAGCGTATACTATCTGTCTATATGTGTGCAATGTAGCTTGTGATATCAATCTGATCACAAGGTTAATTTCTAAACCAAAGGTCTGTGAAACAAGCCACATATATATATTTATAGAAACAAAAGGAGCAATGTTCACAAATGCACAGACTGTTGGAATATCAAGAACTAGCTGTGATAGAACGGTCCAACGATCACACTGAGATTGGCCTGCTCCAAATTTCATGAGTAAAAGTTATTTTTGGTTACAATAGTGAATCTACTTTTGCACTAGTGTATACATTGTGAACAGCAGCCTGTACTCGGTGTGTGCCGAATAATGATGCATTCTTACAGCATCGATTCCTGCACCTAGACAGGTAGGTAAGGCCATCCTTGACGAGCTTGACGCGGGGAACACAGGTAGGTTAAGGGAGGTGGAGAAACCCCATCTCAGGGCAGAGAACTTCAGGCCAAAAAAACCTCACAACTCACTTGAAAATGACTATAGTCTTATAGCATGTCTACAAATAAGTTATGAGAGGGAATATGATATTTATAGTAAGGCAGCAGTCAGTGCTATTTTTCACAGGTGTTGATGCTTTAGTATCACAGTATATAACATAAGATGTGTAAACAGTTTATATCCATTCATATTTCAAGAAACATAGCTCAATGATGAAGTCTGAATATTGTCAAAAAATTTATGCTAAGATTGTCGAAAGAACAATAGGTTTGTGAAGTGTTAACAGGTTGAAACTCAACAACTTTAGGTATAATTCCAAATTGGTAATATATATATATATATATATAGCTGTGATGCTGTTTGAGACGAGTGTGGATAATGATTGATGGTTGAAATAAACGATTTAAAACAATGAAGAAGCATGTGGCATTGTGTGCTTCTATCTCTAAATCAGGTCACCCATTAAAGGTTTTCTTTTAGCATTAGAGCTGTGACAGTGTAGTATACCATCTAAGTTTTAAAATGAAAGAATTCTGGTAATCAACAAACGATTTTTTGCTTGTAACAAATTTATTATAATTCATTGATTACTGAACTGCAGAAAAGATTTTAGAATGTGTATATATCTTCAATCCTCATTGACAATATGTTACTAGAGTCTCGCCTGCTGAAATCAATAAGCAGATAAACAGTACATTAGGATTTTTGTTACCTTTCTTTCTTTCCGTTCATCTTTGGTTTCCACTCGTGTTGGAGGTGGTGTGTCTTTAGGATCCTGTGTAAACAAAATTCAAATAATATATATTCACCAATATACAAACAGAAATATATCTATCAATTTTTCTTAATGACGGTCACGGTGTCGGTCCAACACAGAAAATGATTTCTCTGACTGGTATTTTTCAAATGGTCTGAGGCCTCAAATTAAGAAATTGAAAATGGAACTTATCTGGGTTTTTTTAAATGAGATTTTTTTACATCCTCTTTTTAATGAAAAATTATTATCCTTTAATTGTTTCTTTCCTGGTGTCAATTAATGTTAGAAGATTTTGAATAAACTGTAATGTAATGATGAACTTTGTGTTATCAATATACACTAGTTGCTAATATAATAATGACCTTCAATGTAGAACTAATAAGGTGAATGGAGTTGTGAATTGGATAGCTATAGGAGTGGGTGGTTAAGTGAGATAATTAGCATTTATAATTACAGGTAAACTGTCTTCACAATATAGTTAAATAGCAACGACCTTCAATGGTGTGAGGACAGAATACAGGTGAAGGAAACCAGACAGGTAGCTATCTGTAGACTCATCAGTAGAGGACTACAGCAGCAGGGGGTGGGGCAGTGCAACTACAGAAAGCACAGTGGGGGGTGGGGGTCACATTGGCTACAACTGTCTAAATCCAGGCAGGTAGATATCTGGAGCTACAGGTAGTCAACAGGTGTGTGGGTTATCATAAGTGTACAATGGTAAAGGGAGGAAGTCAGGAAGCCACAGGTAAATCTGTGTTAGAATATCATATAGGTACAATACCAGAAACATATATATATGTTTCTGTTAATATATATAATAATCACATAGAACAGTAAAATTGGAGTAATATATAGGTAACATCAACACAGATGTATCAGGGGTAGGTAACAATCACTTTGGAATGATGACACAGAAGGAAAGCACATGAGGAGCAAATGTTTGGCGTATTTGACAACTGAATCAGACTGGGTTTATCATAGCCACATCTGTCACTTATATATAGACGAATTAGTATGCAAACTGATCAATTTGCAACTGTAAAGGAATAAGAACCAGTACTAGTTAAAATAGCATATACAGTAAGCACAGAGAACAAGTTGAAGTTTATAAATGCCTCGGCCCTCCAATTAATGGACAAAATGTTTTACAACTGAGTGATGCTTATAACATTTGCATTGCCAGTCTTTCACATGTGAATCATGACATAATAATGTGTGTATCAATAGGAAAGAAGGTAAACTGTGACAGATTGATGTGTCATATGTGTATGGAAAGAGTTCAAGAGTTGAAATTAAATATGGCTGACATTTTTAGAGGTTTTCCTTCAAAAACTTATTTTTGGTTCCCTAATAAGCATCAACTTTAATTGTTTAATTCTTAAAGTGCCTTGAGCGCTATGGTGAATATGTTACATGTATTTGTATATTATTAGATACTTTGTGAACTTTACTGTTTTCAACTTTCTTTTCAAATCACATATCCAAAGGAACAGGCATGTTCATATTGTTATCAAATAATAAACATATCTTAAGAGTGTATGTTTATCGAGTTAATGCGAGTAGTACTCATAAATTTGATTAAATTATTAAATTTAATATTGTGTTAATAAACTGTGATTCATGGTTTTCCATGGAAATACAAATGATTATTGAAATGAAACATCAAAAGGATTAATAAATTGATAACTTCATGGGTTTCTTTAACTAACATTTTATTTGAATGTAAATTTAAAACTTAAGCTAATTTTAGAATTTATAACAAGCTATATATGTTATCAATTGTCATATATCGATCTTAACATTTTAAATAATACAATATAAATGTTGTAAATTTTGCATTGTTGCACATGATCTTATTTTTCTCAATATGTTTTATGGTTAAGACTACAGCTGAATGCATTACTATAATACAAAATAGATCTACCCCATGTATTGACATAAAAATATTATGAAGAAATCATGCATGCAGCAGCTGCAGAACAATACTGTTCTCCATCCTTCTAGTTTTGTAAAACCGCAGTCCATCATTCAATACAAAAGCAATTTTCTACAAATTTCTCTACACAAACCCATATAACCAGTAGGCCCTCTTCACCAGTCGTTGCCATGTTTACATCCCCCCCCATTACCCCCTATACACCAAATGGAGAGACAGATGATTACATGTTACCCATGTACAGGTTCTCATCGTTGAATGATAATAAAAAATATTCAATACTGTCTACATTATACCATTGGGTTTCAACAAGCTTATTGCTAGGTCAAATTTCCATTGCGTATAGCTCCATATGTTGTTTTTTGCCTACTCTGTACAGAGCATAAATTAAATTTGCCGGAGACGATTCATCAACAAATGCATGCCACCAGATAGATCTGTAAAATTCACTTGACTTTCCTTCTTTACATGAGGCTAATCAATATATCGCCTTCTCTCTAGACCCGTACACACTATTATAATGCACACACACTCCCTCAACATTCAAGTTGAACTACAGTACTATTCTTATAAGACTTTCCTTGTCTTTTGGCACTAGCAGCTGAAATGTCAGGTGAAAGTCACAAGCTTTATTTAATGGACTGTACCCATAATCTAATTCATTTGTAAATAGCTGTCAATTCTTGTGTATTTCTTCTTCAGCCTAAAGACCTTGACGCCGTTGAATCACAACGATTAGAGAGAGTTCAGGCAGCAAGACGGATTCGGAGAAGTAAATCTGCACCAAACAGTGGAAGGTCGAGTTCCGTTTCTGATTCATCTCGAGGCGGAGGTGGCGAGGATAGTAGTAAATCAACATGTCTTCCAAATATTTTCAAAATGCAACAAAAATCAACTGAAAAACAAACGTGTAAAGATCAACAACAACAGTCCCAAAGACAAGACGCGTCAACCTCTCCACCAGTTTCATCGCCTGACTCAAACCCGCCTTCGTATAATGACACTATTAGTACAGGTGGAGGCAACAATGGAAAATGTGACGCAATAATAGTGGTCGGCATTACACAGGACATTGCCAACAAAAATTGTCACCTAAATAATGATGACTGTCTGGACTCCAAAGACGACACGACCACACCACTACTCGACCAACAACCCTATCCACGGTAAGTGCCAAACCCTACTCGTTTTATTTGCCTTCATGTTGCGTTCAATCTCAATCCTTACACCTAATACAAGTAATTAGTGTGTTAATCTATGCACTGTAAGCTGTTTTCTTTTCTGGCAGAACAGATCAATAACATGCTTTGGTTTCTACACTATGACTTTTACCAGCGACCAAAAAATCCCATCCCTCCAGCTCCGCTTCATTTTTTAGCATGTGTTCCAGCCCCTTGGTAATTGCAACAGTACCGAATGTCTTAAATAACTGTACCTATTGTTATAAATGGAAGAGCAAACATCATATGCATTGAGAAATCAATTTTAGAGCCGTTAGTGTGTCACGCCGAGTACCTCCATTTGGAGGTGGTAATTGCGCATTGCAGGTTGTACCATTGATTTTGGGCTCTTTCTCTGTTACTTGTGTGTACATGTAACTGTTCCAGTTAAAACAAATTTGCCACTACATATAACACACAGAAACCACTATTCTATAGTCTTTATGAACGTTCCACTTTATCGCTAGAGCTTGTAGAGTGGTACCAGCTAAAAAACACCTGGGATTATTGTTATGTGAAGGAGAGATCAATCAGAATTTCTCCAAAGGTGGAAAGGTTCAATTAAATTATGCTAAGCTAGCAGGAGGAATGTGTGAATTATTTATACATACAGGCATCAGCTCAGCCCAATAGCAGAGGCTTGCAATTAGTGACAAGAGGCGACTCCCATTCTTAGATTATCATTCACAGATACCAAAGAGAATGTAAACATTAACGATGTGAGCGGAGTGTACCATTACCGATTTTTCTGGTGTGCATTGGTGTACTAGCGAGTCGATGCGGAGAGATGTATCTCGTTCAATCTCTGTTGGAAATGTAAGAGGACAGAGTAGCGATGGTATCCATCACTGGTTGTGTGTCACCACTGTTGCTGCTGGTTTTAACAAAAGCTGTGCACTAAAATGACGTGAGCTGATTGCAATTTTGTGTTTTCTATCGAGGATTATTTTTCTCGGTATTTTGCTACCAGAGTTGGCATACGATCACATGCTGAAATTATTATGGCAACCCTGGTGTCCGCCATTTTGGAAACACTGTAAGTGTAGCATTGTTCATCTTTGACAACCATTTCTGTAAAATTGATAACTTACATAGCCAATATTTCATGCTATAACTATAAATGTAAAATATATCAATGTAAATTTACCTCAAACTCGTTAAGAAATACTGCCACTCCGCCATAAGGCACCCTTCTCTTCTCATGGCTTTGTTTGTCAGCCGGTGGTAGATATGTTATGGGATCTCTCGCGGCGAAAAGTGCGAGTAGATTTGGTGGCAAAAATGCAGTCATTTTTCTGAGATGCTTTGCTTCTTTTTAGTTGTTACTGTTTTTCAATTCTTGTTTCCTTTATCGACCCTCACAATCAATTAATTTCCACGCATCTCACCGGGTTTTGTGCTGCACATGTTTTTTACCTTCTCCCCGAAAAACAGTACACACAACGTCTGCGCTACGTTTAAATTGTCTAAGCATTTGATGACGTACCTCTGGGAACGTGGTAAGCCTCCATCCGCAGTAAATAATTTCTCAAACACTGATCTGATAAATATATTTTAATCCAATGTTATTTGTATTTTACACTCAATGAATCGTGTGCTATATAATCAGAAACAAAAAGTAGGATAGCCATATAAATATTCATGTACTGAGCATAATTTAGCTTGAACTGGAGGCACCTGTTAGAAGTTATTTTCGTCTGTCGGTAGATCTCCAAGCTTCGCTGTAACACGACATTTCATTGGTCGATCGATTTGACAGTAGTAGCACACATGTGCATGAATTATCAAGATTCGTGTCAACCTAGAGTAAACAACAGAACGGAGGTAGTGGGCGAAAACTTTGCATGAATTACGGTTTGTTGTTAATTGTGATTGAGTATTAGCATGCGTATCCAAACCTACTACCTCCATGCATGTAGAAAAGGCATAACAGTCACCGCTACTGATTGGGATGTAACGGAAAACCCCCTCGATTATCAAGACAGAGTATATCGTGTTTGCAGACGAAGCTGACATTTAGACTTGTGTACAGAAATAACACTATTGTGCTATCCTTACTGCCTGCAGGACTAGTATCTACCATAGCCATGTATTGTATGACGACAGGCATAACTGATCGTTGCAAAGTTTGATGAACTTCACCTTTTTTCTTTAATTCTTCTGGATTGGAATTAATGTTTATAACGGAAGCCCGGAGGGATGATCTACCGTTAGATCGATTGACATGCTTGGTTTGAGTTTCGTTTTCACCGGCGAATTTCAATAGTATTTGCGATCAAGATTAATTTTGATCGGCCAGCTTATTAGAACATTTTGGCAAATACTTTAGACTGAGTAATATGTTCATTCAATGTTATGGAGTTTGGCATTTCAGTATCAGTTGTTAAAGTTGAGTGGCTTTGTCATTCAAATTAACATCATTAACAATGAATGAACAGAGAAAACCAAGCATGTAATTTCAAGTTTAACTTTACAAACTTCGAAAAACTCTGAACTGTGACACTTTTCAAAACTTTTTGTGAAGGATTTTGGAAAAAAAAAACAAAAAAAAACTTAAAAATATATCGTCATGGAGGCTGCTATGGTAGGTTTTGATTCTCATGGCAATGGAGGCCCACCTAGTTATAATGTTATACACAGTTCCCAACGACCACTTTTGTCGAAAAACAATCATGATTGTGTTCAAAATTCCAGGTCCTTTCCAAAGCCTTCTGATGATGACGACGGTATGGGTCCACAAGGACACGGCAGTGATTATGAGTGCTGTGAACGAGTGGTGATTAACGTCAGTGGTCTGCGGTTTGAAACTCAGCTGAAAACACTCAACCAGTTTCCAGAGACATTACTAGGTAACCCACAAAAAAGAAACCGTTACTATGATCCGCTTCGAAATGAGTACTTTTTCGATAGGAATCGGCCTTGTTTTGATGCCATTCTCTACTACTACCAAAGTGGGGGAAGGCTTCGAAGGCCCGTCAATGTTCCTTTGGATGTCTTTTCGGAGGAAATGAAATTTTATGAACTTGGTGATAATGCAATTGAAAAATTCAGGGAAGATGAAGGATTTATTAAGGAGGAAGAGAGACCTTTACCTCAGAATGAATTCCAAAGACGGGTATGGCTTCTATTTGAGTACCCAGAAAGCTCAACTGCAGCCCGATTGATAGCAATCTTTTCAGTACTAGTGATCCTATTATCGATTGTGATCTTTTGCTTAGAAACATTACCAGAATTCAAACATTACAGGTTAGTTAACCAAACAGCAGGATCAAATACCTCAGAAAAGATAGAGGAAGATGATATTCCCAAATTCAATGAGCCATTCTTCATCATAGAGACATGTTGTATTATATGGTTCACGTTTGAATTGCTTGTACGTTATGCTTCCTGTCCCAACAAGCTGTGTTTCTTCAAAAATATTATGAATTTCATTGATATCGTGGCAATCATTCCATACTTTATTACGCTTGGTACCGTGATCGCAGATGAGAGCAAAAGCAATAACCAGGCAATGTCGTTAGCCATATTGAGGGTCATAAGGTTAGTTAGGGTTTTCAGAATATTTAAATTATCAAGGCATTCTAAAGGTCTTCAAATCCTGGGACAGACATTAAAGGCCAGTATGAGAGAACTTGGACTGCTCATTTTCTTCCTTTTTATTGGTGTTATTTTGTTCTCAAGTGCAGTATACTTTGCTGAAGCCGATGCAGAACATACTCATTTTCGAAGTATACCAGATGCGTTCTGGTGGGCTGTTGTCACTATGACAACAGTTGGATATGGTGACATGCGGCCTATAGGAGTGTGGGGTAAGCTTGTGGGTTCATTGTGTGCCATCGCCGGTGTGTTGACCATTGCATTGCCAGTGCCTGTTATTGTGTCCAACTTTAATTACTTTTATCACAGAGAAACAGAAGGAGACGATAAATCCTCGTACCATCATGTACAATCCTGTCCAAACTTTTCTAACAGTAAGAAGAATTCGCTGGCTTCTAATTATAGTGGGTCAGACAATATGATGGAAATGGAAGAAGGCAGTAGCTTCAACCTTAGCAACGACCGAACAAAAGAAAACCATACAAGTAAAGTGAACAATCCTTCCAGTATAAACAACCTTAGTATTGAAACTGATGTTTGACTAAAGCCTAGACATTTCGGACATTGTGACGAAAATGAAGCACCGTTAAATGAATGCATGGTGAACATTGGGGTGTGAACGGAACATACATTAGTTACATGGTCTCCCTCCTAACTTCACTAACTATAAGTGAAGTTACTATGTGCTGATTCCAAAACATCAACAGTGTGAAACATTTGACTTTAAGGTAGTAAGAATGGAAAAGAACTAATCACCATTTGAAGTATTCGGTCATTGAATCGGTAAAATTATTGAACAGGCAAATAATTAGAAACACCATCAAAAAATCTGAATCCATATCACACAATGTTTTGATGTAGACATTTGACCAAAATGTATTCGTTCCGATCGGTACCCTTTACGACGTTTTAACGGAGGTGTGACAGCTTATCATATGGACATTACCAATACATGTGAGAACGTTGTCATGGAGACGCTTTAATGTGGAAAGATCCATGAATGCTACGTTGTTGAACTGTGGTCATCATTTGACTTGCGATTCACCATGAACAAATAACCAAACTGTTACCATTCCTAAACCCCTCCCTCTGTTCCATTGAGGTGAAGGATGTACTTATGACACTACTACCGAGGGAAACAAACTCCTCTCTCCTACCCAGAGGTTACTACATACGTAAAAATGTGTGGAACTTGCAACACCATTAACAATTGCAAATGACCTCCTAAGGAGATGCATCCTATCCTTTGGTGGAACAATATATTATGTATGAGCTCTACAAGCCTGCAACCAAGATACAGTGATTTTTTATTGTAATATTCTCCAACGTGATATTAATTAGTACTCATTACTCATTATCATTTCCATGTGGATATCCTAGCCCGCGATCAGAACTATTGTTCTTTTATTTGAACACTTGCCAACCATCTTTCCCGTGTGATATCCGATGTACCGTATTGACTCCAAGTAAAATTTTAATGTCGCGATTTCATTGTTTACATTTTGAAAGTTGCTGTATCATTTTGGATTATAGTTATATGGATTATTCAAAACCACGAATTAGATTCAAATCTGAGAAAGTGCGCTGAGATTGAGACATCAACTTTCCAAAACGTAAATCAGGAAGGGAGTGTTTTGACCTGTTGAAATATACCTGTCAAAAGATCAGAGATTCACGTTCGGATTTGTATACTATTCTAACCAGAGAGTGCTGAAGAATCGTGCTTCCCAATCGAAGAGTTAATGAAAATGTAATATTACATTTGATATATCAGTTAGTTGTATATAGATGTGAAAAACTGCAACAACAGTTAATTCGATATATGATATATATATATATATATACTTTTATGAATATTGGGGGGAACCATCAAAAACAATTGTACCATATATATATATATATATATATTAGCGTCTTGTTGCACTTACAAGGATAGTGGAAATTGATGCACTATTAAATCTATGCAGTTTTTTTTCTTAATTTTGGTATCTTAATGCATTATTGATAATCGTTCATTTGTCTGCACTACAGACAAAATATGTTTCAAGACTTTTTCCCCACATTTTTTTTTCTTCAAAGAATCAGTCAGTTTGTTAGTGGCTCATCAGTATATTTCAAACAAAGTTTTAACTCCCATTTACTGCAAAGACATACACAACATGGAAGTACAACTGGCTATCAACAAGAATGCAAAGGTGGCAACAAGATCTTCGCACTTACGGAAATAACACCATCTCTCCATCAAAGGGTGAGTACCTTTTACTTAAATTTGGTAATTACTGTTAAACAGTTTAGTCCCTTATTTTTGGAAACAACATATGCATGAGCACTCATGACTTAAGCGATTTCATTTCATAACTTTGGTCAAGATTCTGACCAAAGCTAGTTTGTTTTTGACTGAAGTTTAATTTATAATTGTTTCCAGCGTTGGGGACCTGAACTGTTTTAAGTGCACATGATACCTTTCCAACATTGTTGTAAAATTTGAACCCTAAGCATTGTTATTCATAGTGAATGTCAAAAAAGTGAATTTTAAAAATGTGAATGCCAAAAGAGTAACCATTGATTGCATAATGGTTTCATTTTAATAACTGAATTTTAAAAGAAAGGAAAATAATATGTTGATAATTCAACCTTAGGTTCTTCCTGTGCATTTCTCTTTGTATGATTTATTTATAGCAATTTTATTTTTAACATTTCATTTGATTACATTTATTCATTCATTGATGTAATATTTTTTTCATGGAATCATTTTATTGTTACCAGTTTGTGTATTATAACGAATGGTTATTAGCTGTACTGTGAAGTATACTGTTATATATATATATATATAACATTTTGCTGACTGTTGATGTATAGAAACTATATTTAACCTCAAGGGCTCAAGTTGGCTGTGACTGTAGCTTTCTGGCTGTTGAAAGCTTATGATAGGTACATTCTTTCAAAACTGAATATAAGAATTCAAAAGGAAAACTGATCCACCAAGGCAAGCTGTCTTTGGGGTCTTGTAGACGTTGACACATATAAAGCAAGTGTGCTCATTTGAAGAATCAGCTGAACTCAGACAACATAGTGTGTAAAATTTTGAGTGGCAATTGACTACAGCAGGCTATGCACAATTAGCAGAGGGTAATGAGGTTAAAAATAGATCTGCATTAACCAGTATTGTTTCATTTTATCTCTGTTTACAAATAATTGAGTTTTATATAGTTTGTATTTCCTAATGGAAATCATTGTAATTGATGCTGAATCGGAGATTAAGAATGTTCAAGATCAATAAGAAGACCAATCTGATCTGTGTCTTGCATGATAGATATCCACACAATCCAAAATATAAAACTCTGCAACATTTTTTAGTCCTTTTCATGTATCTTTTAGAATGTTGCATTGCATAATAATGGAGCAAACATATACTTTATTAGAGAAACTGTCATTGACAATGATCTACAAAACCTGGCACCAAGAACCAAAACGTGATTCAATTTTATTCATAAATGTAAAACAGCATTTATTGTACCATGAAGCACATCAGAAGTACACAATCTCATAGAGTTATGTTTCATTTTAAGTCCACAACAAAGGTGAATTGAAACAACATTGTATTTTTTGAACAATGAAAGTCTGGATCCGCAGATGAAACACTGGGTAAATAGACCTATTGAGCAGTACAATTCACAGGACATGGCTATTTATGAACAACAGACTTTCTTAAATGCATACTATAAATACTCTTATGTATAGCCCATGTGGCATTCAAATGAATTATATACATATAATAGTATGATAATACAGGGTAATCAATTTGAAAGTAAATCTTTTGGTAAGACCCCATGTGTTAATATTTGTGGAGATTTTGTACAGGTCGGCTTAAGAAAAGAATAGCTAGAGACCTGTCCATTGTAGAAAAGCATGGTTAGGTTCGAGTTTGAATACAAGGCTTAATATCAACTTAATTTCATTAAGTATATTTTGATTTAATTGTTTCATCTGCATACTGAGACAAGATCAAGAGTACAATGTCTAAATTAAGCACCGAAATTACCCATGTGACCCTTGCCTCCATGAACAGTCGTTGGTAATTAACAAGTTTTAAGGGACTAATGACGTTGATAGAGTTGAACAAGTGTAAATGACAGAGGAAAAGGTATTTTATAGCATAAGAGTTAATCCAATCATTTGTGTAGAATTCTTGTAGAATTGTCTGGGTGTTTTCTTTCTTATATGAGCTGTTGGGAAAACAACAAAATGTGAATGATCAAACAAGTATTGGTTAGCCAGAACTGATCAGTAGCTATACTATTTAAGTACTGGTCAGTTAGGACCGAGTGGCTATTGAAGTAGGATAAACCTGTCATGAATATTTTACAGTTTGTTGTGTAACATAGAACTTGTAATACATAACAAGCTTGTATGGCGATTGGCGACCCCAATACATGACAATGCCATTAAGAGTTCATTCTGTG